>NC_134354.1:761393488-762593488 GCF_048569485.1 Anomaloglossus baeobatrachus
AAAACAACAAAAAACCTGACATTAAGTTTATATTGCCATCTATATTTTGATATGTTACTTTTATATATTTTCTTATGTTACTATACTTTATTGAAATAAAAATCACGTGCTCTCCCCTCATTTTAAGTACTCAGCATTGAGAGATTCATTAAAAGTACCACAGGAAAGCTGAAGGCTCTTTATTATGACTAAGCCATCATTTTTGAAATGCCTATGTGCTGCTCAAAAGAAAAGCATGAAAAAATATGCAGAAATAATAGAAATTTATTATCTTGAGACCCTTATTGAAATTTGGACTGCCTAGTGTTCTCCAATGCGCATCGCCGCATGGAAAAGAGTCTTCATCAGGGAGGGGTATCCCATATACCTACAACTTTCATAGGGCAGCAGCCCTGGCAAAGAAAACTATGGGGGAAGGTACCCAAACTCTGTATGGCTGTTTCCTCAGCAGCCTGACTCCAGTTGGAGAGGCGTCTCCACATGGGACCAAAATTGTCAGTAGCCACTCTCTTCAGGAAATAGAGACACGTTTTTTCTTTAAGTAGGTCACTGCCGCTCTACCATTTCCACATTAGGGGGCGATCTCCATAAATTGTTGCTACAAAAGGAAGCAAAATTGATAATAAAATTTGGAGCACAGGGAAACCTGGGTTTAAATGACCGTAACGATTTGACGGTGTTCTTATAATTTTGTTTAGAGCAGGTAATCTAGTCCTGAGTATTTAATAAATGAATAACCATATCATCAAGAATAGTAATATGAACATGATGTCACATGTCATGATATGTTATTTTATTATGCCCTTGCGACCTCTGGTTTTTCCTTTTTTGTTAGATGTGTTTTTTATGGAAATGTTTGTTACATTGTTTATTTAAACATGTTTTTAAGTGAAACATCTGTTTGCATGTATGCAAATCACTGAGTTGTGGTGATTTCTCTGTTTTTAATGTGCGGTGACGTGACCTGGATGCACTCCCCTTTATAAGGTGTGTACGGACGCTCCCACATGTGGACCCGTAGAAGTCTGATTCACAGACGAAACGGCCGTCGTCCTCCTGGAGGGACTCGCATCCAAGCCACCTCCCGCATTTTTATCTGCACCCATGGAGAAAATGTTTGAATAAAAATCTTTCGGCATAGCAGCTATATGCGGTCAGTTTTCTTCCTTCCTTTGCTGGATTTCATGGCTATCCTGCTATCTGACAAGCACGCTGCGCCTGAAGTATATTGAGCGCTACACCACAATCATCAGCACGTGTGCCACTGAACCTGAAGGTAACCTCAGGGCAGGCGGTGCAGGACTTTGTCTTCAGCTGCACCATTTCCACATTAGACCTTCTCCTGAATTGAGCTCTTAAGTTGTGTTGAGGAAATAATGTGGTTTGCAATGTAAATTAATAAATTAAGCACAAACATATTGGAAGTGTAGAGTAGTATTGTACTCCTCTCGCAGTTGTCAGCCAATGCATTCTTGTGTGTACAAGGCCTAAACATAGAGCACATATCAATACTAATGTGCGACAGAGATACCACTGTTGAGATCTACATTAACAAATTAATTAAAATTTTGGAACATGTCCTCCTATCTGGAAAAAAGGGGCGACAGGCCTCATCTTTTAAGAAAACATGAGGTGTTCTGGAAACATTAGTTTTTGTCCCTTGAACCATAAGGCCTCAAACCATGTATTTATATTTGTAATAGATGTGCTTATTGAGATAAAAAAAAGTCTTGTTACTTCACAATAGACCTTTGGATCTCTTAAAGTCATAGTTAATAGGGATGTATAAAATGTATACACTTTTTTTTTTTTTTTTTTAAATGTCTTGTGCTTAATTAGACACTTCTGATCTCTTAGGCAGCAGCCATGGCAAAGAAAAGAATGTGAATTTACCCAAACTCTTTATTGCTGGTCACAGTAAACTGACTCCAGTTGGACCAGGTTCAGACTTACAAGTCTAACGCATTAGAAGTGACTGGTGAGCACAACTTGCATATTGTCAATTTGTCCTGCTATGAGTTAACAGAGAACTGTATTGGAAAAGGGTCTCTTTTTCTCCCATGCAGACTATTGATAAATTTACACTTATTAAAGATAGGTAAGGTTTTTGTGAAAACCTCACCTTCAAGTTTCTGTACCATAATCCAACAGTCACTAACACTATTTCAGATATTGAGCATCAAACCTTCTTCAAGATCTGCTGGATCTCCTACCTGAAAATGAGGAACCCTCAGGTGGGAGCCCATTTCATCTTAAACTTCCATCTCAACACACCTTTTACAATCTTTCCCACCATCAACACTTTTTAATACCATGGTTCATGACATTCAAGCACTTAAAATCCATAGAAAGACACAGGAGAATTGAACTAAGGATGAGAGGGAGGCTATTTTGGCTCTCAAGAGCAACCAGTCCTTTGTTGTAACAGAGGCTGACAAGAGTGGAACTTGTTCTCTGGCCTATTGATTTCTCTACTATGGAGGCAAAGAGACAACTACATAACCCAGGTCTCTAGATGATTCTTCCATCAGATCCCACTTTCCTTTCTGAAGACATTGAATTTAAATTAATTAATGGATGCCTTTTCATGTTGAGTTATTTATAAGAGATTTCCTGACTACATCTAATCCTACCATTTCCACATTACCTTCTCCCGATGGTTCATAAGTCACTCATCAATCCACCAGGTAGGCCCATTATGGCAAAAATAGCAGGTCTTAATGAAAGACCCTGTGCGTATGTGGATTTATATCTCCAACCAATTGTTAATAATTTGAAAATCTATATTCGGGACACTTTACATCTTTTGACTTCCGCCAGGATTTTCTGGCACCTGACTAGTCACTGGGACCCCACGTAATGGCAGAGTATGCCTAATGAACAACCTCCTATAGCGCTCTGCCCCCCCACATAGATCTCTGCTCCGACAAATAGCTCTCGGCACCGTATACATAGCGCTCTGCACCCCCCATATAGCGCTCTCCAACCCCAAATAGTGCTCTGCATATTCAGATAATGCTCTGCACCCCACACATAGCGCTCTGCACCCCACACATAGCGCTCTGCACCCCCCACATAGCGCTCTACATCTACACATAGCACTCTGAACTTTCCACATAGTGCTCTACACGCCTCACATTACCAAACTTAATCGGTTTTGGCTGCCGCTAACCATTTTTGGGATGAACTCAATGTGACCCAAGAAACAGTTCATTCTTGACCGGACTCGGCAATGGGAACCGAGAAACAGTTTTTTTGGGACTTAGAAAAAATTTCAAAATGTTCGGACTTCCATTATCTGGGAGGGGTGTCTGGCCCACCCTGGTGACTGAAAAAGGCTCCTTGTGGTCAAGTCAAAGTGTCCCTTTTTTGTCATATGTTTGTTCTTGGCTTATGGAGTTTCAAGGGGCACTTCTCTGAACTCGAATCCGACCGTCAGTTCCAGACATTTTTGCGGATCCTCGGTTGCAGTACCTGAAATGAGCAGAAAAATCAAAAGAACCAACACGAGATTGAATTTGACTGCTGCATCCACCTGGCAGCTCCAGGAACTGCGGTACTTTTCTGCCTCGGTCCGGCTTAACCGGGGACATTACTAACTACTCGACGACTCTAATTCTTTCTCAGATCTCAAATGTACCCTAAAATGGGACAGTTACCTAAAAATATTAACATGGTGATCAGACCCCGCTTGGGCTAATTCTTGTACCTGGGCTTATGGGTACCCTGGCAAGCTACCACTTGGTGCCTGACGCCCCCTGATTATTCTGAAAACACTTAAGGTAATTCTTGTACCTCAGCTTATGGACCTTTCAGACTAAGAAGGCTCTGAATTACAGGAGATTCTTAAAGGTTCAAAGGCTGCCAAATAGCCTCTTCTACCAGATATGGTACAAAAAGGCCATACAAAAGGCTGATTCATTGAATTCATAAAGTATGTGTTTTTAGTCAAGAAAAAAGGCAATTGGGGGACAAAACACAGCAGTCATTAATTTAGGGACTGTGGGAGGCAGTATTTAGCACTTTTGTGTCTGCACCCCAAAATATGTCTCCTGAAATGTACCCCACAATGTGACAGTTACCGAGAAAAAAAATCACATGAGGCCCCTGGTGGGTGACCCTTTGTGCCTGACATCCCCACATATTTCTCAGACCTCCAATGGATCTATTCTTGCATCAGTAAGTATGGTGCCTAAGTCGGTAGACTTTGGGGGCGGCACAGGAAGAGAAAGCAAAAATAATTATATGGGGGTGGAGAGCAAGGCCTGTAGCGCCAGGGGTCTTGGAGCACCAGAACTTCACCTGTTTTTCATCTTGCTGTCTCTGTCATCTTGCTGTCTCTGGTGCAATTCTTGCATTCTGGTTTATGGGGTCACTTCCAGTTTTCCAGACCCCACTTCAGGCAATTCTTGTATCTTGGCTTATGGTCTTTCAGACTAAGAAGACACTGATGAAATGGATGCCTAATGGTCCAACTGCTGCCAAATAGCCTTTTTTACCACATATGGTACAAAAAGGCCATACAAAAGGCTGATTCATTAAAATCATAAAGTATGTGTTTCTAGTCAAGAAAATATCACTTGGGGGACATAAAAACAGGAATCATTAATCTCAGAGCTGTGGTGGCAGTATTTAGCAATTAGCGGGCTGCCCTCGAAAATCCCATTCACTTTGGAAGATATGTCATGCTCTGTACCCAACATTTGAACTCTGCTCGCCACACATAGCACTATACATCCCTCATATAGCGTTCTGCCCCCCCACATAGCGCTCTGCTCCGACAAATAGCTCTCGGCACCTCACACATAGCGCTCTGCACCAAACATAGCGCTCTCCAACCCCAAATAGTGCTCTGCATAAGCAGATAATGCTCTGCACCCCACACATAGTGCTCTGCACCCCCCACATAGCGCTCTACATCTACACATAGCACTCTGAACTTTCCACATAGTGCTCTACACGCCTCACATTACCAAACTTAATCGGTTTTGGCTGCCGCTAACCATTTTTGGGATGAACTCAATGTGACCCAAGAAACAGTTCATTCTTGACCGGACTCGGCAATGGGAACCAAGAAACAGTTTTTTTGGGACTTAGAAAAAATTTCAAAATGTTCGGACTTCCATTATCTGGGAGGGGTGTCTGGCCCACCCTGGTGACTGAAAAAGGCTCCTTGTGGTCAAGTCAAAGTGTCCCTTTTTTGTCATATGTTTGTTCTTGGCTTATGGAGTTTCCAGGGGCACCTCTCTGAACTAGAATCCGACCGTCAGTTCCAGACATTTTTGCGGATCCTCGGTTGCAGTACCTGAAATGAGCAGAAAAATCAAAAGAACCAACACGAGATTGAATTTGACTGCTGCATCCACCTGGCAGCTCCAGGAACTGCGGTACTTTTCTGCCTCGGTCCGGCTTAACTGGGGACATTACTAACTGCTCGACGACTCTAATTCTTTCTCAAATCTCAAATGTACCCGACAATGGGACAGTTACCTAGAAATAATCACATGGTGATCAGACCCTGCTTGGGCTAATTCTTGTACCTGGGCTTATGGGTACCCTGGCAAGCTACCACTTGCTGCCTGACACCCCCTCATTTTTCTGAGAATAATTCTTGTACCTCAGCTTATGGGCCTTTCAGACTAAGAAGGCACTGAATTACAGGATTCCTAAAGGTTCAAAGGCTGCCAAATAGCCTCTTCTACCACATATGGTACAAAAAGGCCATACAAATGGCTGATTCATTGAAATCATAAAGTATGTGTTTTTAGCCAAGAAAAAAAATCAATTTATGGACAAAACACAGGAGTCATTAATATAGGGACTGTGGGAGGCAGTATTTAGCAATTTCGGGTCTGCACCCCAAAATATGTCTCCTGAAATGTACCCCACAATGTGACACTTACCGAGAAAAAAAATCACATGGGGCCCCTGGTGGGTGACCCTTGGTGCCTGACATCCCCACATATTTCTCAGACCTCCAATGGATCTATTCTTGCACTAGTAATTACGGTGTCTAAGTCGGTTGACTGTGGGGGCGGCACAGGAAGAGGGAGCAAAAATGATTATATGGGGGTGGAGGGCAAGGCCTGTAGCGCCAGGGGTCTGGGAGCACCAGCCCTACACCTGTCTTTCATCTTGCTGTCTCTGTCATCTTGCTGTCTCTGGTGCAATTCTTGCACTCTGGTTTATGGGGTCACTTCCATTTTTCCGGACTCCACCTCAGGCAATTCTTGTCAAGCTACCACTTGCTGCCTGACACCCCCTCATTTTTCTGAGAACACTTAAGGTAATTCTTGTACCTCAGCTTATGGTCTTTCAGACTAAGAAGACACTGATGAAATGGATGCCTAATGGTCCAACTGCTGCCAAATAGCCTTTTCTACCACATATGGTACAAAAAGGCCATACAAAAGGCTGATTCATTAAAATCATAAAGTATGTGTTTCTAGCCAAGAAAATATCACTTGGTGGACATAAAAACAGGAATCATTAATCTCAGAGCTTTGGTGGCAGTATTTAGCAATTAGGGGGCTGCCCTTGAAAATCCCATTCAATTTGGAAGATATATCATGCTCTGCACCCAACATTTGCACTCTGTGCGCCACACATAGCGCTATACATCCCCCACATAGCGCTCTGCACTTCCACATAGCGCTCTGCTCCAACATATAGTGCTCTACACTGCCATATAGCGCTCTGCTCCGACATATAGCATACTGCATTTCTCACAAAGTGCTCTGCACCCCCCAGATAGTGCTCTCCAACCCCACATAGCGCTCTTCATCCGCAAATAATGCTCTGCATCCCACACATAGCGCTCTGCATCCCACACATAGCGCTCTGCATCCCCACATAGAGCTCATACAAAAGGCTGATTCATTGAAATCATAAAGTATGTGTTTTTAGCCAAGAAAAAAATCAATTGGGGAAAAAAAACCAGGAGTCCTTAATTTTGGGGCTGTGGGAGGCAGTATTTAGCACTTTCGGGTCTGCACCCAAAAATATGTCTCCTGAAATGTACCACACGATGTGACAGTTACCGAGAAAAAAAATCACATGAGGCCACTGGTGGGTGACCCTTGGATCCTTACATCCCCACATATTTCTCAGACCTCCAATGGATCTATTCTTGCATCAGTAAGTATGGTGCCTAAGTCGGTAGACTTTGGGGGCGGCACAGGAAGAGAAAGCAAAAATAATTATATGGGGTGGAGGGCAAGGCCTGTAGCGCCAGGGGTCTTGGAGCACCAGAACTTCACCTGTTTTTCATCTTGCTGTCTCTGTCATCTTGTTGTCTCTGGTGCAATTCTTGCATTCTGGTTTATGGGGTCACTTCCAGTTTTCCAGACCCCACTTCAGGCAATTCTTGTACCTTGGCTTATGGTCTTTCAGACTAAGAAGACACTGATGAAATGGATGCCTAATGGTCCAACTGCTGCCAAATAGCCTTTTTTACCACATATGGTACAAAAAGGCCATACAAAAGGCTGATTCATTAAAATCATAAAGTATGTGTTTATAGTCAAGAAAATATCACTTGGGGGACATAAAAACAGGAATCATTAATCTCAGAGCTGTGGTGGCAGTATTTAGCAATTAGCGGGCTGCCCTCGAAAATCCCATTCACTTTGGAAGATATGTCATGCTCTGCACCCAACATTTGAACTCTGCTCGCCACACATAGCACTATACATCCCCCATATAGCGTTCTGCCCCCCCACATAGCGCTCTGCTCCGACAAATAGCTTTCGGCACCTCATACATAGCGCTCTGCACCCCCCACATAGCGCTCTCCAACCCCAAATAGTGCTCTGCATAAGCAGATAATGCTCTGCACCCCACACATAGCGCTCTGCACCCCACACATAGCGCTCTACATCTACACATAGCACTCTGAACTTTCCACATAATGCTCTACACGCCTCACATTACCAAACTTAATCGGTTTTGGCTGCCGCTAACCATTTTTGGGATGAACTCAATGTGACCCAAGAAACAGTTCATTCTTGACCGGACTCGGCAATGGGAACCGAGAAACAGTTTTTTTGGGACTTAGAAAAAATTTCAAAATGTTCGGACTTCCATTATCTGGGAGGGGTGTCTGGCCCACCCTGGTGACT
The DNA here is from genome assembly GCF_048569485.1 of Anomaloglossus baeobatrachus. NCBI lineage: Eukaryota > Metazoa > Chordata > Amphibia > Anura > Aromobatidae > Anomaloglossus > Anomaloglossus baeobatrachus. The sequence continues at coordinate 761,401,609 of NC_134354.1, forward strand.
GAAAAAGGCTCCTTGTGGTCAAGTCAAAGTGTCCCTTTTTTGTCATATGTTTGTTCTTGGCTTATGGAGTTTCCAGGGGCACCTCTCTGAACTCGAATCCGACCGTCAGTTCCAGACATTTTTGCGGATCCTCGGTTGCAGTACCTGAAATGAGCAGAAAAATCAAAAGAACCAACACGAGATTGAATTTGACTGCTGCATCCACCTGGCAGCTCCAGGAACTGCGGTACTTTTCTGCCTCGGTCCGGCTTAACCGGGGACATTACTAACTACTCGACAACTCTAATTCTTTCTCAGATCTCAAATGTACCCTAAAATGGGACAGTTACCTAAAAATAATAACATGGTGATCAGACCCCGCTTGGGCTAATTCTTGTACCTGGGCTTATGGGTACCCTGGCAAGCTACCACTTGGTGCCTGACGCCCCCTGATTATTCTGAAAACACTTAAGGTAATTCTTGTACTTCAGCTTATGGGCCTTTCAGACTAAGAAGGCTCTGAATTACACGAGATTCTTAAAGGTTCAAAGGCTGCCAAATAGCCTCTTCTACCACATATGGTACAAAAAGGCCATACAAAAGGCTGATTCATTGAATTCATAAAGTATATGTTTTTAGTCAAGAAAAAAAGCAATTGGGGGACAAAACACAGCAGTCATTAATTTAGGGACTGTGGGAGGCAGTATTTAGCACTTTTGTGTCTGCACCCCAAAATATGTCTCCTGAAATGTACCCCACAATATGACAGTTACCGAGAAAAAAAATCACATAGGGCCCCTGGTGGGTGACCCTTTGTGCCTGACATCCCCACATATTTCTCAGACCTCCAATGGATCTATTCTTGCATCAGTAAGTATGGTGCCTAAGTCGGTAGACTTTGGGGGCGGCACAGGAAGAGAAAGCAAAAATAATTATATGGGGGTGGAGGGCAAGGCCTGTAGCGCCAGGGGTCTTGGAGCACCAGAACTTCACCTGTTTTTCATCTTGCTGTCTCTGTCATCTTGCTGTCTCTGGTGCAATTCTTGCATTCTGGTTTATGGGGTCACTTCCAGTTTTCCAGACCCCACTTCAGGCAATTCTTGTATCTTGGCTTATGGTCTTTCAGACTAAGAAGACACTGATGAAATGGATGCCTAATGGTCCAACTGCGGCCAAATAGCCTTTTTTACCACATATGGTACAAAAAGGCCATACAAAAGGCTGATTCATTAAAATCATAAAGTATGTGTTTCTAGTCAAGAAAATATCACTTGGGGGACATAAAAACAGGAATCAATCTCAGAGCTGTGGTGGCAGTATTTAGCAATTAGCAGGCTGCCCTCGAAAATCCCATTCACTTTGGAAGATATGTCATGCTCTGCACCCAACATTTGAACTCTGCTCGCCACACATAGCACTATACATCCCCCATATAGCGTTCTGCACCCCCCACATAGCGCTCTCCAACCCCAAATAGTGCTCTGCATAAGCAGATAATGCTCTGCACCCCACACATAGCGCTCTGCACCCCCCACATAGCGCTCTACATCTACACATAGCACTCTGAACTTTCCACATAGTGCTCTACACGCCTCACATTACCAAACTTAATCGGTTTTTGCTGCCGCTAACCATTTTTGGGATGAACTCAATGTGACCCAAGAAACAGTTCATTCTTGACCGGACTCGGCAATGGGAACCAAGAAACAGTTTTTTTGGGACTTAGAAAAAGTTTCAAAATGTTCGGACTTCCATTATCTGGGAGGGGTGTCTGGCCCGCCCTGGTGACTGAAAAAGGCTCCTTGTGGTCAAGTCAAAGTGTCCCTTTTTTATCATATGTTTGTTCTTGGCTTATGGAGTTTCCAGGGGCACCTCTCTGAACTCGAATCCGACCGTCAGTTCCAGACATTTTTGCGGATCCTCGGTTGCAGTACCTGAAATGAGCAGAAAAATCAAAAGAACCAACACGAGATTGAATTTGACTGCTGCATCCACCTGGCAGCTCCAGGAACTGCGGTACTTTTCTGCCTCGGTCCGGCTTAACTGGGGACATTACTAACTGCTCGACGACTCCAATTCTTTCTCAAATCTCAAATGTACCCGACAATGGGACAGTTACCTAGAAATAATCACATGGTGATCAGACCCTGCTTGGGCTAATTCTTGTACCTGGGCTTATGGGTACCCTGGCAAGCTACCACTTGCTGCCTGACACCCCCTCATTTGTCTGAGAATAATTCTTGTACCTCAGCTTATGGGCCTTTCAGACTAAGAAGGCACTGAATTACAGGATTCCTAAAGGTTCAAAGGCTGCCAAATAGCCTCTTCTACCACATATGGTACAAAAAGGCCATACAAAAGGCTGATTCAATGAAATCATAAAGTATCTGTTTTTAGCCAAGAAAAAAAATCAATTTATGGACAAAACACAGGAGTCATTAATATAGGGACTGTGGGAGGCAGTATTTAGCAATTTCGGGTCTGCACCCCAAAATATGTCTCCTGAAATGTACCCCACAATGTGACAGTTACCGAGAAAAAAAATCACATGAGGCCCCTGGTGGGTGACCCTTTGTGCCTGACATCCCCACATATTTCTCAGACCTCCAATGGATCTATTCTTGCATCAGTAAGTATGGTGCCTAAGTCGGTAGACTTTGGGGGCGGCACAGGAAGAGAAAGCAAAAATAATTATATGGGGTGGAGAGCAAGGCCTGTAGCGCCAGGGGTCTTGGAGCACCAGAACTTCACCTGTTTTTCATCTTGCTGTCTCTGTCATCTTGCTGTCTCTGGTGCAATTCTTGCATTCTGGTTTATGGGGTCACTTCCAGTTTTCCAGACCCCACTTCAGGCAATTCTTGTATCTTGGCTTATGGTCTTTCAGACTAAGAAGACACTGATGAAATGGATGCCTAATGGTCCAACTGCTGCCAAATAGCCTTTTTTACCACATATGGTACAAAAAGGCCATACAAAAGGCTGATTCATTAAAATCATAAAGTATGTGTTTCTAGTCAAGAAAATATCACTTGGGGGACATAAAAACAGGAATCATTAATCTCAGAGCTGTGGTGGCAGTATTTAGCAATTAGCGGGCTGCCCTCGAAAATCCCATTCACTTTGGAAGATATGTCATGCTCTGTACCCAACATTTGAACTCTGCTCGCCACACTTGGTGCCTGACATCCCCACATATTTCTCAGACCTCCAATGGATCTATTCTTGCACTAGTAATTACGGTGTCTAAGTCGGTTGACTGTGGGGGCGGCACAGGAAGAGGGAGCAAAAATGATTATATGGGGGTGGAGGGCAAGGCCTGTAGCGCCAGGGGTCTGGGAGCACCAGCCCTACACCTGTCTTTCATCTTGCTGTCTCTGTCATCTTGCTGTCTCTGGTGCAATTCTTGCACTCTGGTTTATGGGGTCACTTCCATTTTTCCGGACCCCACCTCAGGCAATTCTTGTCAAGCTACCACTTCCTGCCTGACACCCCCTCATTTTTCTGAGAACACTTAAGGTAATTCTTGTACCTCAGCTTATGGTCTTTCAGACTAAGAAGACACTGATGAAATGGATGCCTAATGGACCAACTGCTGCCAAATAGCCTTTTCTACCACATATGGTACAAAAAGGCCATACAAAAGGCTGATTCATTAAAATCATAAAGTATGTGTTTCTAGCCAAGAAAATATCACTTGGTGGACATAAAAACAGGAATCATTAATCTCAGAGCTGTGGAGGCAGTATTTAGCAATTAGGGGGCTGCCCCCGAAAATCCCATTCACTTTGGAAGATATGTCATGCTCTGCACCCAACATTTGCACTCTGCTCACCACACATAGCGCTATACATCCCCCATATAGCGCTCTGCCCCCCACATAGAGCTCTGCTCCGACAAATAGCTCTCGGCACCTTATACATAGCGCTCTGCACCCCCCATATAGCGCTCTCCAACCCTAAATAGTGCTCTGCATAGGCAGATAATGCTCTGCACCCCACACATAGCGCTCTGCACCCCCACATAGCGCTCTTCACCCCCCACATAGCACTCTACATCTACACATAGCACTCTGAACTTTCCACATAGTGCTCTACACGCCCCGTATTACCAAACTTAATCGGTTATTGCTGCCGCTAACCATTTTTGGGATGAACTCAATGTGACCCAAGAAACAGTTCATTCTTGACCGGACTCGGCAATGGGAACCGAGAAACAGTTTTTTGAGACTTAGAAAAAATTCTGCATTCTGGTTTATGGGGTCACTTCCAGGTTACCAGACCCTACTTCAGGCAATTTTTGTACTTGGGCTTATGGTCTTTCAGACTAAGAAGACACTGATGAAATGGATGCCTAATGGTCCAACTGCTGCCAAATAGCCTTTTCTACCACATATGGTACAAATAGGCCATACAAAAGGCTCATTTATTAAAATCATAAAGTATGTGTTTCTAGCCAAGAAAATATCACTTGGGGGACATAAAAACAGGAATCATTAATCTCAGAGCTGTGGAGGTAGTATTTAGCAAATAGGGGTCTGCACCCAAAAAAAACATTCATTTTGGAAAATATGTCATGGTCTGCACGCAACCTTTACACTTTGCACGCTACACATAGCACTATACATCCCCCACATAGCACTCTGCACCCCCACATAGCGCTCTGGTCAAACATATAGCACTCTACACTTCCACATAGTGCTCTGCTCCGACAAATAGCTCTCTGCACCTCTCACTTAGCGCTCTGCAACCCGCAGATAGTGCTCTCCAGCCCCACATAACGCTCTGCATCCGCAAATAATGCTCTGCACCCCACACATAGCGCTCTATACCCCCACATAGCGCTCTTCACCCACACATAGCGATGTGTACGCCCCACATAGTGCTCTACACGCCCATGATCCCTGGTTGATCTTTTTGTTCTGCAAATTATTGAAATTAAATTAAATTCTGAAATTACTTTGCTTGGTGGTTCGCCTGGGACTTGTATCTATTGTTCTTCCTCTCCACGCAAAACCTCGAGAGAGACTTACATAGCAGAAACGTCGGGTTTGCTCTACCTTTTTGCAGTTTATCAAAAATAAAATAAAGATTTTTGAAATGTTCAAAATTTTCTCTTGTCCATATATGAGTGCTGATGTTATTATTAAAAAATTTGTTTAAAAGAACTGAAGTCCTCAGTGGTTGATACCTTTTAATGGCTAACTGAAAATATGGTAATAATAGCAGCTTTCGAGACTACTCAGGTCTCTTCTTCAGGCTCAATATAACACAAAATCTGAAGAGTCACATATTTATACACAACAGGACATAGAATGGGGCAGTATGTCAGGTTTTGGCATTGTTTTCGACCTGTTTGTATTAAGTCCTGAATTGAGGCGCAGTATATGTAGTTTCTTTTCCTTGTTGTGGATCAGAAGGGTTCGTAGTCTGTAGTAGTATTGTTGTAATTTTTGTGTCAAGTTTTGGCTTTGTTCTCAACTTGTTTTGTATCTGTATCTGTTTCTTCAGATTTTGTGTTATATTGAGCCTGAAGAAGAGACCTAAGTAGTCTCGAAAGCTTGCTATTATTACCATCTTTTCAGTTAGCCATTAAAAGGTATCAACCACTGAGGACTTCGGTTCTTTTAAACAAATTATTTTATCTCTACTTGCTAACATGGTACAAAGATGTTATTATTGTAGTATATATGTTTACCTCAATAGCACCTACCCACTGAGTGGTAGAGCCTGACTTGCCTAATTTGCTATGGAACCTTTTAGGGGCATGGGTGAGGGCCTCTCAGCCTCCAGGGTCCAGGGAGTGGGCCCGGTAGCCTCCAGGGGCCACGGGGTGACCCTGGAAGGCTCCAGGTGCCAGTGTGAGGGTCCAGAATCTTACACAGTCCATTGAGTGGGCCTGGAAGCCTCCAGGACCATTGTGTGAGCCTGGTAACCTCCAGGTGCCAGTGTGAGGGCCCAACAGCCTCCAAGGGCAAGTGTGAGGGCCCAGCAGCCTCCAATATTCAGTGAGTGGGTCCAGAAGCCTCCAGGGGCCATTGTGTGAGCCTGGCAGCCTCAAGGGAACAGTGTGTTGGCCCGGCAGCCTCTACGGGCTTCTTTGTAGGCCTGGTAGCCTCCGAGGGCCAGTATGTGGCCCTGGTAGCCTCCAGGGGCCAGTGTGTGGCCCTGGCAGCCTTTAGGGGCCCGTGTGTGTATCTGGCGGCCTCTAGGGGCCAAGGTGAGGGCCTGGAAGCCTTCCGGGGTCAGTGTGTTTGCTAAGAAGCCTGTGTAATAGCTGGGCAGCCTCCCGAGGGTCAGTGATTGGGCCTGGCAGCTTCCAGGGGCCAATGTGTTTGCTGGGCAGCCTCCCAGGGTCATTGGGTGTGCCTGGCTTCCTACAGGGGCCTGAGTGTGTGTCTGGCAGCATCACGGGCACATGTGTTGGTATGGTAGCCTCCCTCCAGGGGCAAGTGGGAGGGTCTGGCAGGATCCAGGGGCTAGAGAGTGGGGTTGGCAGCCTACAGGAACTGAGTGTAGGCCTAGCAACCTCTAGGACCTCTTGTGTGGGCCTTACTGCCTCCCTGGAACCTTGAGTGCGCCTGACAGCCTCCAGGAACCCGAGTATGGGCTTGGCAGCATCCATGGGCCAGTTCATTTGCTCGCCTTCCTCCAGGGGCCAGTTCATTTGCTGGGCTTCCTCCAGGAGCCAGTTCGTGGGCCGGGCAGCCTCCAGGGGCCAGAATGTGGCCCTCTCAGCCTCCAGGTGCCTGTGTGTGGGCTTGACAGCCTCCAGGGGCCAGTGTGTGGGCTGCACAGCCTCCAGGGGCAAGGGTGTTGGCCAGGAACTTTTGAGGGGCATGGGTGAAGGCCTGGCAGTCTCCAGGGTTCAGTGAGTGGGCCCGGCAGCCTCCAGGGGTCACTGTTTGGGCCTGGAAGCCTCCAGGGCCATTATGTGAGCCTGTCAACCTCCAGGGGCCAGTGTGAGGGCCCGACAGCCTCCAAGGCACAATACGTGGGTCCGGCAGCCTTTAAGGGCCAGTGTAAGGGCCCAGCAGCCTCCAAGGTTCAGTGAGTGGGCCCAGAAGCCTCCAGGGGCCATTAAGCCTGGCAGCCTCAAGGGAACAGTATGTCGAGCCGGCAGTGTCCAGAGGCCTGTGTGTGGGCCTAGTAGCCTCCAAGGGCCAGTGTGTGGCCCTTGCAGTCTTCAGAGGCAACTGTGTGGCCCTGAAAGGATCCAAGGGCCAGGGTGTGGGTCTGGAAGCCTCCAAGGGCCAGTATGTGGACTTGGCAGCCTCCAGAGGCCAGTGTGTTGGCTGGGCATCCTCTCGGGGTCAATGGGTGGGCCCGTCAGCCTCCAGGGGCCAGTGCGTTTGTCTGGCAGCCTCCATGGACCAGTGGGTGGGCCTAGCTGCATCCAGTGGCCAGTGTGCTTGATGGGAAGCCTCCTGAGGCCCCTACATTAGGTGAACAGCCTACAGGGTCCAGTGCGTTGGGTGGACAGCCTCCCGGGTCAGTGGCTAGAGCTGTCATTTTGTCGGGGCCACTGCATTTTCTGGAAATCCTCCAAGGGCTAGTGGGTGGGCCTGTTAGCCTCCAGGGGTTAAGTCATTTGCCAAGGGCAAGTGGGTGGACTTGGGAACATCAACAGACCAGTTTGTGGACCTGCCATCCTCCAGTGGTGAGTTCATGGGCCTGAAAGCTTCCAGGGGCCAGCCTCCTGAGGCCAGTTCGTTGGCTGGCCAGCCTCCAGGGGCCAGTGGGTGGGCCTGACGTCTTCCAGAGGCAAGTTTGTGGGCTTTATAGCTTTTGGGGGACCAGTGTATGGGCCTGGCAGCCTCCAGTAACCAGTGGGTGTGCTTTCAGCCTTCAGGGTCCCTTGTGTGGCCCTGGCAACCTACAGGGGCCCTTGAGTGCTCCTGACAAACCTCTAGGGGCAGGTTTGTAGCCTTTAGAACCTCCAGGGCCAGTGCATGGGCCTGGCAGCCTCCAAGGGCAAGTGGGTGAGCCTGGCTGCCTCCAGGGGCCCATGTGTGTGTCTGACAGCCTTCAGGGGCATATATGTTGGTATGGCAGCCTCCAAGTGCAAGTGCATGGGACTGGCAGCCTCCAAGGTCCAGTGCGTTGGGTGGGCAGCCTCCAGTTTATAGTGGTAGTGCCTAGCAGATTCCAGGGGCTAGGCTGTGGGTCTGGAAGACTCCAGGAACCTGAGTGTGTGCCTGGCAGCCTTCAGGGGCCATTGTATGAGCCTGGCAGCCTGAAGGGAACAGTCTGTTGGCCTAGTAGGCTCCAGAGGCCTGAGTGTGAGCGCGGTAGCCTCTGGGGGCAAGTTCATACGTCTGGTAGGCTCCAGGGGCCAGTGGATGGGCCTGGCAGCCTCAAAGGGCATATTTGTTGGCCATGTATCCTCCAGGGGCCAGTGCATGGGTCGGAAATCTTCCAGGGGCCAGGGTTTTGTTTGTCTGCCTCTAGGGGCCAGTGCATTGGCTGAACAGCCTCCAGGTGTGAGATAATGAGTCTAGTAGGCTCCAGGGGCTAGTGCATGGGCCAGGCAGCCTCCAGCCGCTAGTGTTTTGCTTGTCTGCCTCCAGGGGCCAGTGCGTGGGTCTGGCAGCCTCCAGAGGCAAGTTGAGGTGCCTGTGTGCTTTCAGGGGCCCATGTGTGTGTCCAGCAGTCTCCAGGGGGATGTATGTTGGCCTGTCAGCCTCTAAGGGCCAGTGCATGGGACTGGCAGCATCCAAGGGCCACTGCATGTGACTAAAAGCCTCCAAGGTCCAGTGCGTTGGGTGGGCAGCCTCCAGTTTATAGTGTAAGGGCCTAGCAGAATCCAGGGGCCACTGTATGAGCGTGGCAGCCTCAAGGGAGCAGTCTGTCGGCCTGGTAGCCTCCAGAGGCCTGTGTATGGGCAAGGTAGCCTCTGGGGGTGAGTTCATGCATCTGGTAGGCTCCAGGGGCCTGTGGGTGGGCCTGGCTGCCTTCAAGGGCATGTTTGTTGGCCTTGTATAATCAAGGGGCCAGTGCATGGTTGGACAGCCTCCAGGGGCCAGTGTTTAGCATGGACCGCCTCCAGGGGTGAGTTCATGTGTCTGGTAGGCTCCAGGGGCTAGTGCATGAGCCAGGCAGCCTCCAGCCACTAGTGATTTGCTTGACTGCCTCCAGGAGCCAGTGAATTGGCTGTGCAGCCTCCAGGGGCACATGTGTTGGTCTGGCAGCCTCCAGGGATCAGTGGGTGGGCCTTGCTGCCTCCAAGGGCATGTTTGTTGGCCTTGTATAATCAAGGGGCCAGTGCATGGTTGGACAGCCTCCAGGGGCCAGTGTTTAGCATGTCTGCCTCCAGGGGCCAGTGCATTGGCTGGACCGCCTCCAGGGGTGAGTTCATGTGAGTTCATGTGTCTAGTAGGCTCCAGGAGCTAGTGCATGAGCCAGGCAGCCTCCAGCCGCTAGTGTTTTTCTTGACTGCCTCCAGGAGCCAGTGAATTGGCTGTGCAGCCTCCAGGGGCACGTGTGTTGGTCTGGCAGCCTCCAGGGATCAGTGGGAGGGCCTGACAGATTCCAGAGGCCAGTGGGTGGGCCTGGCAGCCTCCATGAACCCAAATGTGGGCCTGGTAGCCTCCAGGAGCCCTTGTGTGGGCCTGGCTGCCTCCCAGGAACCTTGAGTGCGCCTGACAGCCTTCAGGGGCATGTTCGTGGGCCTTACAGTTTCCAGGGGCCAGAGTATGGGCCTGACAGCCTCCAGAAAGCTGAGTGTGGGCCTGGCAGCATCTATGGGCCAGATCATTTGCTCACCTGCCTCCAGGGGCCAGTTGATTTGATAGGCTGCCTCCAGGAGCCAGTTCTTGGACCTGGCAGCCTCCAGAGGCCTGTGTGTTGGCTGGGCAGCCTTCATGGGCCAGTGGGTGTGCCTGGCTGCCTCCAGGGACCTGTGTGTGTCTGGCAGTATCCAGGGGCCTGTGTGTGTCTGACAGCATCCAGGGGCACATGTGTTGGACTTGCAGCCTCCAGGGGCCAGAGTCAGGGCCCGGCAGATTCCAGTTGCCATTGGGTGGGCCTGGCAGCCTTCAGGAACCTGAGTGTGGGCCTGGCAGCCTCCAGGAGCCATTGTGTGGGCCTGGCTGCCTCCCAGGAATCTTGAGTATGCCTGACAGCCTCCGGGGGTTTTGTGTCTTACAGTCTCCTGGGACCAGGATGTGGGCCTGACAGCCTCTAGGAACCCAAGTGTGGGCCTGGCAGCATCCATGGGCCAGATCATTTGCTTGCCTGCCTCCAGGGGACAGTTGATTTCCTAGGCTGCCTCCAAGAGCCAGTTCGTGGGCCGGGCAGTCTCCAGAGGCCAGTGCCTTGGCTGGGCAACCTTCCTGGCTCATTGGGTGTGCCTGCCAAGTTCAAGGGGCCAGAGTGTTTGCCTGGCAGCCTCCATGGGTCAGTGGGTGTGCCTGGCTACCTCCAGGTGACTATGCGTGTCTGGCAGCATCCAGGGGCACATGTGTTGGAATGGCTGCCTCCCAGGAACCTTGAGTGTGCCTGACAGCATCCAGGGTCAAGTTTTTGTGTCTTACAGTCTCCAGGGGCCAGAGTGTGGGCCTCACAGCCTACAGGAATCTGAGTGTGGGTCTAGCAGCATCCATGGGCCAGTTCATTTGCTCGCCTACCCCCAGGGGCCAGTTCATTTGCTGAGTTGCCTCCAGGAGCCAGTTTGTGGGCCTAGCAGCCTCCAGTGGCCAGCATGTGGCCCTCTCAGCCTCCAGGTACCTGTGCGTGTGCTTCACAGTCTCTAGGAACCAGTGTGGGGACCACACAGCTTCCAGGGGCCAGGGTGTTTGCCTGGAACCTTTCAGGGGCATGGGTGAGGGCCTGGCAGCCTCCATGGTCCAGCGAGTGGGCCCAGCAGCCTCCAGGGACCACTGTGTGGCTTGGAAGCCTCCATGGGCCAGTATGAGGGACCAGAATCTTACACAGTCCATTGAGTGGGCCTGTAAGCCTCCAGGGGCCCATGTGTGTGTCTGACAGCCTTCAGGGGCATATATGTTGGTATGGCAGCCTCCAAGGTCCAGTGCGTTGGGTGGGCAGCCTCCAGTTTATAGTGGTAGTGCCTAGCAGATTCCAGGGGCTAGGCTGTGGGTCTGGAAGACTCCAGGAACCTGAGTGTGTGCCTGGCAGCCTTCAAGGGCCATTGTATGAGCCTGGCAGCCTGAAGGGAACAGTCTGTTGGCCTAGTAGGCTCCAGAGGCCTGAGTGTGGGCGCGGTAGCCTCTGGGGGCAAGTTCATGCGTCTGGTAGGCTCCAGGGGCCAGTGGATGGGCCTGGCAGCCTCAAAGGGCATATTTGTTGGCCTTGTATCCTCCAGGGGCCAGTGCATGGGTCGGAAATCCTCCAGGGGCCAGGGTTTTGTTTGTCTGCCTCTAGGGGCCAGTGCATTGGCTGAACAGCCTCCAGGTGTGAGATAATGGGTCTAGTAGGCTCCAGGGGCTAGTGCATGGGCCAGGCAGCCTCCAGCCGCTAGTGTTTTGCTTGTCTGCCTCCAGGGGCCAGTGCGTGGGTCTGGCAGCCTCCAGAGGCAAGTTGAGGTGCCTGTGTGCTTTCAGGGGCCCATGTGTGTGTCCAGCAGTCTCCAGGGGCACGCATGTTGGCCTGTCAGCCTCTAAGGGCCAGTGCATGGGACTGGCAGCATCCAAGGGCCACTGCATGTGACTAAAAGCCTCCAAGGTCCAGTGCGTTGGGTGGGCAGCCTCCAGTTTATAGTGTGAGGGCCTAGCAGAATCCAGGGGCCACTGTATGAGCGTGGCAGCCTCAAGGGAACAGTCTGTCGGCCTGGTAGCCTCCAGAGGCCGGTGTATGGGCAAGGTAGCCTCTGGGGGTGAGTTCATGTGTTTAGCATGTCTGCCTCCAGGGGCCAGTGCATTGGCTGGACCGCCTCCAGGGGTGAGTTCATGTGAGTTCATGTGTCTGGTAGGCTCCAGGGGCTAGTGCATGAGCCAGGCAGCCTCCAGCCGCTAGTGTTTTTCTTGACTGCCTCCAGGAGCCAGTGAATTGGCTGTGCAGCCTCCAGGGGCACATGTGTTGGTCTGGCAGCCTCCAGGGATCAGTGGGAGGGCCTGACAGATTCCAGAGGCCAGTGGGTGGGCCTGGCAGCCTCCATGAACCCAAATGTGGGCCTGGTAGCCTCCAGGAGCCCTTGTGTGGGCCTGGCTGCCTCCCAGGAACCTTGAGTGTGCCTGACAGCCTTCAGGGGCATGTTCGTGGGCCTTACAGTTTCCAGGGGCCAGAGTATGGGCCTGACAGCCTCCAGAAAGCTGAGTGTGGGCCTGGCAGCATCTATGGGCCATATCATTTGCTCACCTGCCTCCAGGGGCCAGTTGATTTGATAGGCTGCCTCCAGGAGCCAGTTCTTGGGCCTGGCAGCCTCCAGAGGCCTGTGTGTTGGCTGGGCAGCCTTCATGGGCCAGTGGGTGTGCCTGGCTGCCTCCAGGGACCTGTGTGTGTCTGGCAGTATCCAGGGGCCTGTGTGTGTCTGACAGCATCCAGGGGCACATGTGTTGGACTTGCAGCCTCCAGGGGCCAGAGTCAGGGCCCGGCAGATTCCAGTTGCCATTGGGTGGGCCTGGCAGCCTTCAGGAACCTGAGTGTGGGCCTGGCAGCCTCCAGGAGCCATTGTGTGGGCCTGGCTGCCTCCAGGGGTTTGTGTGTCTTACAGTCTCCTGGGGCCAGGATGTGGGCCTGACAGCCTCCAGGAACCCAAGTGTGGGCCTGGCAGCATCCATGGGCCAGATCATTTGCTTGCCTGCCTCCAGGGGCCAGTTGATTTCCTAGGCTGCCTCCAAGAGCCAGTTCGTGGGCCGGGCAGTCTTCAGAGGCCAGTGCCTTGGCTGGGCAACCTTCCTGGCTCATTGGGTGTGCCTGCCAAGTTCAAGGGGCCAGAGTGTTTGCCTGGCAACCTCCATGGGTCAGTGGGTGTGCCTGGCTACCTTCAGGGGACTATGCGTGTCTGGCAGCATCCAGGGGCACATGTGTTGGAATGGCTGCCTCCCAGGAACCTTGAGTGTGCCTGACAGCATCCAGGGTCACGTTTTTGTGTCTTACAGTCTCCAGGGGCCAGAGTGTGGGCCTCACAGCCTACAGGAATCTGAGTGTGGGTCTAGCAGCATCCATGGGCCAGTTCATTTGCTCGCTTACCCCCAGGGGCCAGTTCATTTGCTGAGTTGCCTCCAGGAGCCAGTTTGTGGGCCTAGCAGCCTCCAGTGGCCAGCATGTGGCCCTCTCAGCCTCCAGGTACCTGTGCGTGTGCTTGACAGTCTCTAGGAACCAGTGTGTAGACCACACAGCTTCCAGGGGCCAGGGTGTTTGCCTGGAACCTTTCAGGGGCATGGGTGAGGGCCTGGCAGCCTCCATGGTCCAGCGAGTGGGCCCAGCAGCCTCCAGGGACCACTGTGTGGCTTGGAAGCCTCCATGGGCCAGTATGAGGGACCAGAATCTTACACAGTCCATTGAGTGGGCCTGGAAGCCTCCAGGGAAATTGTGTGAGCCTGTTAACCTACAGGGGCCATTGTGAGGGCCTGACAGCCTCCAAGGTCCATTGAGTGGGTCTGGGAACCTCCAAGGGCCAGTATGAGGGCCCAGCAGCCTCCCAGTTTAAGTGAGTGGGCCTAGCAGCCTCCTGGGGCATGTATCTATGTTGGTATGGCAGCCTCCAAGTGCCAGTGCATGCCAGCCTCCAGTTTATAGTGGAAGGGCCTAGCAGATTCCAAGTGCCAGGGTGTGGGTCTGGCAGACTACATGAACCTGAGTGTGGGCCTGGCAGACTTCAGGGGCCATTGTATGAGCCTAGCAGCCTCAAGGGAACAGTCTGTCGGCCTGATAGGTTCCAAAGGCCTGTGTTTTGGCCCGGTACCCTCTGGGGGCAAGTTCATGCGTCTTGTAGGCTCCAGGGACCAGTGGGTAGGCCTGGCAGCCTCCAAGGGCATGTTTGTTGACCTTGTATCCTCCAGGGGCCAGTGCGTGGGTCGGGAAGCTTCCAGGGGCCAGTGTTTTGCTTGTTTTCTCCAGGGGCCAATGCATTGTCTTGACTGCCTCCATGGGCCAGTGTGTGGGCCTTACAGGCTCCAGGGCCCAGTGCATGGGACTGGCATCCTCCAGGGGCCAGTAGGTTTGCTGTGCAACCTCCAGGGGTCCTTTTGTGGGGCTGGCTGCCTGCCAGGGCCCTAGAGTGTGCCGGATATCCTCCAGGGGCCTGGAACCTTCCAGGGGCATGGGTGAGGGCATGGCAGCCTCCAGGATCCAGTGACTGGGCCTGGCAGCCTTCAGGGTCCACTGTATGCTCTTGGAAGTCTCCAGGGGCCAGTGTGTGGCCCTAAAAGCCTCCAGGAACCAGTGTGTGGACTTGGCTGAATTCAAGGATCCATGTAGGAGCCTGGCAGCCTCTAGAGGCCATGGTGTGGGCCTGTTAGCCTCCTGGGGCCAGTGTTTGCTGGGAAGCCTCCATGGACCCCTGTCATAGCTGGGTAATGTCTAGGGGCCAGTAGGTTGGCTGGGCAGCCTCCTGGGGTCAGTGCGTTGGCCTAGTAGCCTCAATGGTCCAGTGGGTGGGCCTGGCTGCCTCCATTTGCCAGTGGACTGGCCTGGCTGCCTCCAGGGGCCTGTGCATTATCTAGGCAGCTTCCCGGGTAAGTGGCTGGGTCTTTCAGTCTCCCGGGGTCACTGCGTTTACTGGGAATCCTCCAAGGGCCAGTGGGTGGGCCTGGCAGCCTCTAGGAGCCAGGTCATTTGCTGGAAATGCTCCAAGGGCCAGTGGAGGACTTGGAAACCTGCCAGCCTCCAGTGGCCAGTTCATGGGTCTGAAAGTTTCCAGGGGCCAGTGGGTAGGCTTGGCAGCATCCCGAGGCCAGTGCGTTGGCTGGACAGCCTCCAGGGGCCAGTGAGTTGGCCTGATGGCTTCCAGGGGCAAGTTTGTTGGCTTTACAGCCACCATGGCCCAGTGCATGGGCTTGGAAGCCTCCAGGAACCTGTGGGTGTGCTATGCAGCCTCCAGGGGCCCTTGTGTGGGCCTGGTTGCCTCCCGAGGCCCTTGAGTGTGCCAGATAGCCTGAAGGGGCAAGTTTGTGGGCATTACAGTCTCCAGGGCCCAGTGTGTTGCCTGGCAGCCTCCAGGGGCAAGTGGAGATGCCTGTCTGCCTCCAGCAGCCCGTGTGTGTGTGTCTGGCAGCCTCCAGGGGCATGTATGTTGGTATGGCAGCCTCCAAGTGCCAGTACATGGGACTGGCAGCCTCCAAGGTCCAGTGCGTTAGGTGAGCAACCTCCGGGGGTCAGTGGGAGGGCCTGGCAGATTGCAGGGGCCAGGTTGTGGGCCTGACAGCCTCCAAGGTCCACTGAGTGGGTCTGGCATCTTCAAGGTGCATGTATGTTGGTATGGCCGCCACCAAGTGCCAGTACTTGGAACTGGCAGCCTTTAAGGTCCAGTGCATTGGGTGAGCAGCTTTCAGTTTATAGTGGAAGGGCCTAGAAGATTCCAGGGGCCAGGGTGTGGGTCTGGTAGACTCCAGGAGCTTGAGTGTGGGCCTGGCAGCCTTCAGGGGCCATTGTTTGAGCCAAGCAGCCTCAAGGGAACAGCCTGTTGGCCTGGCAGCCTCCACAGGCCTGTGTGTTGGCAAAGTAGCCTCTGGGGCAGAGTTCATAAGTCTGGAAGGCTCCAGAGGCCTGTGGGTGGACCTGTCAGCCTCCAAGGGAATGTTTAATGGCCTTGTGTCCCTACCAGGGGACAGTGCATGGGTTGGACAGCCTCCAGGGGCCAGTGTTTTGCTTGTCTGCCTCTAAGAGCCAGTGCATTGGCTGAACAGCCTCCAGGGCTGAGTTCATGTGTCTGGTAGGCTCCAGGGGCTAGTGCATGGGCCAGGCAGCCTTCAGCCGCTAGTGATATGTTTGTCTGCCTCCAGGGTCCAGTGCGTTGGATGTGCAGCCTCCAGGGACCAGTGTGTGGGCCTTACAGGCTCGAGGGCCCAGTGCATGGGACTGGCATCCTCCAGGGGTCAGTGGGTATGCTGTACAGCCTCCAGGGGTCCTTTTGTGGGCCTGGCTGCCTCCCGGGGCCCTTGAGTGCACCGGATATCCCTCAGGGGCAGGATAGCCCCCAGGGGCAAGTTTGTGGGCCTTTAAGTCTCCAGGGCCCAGTGCGTGGGTCTGGCAGCCTCCATGGGCAGGTGGAGGTGCCTGTGTGCTTGCAGGGGCCTGTGTTTGTCCGGTAGTCTCCAGGGGCATGTATGGTGGCCTGGCAGGCTCTAAGTGCAAGTGCATGGGACTGGACGCCTCCAAGGGCCAGTGCATGGGACTGACAGCCTCCAAGGTCCAGTGCGTTGGGTGGGCAGCCTCCAGTTTATAGTGTGAGGGCCTAGCAGATTCCAGGGGCCAGGCTGTAGGTCTGGCAGACTCCAGAAACCTGAGTTTGGGCCTAGCAGCCTTCAGAGGCCATTGTTTGAGCCTAGCAGCCTCAAGGGAACAGTCTGTCAGACTGGTAGCCTCCAGAGGCCTGTGTGTGGGCACGGTAGCCTCTGGGGGTGAGTTCATGCATCTGGTAGGATCCAGGGGCCTGTGGGTGGGCCTGGCTACCTCCAAGGGCATAATTGTTGGTCTTCTATCCTCCAGGGGCCAGTGCATTGGTCGGACAGCCTCCAGGGGCCAGTGTTTTGCTTTCCTGCCTCCAGGGGCCAGTGCATTGTCTTGACAGCCTCCAGGGGTGAGTTCATGTGTCTGGTAGGCTCCAGGGTCTAGTGCATGGACCAGGCAGCCTTCAGCCAGTAGTGTTTTGCTTGTCTGCCTCCAGGAGCAAGTGCATTGGCTGGGCTGCCTCCAGGGGTTAGTGGGACGGCCTAGCAGACTCCATGAACCCAAATGTGGGCCTGGTAGCCTCCAGGAGCCCTTGTGTGGGCCTGGCTGCCTCCCAGGAACCTTAAGTGCGCCTGACAGCCTTCAGGGGCATGTTCGTGGGCCTTACAGTTTCCAGGGGCCAGAGTATGGGCCTGACAGCCTCCAGAAAGCTGAGTGTGGGCCTGGCAGCATCTATGGGCCAGATCATTTGCTCACCTGCCTCCAGGGGCCAGTTGATTTGATAGGCTGCCTCCAGGAGCCAGTTCTAGGGCCAGGCAGCCTCCAGAGGCCTGTGTGTTGGCTGGGTAGCCTTCATGGGCCAGTAGGTGTGCCTGGCTGCCTCCAGGGGCCTGTGTGTGTCTGGCAGTATCCAGGGGCCTGTGTGTGTCTGACAGCATCCAGGGGCACATGTGTTGGACTTGCAGCCTCCAGGGGCCAGAGTCAGGGCCCGGCAGATTCCAGTTGCCATTGGGTGGGCCTGGCAGCCTTCAGGAACCTGAGTGTGGGCCTGGCAGCCTCCAGGAGCCCTTGTGTGGGCCTGGCTGCCTCCCAGGAATCTTGAGTATGCCTGACAGCCTCCGGGGGTTTGTGTGTCTTACAGTCTCCTGGGGCCAGGATATGGGCCTGACAGCCTCCAGGAACCCAAGTGTGGGCCTGGCAGCATCCATGGGCCAGTTCATTTGCTTGTCTACCTCCAGGGGCCAGTTAATTTGCTGGGCTACCTCCAGGATTCAGTTTGTGGGTCGGGCAGTCTCCAGTGGCCAGTGTGTGCCCCTGTCAGCCTCTAGGTGCCTGTGCGTGGGCTTCACAGCCTCCAGGGGCCAGTGTGGGCCGCACAGCCTCCAGGGGCCAGGGTGTTTGCCAGGAACTTTTGAGGGGCATGGGTGAAGGCCTGGCCGTCTCCAGGGTTCAGTGAGTGGGCCCGGCAGCCTCCAGGGTCCACTGTGTGGTTTGGAAGCCTCCAGGGGCCAGTATGAGGGTCCAGAATCTTACACAGTCCATTGAGTGGGCCTTGAGGCCTCCAGGGCCATTGTGTGAGCCCAGTGCATGGGCTTGGAAGCCTCCAGGAACCAGTGGGTGTGCTTTGCAGCCTCCAGGGGCCCTTGTGTTGGCCTGGCTGCCTCCCGAAGCCCTTGAGTTTGCCAGATAGCCTCAACGGGCAAGTTTGTGGGCATTACAGTCTCCAGGGCCCAGTGTGTTGGCCTGGCAGCTTCCAGGGGCAAGTGGAGATGTCTGTCTGCCTCCAGGGGCCCGTGTGTGCCTGGCAGCCTCCAGAGGCATGTATGTTGGTATGGCAGCCTCTAAGTGCCAGTGCATGGGGCTGGCAGCCTCCAAAGTCCAGTGCGTTAGGTGGGCAACCTCCAGGGGCCAGTGGGAGGGCCTGGAAGATTGCAGGGGCCAGGGTGTGGGCCTCGCAGCCTCCAGGGGCCCATGTTTAGGTCTGGCAGCCTCTATGGGAGAGTTTGTGGGCCTGGCAGCCTTCAGACTTCATTTGCCCGAATTTCTCCAGGGGCCAGTTCATTCCTGGGCTGCCTCTAGGGGCCAGTTCCTGGGCGTGACAGTCTCCAGGGGTCCAGGTGTGGCCCTGGCAGCCTTCAACTGCCTGTGTGTGGGTTGACAGCCTCCAGGAGCCAGTGTATGAGCCCCAAAGCCTCCAGGGGCCAAGGTGTTCACCCAGAAACTTCTAGGGGCAAGGGTGAGGGCATGGCAGCCTTCAGTGGCCATTTCATGGGCCTGAAAGCGTCCAGGGGCCAGTGGGTGGGCATGGCAGCATCCCGAGGCCAGTGCGTTGGCTAGGCAGCTTCAAGGAACCAGTGAGAGGACTTGACAGCCTCCAGGGGTAGTTTGTGGGCTTTATAGCCTCCAGGGCCCAGTGCATGGGCTTTAAAGCCTCCAGGAATCAGTGGGTGTGCTTTGCAGCTTTCAGGGGCACTTGTGTGAGCCTGGCTGCCTCCAGGAACCCTTGAGACTGCCTGACAGCCTCCAGGGGTCAGTGTTTTGCTTGTCTGCCTCCAAGAGCCAGTGCATTGGCTGAACAGCCTCCAGGGGTGAGTTCATGTGTCTGGTAGGCTCCAGGGGCTAGTGCATGGGCCAGGCAGCCTTCAGCCGCTAGCGTTTTGCTTGTCTGCCTCCAGGGTCCAGTGCGTTGGATGTGCAGCCTCCAGGGACCAGTGTGTGGGCCTTACAGGCTCGAGGGCCCAGTGCATGGGACTGGCATCCTCCAGGGGTCAGTGGGTATGCTGTACAGCCTCCAGGGGTCCTTTTGTGGGCCTGGCTGCCTCCCGGGGCCCTTGAGTGCACCGGATAGCCCTCAGGGGCAGGATAGCCCCCAGGGGCAAGTTTGTGGGCCTTAAAGTCTCCAGGACCCAGTGCGTGGGTCTGGCAGCCTCCAGGGGCAAGTGGAGGTGCCTGTGTGCTTGCAGGGGCCTGTGTGTGTCCGGTAGTCTCCAGGGCCATGTATGGTGGCCTGGCAGGCTCTAAGTGCAAGTGCATGGGACTGGAAGCCTCCAAGGGCCAGTGCATGGGACTGACAGCCTCCAAGGTCCAGTGCGTTGGGTGGGCAGCCTCCAGTTTATAGTGTGAGGGCCTAGCAGATTCCAGGAGCCAGGCTGTGGGTCTGGCAGACTCCAGAAACCTGAGTTTGGGCCTAGCAGCCTTCAGAGGCCATTGTTTGAGCCTAGCAGCCTCAAGGGAACAGTCTGTCAGACTGGTAGCCTCCAGAGGCCTGTGTGTGGGCACGGTAGCCTCTGGGGGTGAGTTCATGCGTCTGGTAGGCTCCAGGGGCCTGTGGGTGGGCCTGGCTACCTTCAAGGGCATGATTGTTGGTCTTGTATCCTCCAGGAGAAAGTGCATTGGCTGGGCTGCCTCCAGGGGCACATGTATTGGTCTGGCAGCCTCCAGGGGTCAGTGGGAGGGCCTGGCAGACTCCATGAACCCAAATGTGGGCCTGGCAGCCTCCAGGAGCCCTTGTGTGGGCCTGTCTGCCTCCCAGGAACCTTGAGTGCACCTGACAGCTTTCAGGGGCATGTTCGTGGGCCTTACAGTTTCCAGGGGCCAGAGTATGGGCCTGACAGCCTCCAGAAAGCTGAGTGTGGGCCTGGCAGCATCTATGGGCCAGATCATTTGCTCACCTGCCTCCAGGGGCCAGTTGATTTGCTAGGCTGCCTCCAGGAGCCAGTTCGTGGGCCAGGCAGCCTCCAGAGGCCTTTGTGTTGGCTGGGCAGCCTCCATGGGCCAGTGGGTGTGCCTGGCTGCCTCCAGGGGCCTGTGTCTGTCTGGCAGTATCCAGGGGCCTGTGTGTGTCTGACAGCATCCAGGGGCACATGTGTTGGACTTGCAGCCTCCAGGGGCCAGAGTCAGGGCCCGGCCGATTCCAGTTGCCATTGGGTGGGCCTGGCAGCCATCAGGAATCCGAGTGTGGGCCTGGCAGCCTCCAGGAGCCATTGTGTTGGCCTGGCTGCCTTCCAGGAATCTTGAGTATGCCTGACAGCCTCCGGGGGTTTGTGTGTCTTACAGTCTCCTGGGGCCAAGATGTGGGCCTGACAGCCTCCAGGAACCCAAGTGTGGGCCTGGCAGCATCCATGGGCCAGTTCATTTGCTTGTCTACCTCCAGGGGCCAGTTCATTTGCTGGGCTGCCTCCAGGATTCAGTTTGTGGGCTGGGCAGTCTCCAGTGGCCAGTTTGTGGCCCTGTCAGCCTCTAGGTGCCTGTGCGTGGGCTTCACAGCCTCCAGGGGCCAGTGTGGGCCGCACAGCCTCCAGGAGCCAGGGTGTTTGCCAGGAACCTTTGAGGGGCATGGGTGAAGGCCTGGCCGTCACCAGGGTTCAGTGAGTGGGCCCGGCAGCCTCCAGGGTCCACTGTGTGGTTTGGAAGCCTCCAGGGGCCAGTATGAGGGCCCAGAATCTTACACAGTCTATTGAATGGGCCTTGAGGCCTCCAGGACCATTGTGTGAGCCCAGTGCATGGGCTTGGAAGCCTCCAGGAACCAGTGGGTATGCTTTGCAGCCTCCAGGGGCCCTTGTGTTGGCCTGGCTGCCTCCCGAAGCCCTTGAGTTTGCCAGATAGCCTCAACGGGCAAGTTTGTGGGCATTACAGTCTCCAGGGCCCATTGTGTTGGCCTGGCAGCTTCCAGGGGCAAGTGGAGATGTCTGTCTGCCTCCAGGGGCCAGTGTGTGTCTGGCAGCCTCCAGAGGCATGTATGTTGGTATGGCAGCCTCTAAGTGCCAGTGCATGGGGCTGGCAGCCTCCAAGGTTCAGTGCGTTAGGTGGGCAACCTCCAGGGGTCAGTGGGAGGGTTTGGAAGATTGCAGGGGGAAGGGTGTGGGCCTGGCAGCCTCCAGGGGCCCATGTTTAGGTCTGGGAGCCTGTATGGGAGAGTTTGTGGGCCTGGCAGCCTTCAGGGGCCTTCAGACTTCATTTGCCCGAATTTCTCCAGGGGCCAGTTCATTCCTGGGCTGCCTCTAGGGGCCAGTTCCTGGGCGTGACAGTCTCCAGGGGTCCAGGTGTGGCCCTGGCAGCCTTCAACTGCCTGCGTTTGGGCTTGACAGCCTCCAGGAGCCAGTGTATGAGCCCCAAAGCCTCCAGGGGCCAAGGTGTTCGCCCAGAAACTTCTAGGGGCAAGGGTGAGGGCATGGCAGCCTCCAGTGGCCATTTCATGGGCCTGAAAGCGTCCAGGGGCCAAAGGGTGGGCATGGCAGCATCCCGAGGCCAGTGCGTTGGCTAGGCAGCCTCAAGGAACCAGTGAGAGGGCTTGACAGCCTCCAGGGGTAGTTGTGGGCTTTATAGCCTCCAGGGCCCAGTGCATGGGCTTTAAAGCCTCCAGGAACCAGTGGGTGTGCTTTGCAGCCTTCAGGGGCACTTGTGTGGGCCTGGCTGCCTCCAGGAACCCTTGAGTGTGCCTGAAAGCCTCCAGGGGCAAGTTTGTGAGCCTGTCAGCATCCAGGGCCAGAGCGTGGGCCTGGCAGCCTCCACGGGCAAGTGGGCATACCTCACTGCTTCCAAGGGTGCGTGTGTGTGTCTGGCAGCCTCCAGGGGCCAGTGTGAGGGCCTGACAGCCTCCAGGGGATATTGTGTGAGTCTGTTAGCATTCCAGGGCCAATATGAGGGCCCGCCAGCTTCCATGGTTTATGGAGTGGGCCCTGCAGCCTCCAATGGCCACTGTGTGGGCCTGGAAGCCTCCAAGGGTGAATGTGAGGGCCCAGCAGCCTCCAGGGTCCATTGTATAAGCCTGGGAGCCTCAAAGGAAAAGTTTGTTGGCTCAGCAGCCTCCAGGGGCCTGTGTGTGGGTTTGGTAGCCTCTGGGGGAGAGTTCATTGGTCTGGTAGGCTCCAGGGCCCAGTGGGTGGGCCTGGCTGCCTCCAAGGGCATGTTTATGGGCCTTCTATCCTCCAGAGGCCAGTGCATGGGTCGGAAAGCCTCCAGGGGCCAGTGTTTTGCTTATCTGCTTCCAGGGCCCAGTGCATTGGCTGGACAGCCTCCAGGGGTGAGTTCATGGGTCTGGCAGACTCCAGGGGCTAGTGCATTGGCCGGGCAGCCTCAACAGGCCAGTGCTTTGCTTGTCTGCCTCCAGGTTCCAGTGCGTTGGCTGGGAAGCCTCCAGGGGCCCTTGAGTGCGCCGGACAGTCTCTAGGGCAAGTTTGTGGGTCTTACAGTCACCAGGGCGCAGTGCATGGACCTAGCAGCCTCCAGGGGCAAGTGGGTGTCCCTGTCTACCTCCAAGGTCCCGTGTGTGTGTCTGGCAGGCTCCAGGGGCACGTGTGTTGGTCTGGCAGCCTCCAAGTGCCAGTGCATTAGCTGGGCAGCCTCCAGGGGCCAGTGGGAAAGCCTGGCAAATTCCAGGGGCAGGGTGTGGGTCTGGCAGCCTCCAGGGGACATGGTGTGGGCCTGGCAGCCTCCCAGGCCCAGTGTGTTTGCTAGGAAGCCTCCAGGGCTCTGTGCGATACCTGGGAAGCCTCCCCAGGTCAGTGGGTGGGCCTGGCAGCTTCCAGAGGCCAGTGCATTGGCTGAGCAGGCTCCAAGGGCCTGTGTGTGGCCCTGACAGCCACCAGGGGCCAAGGTGTGGGCCTGACAGCCTCCCAGGCCCAGTGTGTTTGCTAGGAAGCCTCCAGGGGTCTGTGCGATAGCTGCAAAGCCTCCCCGGGTTAGTGGGTGGGCCTGGCAGCTTCCAGAGGCCAGTGCATTGGCTGAGCAGGCTTCAAGGGCTAGTGTGTTGGCTGGGCAGCCTCCGTGGGTCATTGGGTGTACCTGCCAGCCTCAAGAGGCCAGTGTGTTTGCCTGGCAGCCTCCAAGGGCCAGTGGGTGTGCCTGGCTGCCTCCAGGGGCTTGTGTGTGTTTGGCAGCATCCAGGAGCACATGTGTTGGTCTTGCAGCCTCTAAGGGTCAGTGTCAGTGCCCGGCAGATTCCAGTTGCCATTGGGTGGGCCTGGAAGCCTTTAAGAACCCGAGTGTGGACCTGGCAGCCTCCAGGAGCCCTTGTGTGGGCCTGGCTGCCTCCCAGGAACCTTGAGTGTGCCTGACAGCCTCCAGGGGCATGTTTGTGTGTCTTACAGTCTCCAAGGGCCAGGGTGTGGGCCTGACAGCCTCCAGGAATCCGAGTGTGGACCTGGCAGCATCCATGGGCCAGTTAATTTGCTCACCTACCTCCAGGGGCCAGTTCATTTGCTGGGCTTCCTCCAGGAGCCAGTTTGGGGGCCGGGCAGCCTCCAGTGGCCAGTGTGTGGCCCTGTCAGTCTCCAGGTGCCTGTGCGTGAGCTTGACAGCCTCCAGGGTCCAGTGTGTGGGCCACACAGCCTCCAGGGAGCTGAGTGTTGGCCTGGAACCTTTCATAGGCATGGGTGAGGGCGCAAGTTCATGCGTCTGGTAGGCTCCAGGGGCCAGTGGGTAGGCCTAGCAGCCTCCAAGGGCATATTTGTTGGCCTTGTATCCTCCAGGGGCCAGTGCGTGGGTCGAAAAGCCTCCAGGGGCCAGTGTTTTGTTTATCTGCTCCAGGGGCCAATGCGTTGTCTGGACAGCCTCCAGGGGTGAGTTCATGGGTCTGGTAGGCTCCAGGTGCTAGTGCATGGGCCATGCAGCCTCCAGGCGCTAGTGTTTTGCTTGTCTGCCTCCAGGGGCCAGTGCGTTGGCTGGGCAGCCTCTATGGGCCAGTGTGTGGGCCTTACAGGCTCCAGGGCCCAGTGCATGGGACTGGCATACTCCAGGGGCCAGTGGGTGTGCTGTGCAGCCTCCAGGGGTCCTTTTGTGGGCCTGGCTGCCTCCCGGGGCCCTTGAGTACACCGGATAGCTTCCAGGGCCAAGTTTGTGGGCCTTAAAGTCTCCAGGGCCCAGTGCATGGGTATGGCAACTTCCAGGGGCAAGTGGAGGTGTGCCTGTGTGCTTCCAGGGGCCAATGTGTGTGTCCAGCAGTTTCCAGGGGCATGTATGTTGGCCTGGCAGCCTCTAAGTGCCAGTGCATGGGACTGGCAGCCTCCAAGGTCCAGTGCGTTGGGTGGGCAGCCTCCAGTTTATAGTGTGAGGGCCTAGCAGATTCCAGGGGCCAGGCTGTGGGTCTGGCAGACTACAGGAATCTGAGTGTGGGCCCAGCAGCCTTCAGTGGCCATTATATGAGCCTAGCAGCCTCAAGGGAACAGTCTGTTGGCCTGGTAGCCTCCAGAGGCCTATGTGTGGGCATGGTAGCCTCTGGGGGTGAGTTCATACTTCATGGTAGGCTCCAGGGGCCAGTGGGTGGGCCTGGCTGCCTCCAAGGGCATGTTTGTTTGCCTTGTATCCTCCAGGGGCCAGTGCATGGGTCGGACAGCCTCCAGGGGCACATGTATTGGTCTGGCAGCCTACAGGGGTCAGTGGGAGGGATGGCAGACTCCATGAACCCAAATGTGGGCCTGGAAGCCTCCAGGAGCCCTTGTGTGTGCCTGGCTGCCTCCAAGGAACCTTGAGGGCACCTGACAGCCTTCAGGGGCACGTTTGTGGGCCTGACAGCCTCCAGGAAGCTGAGTGTGGGCCTGGCAGCATCAATGGGCCAGATCATTTGCTCGCCTGCCTCCATGGCCAGTTGATTTGCTAGGCTGCCTCCAGGAGCCAGTTCGTGGGCCAGGCAGCCTCCAGAGGCCTGTGTGTTGGCTGGGCAGCCTCCATGGGCCAGTGGGTGTGCCTGGCTGCCTCCAGGGGCCTGTGTGTGTCTGGCAGCATCCAGGGGCACATGTGTTGGTCTTGCAGCCTCCAGGGGCCAGAGTCAGGGCCCGGCAGATTCCAGTTGCCATTGGGTGGGCCTGGCAGCCTTCAGGAACCCGAGTGTGGGCCTGGCAGCCTCCAGGAGCTTTTCTGTGGGCCTGGCTGCCTCCCTGGAACTGTGACTGTGCCTGACAGCCTCCAGGGGCAGGTGTGTGTGTCTTACAGTCTCCTGGGGCCAGGATGTAGGCCTGACAGCCTCCAGGAACCCGAGTGTGGGCCTGGCAGCATCCATGGGCCAGTTCATTTGCTTGCCTACTTCCAGGGGCCAGTTCATTTGCTGGGCTGCCTCCAGGATTCAGTTTGTGGGCCGGGCAGTCTCCAATGGCCAGTGTGTGGCCCTGTCAGCCCCCAGGTGCATGTGCCTGGGCTTCACAGCCTCCAGGGGCCAGTGTGTGGGCCGCACAGCCTCCAGGGGCCAGGGTGTTGGCAAGGAACCTTTGAGGGGCATGGGTGAAGGCCTGGCCGTCTCCAGGGTTCAGTGAGTGGGCCCGGCAGCCTCCAGGGGTCACTATGTGGTTTGGAAGCCTCCATGGGCCAGTATGACGGCCCAGAATCTTACACAGTTCATTGAGTGGGCCTTGAAGTTTCCAGGGCCATTGTGTGAGCATGTTCACCTCCAGGGGCCAGTGTGAGGGCCCAGCAGTCTCCCAGGTTCAGTGAGTAGCAGCCTCCTGGGGCATGTACGTATATTGGTATGGTAGCCTCCAAGTGCCAGTGCATGGCAGCCTCCAGTTTATAGTGGAAGGGCCTAGCAGATTCCAGGGGCTAGGGTGTGGGTCTGGCAGACTCCATGAACCTAAGTGTGGGCCTGGCAGCCTTCAGGAGCCATTGTATGAGCCTAGCAGCCTCAAGGGAACAGTCTGTCAGCCTGGTAGGTTGCAGAGGCCTGTGTTTGGGCCCGGTAGCCTCTGGGGGCAAGTTCAAGCATCTGGTAGGCTCCAGGGGCCAGTGGGTAGGCCTGGCAGCCTCCAAGGGCATGTTTGTTGGCCTTGCATCCTCCAGGGGCCAGTGCGTGGGTCGGAAAGCCTCCAGGGGCCAGTGTTTTGCTTGTCTTCTCCAGGGGCCAATTCATTGGCTGGACAGCCTCGAGGGGTGAGTTCAAGGGTCTAGTAGGCACCAGGGGCTAGTGCATGGGCCGGGCTGCCTCCAGGCACTAGTATTTTGCTTGTCTGCTTTCAGGGGCCAATGCATTGGCTGGGCAGCCTCCATGGGCCAGTGTGTGGGCCTTACAGGCTCCAGGGCCCAGTGCATGGGACTGGTATCCTCCAGGGGCCAGTGGGTGTGCTGTGCAACCTCCAGGGGCTCCTTTTGTGGGCCTGACTGCCTGCCGGGGTCCTTGAGTGTGCCGAATATCCACCAGGGGCAAGTGGAGATTCCTGTCTGCCTCCAGGGGCCCATGTGTATGGGCCACATAGCCTCCAGTGGCTAGGGTGTTGGCCTGGAACCTTCCAGGGGCATGGGTGAGGGCATGGCAGCCTTCAGGATTCAGTGAGTGGGCCTGGCAGCCTTCAGTGTCCACTGTATTCTCCTGGAAGCCTCCAGGGGCAGTATGTGACCCTAGGAGCCTCCAGGAGCCAGTGTGTGGACCTGGCTGCCTTCAAGAATCCATGTGTGGGCCTGGCAGCCTCTAGGGGACAAGGTGTGGGCCGGTTAGCCTTCTGGGGCCAGTGTGTTTGCTGGGAAGCCTCCAGGGACCCGTGCGATAGCTGGGCAATGTCTAGGGGCCAGTAGGTTGGCTGGGCAGCCTCCTGGGGTCCGTGCGTTGGCCTAGCAGCCTGAATGGTCCAGTGGGTGGGCCTGGCTGCCTCCGTTGGCCAGTGGAAGGGCCTGGCTGCCTCCAGGGGCCTGTGCATTATCTAGGCAGCTTCCCGGGTCAGTGGCTGGGTCTGTCAGTCTCCCGGGGTCACTGCGTTTACTGGGAATCCTCCAAGGGCCAGTGGGTGGGCCTGGCAGCCTCTAGGAGCCAGGTCATTTGCTGGAAATGCTACAAGGGCCAGTGGAGGACTTGGAAACCTGCCAGCCTCCAGTGGCCAGTTCATGGGCCTGAAAGTTTCCAGGGGCCAATGGGTATGCTTGGCAGCGTCCCGAGGCCAGTGCGTTGGCTGGGCAGCCTCCAGGGGATAGTGAGTGGGCCTGACGACTTCCAGGGGCAAGTTTGTGGGCTTTACAGCCACGAAAGCCCAGTGCATGGGCTTGGAAGCCTCCAGGAACCAGTGGGTGTGCTTTGCAGCCTCCAGGGGCCCTTGTGTGGGCCTAGCTGACTCCCGAGGCCCTTGAGTGTGCCAGATAGCCTGAAAGGGCAAGTTTGTGGGCATTACAGTCTCCAGGGCCCAGTGTGTTGCCTGGCAGCCTCCAGGGGCAAGTGGAGATGCCTGTCTGCCTCCAGGGGCCCGTGTGTGTCTGGCAGCCTCCAGGGGCATGTATGTTGGTATGGCAGCCTCCAAGTGCCAGTGCATGGGGCTGGCAGCCTCCAAGGTCCAGTGCGTTAGGTGGGCAACCTCCAGGGGTCAGTGGGAGGGCCTGGAAGATTGCAGGGGCCAGGGTGTGGGCCTGGCAGCCTCCAGGGGCCCATGTTTAGGTCTGGCAGCTTCTATGGGAGAGTTTGTGGGCTGGCAGCCTCCAGGGGCCTTCAGACTTCATTTGCCCGAATTTCTCCAGGGACCAGTTCATTCCTGGGCTGCCTCTAGGGGCCAGTTCCTGGGCCTGGCAGCCTCCAGGGGCCAAGGTGTGGCCCTGGCAGCCTCCAGCTGCCTGTGTGTGGGCCGGAAATCCTCCAGGAGCCAGTGTATGAGCCCCACAGCCTCCAGGGGCCAAGGTGTTCACCCAGAAACTTCCAGGGGCAAGGGTGAGGGATGTCAGCCCCCAGTGGCTATTTCATGGGCCTGAAAGCTTCCAGGGGCCAGTGGGTGGGCATGGCAGCATCCCAAGGCCAGTGCGTTGGCTGGGCAGCCTCAAGGAACCAGTGAGAGGGCTTGACAGCCTCTAGGGGCAAGTTTGTGGGCTTTATAGTGCAGTGCATGGCCTTTAAAGCCTCCAGGAACCAGTGAGTGTGCTTTGCAGCCTTCAAGGACACTTGTGTGGGCCTGGCTGCCTCCAGGGGCCCTTGATTGTGCCCGACAGCCACCAGGGGCAAGTTTGTGGGCCTTACAGCATCCAGGGCCAGAGCGTGGGCCTGTCAGCCTCCACGTGCAAGTCGGCATACCTCGCTGCTTCCAAGGGTGTGTGTGTGTGTGTCTGGCAGCCTCCAGGGGCCAGTGTGAGGGCCCCGCAGCCTCCAGGGTCCAGTTAGTGGGCCCGGAAGCATCCAGGGGATATTGTGTGAGCCTGTTTGCCTTCTAGGGCCAATATGAGGGCCCGCCAGCCTCCATATTTATGGAGTGGGCCCTGCAGCCTCCAATGGCCACTGTGTGGGCCTGGAAGCCTCCAAGGGTGAATGTGAGGGCCCAGCAGCCTCCAGGGTCCATTGTTTGAGCCTGGGAGCCTCAAAGGAAAAGTTTGTTAGCTCAACAGCCTCCAGAGGCCTGTGTGTGGGCTTGATAGCCTCTGGGGGCGAGTTCATCGGTCTGGTAGACTCCAGGGGCCAGTGTGTGGGCCTGGCTGCCTGCAAGGGCATGTTTGCCTTGTATCCTCCAGGGGCCAGTGCATGGGTCGGACAGCCTCCAGGGGCCAGTGTTTTGCTTATCTGCCTCCAGGGCCCAGTGCATTGGCTGGACAGCCTCCAGGGGTGAGTTCATGGGTTTGGCAGACTCCAGGGGCTAGTGCATAGGCCAGGCAGCCTCCAGAGGCCAGTGCTTTCCTTGTCTGCCTCCAGGGGCCAGTGCGTGGCTGGGAAGCCTCCAGGGGCCCTTGAGTGCGCCGGACAGCCTCCAGGGGCAAGTTTGTTGGCCTTACAGTCACCAGAGCGCAGTGCGTGAACCTAGCAGCCTCCAAGGGCTAGTGGGTGTGCGTGTCTACCTCCAGGGTCCCGTGTGTGTGTCTGGCAGGCTCCAGGGGCACATGTGTTGGTCTCGCAGCCTCCAAGTGCCAGTGCATGGGACTGGCAGCCTCAAAGTCCAGTGCATTGGCTGGGCAGCCTTCAGGGACCAATGGGAAAGCCTGGCAAATTCCAGGGGCCTAGGGTGTGGGTCTGG
Source organism: Anomaloglossus baeobatrachus (assembly GCF_048569485.1). Lineage (NCBI taxonomy): Eukaryota > Metazoa > Chordata > Amphibia > Anura > Aromobatidae > Anomaloglossus > Anomaloglossus baeobatrachus. The sequence continues at coordinate 761,430,767 of NC_134354.1, forward strand.
CAGCCTCCAGGGGACATGGTGTGGCCCTGGCAGCCTCCAGGGGCCCGTGTGTGGCTCTGACAGCCACCAGGGGCCAAGGTGTGGGCCTGGCAGCCTCCCAGGCCCAGTGTGTTTTCTAGGAAGCCTCAGGGGCCTGTGCGATAGCTGGGAGGCCTCCCCGGTTCAGTGGGTGGGCCTTGCAGCTTCCAGAGGCCAGTGCATTGGCTGAGCAGGCTCCAAGGGCTAGTGTGTTGGCAGGGCAGCCTCCCGGGTTCATTGGGTGTGCCTTCCAGCCTCAAGGGGCCAGTGCTTTGGCCTGGCAGCCTCCACGGGCCAGTGGGTGTGACTGGCTGTCTCCAGAGGCCCGTGTGTGTGTCTGGAAGCATCCAGGGACACATGCGTTGGCTGGGCCAGTGGGAGGTCCTTGCAGATTCCAAGGGCCAGGGTGTGTCCTGGCAGCATTCAGGGGCACTTGTGTAGACCTGACTGCCTCCCGGGGACCTTGAGTGCACCTGACTGCCTCCAGGGGCCAGTTGGTGGGCCTTACAGTATCCAGGGGCCAGGGTGTGGGCCACGCAGCATACAGGGGCCAGTTAATTTGCTGGGTTGCTTCCAGGGGCCAGTTAGTGGGCCAGGCAGCCTTCAGGTTGTGTGTTGCTTGTGGGTTTTGTGTTGCCATGTCAGTCTCCAGGTGCCTGTATGGGGGCTTGGCAGCCTCCAGGAGCCCTTGTGTGTGCCTGGCTGCCTCCAAGGAACCTTGAGGGCACCTGACAGCCTTCAGGGGCACGTTTGTGGGCCTGACAGCCTCCAGGAAGCTGAGTGTGGGCCTGGCAGCATCAATGGGCCAGATCATTTGCTCGCCTGCCTCCAGGGCCAGTTGATTTGCTAGGCTGCCTCCAGGAGCCAGTTCGTGGGCCAGGCAGCCTCCAGAGGCCTGTGTGTTGGCTGGGCAGCCTCCATGGGCCAGTGGGTGTGCCTGGCTGCCTCCAGGGGCCTGTGTGTGTCTGGCAGCATCCAGGGGCACATGTGTTGGTCTTGCAGCCTCCAGGGGCCAGAGTCAGGGCCCGGCAGATTCCAGTTGCCATTGGGTGGACCTGGCAGCCTTCAGGAACCCGAGTGTGGGCCTGGCAGCCTCCAGGAGCTTTTCTGTGGGCCTGGCTGCCTCCCTGGAACTGTGACTGTGCCTGACAGTCTCCAGGGGCAGGTGTGTGTGTCTTACAGTCTCCTGGGGCCAGGATGTAGGCCTGACAGCCTCCAGGAACCCGAGTGTGGGCCTGGCAGCATCCATGGGCCAGTTCATTTGCTTGCCTACTTCCAGGGGCCAGTTCATTTGCTGGGCTGCCTCCAGGATTCAGTTTGTGGGCCGGGCAGTCTCCAATGGCCAGTGTGTGGCCCTGTCAGCCCCCAGGTGCATGTGCCTGGGCTTCACAGCCTCCAGGGGCCAGTGTGTGGGCCGCACAGCCTCCAGGGGCCAGGGTGTTGGCAAGGAACCTTTGAGGGGCATGGGTGAAGGCCTGGCTGTCTCCAGGGTTCAGTGAGTGGGCCCGGCAGCCTCCAGGGGTCACTATGTGGTTTGGAAGCCTCCAGGGGCCAGTATGACGGCCCAGAATCTTACACAGTTCATTGAGTGGGCCTTGAAGTTTCCAGGGCCATTGTGTGAGCATGTTCACCTCCAGGGGCCAGTGTGAGGGCCCAGCAGTCTCCCAGGTTCAGTGAGTAGCAGCCTCCTGGGGCATGTACGTATATTGGTATGGTAGCCTCCAAGTGCCAGTGCATGGCAGCCTCCAGTTTATAGTGGAAGGGCCTAGCAGATTCCAGGGGCTAGGGTGTGGGTCTGGCAGACTCCATGAACCTAAGTGTGGGCCTGGCAGCCTTCAGGAGCCATTGTATGAGCCTAGCAGCCTCAAGGGAACAGTCTGTCAGCCTGGTAGGTTCCAGAGGCCTGTGTTTGGGCCCGGTAGCCTCTGGGGGCAAGTTCATGCATCTGGTAGGCTCCAGGGGCCAGTGGGTAGGCCTGGCAGCCTCCAAGGGCATGTTTGTTGGCCTTGCATCCTCCAGGGGCCAGTGCGTGGGTCGGAAAGCCTCCAGGGGCCAGTGTTTTGCTTGTCTTCTCCAGGGGCCAATTCATTGGCTGGACAGCCTCGAGGGGTGAGTTCAAGGGTCTAGTAGGCACCAGGGGCTAGTGCATGGGCCGGGCTGCCTCCAGGCACTAGTATTTTGCTTGTCTGCTTTCAGGGGCCAATGCATTGGCTGGACAGCCTCCATGGGCCAGTGTGTGGGCCTTACAGGCTCCAGGGCCCAGTGCATGGGACTGGTATCCTCCAGGGGCCAGTGGGTGTGCTGTGCAACCTCCAGGGGCTCCTTTTGTGGGCCTGACTGCCTGCCGGGGTCCTTGAGTGTGCCGAATATCCACCAGGGGCAAGTGGAGATTCCTGTCTGCCTCCAGGGGCCCATGTGTATGGGCCACATAGCCTCCAGTGGCTAGGGTGTTGGCCTGGAACCTTCCAGGGGCATGGGTGAGGGTATGGCAGCCTTCAGGATTCAGTGAGTGGGCCTGGCAGCCTTCAGTGTCCACTGTATTCTCCTGGAAGCCTCCAGGGGCAGTATGTGACCCTAGGAGCCTCCAGGAGCCAGTGTGTGGACCTGGCTGCCTTCAAGAATCCATGTGTGGGCCTGGCAGCCTCTAGGGGACAAGGTGTGGGCCGGTTAGCCTTCTGGGGCCAGTGTGTTTGCTGGGAAGCCTCCAGGGACCCGTGCGATAGCTGGGCAATGTCTAGGGGCCAGTAGGTTGGCTGGGCAGCCTCCTGGGGTCCGTGCGTTGGCCTAGCAGCCTGAATGGTCCAGTGGGTGGGCCTGGCTGCCTCCGTTGGCCAGTGGAAGGGCCTGGCTGCCTCCAGGGGCCTGTGCATTATCTAGGCAGCTTCCCGGGTCAGTGGCTGGGTCTGTCAGTCTCCCGGGGTCACTGCGTTTACTGGGAATCCTCCAAGGGCCAGTGGGTGGGCCTGGCAGCCTCTAGGAGCCAGGTCATTTGCTGGAAATGCTACAAGGGCCAGTGGAGGACTTGGAAACCTGCCAGCCTCCAGTGGCCAGTTCATGGGCCTGAAAGTTTCCAGGGGCCAGTGGGTATGCTTGGCAGCGTCCCGAGGCCAGTGCGTTGGCTGGGCAGCCTCCAGGGGATAGTGAGTGGGCCTGACGACTTCCAGGGGCAAGTTTGTGGGCTTTACAGCCACGAAAGCCCAGTGCATGGGCTTGGAAGCCTCCAGGAACCAGTGGGTGTGCTTTGCAGCCTCCAGGGGCCCTTGTGTGGGCCTAGCTGACTCCCGAGGCCCTTGAGTGTGCCAGATAGCCTGAAAGGGCAAGTTTGTGGGCATTACAGTCTCCAGGGCCCAGTGTGTTGCCTGGCAGCCTCCAGGGGCAAGTGGAGATGCCTGTCTGCCTCCAGGGGCCCGTGTGTGTCTGGCAGCCTCCAGGGGCATGTATGTTGGTATGGCAGCCTCCAAGTGCCAGTGCATGGGGCTGGCAGCCTCCAAGGTCCAGTGCGTTAGGTGGGCAACCTCCAGGGGTCAGTGGGAGGGCCTGGAAGATTGCAGGGGCCAGGGTGTGGGCCTGGCAGCCTCCAGGGGCCCATGTTTAGGTCTGGCAGCTTCTATGGGAGAGTTTGTGGGCCTGGCAGCCTCCAGGGGCCTTCAGACTTCATTTGCCCGAATTTCTCCAGGGGCCAGTTCATTCCTGGGCTGCCTCTAGGGGCCAGTTCCTGGGCCTGGCAGCCTCCAGGGGCCAAGGTGTGGCCCTGGCAGCCTCCAGCTGCCTGTGTGTGGGCCGGAAATCCTCCAGGAGCCAGTGTATGAGCCCCACAGCCTCCAGGGGCCAAGGTGTTCACCCAGAAACTTCCAGGGGCAAGGGTGAGGGATGTCAGCCCCCAGTGGCTATTTCATGGGCCTGAAAGCTTCCAGGGGCCAGTGGGTGGGCATGGCAGCATCCCAAGGCCAGTGCGTTGGCTGGGCAGCCTCAAGGAACCAGTGAGAGGGCTTGACAGCCTCTAGGGGCAAGTTTGTGGGCTTTATAGTGCAGTGCATGGCCTTTAAAGCCTCCAGGAACCAGTGAGTGTGCTTTGCAGCCTTCAAGGACACTTGTGTGGGCCTGGCTGCCTCCAGGGGCCCTTGATTGTGCCCGACAGCCACCAGGGGCAAGTTTGTGGGCCTTACAGCATCCAGGGCCAGAGCGTGGGCCTGTCAGCCTCCACGTGCAAGTGGGCATACCTCGCTGCTTCCAAGGGTGCGTGTGTGTGTGTCTGGCAGCCTCCAGGGGCCAGTGTGAGGGCCCCGCAGCCTCCAGGGTCCAGTTAGTGGGCCCGGAAGCATCCAGGGGATATTGTGTGAGCCTGTTTGCCTTCTAGGGCCAATATGAGGGCCCGCCAGCCTCCATATTTATGGAGTGGGCCCTGCAGCCTCCAATGGCCACTGTGTGGGCCTGGAAGCCTCCAAGGGTGAATGTGAGGGCCCAGCAGCCTCCAGGGTCCATTGTTTGAGCCTGGGAGCCTCAAAGGAAAAGTTTGTTAGCTCAACAGCCTCCAGAGGCCTGTGTGTGGGCTTGATAGCCTCTGGGGGCGAGTTCATCGGTCTGGTAGACTCCAGGGGCCAGTGTGTGGGCCTGGCTGCCTGCAAGGGCATTTTTGCCTTGTATCCTCCAGGGGCCAGTGCATGGGTCGGACAGCCTCCAGGGGCCAGTGTTTTGCTTATCTGCCTCCAGGGCCCAGTGCATTGGCTGGACAGCCTCCAGGGGTGAGTTCATGGGTTTGGCAGACTCCAGGGGCTAGTGCATAGGCCAGGCAGCCTCCAGAGGCCAGTGCTTTCCTTGTCTGCCTCCAGGGGCCAGTGCGTGGCTGGGAAGCCTCCAGGGGCCCTTGAGTGCGCCGGACAGCCTCCAGGGGCAAGTTTGTTGGCCTTACAGTCACCAGAGCGCAGTGCGTGAACCTAGCAGCCTCCAAGGGCTAGTGGGTGTGCGTGTCTACCTCCAGGGTCCCGTGTGTGTGTCTGGCAGGCTCCAGGGGCACATGTGTTGGTCTCGCAGCCTCCAAGTGCCAGTGCATGGGACTGGCAGCCTCAAAGTCCAGTGCATTGGCTGGGCAGCCTTCAGGGACCAATGGGAAAGCCTGGCAAATTCCAGGGGCCTAGGGTGTGGGTCTGGCAGCCTCCAGGGGACATGGTGTGGCCCTGGCAGCCTCCAGGGGCCCGTGTGTGGCTCTGACAGCCACCAGGGGCCAAGGTGTGGGCCTGGCAGCCTCCCAGGCCCAGTGTGTTTTCTAGGAAGCCTCAGGGGCCTGTGCGATAGCTGGGAGGCCTCCCCGGTTCAGTGGGTGGGCCTTGCAGCTTCCAGAGGCCAGTGCATTGGCTGAGCAGGCTCCAAGGGCTAGTGTGTTGGCAGGGCAGCCTCCCGGGTTCATTGGGTGTGCCTGCCAGCCTCAAGGGGCCAGTGCTTTGGCCTGGCAGCCTCCACGGGCCAGTGGGTGTGACTGGCTGTCTCCAGAGGCCCGTGTGTGTGTCTGGAAGCATCCAGGGACACATGCGTTGGCTGGGCCAGTGGGAGGTCCTTGCAGATTCCAAGGGCCAGGGTGTGTCCTGGCAGCATTCAGGGGCACTTGTGTAGACCTGACTGCCTCCCGGGGACCTTGAGTGCACCTGACTGCCTCCAGGGGCCAGTTGGTGGGCCTTACAGTATCCAGGGGCCAGGGTGTGGGCCACGCAGCATACAGGGGCCAGTTAATTTGCTGGGCTGCTTCCAGGGGCCAGTTAGTGGGCCAGGCAGCCTTCAGGTTGTGTGTTGCTTGTGGGTTTTGTGTTGCCATGTCAGTCTCCAGGTGCCTGTATGGGGGCTTGGCAGCCTCCATGGGAAAGTGTGTGGGCCGCACAGACTCCAAAGGCCAGGCTGTTGTCCTGGAACCTTTCAGGAGCATGGGTCAACGCCTGGCAGCCTCCAGGGTCCAATGAGTGGGCCCAGCAGCCTTCAGGGGCCACTGTGTGGGCCTGGAAGCTTCCAGGAGCCAGTGTGAGGGCCCAAAATCCTACACAGTCTATTGAGTGGGCCTGGAAGCCTCCAGGGGCGATTGTGTGAGCCTGCCAACCTCCAGGGGCCAGTGTGAGGGCCTGACAGCCTCCAAGGTACATTGAGTGGGCCCGGCAGCCTTCAAGGGCCAGTGTGAGGGCCTAACAGCCTCTAAGGTTTATTGAGTGGACCCAGAAGCCTCCAGAGGTCATTGTGTGAACCTGGCAGCCTCAAGGGAACAGTATGTTGTCCCGGCAGCCTCCAGGGGCCTGTATGTGGGCCTGGTAGTCTCCAAGGGCCAGTGTGTGGGACTGGAAGTCTCCATGGGCCAGTGCATTGGCCTGGCAGCCTCCATGGACCAGTGGATGGGCCTGGCTGCATCCAGGGGCCAGGGTGCTTGATGGGCAGCCTCCAGGGTACAGTGTGTTGGATGGGCAGCCTGCCGGGGTCAGTGGGTGGGCCTGGCAACCTCAGGGGTCAGGAATTGGCTGGGCAGCCTCCAGAGGGCCATCGTGTTGGCTGGACAGCCTCCCGGGGTCAGTGGGTGGGCCTGCAAGCCTCCCGGGGCCAGTGCGTTGGCCTAGCAGCTTCCATGCACCAGTGGATTGGTCTGGCTGCATCCAGGGGCAAGTGTACTTGATGGGCAGCCTCCAGGGTCAAGTGTGTTGGATGGGCAGCCTCCTGGGTCAGTGGCTGGGCCTGTCAGTCTCCCGGGGCCACTGCGTTTTCTGTGAATCCTCCAAGGGCCAGTTGGTAGACTTGGAAATATCCACGGGCCAGTTTGAGGGCTTTTCAGCCTCCAGTGGCCATTTCATGCTTCCAGGGGCCAGTGGGTGGGCCTTGTAGCCTCCTGAGGCCAGTGCGTTGGCTGATTAGCCTCCAGGGGCCAGTAGGTGGCTTGAAGACCTACAAAGGCAAGTTTGTGGGTGCATTGGCCTGGCAGCTACCAGGAACCAATGGGGGTGCTTTGCAGCCTCTAGGGGCCCTTGTGTGGGCCTGGCTACCTCCAGGGGTTCATGAGTGTGCCTGACAGCCGCCAGGGGCAAGTTTGTGGGCCTTTTAGCCTCCAGGACCACAGCGTAGGCCAAGCAGCCTCCAGGGGCAAGTTGGTGTACCTGGCTGTTTCAATGGACCCATGTGTGTGTCTGGCAGCCTCCAGGGGCATGTATGTTGGTATGGCAGCCTCCAAGTTCCAGTGCATGGGACTGGCAGCCTCCAAGGTCCAGTCCATTGGGTGGGCAGCCTCCAGTGGCCAGTGGGAGGGCCTGGCAAATTCCAGGGGCCAGGGTGTGAGCCTGGCAGCCTCCAGAAATCAGTTCATGGGCCAGGCAGCCTCCAAGGGCCAGTGGGCCAATGCGTTGGCTAGGTATCCTTCAGTTACTAGTGGAAGGGCCTGTCAAATTCCAGGGGCCAGAATGTGGACCTGGCATCCTCCAGGGGCCGGTGTGTGGGCCTGGAAGCCTCCAGAGATCAGTTCATGGGCCTGGCAGCTTCCAGGGGCCAGTTCATTTGCTCGCCTTCCTCCAGGGGCAAGTTCATGGGCCAGGCAGACTCCAAGGGCCATTGTGTGTCCCTGGAAGCCTCCAGGGGCCTGTGTGTGGGTCTGGTGGCCTCCGAGGGCCAGTGTGTGGCAATGGCAGCCTCCAGGGGCCAGTGTATGGCCCTGGCAGGATCTAGGGGACAAGTTGTGGGACTGGAAGCCTCCAGGGGACGATGAAATGTCTCAGTGGTCGCCTCATTTGGGAGGTCACAGAGTTCTGAATAAAACTCCTAGAAACTCAGTTTAGGTCTCATATGAAAGCTGAGGATGTCCCCCAAAACATATTTGTCAGATTTTTAACTGGACTGTTGTTTTTTTAAAAACTCGGGTTAAAGCGGTATAGGAAAACCAATTCATTTTGAATGAATTGTCTCACTGGTCGCTTCTTTTGTGGGGTCACAGATTTCTGAATAAGCATCATTGGAACTCAGTTTAGGTCTCGTCTGAAAGCTGAGGGTCTTCCCCAAACAACCTTTCTGTTGGATTTTTGTTTGGACCCTTGGTTCTGGAGAAATTCTGGTAAAAGTGATATAGGAAAATCCAATTCATTTTTCTATAAAATGTCACTGTGGTTGCCTGAGTTTGGGGGGGGGTCACTGAATCCATAGCATTCAGCATAGCCACTCCATATTTTCAGGGATTGTCATATGGATTATGTTATGCAGGATGCCAAATTGTGTGGCCTTCTGATGCTTATTTTTCAAGATATGAATTTTTAAATAACCTTAAGCTGTAGCACAATGGGTAAACTAGGGTCGCTGGAGAGGTTTTTGCGGGGTTTCCTTGGGTGCAGGGTCACCAGTTTTGGTATTCTGACTCAGTTTTGAGTCAAGTACACACCTTCAAAAGCTCATGAGTTCACATTGTTTGGTTCCGTAGAAATTTGGGCCTATAAAATTGAAAATAAACATTGTCGTCGCGTTTTAAACCTCCACCACTTAGTGAAAAGCGTTCTTCGGTTCCGCCCTTTGTCTCATGTTGACAGGTAGGGGCTCAAATTGATCCTCTGTTTAAGTCGAACGGACTGCCACCAAGATTATACCACTAGAAGCTACGAATATCAGACCACAGAGCCTTAAATATTCATAACTTCTGCTATAATTGCAAAAGAGGGGGATTTTGACACCCCACTGTGCCAAAAGCGTACAGGGCACGCACCCCATATTTGAAGGGACAGTGCATGGTGTCTTACTGTGCAATTATTCCAAATATGGTCTACTTCTGATTCTAACTTTTCGAGATGTGTATTTTAAAAGGGAAAAAAACAGCAGCGATTGGCTAATCAAGGGAATCTGGAGAGGCTCCCCCGGGGTAACTTTGCAGCCTAGGCTCTCGATTTTTGGCACAGAGACTCAGGATAGGGTTTGACACAAAACTTAAGAAGCACGTAGGTGTAATAGGTCTGGTTCCGGAAATTTTGGGGGCAAAACTTGAAAAACTCAAAATGGCCGAAATCTTTTGGGGGCGTTTGTGGGGTCCCCGTTTGTGGCAAATTCACACACAGGGTCTTGAATTGTCTGTCTCAGTGAACTGATCGTAACAAGGCCTTTCATGAGTAACTCAGAGTCACGGTTTGGCAGATATTGAGGATTTGCATATGAAGTCAAAATTTTCAAAGCCACGCCCACAGGAAACTGAAGGCACGACCGATTTGCAACTTGGCCCATTATTCAACAAGACCCAGGGGTACCATCTGCTGGAACCGTAAGGCCCCATTTTGCTTCGTTTAGGGAAAAAAAGTTTGTTGAGTACACACCAGATTGAATGTTTAGGGGCGTGGCTTCCCGTGCGATGACGGAAAATTTAAAAAATCACCTGCACCGCATAGGGGTGGGTCCCAGAGAAGCACCACAGGGGTTTCGAAGGTCTAGTCCCTGAAATTTTGGGGGCAAAAGTTGAAGAATTCAAGATGGCCAAAACTTTTGGGGGCATTTGCGGGGTCCCCGTTTGTGGCGAATTCGCGAGCTGAGTGTCGAATCATCCGGCTCAGCAAACCGGTCGTAATGAAGCCTTACATGAGCAAATTGGAGTCACGGTTTAGCAGATATTAGGGATTCGCATATAAGGCCAAAATTCGCAAAGCCACACCCCTAGGGAACCGAAGGTGTGACCGATTCGCAACTTGGCCAGTTTTTCGCCAAGACCCAGGGGTACCATCTGCTGGAGCCGGAAGACCCCGTTTCGCTTCCTTTAGGGGAAAAAAGTTTGGCGAAGACACCCCAGATTGAACGTTTAGGGGCGTGGCTTCCCGTGCGATGGCGGCAAACTGAAAAAAACACCTGGGCCACATAGAGGTGGGTCCCAGACACACACCACAGCGGTTTTGGGGGTTTGCTGCTTTCGGTTCCGAAATCACCTACGACAAGCTGCTGAGCATCAGGCGTCATCACATGACCCTGTGCTACGATGGCAACCACCGAACGTCACGTGATCACTCACGTGACGTCCGGAGGGGGCGGCGGTAAGTAAAAAACATGGCCGCGCGCATATAGATCTCGCTGCCAGACTTTGGCAGCGAGATCTAAGGGGTTAATGTTCCGGGTGGAATGCGATTCCACTCGGAACATGTAGGCACACGTCAGCTGTTGAAAACAGCTGATATGTGTGCCGATCCACGCCGCCTGCCCGCGGCAGGGGGCGGGGCTTACCGGACACGATCCATGACGGAAAGATCCGTCCATGGTCGTGAAGGGGTTAACCATATTCTTTATTTTACAGTCCCTCCCCCCTCACCATCACATAACTGTACAGTCCAACAAGTTCAGTGTTCGAAAGCAAGTTTGCGTTATCTCAGAACCCGAACTCGAACTTTACAAAATGTTTTGGGCGAGTCTCCCAAACATCGGGGGGTTCGCCCATCACTAGTCCTGAGCAGCCACCCAGCTTAGAGGGAACACAGGTCTCATCCTGAAGCCATCTTTACATTTTTGTTATAATGTAGTCTTCAGTTTTAGTTTGGGACACATACATACACGCAAAATAATTGATATAAAAGTAAACATTATTCTAAGCATGTTTTTTTAGCTTGTTAAATAAAAATAAATATGTAACTTTACTTGACTACGGTGTATTGTAATCAGTCCACTAGCCTGAAGAACCATATAAGTGAAGCATGGTTATGTGAAGTGGGAAAGCCCTACACAAATGATCATTCACTTTTATATTTAGGTTAATAGTTCAATAGTGTTCATAAGTAAACTCAATGCAAATTTCTTAAATATTAATAATAGTTTTGTTTTATTTTATTATTTTTAAAAACAGTGTATTATCCACGACTATCGTATGTCCCAAAGGAACACATAAGGATTGATGACACGTGTACTCGGAAGAGGAGCATTTCGCACTTTGTAAAGGAGTGTATCAAGGCACTGTGGCAGCAGTAAAGAAAATTCCATGAGAATATTTGTCAAGACATTACACATGAAATTCTGGTGAACGTGAGTCTGAATTTTCAATAACTAGAAATAGTATTCTCTTACTTTACACCTGAATTTACTATTTTAAAGGGAATCTGTCACCAGGTTTTTGCCACCTAACCTGAGAGCAGCATAAAGTAGGGGCAGAGATCCTGAGTCCAGCGATGTGTCACTTAGTGTACTTTTGATAAAATCACGGTTAATCAGCAGGAGATTATCATTACAGGACTACTTAGCGTGCTACAGGTAGTCCGGCATATTCATGAGCTCTGTATAACTGTTAAGAGACAACCCAGTAAGTGATACATCACTGGAATCATGGTCTGTTTCTCTACATTGTGCTGCTCTCAGATGGGGGAGCAAAAACCTGTAGTATTTCAATCTATTAACTCCAAATTATTAACAGAAAACAGCTGGAAAGAAAAAGCCCAAAATACAGTTGTATTGTGCTTGAAACAGGTAAAGCTATGTTCACACTTCCGTTGTTTTGCTTCCGTCGCAATCCGTCACCTTGAGAAATTACAAAAAAGGAAAGAAGTCCAGCTCACCGATCAGCTGATTGCTGTTAGATATAAATGTCCTGCGCACGGAATGGTCTGGCCACCAGGTAGAAAGTTAGAAAGAAAAAAATTCCAGAGGTGTCCAATAAAAATACTCCACTTTATTAGAAAATTCTTAAAATCCAGCATTGAGATCTATATCATGAGCTCTTATGCTGGATTTTAAGAATTTTCTAATAAAGTGGAGTATTTTTATTGGACAGCTCTGGAATTTTTTCTTTCTAACTTGAGAAATTACGGTATCCTGCAAAATATTTTGCAGCTATATTTTTTTTCCCATTCTTCTCTTAGTGACCGATTGTGACTGATGGCCTTGCGTTGCATCCGTTTAGTGACTGACTGTCAGGCAGGAGCAACACTGAATGTAACATTTTTTGGAGCGGCAAAAAAACGCACTCTGCAGGTGTCCGTTGCCATCCGTCAAAAGCTATAATGGATGTCTATGGTGCTGGATTTCGTCATGCTCTACTGAGCATGCCCAGCATGTTTAGCACACCCACTGGGCTGTCCCAAACACAAAACGGATCATGATCCGTCAAAAAACGGATGCACAGCGGAAGTAACGGACAAGACGGATCAGTTTATTCACAGGATTCCTGTGAACGGAATCCTGTGAAATAACAGATCCGTTGTGTCAGTTGATATCTCAAAAACGACGGATCCGTCATTCCACTGCAATGACGGACCTGACGGACGCAAAACAACAGAGATAACAAACTGTGGACAAAAAAGTGCAATAGGGTCTTACTACAATAGGTACGGGGTATGAACTGAGCAGTACTACTCACCAATTTAAGTTTTGAAAGTCACAACTCCTATAATAGCATGTAACTCCAGGTCACTGCAGCAGTCCCCACGATAGCTGATAACAGAAAGTAGTAGATATGGGTTTTCACGCCGCACCAATGACCAATGATGATGAAAGTTTAGGATTAATGTTGCTTTTATTTCATGCTCAGGTCAACGCGTTTCAGGAGCCCCAGCTCCCTTCCTCAGGACAGACAGGCAAAAGAACATCAAATCTGCTGTAACAGAGACCATACAAGACCAATATACCATTGTGCTCACGTCATGACACCACCTCTTTGCAAAACAATCGGCGGGAATCCATACATTTAAAAATAAACATGACTTAATACATTGACATTGTTGAATTATAGAACATGTCTCCCATAGATATCTTTCTCTAAGGCACAGAAGAAAATAAACATATAATAAAAATTGTATTGAAGAAAAATAATTGTGTGCATTTATTGTGTCTGAAGGCTAAAAAAATGTGTGTCTATAAATATAGATATATATAGAAACGTGTCAGAGTCAATCTAGAACTCCATTTTTAGTGTCTGCAGTTGAATGGGAAGCATGTGTACGGAACGTGCAGACCGCTGCACCATTCATATGTGCAGGTTTGTTTATTGGAAAATAAATGTGAAAAGGAAATCTCATCCCTAAAAGGACAAGAAGAGGAACGCTGATGAGAAAATATACATAAATCAGAAAGTGAAAAAAAGGAAGCGAGTGCCAGATTTCGGCTCACAGCCGCTCATTCAGCGGGTTCATAGAAGTTTATCGCAGGTACGGGGTGAGACGAGTTCATGAGCGTGGATAAAAAAGTATAGTGCGCATGCTCTGGTCAAGGATATGAAGCCAATACTCCGTAGAGATCAGAGACATGAAAAAGATATAGATGAAAGGAGGGAGAACAAACCCCTCGTGTAAACCAATCCAGAGGGGAATCCCTATATGCGTTCAAGAGGTAATGGAATGGAATATACAGATAGATGTTGGGGAGGAAAAGATATATATATATATACAAAAAAACAATAAATAGTAAAAATACAATGTAAAAATAGATGCGTCGCATCTATTAAAACAACCTTTTATGACCTGATATGTTAAAAGAATTATAGTAAAATAGTGTAAAATAATTATAAAAATATTAACAACAAAATACAAACAATAAATTACTAAGACTATAAATACCGGAGATCATAAAATCATTAGAGACCACGAGTCATATCTAAAAATCCAAAATTACTTTAATAAAATAGATGTCACTTTGTTGAGACCAAAGGGCCTTAGGGTGTTTAACTTATAAATCCAATATGTCTCTTTTTTGCTCAGTAGCTCAATGCGATTTGGGACATGGGAGGATTTTTGTTCGATGGGAGTAATACTCAATTTCGATTTCCCATTGTGACACAGGGTTACATGTCTCGATAGGCCATGTAGCATGAAACCTATTTTTATGTTGTGTCTATGTGAGTTCATCCTATTGTGAAGTGCTTGGGTCGTCCTACCCACATATCGTTTATCGCATTCACACTCTATTAAATAGATGACAAAGTCCGACTGACAGATTAGATGTCCCTTGATAAAAAAAAGTCACCCCCCCCCTGCAGAGGAACCAAAATTTGCCCTTTTATGTTGTATAGAATTGCAACATAAGCAGTTTTTTGTAAAACATGTAAAGGCCCCCATGGGTTTATTTGTGGTCTCTGTTATGAATTTTTTCCTCAGTCTACTGGGGGCAAGTTGGTTCTTTAAACTAGAGGCCCTGCGGTAAGTGATCCCAGGTGTCTCTGGTATAACATCCTTCAAAAAGGGATCATTTTGAAGGATTTTCCAATGTTTACAAATAATGGTCTTTATCAATTCCCCATCATTACTGTATGTGGTTAAAAAGTTAGAAGAGAAAGCCTGATCACCTTTATTACTATCAGAATTGTTTTTCTGCAAGCAAAACAACGGAAGTGTGAACATAGCCTAACAGAGTATTGAATTGTGTTCACCTGATGTGGTTGTGAAAAGCCCCAACCACTATGTGGGCTTCAGCACCAGCTCCGTAACTTGGATTAGGCTGGAAACACATCTATGCGAGTAATATCGGTCCGAGTTGGCTGAAAAAAACTCAGCTGATTTTAGTTCACGTTAGGTCAGAGTGCAATGCAACTGCACTGCGATCCTGAGATTTTTCTCATGATTGCAGTGCGTGTGCAATGCGTGTGTGATCCGTGTGTGATTCTTTTTTTTCTCAACTGCTGTCATCTGCCATTCAGCTCTGCTACATGGCCGCTGACAGCAGCCACAGACAGCCATGTAGCAGAGCTGAATGGCAGATGACAGCAGACACAGACAGAGCCGCACGATCAGAATGAACTCGGGTGAACTTCACCCGACTTCATTGTCATGCTGAGGCTCTGTCTGTATCGCGTCCTGATTAGCGGTCACCAGTGAAGGACTCACCGGTGACCGCTAATCTCCTGAGTGACTGAATTGAGCAGCGCGATCAGCGCTGCCGTCACTCAGGTTACCCGCGGCCAGCTGGATCCTCCCCCCGTGACCGCAAGTCACCTGTGACTTCATCGCTGTCACTCGGGTGACTTGCTGTCACTGTTGGAGGATCCAGCGGTGGCCACGAGTAACCTGACTGACATCAGCTGATCGCGCTTCTCACCTCTTGCTGCGTGGAGGTGACAGGAGCGGCGGTGTCTTTTGCAGCTCCGGTCACCTTCATGTAGCAGAGCTGGAAGCTACGAGAGACCTCCGTGGATTACGTCGGACAAAGATGGGTTTTTTGGGTACTTAATAAAGTGGTGAACGAGGGTCTTTGTTATTGTTTATTATTTCAAATAAAGGATTTTTTCACTGTGTGTGTTTATTAACTTTAAGTTACAGGTTAATCATTGGGGGTGTCTCATAGACGCCTGCAATGATTAATCTAGGATTTAGTGGCAGCTATGGGCTGTCATTAACTCCTTATTACCCCGATTGCCAACGCACCAGGGCAAATCGGGAAGAGCCGGGTACAGTCCCAGAACAGTCGCATCTATTGTATGCGGCAATTCTGGGCGGCTGCTGGCTGATATTGTTAGGCTCGGGGGCTCCCCATAACGTGGAGCTCCCCATCCTGAGAATACCAGCCTTCAGCCGTATGGCTTTATCTGGCTGGTATTAAAATTGGGGGGGACCGCACACCGTTTTTTTTTAATTATTTATTTATTTATTTTAATGCACAGCATAGACACGCCCACCGGCTGCTGTGATTGGTTGCAGTGAGACAGCTGTCACTCAGCCTGGGGGCGTGTCTGACTGCAACCAATCATAGGTGCCGGTGGGCTGGTAAAGCAGGGAATACGAGATTGAATAATGAGCGGCCGGCTTTTTCAAAAGAGGAGAAGCTGCCGGAGCAGTGTGAACGCCGTGCAGCGCCGCGCTGGGGATCGGTGAGTATGAGAGAGGGGGGGAGAGGGATATACCGACATGGACAGAGAGTGAGGGA
Organism: Anomaloglossus baeobatrachus; assembly: GCF_048569485.1. Taxonomy (NCBI): domain Eukaryota; kingdom Metazoa; phylum Chordata; class Amphibia; order Anura; family Aromobatidae; genus Anomaloglossus; species Anomaloglossus baeobatrachus. The sequence continues at coordinate 761,446,586 of NC_134354.1, forward strand.
CAGAGATAGTGACCGACCGACAGAGAGAGAATAGAGACCGAGAGGGAGAGACCGACTGACAAAGAATAGTGATTGACAGACATTGTGAGACATCACTCGTTTCCAGTGTTTTAGGAAAGATGCGATAAATGTATTTAGAAAATCGGATGTCACTAGGATGGTGAGAGTGCCCGTCCCGTGACATCCGATTTTTTACACGCTCCCATAGACTTGCATTGGAGAGACTTGCAGTAGAAACTCGCAAAAAAGCAGCATGCTGCGATTTTTTTTCTCAGTCCGATTTGGACTGAGAAAAAAATCGCAAATGCGAGCTGAATCATTCACTAACATGTGTCCGATTTCAATGTGAGATTTTCTCGCATTGCTCTACTGCGAGAAACTCGCAAGTGAGAAGCAGCCCTTAGAGAATCACTGCACGTCGTGGGATCACTCTTTGCAGTGGATTACTTCAGATCTTCGGGGTATTTTGGTGAGCAAAAAACAGTGGTGAACGAGGGATTGTCTTGTTTTTAACTACAGTCATATGAAAAAGTTTGGGCACCCCTATTAATATTAACCTTTTTTCTTTATAACAATTTGGGTTTTTGCAGCAGCTATTTCAGTTTCATATATCTAATAACTGATGGACTGAGTAATATTTCTGGATTGAAATGAGGTTTATTGTACTAACAGAAAATGTGCAATCCGCATTTAAACAAAATTTGACCGGTGCAAAAGTATGGGCACCCTTATCAATTTCTTGATTTGAACACTCCTAACTACTTTTTACTGACTTACTGAAGCACTAAATTTGTTTTGTAACCTCATTGAGCTGTGAACTTCATAGGCAGGTGTCTCCAATCATGAGAAAAGGTATTAAAGGTGGCCACTTGCAAGTTGTTCTCCTATTTGAATCACCTATGAAGAGTGGCATCATGGGCACCTCAAAACAACTCTCAAATGATCTGAAAACAAAGATTATTCAACATAGTTGTTCAGGGGAAGGTATAAAAAGTTGTCTCAGAGATTTAAACTGTCAGTTTCCACTGTGAGGAACATAATAAGGAAATGGAAGGTACAGGTACAGTTCTTGTTAAGCCCAGAAGTGGAAGGCCAAGAAAAATATCAGAAAGGCAGAGAAGAAGAATGGTGAGAACAGTCAAGGACAATCCACAGACCATCTCCAAAGACCTGCAGCATCATCTTGCTGAAGATGGTGTCAATGTGCATCGGTCAACAATACAGCGCACATTGCACAAGGAAAAGCTGTATGGGAGAGTGATGCGAAAGAAGCCATTTCTGCAAGCACGCCACAAACAGAGTCGCCTGAGGTATGCAAAAGCACATTTGGACAAGCCAGTTACATCTTGGAAGAAGGTCCTGTGGACTGATGAAACAAAGATTGAGTTGTTTGGTCATACAAAAAGGCGTTATGCATGGAGGCAAAACAAAACACGGCATTCCAAGAAAAGCACTTGCTACCCACAGTAAAATTTGGTGGAGGTTCCATCATGCTTTGGGGCTGTGTGGCCAATGCCGGCACCGGGAATCTTGTTAAAGTTGAGGGTCGCATGGATTCAACTCAGTATCAGCAGATTCTTGACAATAATGTGCAAGAATCAGTGACGAAGTTGAAGTTACGCAGGGGATGGATATTTCAGCAAGACAATGATCCAAAACACCGCTCCAAATCTACTCAGGCATTCATACAGAGGAACAATTACAATGTTCTGGAATGGCCATGCCAGTCCCCAGACCTGAATATCATTGAAAATCTGTGGGATGATTTGAAGCGGCTGTCCATGCTCAGCGACCATCAAACTTACCTGAACTGGAATTGTTTTGTAAACAGGAATGGTCAAATATATCTTCATCCAGGATCCAGGAACTCATTAAAAGCTACAGGAAGAGACTAGAGGCTGTGATTTTTGCAAAAGGAGGATCTACAAAATATTAATGTCACTTTTATATTGAGGTGCCCATACTTTTGCACCGGTCAAATTTTGCACATTTTCTGTTAGTACAATAAACCTCATTTCAATCCAGAAATATTACTCAGTCCATCAGTTATTAGATATATGAAACTGAAATAGCTGTTGCAAAAACCCAAATTGTTATAAAGAAAAAAGGTTAACATTAATAGGGGTGCCCAAACTTTTTCATATGACTGTGTGACGCCCTGGGCAAGCCAGGGGTCACAGGTCATAACACCACCACACCCTACACCCCAGTTAGGAACACCAAGGCTAACCTAAAATCCTTGTTGCCTTCCTCCAGGGGCTGATGTCCACACCAGGGGGTGGGCCAGGCGGTTGGCTCCGCCCACCGAGGAGTTCACAGCCCTGGAGGCGGGAGAACCAGGCAGACCAGTTTAGAGGAGTGAAGTAGAAGGAAGTGGTAAAGGAGGACAGTAAGAGTAGAGACAGTGCAAAGGAACAGTTAAGAAAGCCTGAAGTTGGTCCGGGTGTGAGACAGCAAGGTCAGCAGACGGCGGTGACTGTCTGCAGGAGAGGCTGCTTGGAGGTTGCCAAAAGGACCGCGGACGGGTGGTGGCCCGGCGGTACCGGAGCGGTATACGAAGAGCAGTCAGCACCATTGGCAGGGGCCTTTCGGATACCGGCAAGGCTAGGAGTCGCCGTGAATTTGCCAAATCCGTTAGTGAAGGGGACCTCTGGGTCTCCCAACAACCAAGTCCCGATTGAAGGCAACAGTCCAACCGTTGGAGAGAGACACCGCCACCGCCAGGGCACCAGTTTCTCAGGGCCAGCGCCTGCGGGCAAAGTAGGGCTCCTCCGGCCCATATCCAAGCCGGGGAGCGCGTTACCGGTGGGAACCCATCGTTACCATCATCATCTCAGGTGCAGGAAAAGGGACCGTTACCGTCAACTACTGGGGAACAGCAAGTGCAGCCGTCCGTGGGAACCATCTTTCCAGCCGTGTGTTTTACCGAGAACTGTGTCCCTGTCTCAGGCTGAGTGAGTACCACAGTGCCGCAAGGCACAGCGCTGCCCCCGCGTCCCTGCACCCCACCAAGCCCTGCACCGGCCCCGCCATCCTTCATCACCTACCTCATCACTGGGCCCCGGGACAACTACCCCCTACCCACGGAGGGGAGAACCAACAACTTTGCTGCTCCCTGTCATCACTCCCGGGATCCCCATACAGAGCAGCGGTGGTGTCAAGAAATCACCACAACCGTGGGTGGCGTCACGGACAATAAACTATCCCAAAAACCAATCCCCTTTCACTCACGGGCGAGGAGCGCCGCTCGAGTCCCCGGGATCCGGCCCATCGCTCGAGCCACCGAGCAGCAGCAGGCCGCAGCAGCAGCGGCAGCCGGACCCGAGCAGTGGGAGAGCGCGGCGTCCCCTCCTCCGCCCGCGACAACTTGGCGTCACGAACAGGATCTTACCGCTCTGCCGTTGGGTAGAGGTGCGCCTTGTGACCGCCTTTTCATCAAGGTCAATGAGAATGAGAAATCTTCAAGAGTAAAAACATACAATGTGATAGATGTTCAGCGTGGTTAATTTACTGCCCGGGTGATTTTTCCTGTATGTGCTTAATAGTCCATTAGTTAGTTCTTGTGCACATAAGGAGCTGACTGGTTAGAGATAGCGATCCTCCTATATTCTCAGACCTCCCTGCGCTCCCAGTAAATCCAGTTGAGATAAGGCTACTTTCACACATCAGTTTTTTGGCATCAGGCACAATCCAGCGTGTGCCTGATGCAACGGATCCGGCGCACAATATGCAAAAACAGATGCGCCTGATCCTTTTTTTTGAAGGATCTGGTATACCTGATCCGTCAAAAAACGGATCCCGAGCATCCGTTTTTGCATCTGTTTCATTCGTTGTTTTTTTTTTGCTGGATCCGTTTTTTTTTTTTCAATAGGAGCATGCTCCGTTTATAAAAACGGATCCGACGGCCGCATCAGTTTTTTGCCGCATTACTCCAGATCCGGCGTCCATAGGCTTCCATTGTAAATCACGCCGTATCGCACAGTATATGGCGCGATGTGGTTTTTTGTCAAAGACAAAAAACGTTACAAGAGACATTCCATCCGGCTGCCGCATTAGCCAATTACGATGGATCCGGCAAAAGCCGGATGCAACGCAAGGCCATCAGGTACAACCCGGCGCTAATACAAATCAATGGGAATAAAACGGATCTAGCGCCGGATCCATTTTATCCGTTTTTTTCCGCATTGTGCCTGATGGAAACAAACTGATGTGTGAAAGTAGCCTAACCCGGAGTATTCCAGGGATGCCACAATCCACCGAGCGCCCGAAGCAGGTGCTTGGTGCAAGTTACCTGGTCCGACCTCTGAAGTTCGGGGGATCTCTGATGGAAAATCTCCGTGCGGCGCTCAATACAAATGCTGGAAAGAAGCGGTGCAAGCTGAAGTTCCTTTCCACGAAAGTGCACTGACAGCACTGATTTTAGCAAAGGGATATTTTCCGGAGCACGGGTCTTCAAGATAAGATTGTCTTGGATGACTCAGGCAATTGCTTCTCCACCATGGATAGTTGTAAGATATACTCTGTCAGATACTTGTCAGAGTGTATCTTGCAACTATCCATGGTGGAGGAGTAATTGCCTGAGTCATCCAAGAAAATCTTATCTTGAAGACCCATGCTCCGAAAAACATCCCTTTGCTAAAATCAGTGCTGTCAGTGCACTTTCGTGGAAAGGCACTTCAGCCTGCACCACTTTTTTCCAGCATTTGTATTGAGCGCCGCACGGAGATTTTACATCAGAGATTCCCAGAACTTCAGAAGTCAGACCAGGTAACTTGTACAAATCACCTGATACGGGCGCTCGGTGGATTGTGGTATCCCTGGATTACTCCAGGTTATCTGAACCGGATTTACTGGGAGCGCAGGGAGGTCTGAGAATATAGGAGGATCGCTATCTCTAACCGGTCAGCTCCTTATGTGCACAAGAACTAACTAATGGACTATTAAGCACATACAGGTAAAATCACCCGGGCAGTAAATTAACCACCTGAACATCTATCACATTGTATGTTTTTACTCTTGAAGATTTCTCATTCTCATTGACCTTGGTGAAAATGTGAGTAGACTTTGGACAGCTAAAACCGGCACTTTTTAAGAAAGTTTTTTCTCAAAAAAATGTTTTAATTAGAAACTATATATTTCTTAAATCTTATACATTTTTTTGTTTTTTTAGTAATATTGCAGATTTAAACCCTGCAATTTCAGAAATATATATATTATTAAATTGTGAGCTGCAGCTATTAGCCGCCGTCCGGAGCTTTTTTTGTGCACTCATAACTTATTTATAGCTGTGATTTATTATCTTATATTCGCATTTTCTACCTATTACTTGATTTTTATTTATTTTGAGTGTTCATAATTATCTCTATTGAAAAAATAAAAAGTGAAAATCTTCATATCCTTCCTTTTGGTCTATGAATCCTATTTTTCATATTATTGGTTCATAAAAACTTGGAGTGGCGCAGATTTTTATAAAATTTAAATTTCATATCTTTATATTAATTTTCCTTTGGCAAATTAAGGTGTTTGCCAGTATCTAGCTGCGAACCAAGTTATACAGAGTTTAGTGCTGGTATTATCTTTTTAGATATACTATTGAATGAGCAATCAGACTGCTGATCCTTATAGCCCCTAGGGGTACTAGTACATTTAAAAAAATAAATTAAAAAAAACCCTAAAAGTTCAAATCACCCCCTCATTCGCCCCATTAAAAATGAAAGGGTTAAAAAAAAAAAAAAAAAATATACACATATTTGGTATCGCCGCATTCAGAAATGCTCGATCTATCAAATTATAAAATTAGTTAATCTGATCGGTGAACGGCGTAGCGGCAAAAGAATTCTGAATTTCAAAATTTAGGTTTTTTTTCGGTCGGCACAAATTTTGCGTAAACTGCAATAGCATACAATCAAAATGTAGCATCTGCACAAAAATAGTGCCATTAAAAACGTCAGCTCGAGATGCAAAAAAAAGCTGTCACTGAGCTCTATATCCCATAAAAGGAGAACACTGCGGGTCACGGAATATGGGTCAAAAAGTGTGCCACTTTTTTTGGACAAACTTCTGAGTTTTATTAACCCCTTAGATAAAGTAAAAGTATACATGTTTGGTGACTACAAACTCGAACCGACCTGAGGCATCACACCGACACATCAGTTTTACCTTATAATGAACACAGTGAATAAAATATCCCAAAAACCATCATGCAATCACACTTTTTTTTGCAATTTTTTCGCACTTGGAACTTTTTTGCCATTTTCCAGTACACTATATAGTAAAACCTATGGTTTCATTTAAAAGTACAACTCATCCCGCAAAAAAAACAAGCCCTCATTTGGCAAGACTGACAGAAAAATAAAAAGTTACGGCTCTTGGAAGAAAAGAAGAGGAGCAAAAATAAAAAAAAGGAAAATTGTCCGGGGTTAAGAAGATAATGTACCTGGCTGTCTTTCATTGCACTGACAAGTGACAACTAATATCTGACATGTGACTACTGACAAGTGACACCCAACATTGTTTTCTTATGATATATAACTACCTAAATATTGAATCAAATAAATAATGAACCTATAGTTTAATGGTGACGCATCTGTATCACACGTAGTATTATCCTTTCAAGCCAAAATCTAATATATAAAGCTGAGTGTATGTACTGTATGTGTGTATGTGTGTGTGTGTTTGTATGTATATGTGTATGTATGTGTGTATGTCCGCTAAAGGTATCCGCACCATCGCATTTACAATCACGAAATTTTGCACAGACACTTCATGTGACCGTAGACAATGTTTTGACTGGAAAATTTAACCCCGCGCTTTACAGTTACTCTCCAAAAAAAATGCCTCCATTAAAGTAAATGGAGCCTGGAACTACTGATTTTAATAGCAGCTGTGATTGGTTGCTATAGTAACAAAAGACATTGTTAGTATAAGACGCTTATGTGTGAGGTAATATGATGTCGGTGGGGAGACAGAGAGAAACAGAAAGAGACAGACAGACAGAGACAGAGTAAGAGGCAGACAAGAAAAGAAACACAGAGACAGACAGGGAAAGAGACAGAGAGATAGAGACAGACAGACTGTGAAAGAGACAGCCAGAGACAGGTGGGGAAAGAGACAGACCAGGAAAGAGACAGACCTGGAAATAGACAGACCTGGAAAGAGACAGATGGGGAAAGAGACAGACGAGGCAAGAGAGAGACAGACACAGACAGAGACAAACATAGAGATAGAGAGAGACAGACAGAGATAGAGACACAGACAGATACAAAGACACAGAGATAGAGGCAGATAGACTGATACTAAGACAGACAGAGATAGAAATAGACAGACAGAGACAGGGAAAGAGGAGACATACAAAGATAGATGGGGAAAAAGACAGAGAAATAGAGACAGACAAGGAGAGAGACAGACAGAGACAGGCAGACAGGGAAAGAGATAGACAGGAAAAGACACAGACAAAGAGATGGACAAAGACAGACAAGGAAAGAGACAGGAAAACAGATGGGGAAAGAGACAGACTGGGAGAGAGATAGATCTGAAAAGAGACAGACAGAGAAAGAGACGGGGAAAGAGACAGACGAGGAAAGAGACAGACCTGGAAATAGACAAACCTGGAAAGAGACAGACGGGGAAAGAGACAGACGGGGAAAGAGACAGACCTGAAAAGAGACAGACCTGAAAAGAGACAGACGAGGAAAGAGACAGACGAGGAAAGAGACAGACGGGGAAAGAGAGAGACATAGAGACAGACACAGAGATAGAGAGAGACACACAGAGAAAAGCAGGTTTTAACCGCATATAGAGGTAACATTTGGTTAGGGACCCCATAAATAAGAGATTATTGTGAAGTTGGTAATGGGGCAGTAATGAATTGATCAATACATTAGCTAAATATCTCTTTTTTTCAAATAATCCTCAGCAGTTATGCAATGTCACATTTATTTTTTTTTCCATTTTTCATATGGATAGTTGTATTTTTTATTCCTTATGTATCATAAAGCAGTTATGCTTGTTCATATTTCTCTGAATTTGGTGTGCAGCTTTCACTTCATATAGATTGTGTATTTTTTGGCTAGCACCCTGTTCACATTTACAATGGTGTTCCAGCAGTCATTGTGATTGTTATAGAGACTGGGAGAGAGACAGTTACTATCCTGGGCAACTCCCGGGTACTACAGCTAGTCTAATATATATAGCTCAGTGTATGTGTGTGTGTGTGTGTGTGTGTGTGTATGTATGTCGCTAAAGGAATCCACACCATCGCATTTACAATCATGAAATTTTTCACAGACGCCTCATGTGACTCAGGAAACGTCATAGACTATGTTTTGACGGGAAAAAATTAACCCCGCGCTTTACAGTTACTCTCAAAAATCCTGCCTCCATTAATCTGAATGGAGCTGGGAGATACGGGCTATTAATAGCAACTGTCAGTGGTTGCTATAGGAACAAAATAAACTGTTAGTAAACGAAGCTTATGTGTGAGTGAGAGACAGAAAAAGACAGAAAGAGACAGCCCTGAAAAGAGACAGCCGGGCAAAGAGACAGCCGGGCAAAGAGACAGCTGTGCAAAGAGATAGCTGTGCAAAGAGACAGCCGGGCATAGAGACAGCCGGGCATAGAGACAGCCGCCCAAAGAGACAGCTGTGCAAAGAGATAGCTGTGCAAAGAGACAGCCGGGCATAGAGACAGCCGGGCAAAGAGACAGCTGTGCAAAGAGACAGCTGTCAAAAGAGACAGCCGGGCAAAGAGACAGACAGGCAAAGAGACAGACGGGCAAAGAGACAAACAGAGAAAGAGACAGACGGGGAAAGAGACAAATGGGGAAAGAGACATACCGGGAAAGAGACAGGCTGGGAATGAGACAGGCCAGGCAAAGAGACAGACGGGCAAAGAGACAGACGGGCAAAGAAACAGCCCTGGAAAGAGATAACCCTGGAAAGAGACAGCCCTGAAAAGAGGCAGCCAGGCAAAGAGACAGATGGGCAAAGAGACAGACCTGGAAAGAGATAGGCCTGGAAAGAGACAGACGGGCAAAGAGACAGATCTGGAAAGAGACAGAGCGAGAAAGAGACAGAGCGGGAAAGAGATGGATGGGGAAATAGACAGCCCTGAAAAGAGACAGCCCTGGAAAGAGACAGCCCGTGAAAGAGACAGCCCGGGAAAGAAACAGAGCGGGAAAGAGACAGCTCTGGAAAGAGACATCCCTGCAAAGAGACAGATCTAGAAAGAGACATCTAGAAAGAGACAGACCTAGAAAGAGACAGCCCGGCAAAGAGACAGCCCTGGAAAGAGACAGTCCTGGAAAGAGACAGCCCTGGAAAGAGACAGACTTGGAAAGAGACAGACTTGGAAAGAGACAGACCTGGAAAGAGACAGACCGGGAAAGAGACAGACCGGGAACGAGACAGACCGGGAAAGAGACAGACCTAGAAACAGACAGCCGGGCAAAGAGATGTGTCGCCCTGGGCAAGCCAGGGGACACAGGTCACAACACCACCACACCCCACATCCCAGGTAGGCACACCTAAGCTGAACCAAAAATCCTTGTTGCCTTCCTCCAGGAGTCTGATGATGCACACCAGGGGGTGGGCCAGGCGGTTGGCTCCGCCCACCAAGGAGCTCACAGCTCTGGAGGCAGGAAGTGTCAGGCAGTTGAGCTCAGGGCAAGCTTGGGTAAACAAGATAGCCCCGGGCAGGGGAAGAGTGAAGTCTAGCTGAGGGCTAGAGTAAACAACAGAGAAGTGAAAGTAAGGAAGGAAAAGTGGAAAAGGAGGGAAGCAAGAAGTGGTGACAGAGCAGAGAGTGTGCAACGCCTGAGAGCCCAGCTTTGTGTAGGGCCAGTACAGCAAGGTCAGCGACGGCGGTGACTGTCCGGAGGGGGACCGTTTGGAAGTTCCTGGAAGGACATCATTGGCTGTGTGCCCGGTGGTCTGGAGCAGTGTTCCGAAGGACAGTCAGCACCAGGGCAGGGGCCTCTCGGACCCCGGCAAGGCTAGGAGTCGCCAAATTTGCCGAATCCGTCAGTGAAGGGGACGTAGATTCCCCCAACAACCAAGTCCCGATTGAAGGCAACAGTCCAACCTGTACAACAGAGGCACCGCCACCGCCAGGGCACCAGTCTCTGAGGGCCAGCGCCTGCGGGCAAAGTGTAGTGCTCCTCCGGCCCAGCTTGAAGCCGGGGAGCGGGTTACCGGTGGGGACCCATCGCAACCAACCGTACATACAGGTGCAAGGAAGAGGGACATCACCGTCACCTACCGGGAAAGCAAAGCAGCCGTCTGTGGGACCGTCCTACCAGCCGTTTGGTTTACCGTACAAACTGTGTCCAAGTCTCAGGCTGAGTGAGTACCACAGTGCCGCAAGGCACAGCGCTGCCCCCGCGTCCCTGCGCCCACCAGGCCCTGCACCTCACAAGCCATCACCGGGTCCCGGGATCACCAACCCCTACCCACGGAGGGGCAACACAACACCTGGCTGCTCCCCATCACCATCCCCGGGATCCCCGCATTGAGCAGCGGTGGTGCTACACATCACCACAACCGTGGGTGGCGTCACGGACATTATCCCAACATCCCAAAACCCCCCTTTCACTCACGGGCGAGGAGTGTCGCTCGAGAAACCCCGGGATCCGGCCCACCGCTCGAGCCACCACTGAGCAGCTGCCGGACCCGAGCAGAAGGGGTGAGCGCGGTGTGCTGACACCCTCCTCCCCGCCCGCGACAACTTGGCGTCACGAACAGGATCTTACCGCTCTGCCGTCTGGTAGAGGTGCGCCTTGTTACCGCTGGAGGTATCCGGCAGAAAAATTGCAGAAGCCGCCATCTTTGGCGCGAAAAGTTCCCGCTCGAGCGTCTTCTCGAGCAGTAGAGGCGCGAAGGCCAGAACCCCGCCCCGAGAGAGGAGGGGCCGGAAAGAGCTAAGGGGGACGCGATGGCGGCCGGCCGCATGTAGCTGCGGCTATAAAAGCAGGGACGCCAGGACTCTGCAAACATCCCGTTCCTGGAAGAAAGAGAGAAAGCCATCATGTGGATGCCGTCCCGCGACACCGTACCCCCCGCGCCTGGAACCGCGGCGTGGGTGGAGATCCGGACCGCGCAGCTCTACCAACGGCTGCAGGTAAAGATGCAGCTCCTCATGGAGGAGTGGGAGGCCGACATGGCGGACGTTGTAGCCACCGTGCGGAGACGCGAGGAGGAAGCGGAGAAAGGGAGGGTGAGTGACCCACGTCCCGACGCCCTTGAGGGGCCGGTCATCGCGGCTGTGGTTCCCGGTCCAAGCCCTCTCCCTTCGCTGCCTCCCTCGCCACCCGTCCCGGAGGCCGTGACCCCGCCACTAGGCCTGCTACCATCGCAACCGGTAGCAGTACCCAGCGTCCCCGCCCAAGCGGGCCAACCTGTAGCCGGAGCCCGCAGCAAGTCAGCGGTGTTGCCGTGGAAGACTCCGAAGACCGAACCGGAGGCATCCCCTGAGAAACTCCCCGAGCCGGAGCCGATGACCCGCTCGGGGCCGAAGGCCCAGCAGCGGAAAGCCCCTAGGCCCATCCCCCACACCTCGGCTGAGGTAGCGCCGGGTTGTTGCTGCAAGGCAGCGCCCAAGGCCAAGACACCGCGGGACATGCCGCCCGTAGTCCTGACAGTGGGTAATGTCCAGGATGTCCCGCGGGGCCCGACCCGTGCGCCGGCGCTGGCAGCAGCGCCGTACTGGGATAGGGAGCCGGTACCGCTGGGCCTGGAGATCGCCGAGAGGGAGAGGAAGAAGGCCGAGCTAGTGGCCAGAGCGATCCGGGAGAAAGAGAATCTCCGGCAAGCGACATTCCGTGACCGGGGACCGCTGTACGAGGGACAGGTGAGGCGGTTTGATGTCCGCCGGGGCTACGGGTTCATCTACGAGCCGGGCCTGGAGGCCGAAGTGTTTGTAGCCCGGCGGGATGTGCATGCTCACCTGCCCGAAGAACATCCCGGCCGTAACCTGATGCCGGGAGATATTGTGCAGTATACCCGGCACTTTGGGGAGCGAGGGTGGTTTGCGCTGGACGTTAACCTCAGGAGGGGCCCGGAGGCCCGAGCGAGCGCAGACCTCTACCCCTTGCCGGCAGCCCCAGCGCTTGAAAGACCGGAGTAGGGCAATGGAGGCCCGCAGCACCGTCCCTGTTGGGACCACCTGTTTGTTTGCAAAGTTTTTGAAAAGTTTTGAAAGTTGAAAATGATAAGTGAAAATGATTATCCGAGTTTTCACCTGATTGTCTACTGTGATTAGCAACCGGCTGGAGCCGGCACCGTTGTCCCCGTGGGGACCGTTTAAAATGCATGGGAACTATCCATGGACAAGCCCGTGAACTTTGCAGGGCAACCACAAACGTTAGTGGCTTGTAAATATGTTGGGTACCGTTACCGTTTCCGCAGGCCGCCTCCGGAGAGGCAGGTTGGAGGGAGGGCCCTGAGCAGAGCAGGCCAGGGCCCCGCCACCAAAGGAACCGGTGGCTACCCTCTGGAGGGAAGGACAGATCCTGCTCGGGTACCGTGTGCTGGACTGTGGGTCAAGGGGTGCTGCCTGGGCTTTAGGGGCAGCATCAGGGCCAGGTTACTTGGGTGGGAGAGAGCGGAAACCGTGACCGTATACCGTTGAAACGTTAAAAGTAAATGTGCCTCCCGTCTTGGGAAGAATTTATTAAAAATGTTATGCATGTTTGTTTAACCCTGTTATCCCCTTTTTACAGAAAAATAAAACCGGTGTAGGACGGCAGCCCGCGGACGGTCTGCATTTTGCTAAGGGGGAATGTGTCGCCCTGGGCAAGCCAGGGGACACAGGTCACAACACCACCACACCCCACATCCCAGGTAGGCACACCTAAGCTGAACCAAAAATCCTTGTTGCCTTCCTCCAGGAGTCTGATGATGCACACCAGGGGGTGGGCCAGGCGGTTGGCTCCGCCCACCAAGGAGCTCACAGCTCTGGAGGCAGGAAGTGTCAGGCAGTTGAGCTCAGGGCGAGCTTGGGTAAACAAGATAGCCCCGGGCAGGGGAAGAGTGAAGTCTAGCTGAGGGCTAGAGTAAACAACAGAGAAGTGAAAGTAAGGAAGGAAAAGTGGAAAAGGAGGAAAGCAAGAAGTGGTGACAGAGCAGAGAGTGTGCAACGCCTGAGAGCCCAGCTTTGTGTAGGGCCAGTACAGCAAGGTCAGCGACGGCGGTGACTGTCCGGAGGGGGACCGTTTGGAAGTTCCTGGAAGGACCCCGTTGGCTGTGTGCCCGGTGGTCTGGAGCAGTGTTCCGAAGGACAGTCAGCACCAGGGCAGGGGCCTCTCGGACCCCGGCAAGGCTAGGAGTCGCCAAATTTGCCGAATCCGTCAGTGAAGGGGACGTAGATTCCCCCAACAACCAAGTCCCGATTGAAGGCAACAGTCCAACCTGTACAACAGAGGCACCGCCACCGCCAGGGCACCAGTCTCTGAGGGCCAGCGCCTGCGGGCAAAGTGTAGTGCTCCTCCGGCCCAGCTTGAAGCCGGGGAGCGGGTTACCGGTGGGGATCCATCGCAACCAACCGAACATACAGGTGCAAGGAAGAGGGACATCACCGTCACCTACCGGGAAAGCAAAGCAGCCGTCTGTGGGACCGTCCTACCAGCCGTTTGGTTTACCGTACAAACTGTGTCCAAGTCTCAGGCTGAGTGAGTACCACAGTGCCGCAAGGCACAGCGCTGCCCCCGCGTCCCTGCGCCCACCAGGCCCTGCACCTCACAAGCCATCACCGGGTCCCGGGATCACCAACCCCTACCCACGGAGGGGCAACACAACACCTGGCTGCTCCCCATCACCATCCCCGGGATCCCCGCATTGAGCAGCGGTGGTGCTACACATCACCACAACCGTGGGTGGCGTCACGGACATTATCCCAACATCCCAAAACCCCCCTTTCACTCACGGGCGAGGAGTGTCGCTCGAGAAACCCCGGGATCCGGCCCACCGCTCGAGCCACCACTGAGCAGCTGCCGGACCCGAGCAGAAGGGGTGAGCGCGGTGTGCTGACACCCTCCTCCCCGCCCGCGACAGAGACAGCTGGGCAAAAAATCAGCTGGGCAAAAAGACAGCCAGACAAAGAGACAGATGGGCAAAGAGACAGACGGGCAAAGAGATAGACGGGCAAAGAGACAGAGAGAGAGACAGACAGATACAGAGATTGAGACAATTAGACTGATGCAAATACATACAGATATAGAAACAGAAAGACAAGGAAAGAGACAGACAGCGGGACAGACAGACAGCGACACATAGAGAGAGACAGCTACTATCCCGGGCAACGCCCGGGTACTACAGCTAGTCTAATATATAACACTGAGTGTATGTATGTATGTGTGTATGTATGTGTGTATGTCCGCTAAAGGAATTGGCAGCGTTGCATTTACATTCACGAAATTTCTGCATAGACGCTCCATGTGACTCAGGGAACGTCATAGACTATGTTTTGACAGGAAAATTTAACCACGCACTTTACAGTTACTCTCCAAAACACCTGTCTCCATTAAAGTCAATGGAGTTGTGAGATACAGCTTATTAATAGCAGCTGTGAGTGGTTGCTATAGTAACAAAATAAATTGTTAGTATAAGAAGCTTATGTGTGAGGTAATAAGATGTCAGTGTAGAGACAGAGAGAATGACATACAGACATAAAAGAGGCAAACAGGGAAAGAGAGAGAGACAGTTAAAGAGACAGACAGAAGAAGGCAGACAGGGAAACAGATAGACAGAGGGGGAAAGAGACAGAGGGGGAAGGAGACAGAGGGGGAAAAGAGACAGGGGGGAGAAGAGACAGGGGGGAAAAGAGACAGAGGGGGATAGAGACAGAAGGGGGGAAAAGAGAGAGTGGAAAAGAGACAGAGGGGGACAGAGACAGAGGGAGAAAGAGACAGACCTGGAACGAGACAGACAGACACAGGGATAGAGAGACAGACAGAGAGACTGAAACAGAGACAGACATAGAGACAGTCACAAACAGACAGACATGGATAGAGCCTGACACACAGACAGACAGGGAAAGAGACAAACAGTGAGAAGTATACAAGGCACTCCCAAGATGATTTGAAGAAAAATGTATTCATGTGCGTGACAAAAACGTTTTCGGTCCTATGTGGACCTTCCTCAGTAGCACATGTGCGAGGGAACACGCTGTGTGGGCTGTCAGACGCGGAATCCACCGCTGTATTGGGGGCTGCCAATTTTTCTTCAAATCATCTTGGGAGTGCCTTGTATACTTCTCACTGTTTGGCTTTGGAACCTGAAGTGCACCCTAATATCTCCGACGCATATATAGGAAGTGCCATTCTCTTCTTGCTATAGGGAAAGAGACAGACACACAGACAGAGCCACAGACACACACAGAGACAGACACACAGACAGAAAGAGATAAACAGACAGACACAGACAGACAGACTGGGAGAGAGACAAAGAGACAGTTACTATCCCGAGCAACGTCCGGGTACTACAGCTAGTTAACTATAAAAAAAAAAGACCACTGTCCACTATAGGGACTAGAACCCACAGCTCTGTATGTGAAAGACCGAACTCTAGCCGCTGAGCTACTTACTCAGTATAAGACTGGTTTCAGACGTTCGTGTTTGAGGTACGAGTGATATCCGTTTTTAACACGGATGCCACACGTACCCATGTTATTTTATACTGTTACTCACACAGTCATGTTTTCACATGGACTGTGTGACCCCTCGTGACCCCGCACGCTCACAAGGAGTCATGTCCATTTTTTCACCGGTAGCACGGGTGTCACACGGATCACACACTGAAAAAACGTACCGTACCGGAGAAAACACGGGTTTTTTAATAAAATATTTTCTATATTCACCTGTATTCAGCGCTGTTTTCTTCAGCTCTGCTGCCTCCCACTTCTGACCGCCGCTCATTATACTCATTGTATATTCACCGCACTCAGGACCTGGAAGACGGAGCAGCGGCGGGGACTTCAATGCCAGGGACCGCATCGCTGAGGACAGGTGAGTATACAGCAGTGTGTGTGTTCAGTGAGCGCAATGTGTGTCTATGTGCTCGGTGTATCCATGTGTGTCTGCTATGTATGTATATGTGCTCATTGTATACGTTTGTGTGTGTGGTGAGAACCTGGAAGCCGGAGCATTGCAGGGACATTATCGCCAGGGACAGCATCCCGGAGGACAGCATCGCCATTGCCGGTGACAGGTGCAGAGAGAGATTGTGTGTGTGTGTGTGTGTGTGTGAGAGTTTGTAGTGAGGATCTAGAAGCCGGAACATCGAGGGGACATCATCGAGGATTTATGAGATTTCCCAATATACTCTGATGACCCTGTGAAGCTGTAATGCAGGTGTCACGGGGATGTCATCAGGATGTCATTAGAGTTCATTGGGAACTCCAATGACCTCCTGGACATCACTGCACAAACAGTGCTTTGGGAATACTCACCTTTCCCCGCGATGCAGTCCTCATTGGTGCTGTACCCAGCGCTGTCCCTGCAATGCTTCGGCTTCCAGGTCCTGAGTGCGGTAAATAATGAATATACTGACCGGCGGTCAGAAGCGGAAGGCAGCAGAACCGAAGAAAACAGTGCTGGATACAGGTAAATACAGAATATGTTTTTATTTCACAGATACGTGTTTACTCCCGTACCTATCACACGTATGCAAACACAGATATCACACGTGTGACATACGCATGACACGTATGAACCTTAACCATGCGTGCGACTTGTACCTGTTAAACACGGACGCCTGAAATCGGCCTAAACATGTCGGCCTTTAATTTGGTTACGTGATATTCAGTACAATGGTGTCTGAAACACATTGGGCCTTTCCCACTGACCTCCTCCTAGGGTGAGTAATAAATCCTAAAATCTCAGTTTGAATGCAGAAATTACATAATAAATTGGAAAATCCATCTATGGATCAATAGGAACACACTATGGTAGTCATAGTCACAGATATAAAGCTTCATATTAAGTAATCATAGATCGCAATCTTACAGGCTATAATTGCAGTGATATGAGAACCATAGGAACATACATAGATTCTCCCTAGGTAGTAGTAACAGTCCCAATCGGGCGCAAGCTTATATAAATCACCAGGTAATAAACTACCATAAAAGGTCTGGGTGATCACTAAAATCTCATGATCTTAAATGTGAATCCAATTAAACTCACCCATGTTGAATAAACTGCGCAGTAAAACGTTCCCCTACGCGCACGTTTCGTGGTCTTCCTAAGGGGAATGTGAAGAATATTAGAATAGTTGCATGGTTAATCTCATAAGGCAAGAAAGACAGTCATCCAGTAAAGCCATGCATGTACAAACAGGTGAGTTTTCTGCACCGGATTTTGCCCAGCAATGTGGATGACGTCACCAGTGTCATCCATGTAGGCATGCAAAATTTCTCGCCTGAGCAGAGATGTTGCTGGCTCATGCAGGCACACTAATGTTTTTGGCTCTGCCCACAATAGGGCAGAGCGAAGTGCGCCTGTGCAAGCCGGCAATGTCTCTGCGCAGGTGTGAGATTGTACCCGGCTATGTGGATGGTGCCGGAGGCGTCATCTACATCAATCATCAAAGGAGGCCGTGATTAGCGCCGAAAGGAGCCACGATAGGAGCCACAAAATAGGATGCCCATCAGACCGGACCGACAGATTTATATACATGGCGGGAGATATTATAAAGGTATTTGTGGGGTCTACAAGGAGAGTTAGGCCACAAGATGCACTTTTATAGAATTAACTAGACCTCACTGAAGACGGGAGACATAGACCCAGCTTCATAGTGCGCATGAGCAGAAGTGCAGGGATTTCTGATAATGCGCATTGAGGCTAAACCCGGCGTAGGAGGCGTTGAGTACGGACAGGAGATTGTGTGCTAGCCAGAATAATTTTAAAAATAACAATTTTCTGCTGTGGGGATTTGAACCCAAAAAGCAACATTCTTAGGAGCCTTTGCCATACTGTGCACCTTACTCAGGGCCACCACCAAGAATTTCAGGGCCCTATACTGTCAAAATTTTAGGGCCGCCATATATACAGTACATACAGGGCCGTATTTGCCACTAGGCACCCGTGGTCCCGTGCCTAGGGCGGCACGTTGCGGGGGGCGGCACTTTCTGGCAGCAAAAAAAAAAAAAAAAAATTATATAAATTTTTTTTTTTTTTTTTTTTTACATCCCCGCCCCCCGTCCCTCCCTCCGTTACACTCGGCTGTGTTCGGGAGGGGGGGGGTTGGGAGGGAGGAGAGGCGCACTTCTGTCTATTTAAATACATGGCCGGCGCCAGGCTTAGTGAGCTGATTAACCCCGGAGGTTCCATCGTCTGCACTTCCGGGGTCAGAGGCGCGCGGGCGCGACAATCAGCTGACTGCCCCGTGCTGCAGCGTCCACTGCTGCAGCTGACACACGCCGCGGAGGAGGACGCGTCTGCAGCTGGAGCCAGCCAGAGCAGGGCGGCGGGCACCGGAGCAGGTAAGGCAGAGGCAGAGCCTAGAATGTATGGGCTCCTTACAGGTTAGTTGATGATCGTGGCGATGCCTCTTTTTGTCCACTATAATCATGCAAGGGGAGGCTGGGGGGAGAGAGGCTGAGGCTGGGGGGAGGCTGGGAAGAGAGAGAGGCTGAGGCTGGGGGGAGGCTGGGAAGAGAGAGAGAGGCTGAGGCTGGGAAGAGAGAGAGGCTTAGGCTGGGGGGAGGCTGGGAAGAGAGAGGCTGAGGCTGGGGGGAGGCTGGGAAGAGAGGCTGAGGCTGGGGGGAGAGAGGCTGAGGCTGGGGGAGAGGGAGGCTGGGGAGAAAGACGCTGAGGCTGGGGGGAGAGAGAGGCTGAGGCTGGGGGAAGAGAGGCTGAGGCTGGGGGGGAGGCTGGGGGGAGAGAGAGGCTAAGGCTGGGGGGGAGGCTGGGGGGAGAGAGGCTGAGGCTGGGAGGAGAGAGAGGCTGAAGCTGGGGGGGAGGCTGGGGGGAGAGAGGCTGAGGCTGGGAGGAGAGAGAGGCTGAAGCTGGGGGGGAGGTTGGGGGAGAGAGAGGCTGAGAGGAGAGAGGCTGATGCTGGGGGAGGCTGGGGGGAGAGGGAGGCTGGGGGGAGAGAGAGAGAGGCTGAGGCTGGGGGGAAGGCTGTTGAGAGAGAGAGGCTGAGGCTGGGGGGAGGCTGGGGGGGAGAGAGAGAGGCTGAGAGGCTGAGGCTGGGAGGAGAGAGGCAGATGCTGGGGGAGGCTGGGAGGAGAGAGGCTGATGCTGAGGGAGGCTGATGCTGGGGGAGGCTGGGAGGGGGAGGATGAGGCTTGGAGGAGGGAAGCTGATGCTGAGGGAGACTTGGAGGAGGGAGGCTGATGCTGGGAGGAGGGAGGCTGATGCTGGGAGGAGGGAGGCTGATGCTGGGGGAGGCTGGGAGGAGGGAGGCTAATGCTGGGGGAGGCTAGGAGGAGGGAGGCTGATGCTGGGGGAGGCTGGGAGGAGGGAGGCTGATGCTGGGGGAGGTTGGGAGGAGGGAGGCTGATGCTGGGGGAGGCTGGGAGGAGGGAGGCTGAGGCTGGGGGAGGCTGATGCTGGGGGAGGCTGGGAGGAGAGAGGCTGATGCTGGGGGAGGCTGGGAGGGGGAAGGTGAGGCTTGGAGGAGGGAGGCTGATGCTGGGGGAGGCTGGGAGGAGAGAGGCTGATGCTGGGGGAGGCTAGGAGGGTGAGGCTTGGAGGAGGGAGGCTGATGGTGAGGGAGGCTGATGCTGAGGGAGGCTGATGCTGGGAGGAAGGAGGCTGATGCTGGGGGAGGCTGGGAGGAAGGAGGCTGATGCTGGGGGAGCCTGGGAGGAAGGAGGCTCATGCTGGGGGAGCCTGGGAGGAAGGAGGCTGATGCTGGGGGAGCCTGGGAGGAAGGAGGCTGATGCTGGGGGAACCTGGGAGGAGGGAGGCTGATGCTGGGGGAGGCTGATGCTGAGGGAGGCTGATGCTGGGGGAGGCTGATGCTGGGGGAGGCTGGGAGGGGGAGGATGAGGCTTGGAGGAGGGAAGCTGATGCTGAGGGAGACTTGGAGGAGGGAGGCTGATGCTGGGAGGAGGGAGGCTGATGCTGGGAGGAGGGAGGCTGATGCTGGGAGGAGGGAGGCTGATGCTGGGGGAGGCTAGGAGGAGGGAGGCTGATGCTGGGAGGAGGGAGGCTGATGCTGAGGGAGGCTGATGCTGAGGGAGGCTGATGCTGGGGGAGGCTGATGCTGGGGGAGGCTGATGCTGGGGGAGGCTGATGCTGAGGGAGGCTGATGCTGAGGGAGGCTGAGGCTGGGAGGGGGAGGGTGAGGCTTGGAGGAGGGAAGCTGATGCTGAGGGAGACTTGGAGGAGGGAGGCTGAGGGAGGAGGGATGCTGATGCTGGGGGAGGCTAGGAGGAGGGAGGCTGATGCTGAGGGAGGCTGGGAGGAGGGAGGCTGATGCTGGGGGAGGCTGGGAGGAGGGAGGCTGATGCTGGGGGAGCCTGGGAGGAGGGAGGCTGATGCTGGGGGAGGCTGGGAGGAGGGAGGCTGATGCTGGGGGAGGCTGGGAGGAGGGAGGCTGAGGCTGGGGGAGGCTGGGAGTAGGGAGGCTGAGGCTGGGGGAGGCTGATGCTGGGGGAGGCTGGGAAGAGAGAGGCTGATGCTGGGGGAGGCTGGGAGGGGGAAGATGAGGCTTGGAGGAGGGAGGCTGGGAGGAGGGAAGCTGATGCTGGGGGAAGCTGGGAGGGTGAGGCTTGGAGGAGGGAGGCTGATGCTGAGGGAGGCTGATGCTGGGGGAGGCTGGGAGGAGGGAGGCTGATGCTGGGGGAGCCTGGGAGGAGGGAGGCTGGGAGGAGGGAGGCTGGGAGGAGGGAGGCTGAGGCTGGGAGGAGAGGCTGATGCTGGGGGAGGCTGGGAGGGGGAGGCTGATGAGGAGGGAAACTGATGAGGAGGGAGGCTGATGAGGAGGGAGGCTGGGAGAAGGGAGGCTGGTGCTGGGGGAGGCTGGGAGGAGGGAGGCTGATGCTGGGGGAAGCTGGGAGGAGGGAGGCTGATGCTGTGGGAGGCTGGGAGGAGAGAGGCTGATGCTGTGGGAGGCTGGGAGGAGAGAGGCTGATGCTGGGGGAGGCTGGGAGGAGAGAGGCTGATGCTGGGGGAGGCTGATGCTGGGGGAGGCTGATGCTGGGGGAGGCTGGGAGGCTGATGCTGGGGGAGGCTGGGAGGAGGGTGGTTGATGCTGGGGGAGGCTAGGAGGAGGGTAGCTGATGCTCGGGGAGGCTGGGAAGAGGGTGGCTGATGCTGGGGGAGGCTGGGAAGAGGGAGGCTGATGCTGGGGGAGGCTGGGAGGCTGATGCTGGGGGAGGCTGGGAGGAGGGTGGTTGATGCTGGGGGAGGCTAGGAGGAGGGTAGCTGATGCTGGGGGAGGCTGGGAAGAGGGTGGCTGATGCTGGGGGAGGCTGGGAAGAGGGAGGCTGATGCTGGGGGAGGCTGGGAAGAGGGAGGCTGATGCTGGGGGAGGCTGGGAGGAGGGAGGCTGATACTGGGGGAAGCTGGGAGCAGGGAGGCTGATGCTGGGGGAGGCTGGGAGGAGAGAGGCTGATGCTGGGGGAGGGGGAGGAGGGAGGCTGATGCTCTGGGAGGCTGATGCTGGGGGAGGCTTGGAGGAGGGGGGCTGGGAGGAGGGAGGCTGATGCTGGGGGAGGCTGGGAGGAGGGAGGCTGATGCTGGGGGAGGCTGGGAGGAGGGAGGCTGATGCTGGGGGAGGCTGCAAGGAGGGAGGCTGATGCTGGGGGGAAGCTGGGAGCAGGGAGGCTGATGCTGGGGGAGGCTGGGAGGAGAGAGGCTGATGCTGGAGGAGACTGATGCGGGGGGAGGCTGGGAGGAGAGAGGCTGATGCTGGAGGAGTCTCATGCTGGGGGAGGATGGGAGGAGAGAGGTTGATGCTGGGGTAAGTTGGGAGCAGGGAGGCTGATGCTGAGGGAGGCTGGGGGGAGAGAGGCTGATGCTGGGGGGAGAGAGGCTGCTGCTAGAGGCGGGGGGAGAGAGGCTGCTGCTGGGGGAATGGAAGAGAGGGGACAATGCTAGAGACAGAGGACAAGGGTTGAGGGATAGAGCAATGACAATATCGATGGGGGGGAGTGTAAGGACTCAGAATAAGAGGGGGGCAGCATTGGGAGCTTATTATGGAGAAGGGGCAGCATGTGTGGGCTCAGTATGGAGTGGAACAATGTAGGGGATAGTCAATATCAAGAGTGGGGTAGTGTGTGTGTGTGTGTGTGTGTGTGTCTCAGCATAAGCGCTAGTGTGGTGGTCTTAGTATGATGAGTGGGGCAGCATGGAGATGTCATTATGGAAAAGAGGAAGGCAGCATTAGGAGCTCATGGAGAGGGGCAGCATGCACGGGACACTGTGAGGAGGGGGCAGCATGCACGGGACATTGTGAGGAGGGGGCAGCATGCATGGGACATTGTGAGGAGGGGGCAGCATGCATGGGACATTGTGAGGAGGGGGCAGCATGCATGGGACATTGTGAGGAGGGGGCAGCATGCATGGGACACTGTCAGGAGGGGGCAGCATGCATGGGACACTGTGAGGAGGGGGCAGCATGCATGGGACATTGTGAGGAGGGGCAGCATGCATGGGACATTGTGAGGAGGGGGCAGTATGCATGGGACATTGTGAGGAGGGGGCAGCATGCATGGGACATTGTGAGGAGGGGGCAGCATGCATGGGACACTGTGAGGAGGGGGCAGCATGCATGGGACATTGTGAGGAGGGATCAGCATGCATGGGACACTGTCAGGAGGGGGCAGCATGCATGGGACACTGTGAGGAGGGGGCAGCATGCATGGGACACTGTGAGGAGGGGGCAGCATGCATGGGACAATGTGAGGAGGGGGCAGCATGCATGGGACATTGTGAGGAGGGGGCAGCATGCATGGGACATTGTGAGGAGGGGGCAGCATGCATGGGACATTATGAGGAGGGGGCAGCATGCATGGGACATTGTGAGGAGGGGGCAGCATGCATGGGACACTGTGAGGAGGGGGCAGCATGCATGGGACATTGTGAAGAGGGGGCAGTATGCATGGGACATTGTGAGGAGGGGGCAGCATGCATGGGACACTGTCAGGAGGGGGAAGCATGCATGGGACACTGTGAGGAAGGGGCAGCATGCATAGGACACTGTCAGGAGGGGGCAGCATGCATGGGACACTGAGGAGGGGGCAGCATGCATGGGACATTGAGGAGTGGGCAGCATGCATGGGACATTGTGAGGAGTGGGCAGCATGCATGGGACATTGTGAGGAGTGGGCAGCATGCATGGGACATTGTGAGGAGTGGGCAGCATGCATGGGACATTGTGAGGAGTGGGCAGCATGCATGGGACACTGTCAGGAGGGGGAAGCATGCATGGGACACTGTGAGGAAGGGGCAGCATGCATAGGACACTGTCAGGAGGGGGCAGCATGCATAGGACACTGAGGAGGGCGAAGCATGCATGGGACACTGAGGAGGGGGCAGCATGCATGGGACATTGAGGAGTGGGCAGCATGCATGGGACATTGTGAGGAGTGGGCAGCATGCATGGGACATTGTGAGGAGTGGGCAGCATGCATGGGACATTGTGAGGAGTGGGCAGCATGCATGGGACATTGTGAGGAGTGGGCAGTATGCATGGGACATTGTGAGGAGGGGGCAGCATGCATGGGACATTGTGAGGAGGGGGCAGTATGCATGGGACATTGTGAGGAGGGGGCAGCATGCATGGGACACTGTCAGGAGGGGGAAGCATGCATGGGACACTGTGAGGAAGGGGCAGCATGCATAGGACACTGTCAGGAGGGGGCAGCATGCATGGGACACTGAGGAGGGGGCAGCATGCATGGGACATTGAGGAGTGGGCAGCATGCATGGGACATTGAGAGGAGTGGGCAGCATGCATGGGACATTGTGAGGAGCGGGCAGCATGCATGGGACATTGTGAGGAGTGGGCAGCATGCATGGGACATTGTGAGGAGTGGGCAGCATGCATGGGGCATTGTGAGGAGTGGGCAGCATGCATGGGACATTGGGAGGAGTGGGCAGCATGCATGGGACATTGTGAGGAGGGGGCAGCATGCATGGGACATTGTGAGGAGGGGGCAGCATGCATGGGACACTGTGAGGAGGGAGCAGCATGCATGGGACATTGTGAGGAGGGAGCAGCATGCATGGGACATTGGGAGGAGTGGGCAGCATGCATGGGACATTGGGAGGAGTGGGCAGCATGCATGGGACATTGTGAGGAGGGAGCAGCATGCATGGGGCATTGTGAGGAGTGGGCAGCATGCATGGGACATTGGGAGGAGTGGGCAGCATGCATGGGACATTGTGAGGAGGGGGCAGCATGCATGGGACATTGTGAGGAGGGGGCAGCATGCATGGGACATTGTGAGGAGGGAGCAGCATGCATGGGACACTGTGAGGAGGGAGCAGCATGCATGGGACATTGTGAGGAGGGGGAAGCATGCATGGGACATTGTGAGGAGGGGGAAGCATGCATGGGACATTGTGAGGAGGGAGCAGCATGCATGGGACATTGTGAGGAGGGAGCAGCATGCATGGGAAATTGTGAGGAGGGGGAAGCATGCATGGGACATTGTGAGGACGGGGCAGCATGCATGGGACATTGTGAGGACGGGGCAGCATGCATGGGACATTGTGAGGAGGGAGCAGCATGCATGGGACATTGTGAGGAGGGAGCAGCATGCATGGGACATTGTGAGGAGGGGGCAGCATGCATGGGACATTGGGAGGAGTGGGCAGCATGCATGGGACATTGTGAGGAGGGGGCAGCATGCATGGGACATTGTGAGGAGGGGGCAGCATGCATGGGACATTGTGAGGAGGGAGCAGCATGCATGGGACACTGTGAGGAGGGAGCAGCATGCATGGGACATTGTGAGGAGGGGGCAGCATGATTTGAGGTCAATGTGCAGATCATATTTCATAATTGAGGAAGGTGTGGTGGGTATAATTTATAAGGGAGGGCAGTGTGTAGTTTATTAGGGGCAGTGTGATAGTCACAGTATATAAGTGGGGACGGTGGGAATATTTTATACTCATGCTATGTTTTGATGTGCCCGTGGTTATCCCCATTGGGGGGGGGGAGTTAGTGCCCTTCGTTTCTCATTGATACTTTTTAAAGTGTTTTACAGAGTAGATCTGCCTTAAACAGATGTCGTGTGCGAAAACTCAGTTTTACGTTGTCACTAAGGGGCGCGACCACTTAAAGTGCCTAGGGCAGCACGAAGGCAAAATACAGCCCTGAGTACATACCAAAAGTTTGGACACACCTTCTCATCTCTAGAACAACTGTTAAGAGTAGACTTTGTGCAGCAGGCCTTCATGGTAAAATAGCTGCTAGGAAACCACTGCTAAGGACAGGCAACAAGCAGAAGAGACTTGTTTGGGCTAAAGAACATAAAGAATGGACATTAGACCAGTGGAAATCTGTGCTTTGGTCTGATGAGTCCAAATTTGAGATCTTTGGATCCAACCACTGTGTTTTTTTAGAAAAGGTGAACGGATGGACTCTACATGGCTGGTTCCCACCGTGAAGCATGGAGGAGGAGGTGTGATGGTGTGGGGGTGCTTTGCTGGTGACACTGTTGGGGATTTATTCAAAATTGAAGGCATACAGAACCAGAATGTGTACCACATCTTGCAGTGGTGTGCTATTCCATCCGGTTTGCGTTTAGTTGGACCATCATTTATTTTTCAACAGGACAATGACCCCAAACACACCTCCAGGCTGTGTAAGGGCTATTTGAAGGAGAGTGATGTGGTGCTACGCCAGATGACCTGGTCTCCACAGTCACCAGACCTTAACCCAATCAAGATGGTTTGGGGTGAGCTGGACCGCAGAGTGAAGGCAAAAGGGCCAACAAGTGCTAAGCATCTCTGGGAACTCCTTCAAGACTGTTGGAAAACCATTTCCGGTGACTACCTCTTGAAGCTCATCAAGAGAATGCCAAGAGTGTGCAAAGTAGTAATGAAAGCAAAAGGTGGCTACTTTGAAGAACCTAGAATATAAGACATATTTTCAGTTGTTTCACACTTTTTTGTTAAGTATTTCATTCCACATGTTTTATTTCATAGTTTTGATGCCTTCAATGTGAATCTACAATTTTCAGAGTCCTGAAAATAAAGAAAACTCTTTGAATGAGACGGTGTGTCCAAACCTTTGGTCTGTACTGTATATATACATATATATATATATATATATATATATATACATACATTTATATATATATATATATATATATATATATATATATATATACACACACACCCTTCTGGGCACGTTCTGGTATAATGTCCCCATCCTGGTATTTGTCCACTGTTTGGTATATATAACCTCCTTGTATATATGGCTCCTCCTGGTGTATACATATTCCCCTTCTGGTTACGTTCTGGTAAAATGTCCTCATCCTGTTTTTTGTCCCTTTCCTGGTATATATGACCCTTTTCTTGTATATATATCCCCTTCCAGAGCCCCTCGGGGTGTATACATATCCCACTACTGTGCACATTCTGGTATAATGTCCCCATCCTGGTTTTTGTCCTCTTCCTGGTATGTACTGTTTGTCCTCCTTGTTTATATATACCCTTCCAGGGCCTCTCCTTGTATGTTTGTCTGCCGCAAAAAGAAAAAAAACAAACAATTAACTCATCATCCCCGGATCACATGTCGAGCGGTGTCCTCTCTGAGCGGCAATGCATTTCAGCTGGATGGGCTCCCCCACCACCCCTGGGATCTTCAGCTCAAGGAACACCTACCATTCCCCATCAGCTGCCGTTTCCTCGCCACCTCTGCGTTGCCCGCAGCACTGTGATGAGGTCATCACTTTATGACCTTATAATGGTGGGTCGTCGGATTATGCACCGCCTCCCTGATCTGCTCCACTTCTTTGCTTCCAGCCACATGGCTAATTTGCATGCGATACCCTAGAAGAGCTTTGCATGAAATTTAGCAATGTGTGTAGTGGCTGAAGTGACAACGCCCTAGCCTTACGACTCCTCCACAGGCTACTAGGAGATGATGATTGTCCTTGGTTATGAGATTGAACATACAAACACTGTGTGTCTATAAGTCGTTTTGTTTCTGATGTGCGTCATGTGATTTACTTCACACATCAGACATCACTGGAGTTTGTGTGCTAGCAGCATAATTAAAAAAAACTCAGTGGTTAGAGTTCTGTCCTGCAGATACAGGTCTGTGGGTTCTAGTCCCTATAGTGGACAGTGGTCTTTTCGTTTTATAATTAGTATTATCCTTTCAAGCCAAAACTATATGTAACACAGATGCCTTATCATTAAGCTATAGGTTCATTATTTATTTGATTCAATAGTAGTAGTAATATATCATAAGAAAACAGTGTCAGGTGTCACTTGTCAGAAGGCAGTAGTTACTTGTCATTTGTCAGATGTCACTTGTCAGAAGTCACTTGTCAGAAGTCAGATATTAGTTGTCACTTGTCATTTCTGAGGATTCAGTCAGTTGTCATAGTCTGTGATCAGTTGTCAAAGTCAGTTGTCAAACAGTATATTTCTGATGTTTGACACCGATATATGATCATGTCCTAAAACAGTGTCCATTTTAAAACATGATCATATATCAGTGTCAAACATCAGAAATAGTCTGTTTGACTCTGACAACTGATCACTGACTCTGACAACTGACTCTGAATCCTAAAAACTGACAAGTGACAACTAATATCTGACTTCTGACAATTGACTTCTGACAAGTGACTACTGACTTCTGACAAGTGATGGTTTTCTAAGTGTAGAAAGGTCAAATGTGTGAAAACAGAATGACCCCACACAAGTTAAATCCTTTTTTTTTCTGGTCACACTAATATTGTTTAATAATTGTTTTCAAAGTGACTGACATTACCAGACGGTGGAGAAGCTGTAGGCGGTCCCGCAGAGGTGCACCTGCCCCTAAAAAACGCCAATATATACTGTATATGTTACAAGAGGCTATAGTTTTTAGCTCCAATAATAAACACATGTCTGTAAGTTTATTTTTAATATTTTTAAGCAGAAATTGATTATATATTAAAATAGAATCTTAAGGTATAAAGTTATTTGTTTCTCTTTTCCATTTAGGTACTGAATCTAACCTGCAGGAGCGGGAGAATTCCTCAGAGTCCAATGTGGTCATTGACCCTGTGTCCGTAGACGAGAAGGGGACCGAACAATCAAATGCACCCCAACGTGCCGAACGGTCAGCATCTGGCGCTATTGAATCGGCCACACTATCAAGACACCAACCTGAACCTGCAGCATCTGACCAACCACCCTGTGAGGATGAAGAGGGGCACAGTTCGAGTTCCACACAACTCTTGGACACCTCGCCCCAATAGGCTTCAATTTTGGCAAGAGACTGACGCAGGAGGAAACTCCCTATCCTCGGTTCATGGCGCTCGGTAGATACTGGCATTTTACAGTATCTTGCATGTACCGTGAATGATGATGGGGATGAAGCATTTGTATGTAGTTTGGCTTGCTTCTTATGAGCAATCCCACGCGATGTCAGGCTACATTCAAGAAATGGTATCCAAATTCTGCTAGACTCCTGCACTGCCCCCAATACTCCTCATATGGTATTTCATTTTCTAGAGAGGTAGCAATTCTCAAGTGAAAACCTGCTCTGCATGCCAAACACTATTGTGCAACAAACAACAGCCATAAACATACCTCCTCCCCCAAATCCAGAATACTTATAGCATAATCCTGCCCCTCAGTCATCCTCTGCTTCCCAGATGCAACCATCTGGAGCATGTCTTCAACATCCTGGTGATCAGGGAAGTTATGGGTACCGGCGCAGCGCCATACAAGGGGAGGGCTCAGAGCATGCCCATTTTCGGCAGGATAACATTGGATCTGTGCTCAGCCAATCATGGGGTGAGGAAAATTTGGAGGGGAATTATCCCTAGTCTTTTGCCCTATACCATGTTGCCCAACAGCCACAACTACCTTACAAACCTCTTCCCACCACCTTCTCCAGTCAACCTCCCACTTAAGCCTCCAATATAAGTCACCTCCAACCCCCACCTATCTTTCTAAATATCTAAGGTTTATTACCTGGTTGCCTTTTTTTGATTACTGTATACAATTTAAGTGTTATTTTGAAATTCTTTCAGCCCGAAACCCAGAAATAAATATGACAAAGATATGTTTTATGAATAGGCACAGGCACAGCTGACTTGCTTTCATTGAATTAAAGTGTTTTCTTTGAAAATTTGCGTTTTGGTTGTTTTTAAGTACAAAAAAATGGTTCACCACAACTCAACTCATACACATGGCTGGTCCAAAACAAACTGATAATATACAATATTAGCAAAACAAACTAAGGTATCACAACCACAGCATCTTGCCAGGGAATAGACACCTCAGGTAAAGCAAAAAATTACAGAACTGGGTCCGGACTTGTAGTTCTGATGGCTGGCCACATGAACTGGCCAGAGGCGGTGTTGCAAGAAAGTCCGGTTCTTGTATTATTTTGCATCCGTCGATCCATCATAGAGTGGTTGTACACTTGCGAGTCTCGAGCTCCTCCATAGGCCCCAATATCTAGATTTATAAACTCTTATGTGGTATCGGCCACAGCCAACACCACAACTGAAAAGAACTGTTTATAATTGAAGTATTGGGACTCGGAGTTTGGCGGCTTGCGGAATGTGATTGCCATCCATTGCTCCTATGCAGTTAGGGAACTGACATTTTAGTTGAAATCCCTTTGAAATCCTGAGCCAGTGTTCATGAGTCGGTTCGGTCATCATGCTTCCATGGAGCTGGTCCCATATCGCCGCACAGTTGGCGGAAACAATGCATCTGGTAGTCGATATCCCAAGAAGAAATACCAGGTGAAGGGCAGCATAGGAAAGTCCTGTAGCAAGAAACCTAGAGAACAAACAAACATGTTTAAAATTGTTAAAGAAATATAACTTAGAAATCTGGGACCAATTAAACATGTTAAAGGGAATCTGTCACCAGGTTTTTGCCACCTAACCTAGGAGGAGCATAATTTAGAAACAGAGACCCTGATTCCAGTGATGTGTCACTTACTGGGCTGCTTTGTGTAATTTTGATTAAATCATTTTTTAACCCCTTCACGACCATGGACGAAAAGATCCGTCATGGTGCCCTGGTACTTAAAGACCAATGACGGATCTTTCCGTCTTGGCGGAATCGCGGCACCGGAGCCCCGGTGACTGCAATCGGTTCACAGAAACCACAGATTCGGGAAGAAGGGGACCTGTACCTGACCTCAGGAGGGGTGGTGCCTCCTCCCCGAACCTATGGAGGCTATGATTGGCTGATGAACGTTGCTCAGTCAATCACAGCCCGTGTAATGTTTCAGCCATTTAAAGTGACTGAAACATTGAAATCCAGCCCTGACCAGTGCAGCTGTAGCACTGGCCATTGGCTGGTGCTGGGTGACCTCACTGGATCGCCCTCCCCCAGCTCCAGCAGCTCTAATTGGAAAGACCGGCCTTGTGACTGATCTCTCCAATCACCATGGACCTGTTGCCAGTGACTGCCCCTGTCAGCTTCACTTGTCAGTCCTGAGCATGCCAGCACAGTGAGTGTATACAGTGCAATGGCAGGGCAACAAGCTCCGGTCCCATGCTGTTATGTGACCGGAGCATGGGACCCGGAAGTGGCCGCGCTGCCATTATACTGTATGAAACCGGCGAAAAGCCTCCCGATCCGCCGCCGCCCTCCTCCATCTGCCACCGCTCCGCTCTCCTCAATCTGCTGCCCGCACCCCCACCTCTCACCCCCGTGATCGGCTGCCCGCCCCCTCCCCCTCGTGATCAGCTGCCAGACCCCTCCCCCTCGTGATCGGCTGCCCGCCCCCTCACCTCCGTGATGTGCTGCCTGCCCCCTCACCTCCGTGATGTGCTGCCTGCCCCCTCACCTCCGTGATGTGCTGCCCAGCCCCTTCCCCTCGTGATCGGCTGCCCAACCCCTCCCCCTCGTGATCGGCTGCCCGCCCCCTCACCTCCGTGATGTGCTGCCCGCCCCCTCACCTCCATGATGTGCTGCCCACCCCCTCACCTCCGTGATGTCCTGCTCGGCCCCTTCCCCTCGTGATCGGCTGCCCGCCCCCTCACCTCTGTGATGTGCTGCCCACCCCCTCACCTCCGTGAAGTGCTGCCCGGCCCCTTCCCCTCGTGATCGGCTGCCCAACCCCTCCCCCTCGTGATCGGCTGCCCGCTCCCTCACCTCCGTGATGTGCTGCCCGCCCCCTCACCTCCGTGATGTGCTGCCTGCCCCCTCACCTCCGTGATGTCCTGCTCGGCCCCTTCCCCTCATGATCGGCTGCCCGACTCCTCCCCCTCGTGGTCGGCCGCCCTCCCCCTCCCCCTCGTGATCGGCTGCCCGCCCCCTCACCCCCGTGATGTGCGCTCCCTCACCTGTCACCCCCGTGATGTGCGCTCCCTCACCTGTCACCCCCGGGATGTGCGCTCCCTCACCTGTCACCCCCGTGATGTGCACTCCCTCACCTGTCACACCCGTGATCTGCTGCCCGCTCTCCACTCACCTGTCTCCCCCATGATCTGCGCTTCCTCTCCCACCTCTCACCCTCCCCAATCTGCTGCCTCCTTCATCTCCTGTGATCCTGCTGCCTAGATCCATCCTGTAAGGTAACTATCCCCAATCTCACCTCCCACTCCCCTTCCCCTCCATCCCCCCTTCCCCCCCATCCTCCGCCACTCCTGCATCCACTGCGCCCTCTCCCATCTGCCGCAAGCCGCCACCGTCTCACATTCACAGATGCTCCCGTTATATGCCGCTGCCCCCCATCTGCCACCCCCCCCATCTGCCGATGTTCTGATGCATCCTGTAAGTATTGTTCGTGGCTCTTTTCTAACTATCCACAATCGCATCTCCCACTCCCTCTCCCCCACCTCCTCCCCCACTCACTTGCCGCCAAGTGCTGACCAGCTACGTGATTGGCTGATCAGGTACGTAATTGTTGCTCGAGTTTTTGCTTTTTTTTTGTGCACCCCAAATAAAAAAAAAAGAGAGAACTTGAACAATTAGGTACCTGATAAGCAATCGTCCTGCAGTCGTACTCTACTTTGGACAGGACTTCTTTTTTCCATCCCACCTAGTCCCCCCCCCTTTTTTCAGAACATACGTGCGTGCGTCCTGGTTTTTTTTTTATGCCATGGGGGGCTAGTTTCCAAAATGGGGTCACATGTGGGGAAGCTCCACTGTTTCGGCACCTCAGGGGGTCTCCAAACACAACATGGAATACGCTAATTATTCCAGACAATTTTGCGTTTGAAAAGTCAAATGACGCTCCTTGCATTCCAAGCTCTGCTGTGCGCCCAAACATTTGATTTTCACCACATATGAGGTATCTGTGTACTCAGGAGAAATTGCACCATACATTTTATGGTGCACTTTTTCCTGATACCCTTGTGAAAAAAAAGCTACCTGGTTGAAGTAACAATTTTGTGGTAAAAAGATTTGTTTTTATTTTCACGGCTCAACTTTATTAACTTTTGTGAAGCCCCCAGAGGTTCAAAGTGCTCAATAAACATCTAGATAAATTCCATGAGGGGTCTAGTTTCCAAAATGGGGTCACATGTAGGGGAGCTCCACTGTTTCTGCACCTCAGGGGCTCTCCAAACGCAACATGGTGTGGCTAACGATTCCAGCTAATTTTCTGTTCAAAAAGTCAAATGACGCTCCTTTCCTTCCGAGTCCATCCGTGCACCCCACACAGTAGTTTTTCGCCACATATGAGGTATCTGCGTGCTCAGAAGAAATTGCCCAACAAATTATGGAGGTTCATTTAATCCTGCTACCCTTGTGATGCAATATTTGAGGCTAATTTTTTCCTTCCACATTGCTTTAGTTACTGTGAAGCACCTGAAGGGTTAATAACCTTATTGAATGTGGTTTTGAGTAGCCTGAGGGGTGCTGTTTTTGGAATGGTGTCACTTTTGGGTGTTTTGTGTCATGTAGACCTTTCGAAATCGCTTCAAATGTGATGTGGTCCCTAGAAAAAAGAGAATTTTGTTACTTACCGTAAATTCTTTTTCTTATAGTTCCGACATGGGAGACCCAGACCATGGATGTATAGCTTCTGCCTCCGGAGGACACACAAAGTACTACACTCAAACGTGTAGCTCCTCCCTCCTAGCATATACACCCCCTGGTAGCCAGTCCTAGCCAGTTTAGTGCAAAAGCTGAAGGAGGACATCCACCCACAAGTAGAGACAGAGCAAAACCCGGAACAACCGGAACCTCTGTCTACAGCAAAAGCCGGTGATAACACACGGAACAAGAAACCTGCCAACAGGCAACAGGGAGGGTGCTGGGTCTCCCATGTCGGAACTATAAGAAAAAGAATTTACGGTAAGTAACAAAATTCTCTTTTTCTTCATCGTTCCTTGTGGGAGACCCAGACCATGGGACGTTCTAAAGCAGTCCATGGGTGGGAATAAACAGAAAAACTGAGAAGTAGGCGAAACCTAACTTCACAAATGGGCGACAGCCGCCTGAAGGATGCGTCTGCCCAAGCTCACATCTTCCGAAGCAAGAGCATGCACTTGGTAGTGCTTCGAAAAGATATGCAGACTAGTCCAAGTGGCAGTCTGACATTATCCAGTGAGTAAAAAAGCACATGTCTGTATTTTTTTTCCCCACGCCTTTAACCGGGTATAATCTACTTTTTTACTGGTCCCCAAATTATCATTCCTAAATAAATGATGGTATGATGTTGGTGATTTTCGACTAAAACAACATTAATTGTTTTCCCATAGAATGATCCGCATTAGCTTGTCGGTCGGGGAAATTAACAATTATGTGGACATTCATCTATTTTCTTCCCTACACTGACACACAGGGAACTATAGCGCCTTGTGTTGGCACAAATCCCCTCCACTAAGCTCATGGTCTATTTAGTTTTTGGTTCTAAGACCATGACACTGTTCTTTAAGGGATAAAATTTGATCCTTTTCCTTTTTTCTTTTTTTTCTTTTTTCATCCTTTTTTATACCATGTACTTTTTTACTCACTGGATAATTAATCCTTTTAGACACGCTTTCCTTCAATAGGTTTCCATTTAGTATACTTTGTAATAAATCCATGGGTTGAACACATCCCGACGATCACTTCCAGGATGGCGCTGGCTGAATTTACGATTACAACCCAGCCGCTTTGATCAATTGACACTTTCCTAAAGACGTTCTAGGCAATGTTGTGATTGTCTAGTTGCACACTTGCATGGTTTCCCTACAATAATTTTGACACTATATATAAAAGAGAGGTACGCATATAGATTTTGCACAAACACATGTTTTTATTTTCTTTTTAATCCATTTTTAATTCATACATCTTAGTCGTCAGGACAGATATAATAATGTTGAATTGATTTACTATAAGAAAGGTTGAATGTAATAGATGATGACACATTTTTTTCTATGTATGGATTCCCGCCGATTTTTTCAGAAGGGGGTGGATCATGACGTCATCAGTAAGGTATATATTGCTGGAAGGAATCCTTGTACAGCAGATTTGTTTTGCTTGCCAGTCTGTCCTGATGAAGGGAGCTGTGACTCCCGAAACGCGTTGACTTGATCTGTGTAATGAATAAAAGCAACATCAATCCATAATCTCCTGGATCGGCTGAGTCAGTGGCGCGGTTTGACATCCCTATCTACTACTCTCTGTTATCTGTGTTGATCAGAGGCAACAGAAAAACATCGGGCGGAGTGTCAGAATCTGCAATGTGAACAAAACCTGATGCTTCCATGACAGTTGGTGAGTTCTGTGCAAAACTCAGTGTGACACAAATAATCGGGTGGTAAAAGCAGGTCCCTTATCATAAATATTTTATAGAAAATATTAACCCCTTTTCGACCGGCCGATTTTGCGCTGTTTTTTTTCCCGCCATTCTTCTTCTGAGAGACGTAGGGGATGTGCGCATGTGTGCGTATTGCATGCAGTTACGCTGCGTTCTGCACCGCAGCGTAACTGCATGCGTCCTGCGTCCCCTGCACAATCTATGGAGATTGTGCAGGAGCCGTGCGCACGTGGCCTATTAGAACGCAGCGATTCGGCTGCTGCCCAAATCGCTGCGTTCTAAGAAGTGACATGTCACTTCTTCTGTGCGGTTTGCATGCTGTCTATAGGGAGAGGCAGCATGCAGAGCACACGTTCTCTGCCGGCACCATGCGCTTCAGAACGGAGCTTTTCAGCTGCACTCTGAAGCGCACCTTTTAGGTGCGGTGCAGAGCGCACATGTGCGCACATAGCCTTAACTTGTTTATTTTTCAGTCAATCTGGTCATATGAGGGCTCGTTTTTTGAGGAATGAGCTGTACTTTTAAATGAAACCATGGTTTGTACCACATAGTGTACTGGAAAACAGCAAAAAAAAGTGTGATTTCACTATTGTTTTTGAAATATTTTATTCACTGTGTTCACTATATGGTAAAATTGCGCAGATGTGTCATTTTGATTGCCTGTTATTGCATTTTACGCAAAAGTTGTGGCAATCAAAAAAACATAATTTTGGAGTGTGTTTTTTTTTTGCCGCTACGTCGTTTACCGATCAGATTAATTGATTTTATATTTTGATAGATCGGTCATTTCTGAACGCGGCGATATTAATTGTTTTTATTTTTTTAACCCTTTACTTTTCAATGGGGCGAAAGTGGAGTGATTTGAACTTTTATTTTTTTTTATTTTTCAAAAAAATGTTTTTATTTTACTAGTCCCTTTAGGGGGCTATAGGGATCAGCTGTGTGATCGCGCATTCATTTATCCCAATCAGAGCAGCACCACTCAGACCGGGAGGAATGATCATCTCTTGTAACAGCCAGTACTCAGCTGTTTCTTACAGGACCTGAGTCATGTGAGCTACAGGAGTCATCACATGACTCTGTGCTACCATGTCCATGACAACCATTTAAGGGGTTAAAAAAAGGCACGGGCAGAAAGCAATTCCACTCGTGCCTGGCAGGCACACATGTCAGCTGTATAAATCAGCTGACATGTGCACTGATCGCTGCAGGCTGCTGCAAACAGCCTACGGGGATTAACACTATGGCCGCTAGAACGTAAAATTACTGCACGCGGTTGTTAAGGGGTTAAAAAGGGACTGTCCAAGTAAAAAAACAACAACACATCAAGAAAGCATATGGCATATGCAAAAAAAACCCAAATGCAACAAAACAAAAAAAAAACAACCTGTTACTCTTTTGGTATTTCTTTGGCGTTCTGCTCATCCCACAGGGAGGACGCAATAATGAGAAGAACGTGAGTGTCTGGACCTCTCACCTGAGTGGTCACCGGCTCATTAGTACAGGACAATGAAGGATTTATGAGATTAATCTCAGGCTTTATATCTGTGTTTGTTGCCATTTTGTATTGTTTTATAACCTGAACAGCCTCTTTAACCAAATAGGAAGAAAACTTTGTCTTTACCTTTCCTCAGGGGAATCCGGCTCCTGTTTTACAATAGGAAACAGCGGCTCGCTCTGCACCCCTTGCTCTTGCTTAAGCTTGAACAGCTTTTGACGTAAAACATCCTGGTGACGCTCTCGAAGCCTACGGGAAAAATGAAATGTATCACACTATAATAAATCACAAAAAGACTGGAGCACGGAGAAATGGAGAGAGCGCACGAGAAGCGCTGGAGAGGGATGGAAACCATACAAGCCAGAGATGAAGGTCAGAGCCAGGAGGAGCCGCACAGCCCCGGTGGAGGTCATGCCGGAACATGGATTGTGGAATTATTTTGAATTTGCTGTAGGAATCTGGTTCTAAAAGCCGTAGCGAACATGAGAGACCTTTTTTTATGTGTAAGGGCCCCTGAAGACAACCGTGTTTTCGGTCTGAGTGCTACTCAAAAAAAAAATGAACAAGAAACAAAAAATCAGCTCACCCAGGTCTTGCAGACTCCAATAGAGAACAGGTGCTCGGAGATGGCCGGCCCGGCCAAAAATTCCAGGAAAACAGAGAAGATCCAGCACTCATGTGTAATATGTATAAAACTTGACTTTTATTTATATTCCATTAAAAATCCGGTGTCAATCACATCCAGAATATAAAATCCCCATGAAACGCGTACCATCACCACATCTCATCTTTCATGTGGATTTTATATTCTGGATGTGATTGACACCAGATTTTTAATGGAATATAAATAAAAGTCAAGTTTTATACATATTGAACACGAGTGCTGGATCTTCTCTGTTTTCCTCAAAAAAATAATGGTATCACACTTGAGAAAAATGAATGGAGAGAATACTATTGTGTGAACCCAGCATGAACACACACAAAAAAAAGATTACAGTGATCTAAAAATGGCAGCTTCAACTCAACACAATGTGGCATATAGCATGGGGTGTCTAAACTAGAAAAGAAATCTAGGTAAGGACTCTAAATTGGACCCTCTGTGACATGCAGGAATGAAAAAGGGGCAAAGGAGGAACAACAAAAGGGACGGAAGGCAGCATTTAGTGTCGGAGAGGTGATATTGTGCTGGTGTAAGTGCTTGTACTAACATTGGTGGTGTCCAATAGTGACGGTCGACGTCCATCATCAGAATGAGGTCATCATGCCGCGACCTCATCACACTGCTGCTGTAGCCAGCTCCGCAGTGCAGAGGCAGCAAGGATGCAGCCAGAAACAGTAAGCAACCCATGGGGGAGCCGATGATCATCCTGTTGTGGGAGGTGGGGGGTTAGAGTTCTTCTGAGGGCACCTTATGGGATGCAGTATACAGAGGAGCAGTGAGTGTGGGGGATGTTACGGAGAGAGGCACGGTGTGTGGGGGGGGATTATTACAGAGAAGACGTGTGGGGAGAATATTATGGATAGAGGCAGTGTGGGGGGGATATTACAGAGCGGGGCAGTGTATGGGGAACATTACGGAGCAAGGCAGTGTGTGTGTGTGAGGGGATAAATATTACGGACTGGAGGTGTGTGTGGGGAATATTACAGGGATGAGTTGTGTGAGGGAGGAATATTACAGAGTGGGGCAATGTGTGGGGGGAATATTACGAAAAGGGGAGCATTACGGAGAGGGATAGTCTGTGCGTGTGTGCGTGTAGGAACATTACGAACAGGGACAGTGTGTGTATATTTTTATTTATGGGGCAGTGTAATGTTACTTTTATTTTTAAGAGCACCTTGTCAAACAGTGCTGCTGGATGCAAAGATTTCTGGAGAGATGAGCTGTGGGCGTGAAATCTGGCGTCAGTAATTTGCAAAAGAGTCGAAGACAAAGAAGGGAATTTTGTTTACTTACCGTAAATTCCTTTTCTTCTAGCTCTAATTGGGAGACCCAGACAATTGGGTGTATAGGCTATGCCTCCGGAGGCAGCACAAAGTATTACACTCAAAAGTGTTAAGCCCCTCCCCTTCTGCCTATACACCCCCCATGCTCCCACGGGCTCCTCAGTTTTGGTGCAAAAGCAAGAAGGAGGAAAAAGAATTATAAACTGGTTTAAAGTAACTTCGATCCGAAGGAATATCGGAGAACTGAAGCCATTCAACATGAACGACATGTGTACACAAAAAAACAGGGGCGGGTGCTGGGTCTCCCAATTAGAGCTAGAAGAAAAGGAATTTACGGTAAGTAAACAAAATTCCCTTCTTCTTTGTCGCTCTATTGGGAGACCCAGACAATTGGGATGTCCAAAAGCAATCCCTGGGTGGGTAAAATAATACCTCGTAAGAGAGCCGTAAAACGGCCTCTTCCTACAGGTGCGAAATCGCCGCCTGAAGGACTCGTCTACCTAGGCTGGCATCCGCCGAAGCATAGGTATGCAACTGATAATGTTTCGTGAAAGTGTGCAGGCTCGACCAGGTAGCCGCCTGACACACCTGCTGAGCCGTATCCTGGTGTCTCAAAGCCCAGGACGCACCCACGGCTCTGGTAGAATGGGCCTTCAGCCCTGAGGGAACCGGAAGCCCAGCCGAACGGTGGACTTCGAGAATTGGCTCCTTGATCCACCGAGCCAAGGTTGATTTGGAAGCCTGTGACCCTTTACGCTCCTGAAGAATCGAGTCGGGGGACGAGAGGTAAACTCTATCTCGTAACCGTGAGACAGAATAACTCTCACCCAGCGGTCTTTTATTTGTGGCAGCCCGGTGTCGCAAAAGCGGGAGAGCCTGCCACCGACCGAGGATGCTACTAGCGGAGGCCGAAAGTCATGAGGAAGCCGCTTTGTTAGCGGCGCCCCCGGTGGTCTGTTTAGGACGTGACTTAGACCGCCATGCATCAGAGCTCCTTTGTCTTTCTGAGACCTTGTGGACGAGGAGAATTGGGACCTGCCCGCGCCCCGAGAGGAGCGAAACCTCGACTGCCCTCTCCTCTGTTGGGATATGTTTGGTTGGGACTGGGGTAAGGATGTATCCTTTCCCTTGGATTGTTTGATGACTTCATCCAGACGCTCGCCAAACAACCTGTCGCCACAAATTGGCAAACTGGTTAAGCGCTTTTTTGGAAGCAGAATCTGCCTTCCATTCCCGTAGCCATAAGGCCCTGCGGAGTACCACCGAATTGGCGGCCGCAACCGCCGTACAGCTCGCAGAGTCCAGGACAGCACTAATAGCGTTGCCGAGGTTTGGGAGGTAATGGATGCCACTTGTGGCGCGGCCGTGCATGTGGCCGCTTGACCTGCTGAGATAGCTTGTAGCGCCCATACGGCTGCGAATGCTGGGACAAAAGAAGCTCCGATAGCTTCATAGATGGATTTCAACCAGAGCTCCATCTGCCCGTCAGTGGCATCTTTGAGCGAGGCTCCATCTTCCACTGCAAGTAATGATCTAGCCGCCAGTCTGTGAGATTGGAGGGTCCACTCTGAGACACTGAGTCCAACCTTTAACCACGTCAGGTGGAAAAGGACAACGTGTATCCTTAAGGCGCTAAGAAAAAACGCTTATCTGGACAAGCATGGTGATTCTGGACTGCCTCTCTGGAATCAGAATGGTCTAGAAACATACTCGGTGTACGCTTGGGGAACCTGAAGCGGAATTACTCCTGCTGATAATCTGACTCCTCCGCCGGAGGAGCTGAGGGAGAAATATCCAGCATTTGATTGATGGACGCAATAAGATCGTTCACTATGGCGTCCCCGTCTGGAGTATTACGATTGAGAGCGCCCTCAGGATCAGAATCCTGATCAGCTGTCTCCGCATCATCAACCGGAGATTCCCCCGCTGAGACCCTGAACAACATGATGTCGAGGGAAATTCTAAGCGAGCCCGCTTAGTCGGTCTGGGGCTGGGGTCTAAGTCAGAACCCTCAGCCTGGAATGTATCCCGGGAGGACATTGTTGGTCCAATTGAGGGGGGCCAGGGAACAATGATTCAACAGAGTCCCTTTGCTGAGATACCGGCCTCGACTGCAAGGCTTCTAGTATCTCAGCCATAGTCTCAGAGAGTTTTGCAAACTCCATCCCCGTCACTAAGGACCGTGTCAACAGGTGTCTCCCCCTGGGCCCCTCTTAGCAGATGCTCTGGCTGAAGAAGAGAGTCACAGGGGCCACACATTGCACACAATGAGGGTCAATGGGACCTGCCGGCAGCTGGGTCGTACAAGCGGCGCAGGCAG
Source organism: Anomaloglossus baeobatrachus (assembly GCF_048569485.1). Lineage (NCBI taxonomy): Eukaryota > Metazoa > Chordata > Amphibia > Anura > Aromobatidae > Anomaloglossus > Anomaloglossus baeobatrachus. The sequence continues at coordinate 761,487,183 of NC_134354.1, forward strand.
CATAATAATCCTGTTTTTTGGCACCCCTGTCTTTGTGGGCGCCATGCTATTGTTTTCCCTGATTAACACAAAAGGGTAAATAGCCATAATGAACTGTGCTCATACAGTGTAAAGTATATAGTGATAACACAGAATGTATCAATACACTACAGCACCATGGGGCTAACCACCACAGGTGCTGCTTACCAGCCGCTTAAAGCGGTTGTGAGGCCACCAGAGACCGTGTCTGGGTTTCCCAGGGTTTGTCCCTCTCTGCAGCGTCGGAGGAGCTGACAGGAAATGGCTGCGGCGTCCTGACGAGAGGAGGGAGCCGTGGGCGTCTCACACAGTGCACAGTGAGGGGAGTGGAGTATGCAAAGCATGCTCCAGCCCTCATGCTGCTCGTTTGTCCCTCTCTTCCGTGCAGCGTCCCGCCCTTCCCCTGCCTGTCAGGGCTGAGGGCGGGAAAAAGGAAGCTAGGCCGCAAGAAAGCCGGGGACTCGAGTATAAGCGTCGCCGCCGTAAAAGCGCGGCCGACGCCGAAGTCCCCGGCGAACTACAAGTCCCAGCCGCGCCGCAGTTTCACATGGCAGCGGCGGTTAGCGCGGTAGCCCCTACATATAAACACACTCAGCGACGCTGAGTGTGTAATGGCACATATAGACCCGGTCAGCGCCGCGGTCCCCGGTGCACTAGCACACCCAGCAAAGCTGAGGTGTTGCCGTGCGCGGTCCCTACAGGGATACAGAGTACCTTCAAGATGCAGGGCCATGTCCCTGAACGGAACCCGGCTCCTATCCAGCAGTCTCCACAGGAGTTGTGGATGAAGCACGGTCTCAGTGCCTGGAGACCGATAGGATCCCACTTCACCCAGAGCCCTGAGGGGGATGGGGAAGGAAAACAGCATGTGGGCTCCAGCCTCCGTACCCGCAATGGATACCTCAACCTTAACAACACCGCCGACAAGAGTGGGGTGAGAAGGGAGCATGCTGGGGGCCCTATATGGGCCCACTTTTCTTCCATCCGACCTGGTCAGCAGCTGCTGCTGACCAATCTGTGGAGCTGTGCTGTGCATGTCTGCCTCCTTCGCACAAAGCATAAAAACTGAGGAGCCCGTGGGAGCACGGGGGGTGTATAGGCAGAAGGGGAGGGGCTTAACACTTTTGAGTGTAATACTTTGTGCTGCCTCCGGAGGCATAGCCTATACACCCAATTATCTGGGTCTCCCAATAGAGCGACAAAGAAACAGATGGAAATTGACTTTAGAGATGTCGTCACCTATAAGGCACCTGAATGTTAAAGGGAACCTGTCACCAGATTTGGGGCCTATAAGCTGTGGCCACCACCAGTGAGCCCTTATATACATCATTCTAACATACTGTATATAAGAGCCCAGGCTGCTATGTAGAACATAAGAAACACTTTATAATACTCACCTAGGGGTTGCTCCAGTGCAGATTGGTCGGCGCCTCCTCTTTCAGCCATCTTGGTCTTCCTTCTTCTGAAGCCTGGGTGCATGACACATCCTACGTCATCCACACAGGCCTGCATTGAGGTCCTGCGCAGGTGCACTAGAATACTTTGATCTACCATGCTCAGGGCACATCAAAGTGCACCTGTAGAGAGGAGAAAAACCACTCACCTGAATGTCTTCCAGCAAGTCCTCGAGATCAGAGACTGTGAGTTTGGTCAGGAAAGTATACGGCTCGTGCATCTCCACAGCCAGATTATTGTCTTCAGCACTGATGTACTTGGCCAGCAGATCTATGGGTTTTGCGCGCGCGGCCCTAATGCGGATTTTGGATCTGTGTTTGACAGAGAAATAAACGAGATCCAGTAACTCTGGCTATTTACTGACAAATTGCTCAGATCAGGTTAATTCACCGTCTCATTATCCCGGCCGGTACCCACCGCAGTTTTGCCCGATGAAGATGAAAGTTGTCTTCTTGTTCCTCCCAGGTCTTGAAGTGTTCGGCCTCCTTTTCTCGCTGCAGCATCTCCAGTTCCTGCTCTCGCATGGCTTTTTCTCTCTCCCTTTCTAACCTCAGCTGCTTAATCTGCATAAAAGAAATATTTTTTAGTGCGAATCAGTCCAAGAATCAGACACAGAGGATTTCCTGACTGTAGGGAAACTCGGGGTAACAAATGAAAATCAAAAAGGGAAACAGTCGGCAAGATTTTCACCCCAAAATACTTATAGCTCCTTCATAGACAAGACCACAAATACCTTTCCATGGCCGGTCTGTTCCTCCGTCACTGAGAAATCAGTGCTTGAATTGATCTGTGAGGCTAAAGAGCTCTTGGTAGATCTGAAGCCTCCATCACTCTAGCACTATTCCCAGATCAGTGCCGTTATTTGCTACCTGACTGACGGCCTTTATACTGTGTGACTTCAGGCAAAGCAGGAGGTGGCAGCACTGGGCGGGGAACAGAGCTGGAGTGACGGAGGCTTCCGATCTGCAGCCTCATTTGCATATATATTCTTAATGCTAAAACAGACATCCCTTTGGGGGGAGGAGCTGGTCTTGGCTTTTCCTGCTGGCCATCTTCTCTCCTCACTATGTGCAATGACTGTGCGCTCTCTTTCTGGCTCGTCACAGCCGGCGAGGAATCAGCTGATCGCTCTCAAAAGCCGGCCGGCGGGAAATCAGCTGATCGCTTTCAAAAGCCGGCGGCCGGCTATTGAGAGCGATCAGCTGATCTCCCATAATCTCGTGCCCAAGGTAATAGGTAACGTGGATGATATGGCCAGCGCTAGCGCATAACGGTGGAAGCAGAGGGAAAAGCACAGGCACGAGATTATGGGCGGGTGCTTGGATGACGCTGGTGATGACATTCACAGCGCCGCCCATAATCTCGTGCCTGCGCAATTACATCACCGGCGCTCGAGATTTGAACAGCGCTCAGTCCCGCGATAGTGCCACTAGGCATGCGCGAGACTTCAAGAGCACTGCGGAACATGAGGGCGGCGGCCTCATCTATGTAAATCAATACAGGGGGACGGCGAACAGCGGCAGGAGGGGGAATAACGGAATACAGCCCGCCCCCGTGCTCAGCAAAGCTCATTAGCATACCAAAAGGTAAGATTTTATAAAGTGTTTATTTAGGTCTGAAAGGGGGGCCAGTAGCAAGATGAACCTTTCTAGAATGCAGCCCCGGAGCTGCAGAAGGGGATTCTGTTAGTTTCATAGCGAAAATTCTGGTGACATAATATAATATAACAATCTACATTTTTTGTGACAAATTGTGTTATTCTATTTTTGTACTATTATTCCCACATGGATGTATATATTTTTCCTTATTTACAATCCATTTTTGTATATATCAATTATTTATTCAATAAGGGTATTGTCTTTACAGCGTAGGAAAAATGTTGATGTGGGGAGGTAATTATACTTGTATGGAATTTACGCACTAGTCACTTTTTTCATTGTATTCTGGATACTATTATGTGCTATTTTGTTTGTTATGCTGCTATGTCCTCATTCTTTGCTGTATACATCTCAAGTACTATTTTTTTTAGTACGTTTTCGATTTAATAAAAATTCAATATTTTAATATTTCGGAATTTCTTGCTCCTTCTTTGAAAAATTATATATGATATTTTTTTCAAATTATTGCCACATTTATGTTTTGACTCCTAAACATAAAAACAATTTAAAATAAATAAATACATTTGTTTTTCATCACTTTATTCTGAAAACTGTAGAATTTGTTTTATTTTTCCACTGACAGATGATTGGGGGCTAGTTTTTTTTTCGGACAAGATGTTTTTAGCAATACCATTTTTATTTACATTTTACTTTTTGATCGCGTTTTATTCCATGATGTGATGAAAAAAACACTTTTTTGCCACTTTTTTTTTTAAAAAAAGTATTGATTGAAGGGATTAACTTGTGACAGTTTTAGAGATCGGGTTATTCTGGAAGCGGCAATTACAAATCATATATATATTTGCTATTGCCGCTTCCAGAATAACCCGATCTCTAAAGCTGTTACACAGTTTTTACTTAGCCCCAGGATGGGACAGCAACTTGTCCTCTTATGATTGGTAATAATACCCTGCAATGCTTTTGCACTGCAGGGTATTAAATCATTGAATCACCCAGAGGAAGGAGTGCCAATGATCTCAATCGTGGCCCTGGGCCATTATTCGGCCCGTGCTTGCGGTAGAAACAATTGACACAACACAATCACATTGTGAAGGTCGGAAAAGAGAGCGCTCCCTCCATCTTGTAAATAGATTGATACCGCTGTTATTGACAGCAGCATTAGCCTGAGATCAGTGACAAAACCGATCCTGGGCGTTATTGCAGGGTGTCCGCTACTTTTCTTAGCTGGCACCAGCGGATTTTGCCGGCTCTGCTGCGGCAACTAATGAGAGGGCACAATCACCACAACATATCTGTATCATGGTTTATGGAGACGCACTCCCCGCAGCATAATACACGTATGCCGCATGTTATAAAAGGATTAACAGACACTTAGGGTTAAGTCAGTATTAGTTTCGGCCCACCGCTTTAACCTCACCTTTTGCAGCTCTAGGCGATTATCTTCCTGGATCAGTTTGTTTCTATCTTTCAAATCTTTTTCATTCAGATGTCCAATTCCCTTCTTCTCCAGCGCCTGTGAAAATACAAGAACACGGATGAGATCAGACGACATATTGTTATACCAAACACACATTAATAATGGAGTCATCTAACCTTGCTCCAGATGAAAGTGCCCAGTAGGTTATTATCTCCAAATGGGTTGTCAGTATTGGTGTACCCCATGTACTCCTCGCCCCAGCCCATCTTCTCTCGCTTCTTGCGCTCTTTGGCTTCCTTCTTGGCCAGCCGTCTGGCTCTCTTCTCCTCTGGAGCCTCCATTGCTTTCATCGTCTCTCTTTTTTCCTTCTTCTCTTTTAGTTTTCGTTGTTCTTGCAGGGTCAGGCCGGAGTCTGAGGAATCGCTGGGTCTCTGTGATCTCGCTGGAGATGACGGGGAGACAGGAGACCTGGACCTGTATCTGGATCTTGATTTCCGGTGAGGTTTTCGTGCCGTACTGCTCTCATCCTTGGAGAAAGATTTGTGTCTCTTCTCTTTCCTTTTGCTTGTTTTTCTCGCTTTCCTTTCTCCAGAAATAGACATTAAAATACAGAAAAGAACCAGATGAACGAACATTTCATCCTGCGCCACTGTAAAACAAGCAGTTTAACCCCTTCACCCCCAGCCTGTTTTCACCTTCCTGATCCGGCCAATTTTTTACAATTCTCCCCAGTGTCACTGTATGAGGTGATAACGCTGGAGCTTCAACGGATTCTGGAGATTCTTCTTTCGTGATATAGTGTACTTCATTGTTTTGCGCTCGCTTTACCTGGCTCAACACAATTGCCCTGGTGCTGTGGCAAGCGGGGTCATATAAGGGGGTTAATGACGGATCACAGCTGCCACTAGGCCCTAGATTAGTAAAGAGGCGTCTAGGAGAGCCCCTTACCCACTGCTAATCTTGTAAGGGAAAAAAATAAAAACACAAAACACAAAAAAAATCCTTTATTTGAATTAAAATACACACGCAATTTTCACTCCTTTATTGACAGCGAAAACAACCTTGAAAATTGGACATAATCCACTTGAAGTCCCATGACGATACTCAGCTCTGCTACATCCAGAGTCAGGAGAGAGACAAAAGGTGTCTGCTCTCTGCAGGCTTCGGGAAACACTTGCCGTGATGTCACTCAGTTCAGCGGAGATCACACCCGGGCTCCCCCGCTGCACTCAGTGAGGCATGTGTCACATTTGCGAGTGACTCACACAAGAATAGAGTCACATCACTCAGCACGGCCTGCCGCTCTCCGGACAGGAGCGTGCAGCTGCATAGAAATACAGTACATGCAGGCCGTGCTGAGTGATGTGACTCGATACTGGCACTGGCCTGAAAGTAAGAATATATTGCAGGCCTCTAGTGAACTGCTTGACGTCACCTGCTCGCAGCCGGATCCCCCGTTAGCTGGTGAAATCCCTCAGTTCAGCGGAGGTCACACCCGGGCTCCCCCTACTGCTGTCAGTGTTTCCCAGAGCCTGTGGAGAGTGGACGTTGTTTCCCCGCTTTCAAGCTCCGGATGTAGCAGTGCCAGGATCATCGAGCGACTTTGTATGGATTACGTTGGATCTTCAAGGGTAATTTGGGGGTTAATAAAGAGTGAAATAGCGTGTGTCTATTTTATTTCAAATAAAGGATTTTTTCGGTGTTTGTGGTTTATTTTCACTTACAGGTTAGTAATGGGGGGGGAAGTGTCTCATAGACACCTCGCACTAGTAATCTAGGGCTTAGTGGCAGCTGTTATTAACTCTTTATATTACCTGATTGCCACTGCAACAGGGCAAATTCAGATAAGCCTAGAATTGTCGCAGCTAATGGATGCGACAATTATGGGTAGCTGCGGGTTAGTAATTTTAGGCTTTGGGGGCACCAATATATATATATCCATGGTGCTTTCCCTTCCTGATAATACCAGCCCCCACCTCTATACTTTACTGTGGCTGGATATAAAAAATGGGGGTACTCTACATCTTTTTTTGCCCTCTATTTTGATATTGAGCCACCGCAAAGCTCACAGGTGGGGGCTGCAGCCTGCCGCTGTTGCTTTACCTGCACTGACGATCAAAATATGGCGGGAGCCTACGCCATTTTTTTTTTTTACTATTTATTTTTTTATTTTTACAGCAAATTGACTGCAACTAATCACAGACGTGGATACAGGGCGGGGGGTGTCTGCAACCAATCACAGACTCTGGTATGGAGGGTGGGTGGGAGAAGCAGTGAATATTCATGAACTTTAATTAGCAGACCTGGAAGAGAGTCTGACTGCAGCGTGATCTTCCAGGAACCACGGTATTAAAACTATCCTGCTCTAACTACTATTTTACTTCCACCACAGCCCCTTAGCGCTTACAACTGCCATTTTATAGCCCCGAACGTCTTGTCCCCATTCATTTCTATAGGGTTCATTTTTTGGTGTCAAGTTCACTCGCCGATTCAGATTTTTTTCCCCCCGTGCTGGTTCGGCGTTGAGAGCTTGTGACTTGAGCCGAAAAAGCCTGAAAGTGCTGGAGGGCGAGTGTAAGGAACTCGCATGTAAAGCATTACTCCAGCGATGAAAAATAATCTACTGCAGTGATGTTTTAATGATAAGAAAACAATGAAAGGGTTTGTCCATTACTTGGTACAACCCCTTCCCACTCCCCATGTTTTCCCCATTAATGTAAAGCTTATACCCACCTCCGCTGCCGGTATAATTCCAGCTGTGCTGTCTCTCGCGTTCCCGCGGCTCATGTGAGGTTATGTCCCGCCAGCCGCGTGCCCAATCAGCGCCAGCTTCACTGTCCCCACCTTCAGACATGCAACTAATCAGAAGGAAGTGAGCGTCTGAAGGGGGGGGGGCAGGAAGGCCGTCGCTGATTGGGTACAGGGATCACCTGACATATTAACCTCTCATGAGCCCGGGGAGAGTGAACGTCGGCACTGCTGGACCGACCCTGGCACTGGAGAAGAGTATAGGCATTATTATTTTAATAGGGAGAAACATTGGTAATGAGTAGGGGTTTGTCAAAGTAGTGGACAACCCCTTTAAATCTGTGCAAAATTGCTAGCAATGACTTGGTGCTGGGCGTTCCCATTTTGCAATGAAAGTATTTGTATATCAGTATGTATGTCATAATTAAAAGTGGGGTTTATGCTGACAATACCTTCCGTATTTTTCGGACTATAAGACGCACCGGACCATAAGACGCACCCTGGTTTTAGAGGAGGAAAATAGGAAAATTAAAGTTTTAAGCAAAAAATGTGGTCATGACACACTGTTATGGGGCGAGGATCTGCTGCTGACACTATTATGGGGGTAATGTCCCCAAATTCTCTACTAAGGTACCCCAGCCTGGTAATGATCCTCCCGCCTTGTATATACACTATATGTCCCTCATCCTGCTATATACCGTCATCCTGCCATATGGCCGCATTCTGCTATATACTGGCATATGGCCCCATCCTGCTATATATATCCCCATCCTGCTATATACCCCCATTCTGCTCATATACCCCCATCCTGCTCATAATATACCCCCATCCTGCTCATAATATACCCCCATCCTGCTCATAATATACCCCCATCCTGCTCATACACCCCCATCCTGGTATACGGCCCGCATCCTGTGGCACATAAAAAAAAATAAACGTACATACTCACCTTACCTCACTCCCTGCAGCATCACTCCTCCTCCCGTCTATGTCAGCGCCGCTGAGTGGAGCCGTCCCCGTTCCCCTGCAGCATCGCAATCTCCTCCTGTCTGTGCCGGCGGCGGCTGCGTGTGGACACGTGCGCACAGCGATGACGTCATCATTGTGCGCACCGCTAGTCTCCACACAGCCGCCGTCGGCAGACAGGAGGAGATTGCGATGCTGCAGGGGAACGGTGACAGGCGAATACACTGATTTACTGCACCCCGTGCTGCTGATGATGATGCGCGGGGGGCAGTGAATACAGCCGCACATGATCACTTCAGGCTGTAGTTGCCAGGGGTGATCATGCGGGTCGGCTGTTTATCCCCCGCCCATCATCCCGCCCACCTGTCAGCGCCGACTGCAGCGCTGAAAGATGATGGGCAGGATGATGGGCGTGCATATTAAATGAGTGGGTCCACGTGGTCACGGCAGGCGCTGCTACAGCGTGCTCGTGCCGCAGATGACCCGCTCCACCACAGCACCCTCATTCCCCGCATCCCTACATTCAGACAATAAGACGCACCCCCCACTTTCCCCAACATTTGGGGGGGAAAAAGTGCGTCTTATAGTCCGAAAAATACGGTAGATGGTTCATCAAATATTGAAGACAGACCTCAAAGTCCTGTAGTTGGAGCCCAATTAGTCTGCTGTGCTCACTAATATATACCACCAGGAGCTCATACATTCTGCTGTCCTCACTGATATATACCACCAGGAGCTCATACATTCTGCTGTCCTCACTGATATATACCACCAGGAGCCCATACATTCTGCTGTCCTCACTGATATATACCACCAGGAGCTCATACATTCTGCTGTCCTCACTGATATATACCACCAGGAGCCCATACATTCTGCTGTCCTCACTGATATATACCATATACCACCAGGAGCCCATACATTCTACTGTCCTCACTGATATATAACACCAGGAGCCCATACATTCTGCTGTACTCACTGATATATACCATATACCACCAGGAGCCCATACATACTACTGTCCTCACTGTGTATATACCACCAGGAGCCCATACATTCTACTGTCCTCACTGATATATACCACCAGGAGCCCATACATTCTGCTGTCCTCACTGATATATACCACCAGGAGCCCATACATTCTACTGTCCTCACTAATATATACCACCAGGAGCCCATACATTCTGCTGTCCTCACTGATATATACCACCAGGAGCCCGTACATTCTGCTGTCCTCACTGATATATACCAGCAGGAGCCCATACATTCTGCTGTCCTCACAGATATATACCACCAGGAGCCCATACATTCTGCTGTCCTCACTGTGTATATACCACCAGGAGCCCATACATTCTACTGTCCTCACTGATATATACCATATACCACCAGGAGCCATACATTCTGCTGTCCTCACTGATATATACCACCAGGAGCCCATACATTCTACTGTCCTCACTGATATATACCACCAGGAGCCCATACATTCTGCTGTCCTCACTGATATATACCACCAGGAGCCCATACATTCTGCTGTCCTCACTGATATATACCACCAGGAGCCCATACATTCTGCTGTTCTCACTGATATATACCACCAGGAGCCCATACATTCTGCTGTATTCACTGATATATACCACCATGAGCCCATACATTCTACTGTCCTCACTGATATATACCACCAGGAGCCCATACATTCTGCTGTACTCACTGATATATACCACCAGGAGCCCATACATTCTGCTGTCCTCACTGATATATACCATATACCACCAGGAGCCCATACATTCTACTGTCCTTACTGATATATACCACCAAGAGCCCATACATTCTGCTGTCCTTACTGATATATACCACCAGGAGCCCATACATTCTGCTGTACTCACTGATATTATATACCATATACCACCAGGAGCCCATACATTCTGCTGTCCTCACTGATATATACCACCAGGAGCCCATACATTCTACTGTCCTCACTGTGTATATACCACCAGGAGCCCATACATTCTGCTGTCCTCACTGATATATACCACCAGGAGCCCATACATTCTGCTGTCCTCACTGATATATACCACCAGGAGCCCATACATTCTGCTCTCCTCACTGATATATACCACCAGGAGCCCATACATTCTGCTGTCCTCACTGATATATACCACCAGGAGCCCATACATTCTGCTGTCCTTACTGATATATACCACCAGGAGCCCATACATTCTGCTGTCCTCACTGATATATACCACCAGGAGCCCATACATTCGTCTGTCCTCACTGATATATACCACCAGGAGCCCATACATTCTGCTGTCCTCACTGATATATACCACCAGGAGCCCATACATTCTGCTGTCCTCACTAATATATACCACCAGGAGCCCATACATTCTGCTGTCCTCACTGATATATACCACCAGGAGCCCATACATTCTACTGTCCTTACTGATATATACCACCAGGAGCCCATACATTCTGCTGTCCTCACTGATATATACCACCAGGAGCCCATACATTCTGCTGTCCTCACTGATATATACCACCCGGAGCCCATACATTCTGCTGTCCTCACTGATATATACCACCAGGAGCCCATACATTCTGCTGTCCTCACTGATATATACCACCAGGAGCCCATACATTCTACTGTTCTCACTGATATATACCACCCGGAGCCCATACATTCTGCTGTCCTCACTGATATATACCACCAGGAGCCCATACATTCTGCTGTCCTCACTGATATATACCACCAGGAGCCCATACATTCTACTGTTCTCACTGATATATACCACCAGGAGCCCATACATTCTGCTGTCCTCACTGATATATACCACCAGGAGCCCATACATTCTGCTGTCCTCACTGATATATACCACCAGGAGCCCATACATTCTGCTGCCCTCACAGATATATACCACCAGGAGCCCATACATTCTGCTGCCCTCACAGATATATACCACCAGGAACCCATACATTCTACTGTCCTCACTGATATATACCACCAGGAGCCCATACATTCTGCTGCCCTCACAGATATATACCACCAGGAGCCCATACATTCTGCTGTCCACACTGATATATACCACCAGGAGCCCATACATTCTGCTGTCCACACTGATATATACCACCAGGAGCCCATACATTCTACTGTCCTCACTGATATATACCACCAGGAGCCCATACATTCTGCTCTCCTCACTGATATATACCACCAGGAGCCCATACATTCTGCTCTCCTCACTGATATATACCACCAGGAACCCATACATTCTACTGTCCTCACTGATATATACCACCAGGAGCCCATACATTCTGCTGTCCTCACTGATATATACCACCCGGAGCCCATACATTCTGCTGTCCACACAGATATATACCACCAGGAGCCCATACATTCTGCTGTCCTCACTGATATATACCACCAGGAGCCCATACATTCTGCTCTCCTCACTGATATATACCACCAGGAGCCCATACATTCTGCTGTCCTCACTGATATATACCACCAGGAGCCCATACATTCTGCTGCCCTCACAGATATATACCACCAGGAGCCCATACATTCTGCTGTCCTCACTGATATATACCACCAGGAGCCCATACATTCTGCTGTCCTCACTGATATATACCACCAGGAGCCCATACATTTTGCTGCCCTCACTGATATATACCACCAGGAGCCCATACATTCTGCTGTCCACACTGATATATACCACCAGGAGCCCATACATTCTACTGTCCTGATATATACCACCAGGAGCCCATACATTCTGCTGTCCTCACTGATATATACCACCAGGAGCCCATACATTCTGCTGCCCTCACAGATATATACCACCAGGAGCCCATACATTCTGCTGCCCTCACAGATATATACCACCAGGAGCCCATACATTCTGCTGCCCTCACAGATATATACCACCAGGAGCCCATACATTCTGCTCTCCTCACTGATATATACCACCAGGAGCCCATACATTCTGCTCTCCTCACTGATATATACCACCAGGAACCCATACATTCTACTGTCCTCACTGATATATACCACCAGGAGCCCATACATTCTGCTGTCCTGATATATACCACCAGAAGCCCATACATTCTGCTCTCCTCACTGATATATACCACCAGGAGCCCATACATTCTGCTCTCCTCACTGATATATACCACCAGGAGCCCATACATTCTGCTGTCCACACTGATATATACCACCAGGAACCCATACATTCTACTGTCCTCACTGATATATACCACCAGGAGCCCATACATTCTGCTGTCCTCACTGATATATACCACCCGGAGCCCATACATTCTGCTGTCCACACAGATATATACCACCAGGAGCCCATACATTCTGCTGTCCTCACTGATATATACCACCAGGAGCCCATACATTCTGCTCTCCTCACTGATATATACCACCAGGAGCCCATACATTCTGCTGTCCTCACTGATATATACCACCAGGAGCCCATACATTCTGCTGCCCTCACAGATATATACCACCAGGAGCCCATACATTCTGCTGTCCTCACTGATATATACCACCAGGAGCCCATACATTCTACTGTCCTCACTGATATATACCACCAGGAGCCCATACATTCTGCTGCCCTCACTGATATATACCACCAGGAGCCCATACATTCTGCTGTCCACACTGATATATACCACCAGGAGCCCATACATTCTGCTGTCCACACTGATATATACCACCAGGAGCCCATACATTCTACTGTCCTGATATATACCACCAGGAGCCCATACATTCCAGCCTCCTCAGTAGTGAACCACATAGAATGTACGGGCTTCTGTCCGGACCTAGCAGGAGCCCATACATTCTAGGCTTAACCACTTGAGAAAAGAGAAGAGTCTGTGTCAGGAAGGGGTTAACTGCATCCGGGGAGCGACTAATACAGAGGGATAGACGTTTGCACAGCAGGGGAGGGATCGCCAGGCACTCACCTTCCGGGGGCGGAGTCCATTTCGGGTTTTCACTTCTGCAGAGTCCCGGCCGCAGTCTATTCCCTGCTGTGATCAACAGAGGGCGTGGTCTGATGACGCGCGGCCAACTGAGCGGCGCTGAGTGACGCTGCAGCACCACGTGACCGGCAGGGAGTGACGCGCGGCACCACGTGACCGGCAAGGAGTGACGCGCGGCACCACGTGACCACCACTACACCACGTGATATCAGTACTCTATATATTCCTACGCGCGTAGTGACAGCCGCCATTCTTCTCAGGGCACTGGTTAGGGAGCTGGGTGGACGGGAGGGAGGGAGGTGCGGGAATTAGTGCGGCCTAGTTAAGGCGCTGAAGTAATAGTAAAAGGGGAGAAAAAGTCACAGATTTCTACAGTGTACAGACGCAGCACTAATACTGCATATTCCCCAGACTCCGGCTCTGCGGCGCTTGTCAGGGAATGCCTGCTATTAGGGCTGTCAGTCTCCTCATCTCCCGCCATTTTCCTCTCAGGCTTGGTCACCTCAGTTCACATTATTTCGGTTTTGCTGCTTTTTTTTTTCCTCTTGATTTTGGGGTAGAAACTTTTTCTCTCAGACCCCTGCACTGAGCAATAATGGAGTTTTTATTTAATTTTTTTTATTTTGTTTTGCTTTGAACACTAACAAAGCAAAGAAATTAATGACTTGCACTCTATGTAGAGAGACCGGGCGCAGAGGAATAATGTGCAGAGAGTCGCTGCCCCGGAGCCCACCGGCCGGGGGTCCTTATCTGCCGCTAAATACATTTATTCCACTTTTTTTCCCTCGTTTTTACACAAATTATCAACTTATTCTGCCCCATTTTTGTTTCGGAGCATTAAATGCAGACTCCTTAGAAAGGAAATATAAGAAATAAATAATGGCTGTAAAAGAGGCCAGGCCTGACTGAGAACAAGCGGGAAAAAAGGGGAATAAATAGTGTCCCTGTATGTTAATACATCCCGCAAGATGGGACCTGCTGCCAAAATATAACGGCCCCAGAAAATGTCACATTAGAATTTATATAGACGTGCGGCTGATTCACCACATTTAGCCAAAAAACATCACAAAAAATACCAACACTGCCTCATAGCTTGTTTGTTTTTTAAAAGAAGCTGTGATTTGTTTTGTGTCTTGTGCGCACTCGTTACCTGCCCATTATGTTATACTCGCGTTTCCTTACAGCTTTAAAAATGCAGCATCTTGCAGTAGAAGCAAAGTGGATAAAATTTACAGAAATCTCCTGCCCACTATGCTCCTTTACGCTACGTAAACTGATCCGCAGTGCGTTTTTGAAGTTGCAACATTGTCACTTTCTCTTGTGGAGATTCTGAGTCTTTCATGGAGAATTTCCCTATTAAATGCAAAAAATCCACAGGGAAAGAATGCACCTGCGATTTTAGTGCAGAAATTCCACTTGTAAAACAATACACGTGATTTTAGTGCCTTTCTGCCCCTTACATTTATCAAACGCTCAGGTAATAATCACCACCTAAGAATGTAAATATCAGGACGTTTAAAAACAAAGGAGCTTTATATAAAGCATGAGACGCCAGATAGACAAAAAATGCAAAGTCATAAACTAAATATAAATGCAGGGTAAAAAAACGCAATGTTAAAAAAAGCGTCAAAAAACGCAGCTGAAGGCTATGTGTGCACGTTGCGTTTTTCGGGTGCGTTTTTGGTCTAAAAATTTCATGACTTTGCTTCTCCAGCAAAGTACGAGTTTTCATTCTTGCTGTCCACACTGCAGTTTTTTTTAGGTGAGGTTTTGTAGTGACAACAAAGATGCAACATGTCCATTATTTCTGCGTTTTAGACCCATACAATGCATTGGAAAAAACGCAGGAACAAAAATGCAGCAAAAAATGCACCAAAATGTGTAAAGACACATGTGTTTTTACCGCTGTATTTTTTGCTGTGGGTGTGTTTGTATGCGTTTTTTGCGGCCAAAAATGTACAAAAACGTTGCATCTTTGTAGTCACAAAAAAGGCAACGTGCGCACATAGCCTAAATAACACAATGAAGAAAAAACTTAAAAACACAATAAAACAACTCGGCAACAAAAATACTAAAAAGCGCAGAATTAAAAATGCAGCAACAAACTTGAGGTGCAAAAATTCTGCAACATCAAAATCTCAAAAAATGTTAGTCTTGGGAATGCTGCGTTTTTAGAGTCTATCTCCCATTTTTTCTTATTTAGATTTCTGCGCCGAGAGTGAACTCTTCTCTTTTTCTTTTTAGTATTTCTGTTTTGTTCCATTTTTCTCTTGATATTGGGTTATAAACCATTAATCTCAGGCTTTTGCAGCAGGACTTGCTTTTTTATTCCATATTTTTGGTGCATTTTGCGCTTGTGTTTTGGGATTAGCACTAGGTTTTCTCGGGGTTATGCAACATTACTGAATATCTCTGCTCCTTTGTATTCACTTGATTTTAGGTTAAATATAATTGGATTATGAAAGAGAAAAAAATATATTGCAAGTAGATATTGCAAAAAAGAAAAATGTATGACTGTTCCTGTATAAACATCCAGGAAACGGGATATGATGCTAAAATATAGCGGCCCCGATAACATATCTTTGGTTGAATCTACAGACAGGCGGCTTGGAGGCTCAGTGGTTAGCACTGCAGTCTTGCAGCGCTCGAGTCCTGGGTTCAAATCACACCAAGGACACCATCTGCAAGGAGTTTTTATGTTCTCCCCGTGTTGCGTGGTTTTCCTCCCACATGCCAAAGGCATACTAATAGGGACCCTAGTTTGTGAGTCCCAATGGGGACAGTGTTGCTAATGTATGTAAACCGCTTTGGAATTAATGGCGCTACATAAGTGAATAAATATAATATTATTTCTCACATTTAGCTGTAATATGGCAGCATCCTATTTCGGACATTGCTGGTTTTTGTAAAATACAAGAATTTTATTCCCTCGTTATTTGCTTATCTCTAGCTGCTGAGTTTTTTTAGGCTCCAAATCTGAAGTAAAGGAGCATACCAGCATTGTAAATGAAACCTCATTCTCACACTGTACAAAAATCGGCATAAATTAACCGGAGCTTGGTTAAAATTCTGGCAATTTTCCCTATTTACAGATTAATAAATACTTAAAAGCAACTGGAAATCTGCATCATTTCCACAACCAACACCCCTGGTTTTGTGTGATATTTGCCTTAGTCTCCCTTTTTTGTCTTGTACATGATAAAAGACTGATACCCATTAGTGCGCTGGATCATATTTTAATTGTTTTTATTATACTTTCAGCCTTTGTTTTATATTTATGTACAAAATGAAATGATGGCGGTTGCCGCAGCTTGTGTTACTCAGCAAAAAACACAAGCACTAAAATGCCATCAATGCTTCTTTTTAATCATTGCGCAAAAAAAAAAAAGATGTCTGCAACAGTTGTGTTTTTGTGCGTCTCTCTCCCCGACCTTATCTGTTCTGTTCCTTGGAATTCGTCGTCTCCAGGTTTCCCCACCACACCCAAAGACATACTAGGAATACAATTAGAATTAGTGCCCGCAACAGTTGTGTTTTTGTGCGTCTCTCTCCAACCTTTTCCCTTCTGTTCCATGGAATTCATTGTCTCCAGGTGTCCCCACCACATCCAAAGACATGCTAGGAATACAATTAGTGCCCCGTACATTTGCTTTTTTTGTGTGACTCCGACCTTATCTGTTCCATTAGAATTTGTCGTCTCCAGGTGTCCCCACCACATCCAAAGACATGAAGTTTAGATACGCGTGTACATGGTTGTATCCATGCTAGTCAAAGAGACAAATTTGGAGCGTACCACTGTCATAAATTAGTGAACATCAAAATCAAGATCAGGATGCTATCCGGTGCAGTGAAAAAACAATAGCTGAACAAAGGGAAAAGACACTGCACATAACATCGGATGCACACCCGGATAGTATAGTAATAACAAACACCTTTTTTGTGTACCAAACAGGAAATATAAAAACAATTAAAATGCATACAAAAAACAAAAAGATCAGGTCACCTTGAGCAACTAAAACCCCCTGTAATGTATGTATAATTATACAGAGTTAAGATGCAATATATATATGAAAATGCAAACTTATGCCACAATACAATATTAAATATAAAGTGCTGGAAGAATCAAGCTTGATTCGGGGTGATAACAAAATAGTCACCCTTAACAATGAGAGTGCCAACAGGTAAAGAAAATTCCACCCATCAATGAATGAAACAGGCATTTTAAATGCAATAACATGAATACACATATGTATGAATATTATGAATTATATCCAAGTCTGGAGGCACCGGTCTAAATACAAGTGCGAATCTCAAGGCGCGTAAAAGGTGAAGCAGTCAACCGGTCAAATGTGATGATCTATATAAATACAAATAATAATTAATAATAATAATTTTATTCATTTATATAGCGCTATTAATTCCACAGCGCTTTACATACATTGGGATAGAACAAATAGTAAATTGAGGATATTCAAAGCATTAGTTCTTCGCCGCCGCTATATGATGGAGTGGTTGAACACTTGCAAATCTCCACATCCTCCGTAGTCCCAATATCTACAATTATAAATAGGTATGTGGTATCAACTACCGCCAATAATACTACAGAAAAGTACTGTTTATAATTGTAGTATTGGGACCCTTAGTTTGGCGGTTTGCAAATCAGAATGTTTTCCATTCATTGCTCTCAAGTAGTTAGGAAACTGCCCTGAGAAATCGAGCCAATGTTCCTGAATTCATTTGGGCATCATGTTTGAGTGGAGATGGTTCCATATCCCTGCACGTGGAGGTCAGAATGCCGCTGATTGTAGAACTTCCAGTGAGAAATTCAAGATGAAGTGCAGCATAAGAAAGTCCCGTAGACAGAAACCTATAATACAAACAAAGTTGTAAGTCAAAAATATATTCAGAGAATAACAAGAGCCAAATAAAAATGTAAGAAGCTTCCTTCTCTCTTTCTCTGTGAGTTTTCATGTCTACAACACTATCTCTCTTTGTATATACACACACCAGCATAGAGAGGAAACAAGGATAAATGTCTAGATCCAAACATTTTAGTATCCTTTGCTGGAATTTAATATCTAACAGCAGAATTTCATAAACACTTAGCAGCACATTTTTTACACCCAAAATAAAAAAATTGACCTGACAGACAAGTTCTGTCAAGGGAGGAATTTGGGTTGAAGACTGCTAATGGAGTCCTCATTTGGGATATCCAGAGACGGTGCCGTATTAGCTGTATATCAGTGCCAATATATATCAATGTATATAACCCAAAGAACACACAGACATGCTCTCCCTGAGTCAGCATCAGCAACTGAACTCGTTATATATTGAAAGAAACTTAATTATTACAGAAGGCACCTTCGGCCTTGAAAATGATACACAGAGTTTATGGGAGTGTCACTCCCCTATTTCTCCCAGCATATTGTACAATACATTGTACAATACAGTTCATTAAAACATTCTTTCTGTGTGGACACGACTGATAAGAGTTTGTAGCTTCACATTTTGGCTTCATTATCTTTGGTTAACTCCTTCATGACTATACAACTTTGAATTATACTATGGATCTATGCGATGGCTACATAGACAGACAGACAATTATGCAACTACATCTACATTTTGATTATTTATATACACAGATATTCTTATTACGTTTGAACAAACAAGCTATAGCTCAGTCGACCTCCACAGTTCCACATTTGACAAAAAGTGATAAAGGATTGAAATGCTTCCGTAATAGTATAAGGAGGAATTAACAGTGTCCATGAAGGGTGATTGGCAATGTCATTGTTTTGCTTCCACCGTGATTTACAAAAAAACACAAAAATCATAGGGCAATATCCAAAAAGTGTTTAGCCAACATGGCGCAATAACACCTGCTCCATTTAGTTTCAAAAAAGGCAAGGCAAGTGATATGTACTTAAAATGTTCCGCTGCATTTACCAGATTGTAAGAAATAATACATGCTAAAAGTTTAATACGTCAGAATGTAACACATGACAATGTCAGCAAAAGGTGCTTGTCCCCAGAAGTACTTGGCTGCAAGCGACTATTTCTTCACCTTATGACAGGTCGCAATTGTTCAAACAAATAATCAAAGGTCACCAAACTCATTCGGGAATATGTAGAAAAAATGTGTCTGGATTTTGATGGAAATGGCCATACAAATGCAGAAAGTGCCCTTTTAGGGCGTTGTGCCCACAATACGTTGTGCCTTATGATATTCTGCTAAAGTAGCATTGTGAAGTTCCAAGATGAGAAAATCTTGGGCTGCTGCAACTATTTCTTTTTGTTTTTCTTATGTGAGACGGATGTTACGCAGGCACACTAACAGTCCCTGCCCGTTGAGGTGGGAACCAAAATGTGGGCAGAACAACCCTTCATTTTACAAAATATATAAAGAGGTAGTACACCACAATCCATGTGGACAGTTTTAGGAGGTATAACTGTTTTTATAATACCAGAATAAAACAATTAGAAAGTCAATTCTGTATAGACCAGGAACAACTCGTATACTAGGAATAATCCATGAAAATCCGCCATGTCTATAACATCAAACAGTGTAAAGATTCAGAATGATGGATTTAGCTAGCAGGACAATCATAAACTGATGAAAGAAAATCACTAAAATTCAGCAAATTCCCCTCACAGTATTCATGTAGGTGTATATTATTCTTTAACTTTCTTTGGAATTCCAATTAATACACAGGCAATAAATAAAGAGAAAAAGGTAGAAGGTGGGAATGGTCTAAAACAAAGAAATTCAATTATCCTATGGATGTGTGGTAGCAACTGAAACATTCCCTAATGAAAAGGCCGTGTTATCAAGATGTATCACATTGGTAACTGGTTTCCCTCCCAACTCCGTCTTTGTAAAACACCCTGCATCTCTTTTGTGATCGGCCTTTTATGGCTGTTGGTGGCACTTAATGATGGAAAATGCAGACTGGGGATAATTCTGGTGGCCTCACTAGGCAAGGCAAGTGATATGTACCTAAAATGTTCCGCTGCATTTACCAGATTGTAAGAAATAATACATGCTAAAAGTTTAATACGTCAGAATGTAACACATGACAATGTCAGCAAAAGGTGCTTGTCCCCAGAAGTACTTGGCTGCAAGCGACTATTTCTTCACCTTATGACAGGTCGCAATTGTTCAAACAAATAATCAAAGGTCTCCAAACTCATTCGGGAATATGTAGAAAAAATGTGTCTGGATTTTGATGGAAATGGCCATACAAATGCAGAAAGTGCCCTTTTAGGGTGTTGTGGCGGACAATTGGATGCTGGTGGCATGGTGACGCTACGGTAAAGCCTGCCCACTCCCAGACTGAGAAGAGTTAGGACAATTGGATGCACCTGAAATCTGCACCACCGCGCATAAGATTGTCAACTGGGTAGAGCTTTCCAAACCTGCGTGATAACACCCTGTGCAACAGGACACACTCTGGTGTTGAAAGTCAAATAGGACATGTTCATCAAAACAAACAATTTCCAACACTATCTGCTAAGCAGGCAGGTGCAAAACTAGTTGAAATATGGGTGTGCTCCCATTATGGAGCGTTGGGGAGGCCCTTTCTATAGGTAGCAAACATGTGGCTAATAATTACTTCTTTTAAACTCGCAGCAGGAAAATCTCATCACATACATATTACATACATCCTCAAACATAGGCATGTAAATATTTGCATAAGGAGGTGCCATATTGAACCCCATAGCAGTGCCTTGTTTCTGCAAATAGAATTGATCCTGAAAGAAAGCTCTTAGACAGAAAATCTAATAGCTCAACAGAGAATTTTTTCTGTTCATGCTAGAAAACTATTTATCCCCAAAAAACTGTACATCTCACAGGCCATCACCGTTACTGATCATTGTATACAAGCTGTTTACATCAATCGTGGAAGGTGGTACAACCAAAAATCTGGAAGGGTGTAAAAAAATGTGATGTATCTTTAAGGAAAATGGGGATTTTCAGTACTATTAAGCTCAGAATCTTCTCGAGTAAATGCCAATGGGGACAAAATTAACTCTTAGAGGCCACAATTGGTTGACTCGGTGGATGATAGATATTATGATTTTGGGTAAGATGTAAAAAATTGGAATCACAAGGTGAAGGGGTTAACTAGATATTCTGCCAGTTTTTATCATTCACACTGTTCAACTGATATTTGGTGATCATTTGTTTAATCAATCTGCAAATGTCCTAAGTGGGGCTCTTTGAAATTGGTTCATGAGTAGCTCCATCATTGAGCTGCAATAGGATTTATCCATGATAACCATTGAGCTCCCGTTATCTACTGGTTTTACATTAATTTATTCAATTTTAAATCTCGTGAGAGTGCTGGATTGTTCAATTGTGAGATTATTTTAAAATGTACTACCCCTTGTTTGATACAAATGAATTTCACATCAATGTCCTTTTGGACAAGAGAACTATATGTCTTGGTAAGACAGTAATAAAGTAGAGAACTATAGTTACTGGCTATACACATATTCAAGCTTCTCAGGGAAAAGTAATTCACCCTAGCAGTAGTATTATCTGGTCGTATACATTTTGTATCCTCAACATTAGCGAATTGGGCTTTCAAACATAAGCGAACGATAAAACAAGGCTAACTTTTGGAAAAGTGTGAATGAATCAATGAAAATATAGGGCAAAAGGACAAACAGTTCTGTAATAAGAGAAAAATTGCCGACACTTCCTAATCTCATAGTCTACACTTGTGCAAACTGAACATATTATACATTATGAAAAATAACAGTTGCACTCAAGTAGAGGGAAGTAGAAAAAACAAAGAAATGTATATGGTAAAGTTTGGAATGTGAATATGCGTTACTGCAAATAAAATTGACCAAATTTACTTAAGCTCAGTTATCACGCAAAGGTGTAACTCTCAACTGGGTCCTAATCTAAACTTCTGCCTCTTTTCGTGTCATTCCTGACCACTTTATAAGGGTTATTTCAACCAAAATAACTACCCCTTATCTTGTATAAAAATATAAATTTTAGGGGAAACGCGTTGGGCAGAAAACCGCCGTGAGCGGTGAAGGACGGGCTACTAAGCTGTTTTTTTGATGAATATGGGCATAAGAAAATGATTGTACCCTATGGTTACCCTTGAGCAGTATTATACCCCAGATGCAAAACAAAATTAAAAATACAATAAGGGGATATTATTGGCTTAACTGATACCAATATATGTGTATAATGAGTGGTATGAGTGTGAAACACTATACTTTCTTGTAAGGCCCCTCATTAAGGCTAGCAGCACGATACAGAGTATAGTAAAGGGCCACCTAGGATCAGTCAACGGTTGAGTGGGGGCACCACGGCGTATTATATACTAGGGTGCCGACGTCCACTGGAAGGAAGGGAGAGGATAGGGAAGGTGCCCAAAGACCCTCCCCAGCCTTATAGTATGCACTAATAGATTGATTTTTAACCTGCACTTTTGTCAATTATGTGTTTTGAATAAAATTTATATTTTTATACAAGATAAGGGGTAGTTATTTTGGTTGAAATAGTTGATTCTACCCCTATCGGGAAGAGAAAAAAATCTTTCTGAGGGTTGTCACTTTATAAGGGCTAGAGAAAATCCTGCAAAAGGAAAATTAAAACACTTGAGGTCACTGGGAGGAGTTTCCAGACAAAAGACATGACTCCATATTACAAAATAGAATTGCCGACAATTCCTGATCTCATAGTTTGAACTGGGGGAAACTAAACATAGCATACATTATAAACAATAGCAGTTGCACTCAAGTAGACACAAGGAGATAGTTTTGTAACAAGTAATTTTGGTTGGTGGAAGGGCTATGGAAGATATATTGTTCACTAGGTTTTGAATTATACCTATGCATGTGTCACCACCTGTGTTCAAACTCTAGTGCCTTTGGCTTTGCTTCGTTTTCTTCCTTGAAAACGGGTATAATGTTGTTTCAAAAATTGAACTGGTCTGTGTTGATTTAACTCACTCTCAGTTTCCTTAGGAGAAAAAATATTTACGGACTGGTGGTCATTATTCATTGTACACCTTTTGCAAACCTGATTATTACAATACGTATAAACGTTTTTTTTTCCTTTTGTTGAAGATGAAAGTACTCCATAGATATCTTAGATTTTATGGAATCAAAGTCCACTGTGGAAAGAGTATCATGTAGTTGTTGTACAAGCGTTATGATCTGATTCGAAATTTCCGAGAATTTCTTCTCCAAAATGTCAATAGTAAGGACGAGAAGATTCATGCAGCACCTATTGAGAATACTTTCAAAGCTGTTACAGTATTCCAAGTTTTCTTAAAACAACGTGGGTCTTGGCGGTACACGTAAAACTCTGACAATACGTTGTGCCTTATGATATTCTGCTAAAGTAGCATTGTGAAGTTCCAAGATGAGAAAATCTTGGGCTGCTGCAACTATTTCTTTTTGTTTTTCTTATGTGAGACTGATGTTACGCAGGCACACTAACAGTCCCTGCCCGTTGAGGTGGGAACCAAAATGTGGGCAGAACAACCCTTCATTTTACAAAATATATAAAGAGGTAGTACACCACAATCCATGTGGACAGTTTTAGGAGGTATAACTGTTTTTATAATACCAGAATAAAACAATTAGAAAGTCAATTCTGTATAGAGCAGGAACAACTCGTATACTAGGAATAATCCATGAAAATCCGCCATGTCTATAACATCAAACAGTGTAAAGATTCAGAATGATGGATTTAGCTAGCAGGACAATCATAAACTGATGAAAGAAAATCACTAAAATTCAGCAAATTCCCCTCACAGTATTCATGTAGGTGTATATTATTCTTTAACTTTCTTTGGAATTCCAATTAATACACAGGCAATAAATAAAGAGAAAAAGGTAGAAGGTGGGAATCGTCTAAAACAAAGAAATTCAATTTTCTTCAGCGCTCTATTGGGAGACCCAGACGATTGGGGTATAGCTACTGCCCTCCGGAGGCCACACAAAGCACTACACTAAAAAGTGCAAGGCCCCTCCCCTTCTGGCTATACCCCCCCGTGACATCACGGGTTCTCCAGTTTTAGCTTTGTGTGCGAAGGAGGTCAGACATCCATGCATAGCTCCACAGATTTTAGTCAGCAGTAGCTGCTGACTATGTCGGATGGAAGAAAAGAGGGCCCATATAGGGCCCCCAGCATGCTCCCTTCTCACCCGTGGATGGTGTTGTAAGGTTGAGGTACTTATTGCTAGTACAGAGGCCGGAGCCCACATGCTGTTTTCCTTCCCCATCCCCATGAGGGGCTCTGGGTGAAGTGGGATCTTACCGGTCTCCAGGCACAGAGACCGAGCTCCATCCACAGACCCAAAAGAACCTGCTGGATATGGAGCTGAGTATCGTCAGGGACAGGGCCCTGCTACATCAAGGTACTCTGTGTCCCCGGGCAAGCGCGCACACACACACCAGCATTGCTGGGAGTGTTAGTGCGCCGGGGACAACAGCGCGGAGCGCTGGTGCTATTATTCACTGCAGCTTTGCTGAGTGAATTTATGTATTGAAAACGGCCGCGCCGGCCGCTGCTGATTGTTTTTTACATTGTGGCGCGGCTGGGACTTGTGGTGCGCCGGGGGACTTCGGCGTCGGCCGTGCACATAGGACGGCCGCGCTTATTACTCGAGTCCCCGGCTTTGCGGCCTAGCTTTCGTTTCGTTCCCGCCCCAGCCCTGCCAGTCAGAGGAGGGGCGGGACGCTGTACAGAAGCTCAGCGCAGGGAGCTGGAGTCTGCTTTGCATTCTCCAGCCCCCTCTCACTGAACACAGTGAGACGCCGGGTTCCCGCTCTTGGCTGGGGCTCGCCCACGGCCCGCCCCTCTGCACAGGACGGGGAAGAGAAGCCGGCAGCCATTATGGTTTCCACTCTGGGAGAACGGAACCAGTCACAGGTTTTTGGGCGACCTCACACCCGCTCTTGTGCGGGCGGTAAGCAACTGACACCACTAATGCTGAAGTGGGCTTTTGGACTGTGTGCTGATATGCTATGCACTGTACTGTACTGTCGCTATTCTAGGCAACAGCAGCAAATAAGCAATGCTGCTGAGGCACAAGCTTTCAATGCTTCGTCGTTTGCATGTGCTGCAGTGTTTACTGTCAGATTGGGCAACAGCAGCAGTAGAGCAATTTGTGCTAAGGCACAAGCTTTCAATGCTGCTTCGCTTGCATGTGCTGCACGGTTTATTGTTATGCTATACATTCACTGTATGTCGCTATTCTTGGCTAATGCGCCCAGATAAACAGACAAAAGCAGCAGTAGAGCAATGGTGCTAAGGCACAAGTTTTCAATGCTGCTTGACTTGCATGGGCTGCAGTGTTTACTGTCATGCTTGTATGCTATACATTCACTGTATGTCGCTATCCTTGGCTAATGTTCCTGGATAAATAGACAACAGCAGCAGAAAGGCTAGGGTGCTAACGCGCAAGCTTTCAATGCTGCTTGGATTGCATGGGCTGCAGTGTTTACTGTCAGGCTTGTATGCTATACATTCACTGTATGTCGCTATCCTTGTCTCATGCTCCTAGATAAATAGACAACAGCAGCAGAAGAGCAAATGTGCCAAGCCACAAGTTTTCAATGCTGCGTGTACTACATGTACTGAAGTGTTTATTTGTACTTCATGCTTGTATGACTATTCACTGTACGGTCGCTATCCTCGGCTAGGCTCTTAGATAGCTAGACAACAACAGCAGAAAAAGACAAGTTGCCAATGCACGGGCTTTCTATGCTGCTTGTACTGCATGTCATACGGTTCCAGGACCCCCAGTGCGTGCAATTGCTCAACCGGGGTCTCTGCTATATGTGGCCAAAAGAACCACCTGTGATCTCTGTCCAGAGACAGGGACGAAGTTGCAGTTTTTCCGCTGATATATTGTCTGTGACTATGACTGACATCTTACAGACTTTGCACCCCAAGCAGACCGTGGGCAATATGGTTGCAATGACCCTGGCCGCCCTGATTTGGAGCATCTCAAGGCGCCAGAGTGATTCCAGGCATCCCAGAGAGCAGGCATCCGACACGGTCGACAGTCCCAGATGGCCTAAGCGGGCTCGCTGGGATTAGCCCTCGACTCCATCACTGGTCAAGGTCCCAGCTGGAGTACTCTCTGTACGTTGAGGCAGACGTAGCTGTTCAGGACTCTGATCCTGAGACCGCTCTCAATCCGGATACACCGGATGGTGACGCTATAGTGAATAATCTTATTGCGTCCATCAACGAAAGGTTGGGTATTTCTCCCTCAACTCCTCCAGTGGAGGGGTCAGCTTCACAGCAAGAGAAATCTCTATTTCAGTATCTCAAGCGTATATTGAGTACTTGTTTAGCACTCTGACTCCAGAGAAGCAGTCCAGAAACGACACGCTTATCACGATAAGCGTTTCTCCGACCGTATTAATGAGACACGTGTCGCTCCCCCCTGACGTGGTCAAGCGCTAGACCCAGTATCCAAATGTGGATTCCCCAATCTCCATGCTTGCAGCTAGATCTATAGTTGTAGTGGTGGATAGGACTTCACTTCAAAATGCCATTGACAGGCAGATTGGCCTCTGGTTGCAATCTGTCTATGAAGCTATCGGCAGGTCGGTTGCTCCGGCAGTCGCAGCCGTGAAGGCACTCCAAGCTATTTCAGCTAGTATTGCGCAGGGGGTCGCTGTCACAGGTACTCTCGGTCCCAGCAGCGTCTTTAACTCGCAATGTCGGCATGGCGAATCATGCTGTTATTGCTGTCCGAGACTCTACGAGCCGGACGTCAGTGGCACCCGCCAACTCCGTGTTTTTACGCAGAGGCTAGTAGTTGAGAGAGTGGAACAGAGGCTGCTTCCAACGAAGTGCTTAACCAGGTTGCCTTTATCTAGTGATAGTCTGTTGGTAAGGGTTGAATGAAATCATTCAACTATCCAAGACGACTCAAAAAGCCCAGAAGGGCATAGATTCCTAGCGGGCTCAATCACGCCCGGGGAAGGCAGCCGGAGGACCCGCTACCAAAGTGTTTTTCCTCATAATTTTCAGCCCACTCACTCCGCAACCGCGGGGGGGGCAGACTCCCCCGCTTTAGCGGCATTTACCTACCGCAGGTCAAGGGCCTGTGAGTGAGAGTCAGTTTGTTTTCAAACTACCGCACCGACCGAGCCGAGGCTCTTCTGCAGGCGGAAAGAGCGGTAATCCCTGTTCCTCTTCAGGAACCAGATACGCATTTTGCTCCGACCTGGTCGTGGTGCCAAAATAGGACGGCTCCTTCCGTCCCGTTCTGGCATTTATACTGCTTAACAAGCACGTGAAAACCAGGCGGTTCCGGATGGCATCACTCCGCTCCGTCATTGCCTCTCTGTCTCAAGGAGTTTTCCTAACATCAATAGACATCAGGATGCTTATCTACACGTGCCGATTGCTCCGAGGCACCGGCGTTGGCTACGAATCGTTAGTAAAGACGAGAATATTTCGTTTCGTAGCCATACCCTTTGGCTGGCGACAGCCCCACGGGTGTTCACCAAGTTCGTGGCAGCAGAGGGAGCAGTCCCGCGCTCTCACGGTCACTCTGTGATCCTTTACTTGGGCAATCTACTGGTCAAGGCACTCTCCTTTAGAAGCATGCCAACACAACATGAACATGGCGCTGGACCCTTCCCAGAGTTTCGGGTGGGTCTTCAACTTTTCAAGGTTGAACCCAATCGCTGGCATCTCCTGGAGAGTTTTCACACTCTCTCAGCGATAGTGAAGCTTCCGCTGGACAAACAGCGTTCACTACAGACGAGGGGGCAGTCTCTCCTTCAAGGAGGCGCCTCATCCAGAGGCGAGCTTTTTTCACGCAGTTTCATCTGCGTCCGCCTCAATAGCACATTCTTCGCTTATGGGAGGGAAGTCGATGTCCCTACACAGGAACGTGTCACTTTTCCAGACGGTCAAAGACCGTCTTCAGAGGAGTCCACTCTTCAACTCAGTGGTCTGGAGCTCTGGGCAGTGTATCTTGCACTGCAAGCCTTCCTGCAGTGGCTGGAATGCAAATAGATCCGAATTCAGTCGGACTATCCACAGCGGTGGCATACACCAACCACCAAGGCGGACTACGCAGTCGACAAGCCTCCCAAGAGGTCCGGCGGATTCTGCTATGGGTAGAAGACAGAGCATACACCATATCAGCTGTTCATATCCCGGGCGTACAACACTAGGAAGCAGACTTCCTCAGTCGCCAGGGCGTGGACGCAGGGGAATGGGCTCTGCACCCGTTTGTTTTCAAGAAACCTGTAGCCGCAGGATGAAGACGGACGTCGACGTCATGGCTTCTCGGCAACAACAAGGTCCCGATTTTCATGACGCGGTCTTACGATCAAAGAGCTCTGGCGACAGGCGCCTTGGCTCAGGATTGGTCACAGTTCCAGCTACCGATTGCTGCCACACCATCCTCGTCGCCCCAAACTGGCCGGGGAGGTCGTGGTACCGAGATCTGTGGCACCTCACCGTCGGTCGACCGTGAGCACGACGTCATTGCCACCATGAGACGGGCTAGCCAGCCGCGGTCTGCCAAGATTTACCACAACTCGTGGAAGATATTCTTATCTTAGTGTTCTGCTCAGGGAGTGTCTCCCTGACCATCGGCATTGCCTACTTTGCCTTCCCTCCTGCAATCTGGTTGGGAAAGAGGTTGGTCGCTCGGCTCCCTTTAAGGGCAAGTCTCGGCACTATCCGTGTTCTTTTCAGAAGCGTCTAGCACGTCTTCCTAAGGTGCGCACGTTACTACAGGGGGTTTGTCATATTGTGCCCCCGTACAAGCGGCCGTTAGATCCATGGGATCTGAACAGGGTACTAGTTGCTCTCCAGAAGCCGCCTTTCGAGCCTCTGAGGGAAGTTTCCCTTTCGCGCCTGTCACAGAAAGTGGCCTTTCTGGTTGCGATCACGTCGCTTCGGCGAGTGTCTGAGCTGGCGGCTCTGTCATTCAAGGCTCCCTTCCTAGTATTCCACCAGGACAAGGTGGTGCTGCGCCCTATTCAGGAGTTTCTCCCTAAGGTTGTATCCGCGTTTCTTCTTAATCAGGATATATCCTTACCTTCCTTTTGTTCTCATCCGGTTCTCCGGTATGAAAAGGATTTACAGTTGTTAGTTCTGGGGAGAGCACTCAGAATCTACATTTCCCGCACGGCGCCCATGCGCCGCTCTGATGCATTTTTTGTCCTTGTCGCTGGTACGCGCAAGGGGTTGCAGGTTTCTAAAGCCACCATGGCTCGATGGATCAAAGAACCAATTCTTGAAGACTACCGTTCTGCGGGGCTTCCGGTTCCTTCAGGGCTGAAGGCCCATTCTACCAGAGCCGTAGGTGCGTCCTGGGCATTACGACACCAGGCTACGGCTCAACAGGTGTGCCAGGCAGCTACCTGGTCGAGCCTGCACATTTTTTCACCAAACATTATCAGGTGCATACCTATGCTTCGGCGGACGCCAGCCTAGGTAGAAGAGCCCTGCAGGCGGCAGTGGCTTCCCCATAGGGGAGGGCTGTCTTGCAGCTCTAACATGAGGTATTTCTTTACCCACCCAGGGACAGCTTTTGGACGTCCCAATCGTCTGGGTCTCCCAATAGAGCGCTGAAGAAGAAGGGAATTTTGTTACTTACCGTAAATTCCTTTTCTTCTAGCTCTTATTGGGAGACCCAGCACCCGCCCTGTTGTCCTTCGGGATTTTTTTGTTGTTTGCGGGTACACATGTTGTTCATGTTGAACGGTTTTTCAGTTCTCCGATGTTACTCGGAGTTAATTTGTTTAAACCAGTTATTGGCTTTCCCCCTTCTTGCTTTGGCACTAAAACTGGAGAACCCGTGATGTCACGGGGGGGTATAGCCAGAAGGGGAGGGGCCTTGCACTTTTTAGTGTAGTGCTTTGTGTGGCCTCCGGAGGGCAGTAGCTATACCCCAATCGTCTGGGTCTCCCAATAAGAGCTAGAAGAAAAGGAATTTACGGTAAGTAACAAAATTCCCTTCATCCTATGGATGTGTGGTAGCAACTGAAACATTCCCTAATGAAAAGGCCGTGTTATCAAGATGTATCACATTGGTAACTGGTTTCCCTCCCAACTCCGTCTTTGTAAAACACCCTGCATCTCTTTTGTGATCGGCCTTTTATGGCTGTTGGTGGCACTTAATGATGGAAAATGCAGACTGGGGATAATTCTGGTGGCCTCACTAGATAATTCTTTTTTCTTAGAACTCAAGAAGATCTTTGGTTCCCAGTTTTTCGGTACAACACAAAAGCGTTGTATAGGGCCTTTTAGATTAAGTGTACCTTAAGTTTTTTGAGCAAGACATGTTTTCACTATCAATGTGTCTGTTTTTTGTTGCGCTGTGTGCTACACCACCCACTTCGTTTTGGTAAGGTAACTAAAGACATTTATGTTGAACAAATAAAAATGTAATTTTATACAACATAGCCATATATCCAAAAAGTATGATACACAAACTACTACCACTTGTGTGAACATATATACAGTGGGTACGGAAAGTATTCGGACCCCTTTACATTTTTTCCTATTTGTTTCATTGCAGTTTGGTAAATTCAAAAAAGATCATTTTTTTCCCATTAATGTATATTCTACACCCCATCTTGATAAAAAAAACCCCAGAATTGTGGACATTTTTGCAAATTTATTAAACAAGAGAAACTAAAATATCACGTGGTCATAAGAATTCAGACTTTTTGCTCAGTATTGAAAAGAAGCACCCTTTGGAGCTAGTACAACCATGAGTCTTCTCGGAAATGATGCTTTTTAAGTTTTTAACATTTGGATTTGGGGATCCCCTGCCATTCTTCCTTGCATATTCTCTCCAGTTCCGTCAGGTTGGATGGTAATTGTTTGTGGACAGCAATTTTCAGGTCTCTCCAGAGATGCTCAATTGGGTTGAGATCAGGGTTCTATATGAAGAGAAGGTATACACACCAGTGACTGTAAGGGGAATATATGAAAAGCAGAAACTGCTGTGTGAATACTAACATGAAAAATCCAATAGCTATATGTAAGAGTAAAAGTATGAAAAATGGACTCTGCATTACTGCCATGAACATATGAATAAAGAGAAATGTAGCTATTGAATTGATCAATGCAACAGAGCCCCAACACTACGCCAAAGTATTTCTCTACGTTGGGGTCCCTAGCTAGTGTGTGTCCTCTTATGCAGTTAAAAAACTAACCGTGTATGGGAAGCTGAGACCCAGGCTATAAATGCGTATAATGTGGACTGGCAATAGGTGTGGGTGGGGCCGGGTTCACAAGACTACAAATCAATCAAGAAATAACGTCTGGAACACCATTCTGAGTCTGAACTGGGTGCAAAAACCTAAACAATCTACACTATATGGAGAGAAGGTATGCACACCAGTGACTATGTAAGGGGAATATATAAAAAGCAGAAACTGCTGTGTGAATACTGACATGAAAAATCCAATAGCTATATGTAAGAGTGAAAGTATGAAAAATGGAATCTGCATTACTGCCATGAACATATGAATAAAGAGAAATTTAGCTATTGAATTAATCAATGCAACAGAGCCCCAACACTACGCCAAAGTATTGTCAAACTGGTGAGTTTTTGGCCTCTACTCATAGATTGCCGACAAATTTTACAGATCACATGATTATGGAGATCCTTTTAAAGGTCAAAAAAGGACCAGGCTAGGCAAGGCTTGGAGGCCATGCGACCTGCAGAGCCACCCCGACTTGTGCTCAGAGGTAGAGTTGTGGCTGAGGATGCAGTTGTAGACGTGCTTCCAGTACTCCGACTGTCCAGGAAGGCGCAAGGTAACTTCGTCGTCAGTTGCATCCTCCTCCACCGCCTCTGGTGACCTCAAGTGCCTGACTGTTGGTTGACAGTAAGTGGGATCTAGAACTTCATCATCAAGCGTTGTGTTTGCACTCCCCTCGCCCTCAGAGCTAACCTCGTCCTGCCCTGACTGAATAGTTAAGATGTTATCCCAATCAGGTATCTGCGTCTCATCGTCATCAGTATGTTCCTCAATGTCTTCACCATCAGGTGTTACAGTTTGGGAATGAGGGTGTACATTATGCTCAGAAATGTGGTCATCAGGGCCAGAATCTGAGTCACAAAGCTTCTGGGCATCACTGCAGACCATTTCCTGGTCTGCACTCACTGTAGCTTGGGAGCAGACCTCTGATTCCCAGCTTATAGTGTGACTGAACAGCTCTGCAGACTCAGCCATCTTTGTTCACCATACTCTGCAGGGCGGATGGAGACTTGAGAGCTGGGAGAAAGCAAGGGTGATTGGGGTGACAACTCAGAGGACTGTTGTTTTTTGGATGTTGAAGTTGAGGTAGAGGAGAAGACACTTGTTAAAGCACTTGCGATCCATTCAAGCATGTTCTTTTTTTGTGTGTCATCTACCTTTGTTACAGTCGTTCGGTTCCGTAAAAAAGGGTGCACATCCGATTGTCCACGGAAAGTAGTAGACATCTTACTTTTGCTGGAAGATGGCCTATCTTCAGCAGATGTTAATGTAGCTTTCCTACCTTCCCCACGGACACAAACTTTTTTTCCTTTTCCAACACGCCTGTTCCCTTTTCCACCACCATCTGTCCTTTTGCCACTCATTTTGTTCGCAACAAGATTGGCCACTTAAAATGTGGATGCAAAAATTGAGAGGTGGTGTAGATTGCAGAGGTGGTCTAGCTTGATTGACAGCTGAAAAACCAACACTGACTATCACAGACAATTTTTATATGCCCCTAACAGTGGCAGCACAGTTTGCAATTAGAATTGCATATCAAAAAGGGACAGGTGTGTACAATGCAGAGGTGGTCTAGCTTGATAGACAGCTTAAGAGCCAACACTGACTATCACAGACAATTTTTGTATGCCCCTAACAGTGGTAGCACAGTTTGCAATTAGAATTGCGTATCAAAAAAGGACAGGTGTGTACAATGCAGAGGTGGTCTAGCTTGATAGACAGCTGAAGAACCAATACTGACTATCACAGACAATTTTTGTATGCCCTAACAGTGGCAGCACAGTTTGCAATTAGAATTGCGTGGCAAAAGTGTGCAGGTGGGTAGAGTGCCCGGGTTCTGTGGGTACCAGGACAGGAAAGGAATACTAAGTTACTATTCCCAGACACTTTTAGGATGGCAGAAAAAGTGTCAGCTCTTTGGGCAAATAAAATAGCGTGGCAAAAATAGGCAGGTGGGTACAGTGCCCGGGTTCTGTGGGTACCAGGACAGGAAAGGAAGCCTTACTTTCTATCCCTCCTAATGATGAAATGCATCAAGGAATTCCCTGAGCTGAGGTACACAGATGCTGTTATCTAAAGCTGTACACAGTGTACCTGCCTAGCAGCTGTGGCTATGAACGCCTGGAAATAAGCCCTGAAAAGGGCTGAAATAACCATCAGTCCCTAATCCCTAGAGCGCTGTGTAGCTTGCACTATGTCTATAGCGCACACAGCAGGATCGGCGGCCGCAGCGTGAGCAGTGACTGTCACCCACATGCACAAAGGAGATAATGGCGGCGACAGCGGAAATGGTCGTATTTTTTTAAGGCAAGGACATGTGACATTCACAGCCTATGACACATGCCTTTGCTTGTCTGGCAAAAATGCACTTAGCTGTGTGTCTGTGATTGGCTGACATCCTGGCCCGCCCCACTGTACACGCGCTTAGAAAAAATAAAAAGGCGATTGGCATTCTCTCAGAAGTGCACCACAGATCTAAACCGCATCCCCCCCGCACACTATACGCTAAAATTTTATAATAGCGTGAATCCCAGTGACTCACACTATTACAGTGAAAAGCCAGCTAGTAACTAGCCAGGCTTTTTGCTGATCGAACCGTTATCGAGCATAACTCGAGCTATCGAGCTTCATAATCCAGAAAGTGTCGGGCACATGCTCACGAATCCTAACCCTAACCCTCAACTCTCTGGAGCCAAGTCCAACATATATTTATAGATATTCACACGTGGCATAATATACCACGTGGGTGCTTTTACATGATATACAGTATATATTCATTAATCATATAGAATCATGTGCCATTTGCTGTATCAAAATTGGTATTAAGCTGGATATTGGTTGGATATTGGCTGGAATCAAATGGATTAGTAATCTTATTTATATTGTGACTACGAGTCAGAAAATCACCAAGTTTCTACTCCGTCTAGAAGTCATAGATGGCCTGTCCAAGAGAAATAGTTGAAGTGAGGGTTCCAATTTAGGAATAGGCCCAGGATGGTACGAATTATAGACCATTCATAGTTAAAGGTTGATATAAATCTTTCATAATTTTCCTGCTGTTTATTAGTGGGCTTGAGGAGTTGGTTACACAGGGTTCCTTTAGCCCATCTATACCCACTATCAAAGGACTTGTTTTAGGATGAAAGAACATACAAAAATCGTTTTTAATGAATAAACATTGCATTACAAATAAGATACCCGCCTAAAAAATTGAATGAGGTATTAGTTGTGATTTTGAGACCACACACCAAAAAACATCTTGGTTGCTTTCTTGGCCCACAAAATAACTTAAGCTCGTATTGTGCCTCAAGGGTCCTCATTGATTTTCGAGTCCCTATTTATTTATTTAAATTGGTAATGTTTTTTTTTTAAAACCCAAAAACCTAATTTTTGCTTACAAAATAGAATATTCTTTCTAGCTACTTAAAAAAAAAAAATGAGGGGGGTGGGGCATATTTGACTGAGCTATTTACCCATCCTGGTAAGAAAAAAAATCTGCAAAAATGTTACGCACTCGAAGGCCGGATGGACTTGATTGTTGACCACGCTGCGTGTCCAGTGGTTGGCTAACTCTTGACTCACTCAAACTAACATCATCATCCAAGGATGCATCATGCAAAAATATTGTAGAATGATGGCTGCCTTAATAGATAGCAGCCTGAACGTTAGCTGGATGCATCTGGAGAGCTGTTGAAAAATGCGCCATCTGTTAGCCACAATCCCAAAAGCACACTCAACAGTCGACTGTTAAATATGTGCCTCCGGTCGTCCAGACCTCTAGGAGGAAAAGGGGGCAAAATACCTCAGCACATGTGTGGAGAGTCCAAAACCCTGATCTCTGACTATAACAAAGGGTGCAGGCGGTGCAGAGCCTCCTGAAGCACAATGGGATCTGGAATTGCAAGATTCATGTCACCAAGCTGCTGAGCCAATCAAGAAGAGCAAAAACTGAGCATCTGACGCATTCCCATAGGCCCCGAACTCAACAAAAGTAAAATAGTCAGGTCAGCAACCAAGGCCAACAGCACCAATGAAAAATATTTTTTAAATTGAACAAATCAGGAGCCAGAGTTCGGCGAATTCTTGACACGAATGTGCTTTCCATTCAGGACACTGAGACAGTTTGGCAACTCTGTGACTTAAACAGTGCCATATCACAATTTTGGGATATTCTTTTAGAGCTCTGGCAGCCACCCCAGACTTGCAGCCCAGCATGGCACTAGCACGGTCAGAGCAATAGCCTATCAAATTCTCTTTTAAATACTCTTTATCAAAATTATTTTCATGCAAACATTTAAAGAGAGCATTGCTTATGGCCTCAGCGGTGGTAGATTCAAGCTCCTTCAAATCAACAAAGACATTGACAGGGTCAGGAGAAGTGGGTACATTACAACGTATATAGATAACTAGAACACTCTTCTGAGCTACAGTAGATGATTCGTCAATTATAATGCACAACTTAGATTTATAACTGACAATTTTAGAAAACAAATCTGCTCTTATTTTTGAGGATATATGTTGAACACTTGTTATGGCAGTTTTCCTTGAATGAAGGCATACTCCAAGATAAACACCATTCACTTCATGCAGCTCAACTTCCCGTCTCTATGTGAGCCAAAGGCTGATTACGCAAAGCTAGGCTATACACAATATTAAAAACATGGATTGTTGAAGCCAAAGCTTTCACATTGGCTCGGTCAATAGCAAGTGTCAATGTACTACGCTTTGAAGCATGAAGAATGGTCTCAGCTTTGTCATACGATATAGACATTGCGTGCTCTTTTAATTTTTTTGCGAAGAGAAGCTTGTTGAATATATTTAAGGGTACCACTTGCTTTCACTGAACAGTTCTTCCATTTAACAGAAAGGTGACAAGATTTTGATTTTGTCACTCCTAATGTTCTTCCAACTTCACAGCATACATTACAACCCAATTTAGCATTTTTAAAGGTAAGCCATGGGTACAAATTGACAAAAAAATTTACTTGCTTTTGGGACCAACATGAAATTAAACTGCAACTGCTTGTTCTCAGGTCTGCAACAGTTGTACATGATAATGGGGCATTAAGTAGAGGCTTAGGGGCAACATCTGCGCCACAGTCCTGGCCAACATCTGCGCCACAGTCCTGGCCAACATCTGCGCTACAGTCCTGGCCAACATCTGCGCCACAGTCCTGGCCAACATCTGCGCCACAGTCCTGGCCAACATCTGCGCCACAGTCCTGGCCAACATCTGCGCCACAGTTCCGGCCAACAGTACTCGTATTGATTACATAGCTACTAATATCTAAGACAGAAGTGTCAAATACATTTTGCTTCTTTTTCTTGTTTCCCAGATTAAAATAGTTCACTATAGTAGATTGTCTCTTCATTTTCTTTTAAATAATTAGATCGGTCAAACCTTGAGCTATATTCATTACTAAACTGTCTTGTCAGTTTATAGCCAACGCCATGAAATGCTGTTAAATTAGAATATATATGTATAAAAAGGTGTACGTACACCATAGCCCCTTTCAAAGCACGTGTACAACTATGAAAATATTTTATTGTTCAGTTGCATCTAAAACATTAAACTAATGATTGAGTCATTTGCCATGGAGCTCATTAAATTTTTGTTAAACTACAGTGTAATTGCAAAAGCAGAAAAACATGGACTTCATGATGGCATAGTGCTGGAAGAGTTGTCATGAGGGTTACTGTAATCCATCACATGTACTTATAATAACCAAAGCATCAGTAATCTACCAAAGTTGTTGACCTACACATGTTCACTGGATGTATTCTATAGTGTGGCCTTTCATATGGGATTTCAGTTTAAGTTACATTTCTCCTTGTGGAAACTGACATGTGAGTTAACTGTAATACTCCTTGAAAACAAAATGCTAATTGCCTTTCAGGGTGAAAGAGGACAATTGCAAGGCTTGTTAAAAAGTACAATAGTGTCAATAGTGTTAACAGCATCTAGATCAAAGTTTCCCAAATTCCAGTCCTCAGGGCCACCAACAGGTCATGTTTTCTGGATTCCCTTAGTATTGCACAGGTGAATCAAAATGTGGCAATTTATGATGTCTTGATAATGATTCAATCACCTGTGCAATACAAGGAAATCACTGATCTAGATGTTTACATAGTTAAGGGTGCTTTACATGCTGCGACATCGCTAACGATATATCATCGGGGTCACGTCGTTAGTGACGCACATCCGGTGTCGTTAGCGACATCGCAGCGTGACACCAAGGAGCAACAATCAACGAGGGCAAAAATGTCAAAAATCGTTGATCAGTGACACGTCGCTCCTTTCCTTAATATCGTTGCTGCTGCAGGTACGATGTTGTTCCTTGTTCCTGCGGCACCACACATCGCTATGTGTGACACCACAGTAACAACGAACATCTCCTTACCTGCCTCCACCGGCAGGAAGGAAGGAGGTGGGCAACATGTTCCAGCCACTCATCTCCGCCCCTCCGCTTCTATTGAACGGCTGCCGCGTGACGTCGCTGTGACGCTGCACGAACCGCCCCCTTAGAAAGGAGGCGGATCGCTGACCACAGCGACGTCGCAGGGAAGGTAAGTTCGTGTGACTGGGCCTAGCGATGTTGTGCACCACAGGCAGCGATTTGCTTGTGTTGCACAACCGACGGGGGCGGGTACGCTCGCTAGCGATATCAATCGTAATATCGCAGCGTGTTAAGTACTCTTTAGGCACATAGTATTGCTGCAATGTTATTTAGTGTTTTAGGAAAGAGTTGTACCTGTTGAATATTTGCTGGAGACGTCTATTGTATGATGACAGCCGTTTTGACGCAGGATGGGCTGCAGACTTCAGCATGGAGTATTTTGCCAGAAAAAAAAAAACATGCAATGTCGAATTTCCTGCAAGTAGGCAACAATACTCAGGCTATTAAAAATTAAAGTTTGACACTGCAATCTTGAAATAAATATAAAATATATATACATATACCATATTTTCCGGCGTATAAGACAACTTTTTAACCCCTCAAAATCTTAAAAGTTAGGGGTCGTCTTATACGGAGGTGCACGGCGCCGTCGTTTACACACAATAAAAGATATTCTCACCTGTCCTCCATTCCCACGGTACCTCCAGCTGCTTTTTGCAGTCCGCAGGCACATAGACTACCTCCGTGATATCGTCCAATGCACGAAGCGGCCGCTGAAGGATGTCATTATGGCTTTACTGCAGTTGAATGCTTTACGGCGCCACAAAGCATTCACCTGCAGTAAAGCGGTGGCCCTGTGTATTGGATGCAATCATGGAGGGGTCTATGTGCCTGCAGTCCACAAGAAGCACTCCTTCATGATCGCGTCCAATACACAGGGCCACCGCTGCTGTCAGCGCTTTACTGCAGCTGACTGCTTTGTGGTTTATATACATACACACATAGTCAGTCCACATACACAGGTAGCACAACAAAGCACAAACACACAGAACCAAGTATGTACATTTACCCTCAAACAAGTGTGTGTACAAGCAGTGGAGCCAGCCTCAGCGGAGAGCAGGAACAGGAAGTCAGAAATGAGCTCCTTTGCAGTAAAGCTCCGGCAAATCAGCCCTGCGTGACCCTGGCCCCGGCCCCAAGTCGGCTGTGGGTGAGTGGCTGAATTCGACTTCCATAGAGCAGTGTGTGCAACTGTTTGCCTCCTGTCACTGCAGACACGGAGCTTCGGGCCGGAGCAGTTGCTAATAGTATATCTGATGTACTTTACATTGCATTCACAGCACTCTATAATAAATAATATGGAGTGTTTAGCAATTTATAAAATTATTAATCAAATATTTTTTTTTTTTTACCATTGTAGGATGTAAAATTAAAACTTGTATTTCTGGCAAAGTTTGCAGATATTACAGGTGTTGCCAACACATTTAAAAAACCTCTCTGTGAGACCACATATCTTTAATTGAGGGTATCAGGCAGCATACTAGAGCACAATATATTCCTGAGCGATGATCCCCTCCTGGCCACATATTGGCAACTATCTTGATTCAGTATAGGTAGATATTTAATATTTTTTATTTTGTTAAATTTGGAACTGAAAGGGGTGGAAGCGGTAGCAAGGGAATCATTGTACTGCAGAGTGGTATTAATCGAGGATCTTTGTAACATCATGTTACAGGATTTATTTTTCATTTCCATAATCTTTATTTTAAAAGATTTACAACTGGCAAACGGGAAGGATGAGGTGAATACATTACAATATTTGAGTGATACATAGAAAACATATATAGTAAAACAATATAGGTTACAGGTATCGGAATGGAAGGGGAAAAATGGGAAAGTAAACTTTTATTGGGAAAACAAGGGAAGAAGTAGAGGAAATAAAAAAGGAGAGAGGAGAAAATTTATATAAATTACAAATATATAGCTGTTAAAAATAATGTAAATTACACATTTATAAAGTACAATCCTGTAGAAAGAAAAGTTAAATACAAACAATTGAACATAACACTTATATAGCGAAATATAAGATTAGAAGTCAGGGTGTGGTGAAAGAAAAAAGGAAAGAAAGAAAAAAAAAGAAAGGGAGAAAAATTAAAGAAAAGAGGAAGGGGTGAGAGTAGGGCCGAATAGTATAATCAGTTTAGGATTAAGGGAAATTATTTATCCAAGGTCCCATCTCTTGTAATAAGCTGGGAAAAGGTTATTAGAAATTGCATGGCTCCTCTTATATAAATTATGTAAATACGTTTTGTCAACAATATCATGAATTGATGGAATTATTGATTTCTTCCAATTTGCTGCAATGGAATTTTTTTTTTTTTTACAAGTAATACGTGAATTATGATAGGTTTTAATGCTGGGTTGATTGTGGGCATATCCAAACGAGTAGGGCCATTTGCGGTGTTACATCAATTTTGGATTGTGTATTTTTGTTAATGAGCTGGATACATCCAACCAAAAACTACTTAGTTTTGGGAAAGACCAGAAGATATGTAGAATATCCCCTTTGAAGTTGCAACGTCTTCAGCAAAGAAGAGAGTGGTTTGGGAAAGCTTAATATAGTTTTGCCAGAGTGAAATACCACCTTGTCATAGTTTTGTAGTAGGATTCATAAAGGTTGGCGCAGACAGGATTTATTTTTAACTTTTTCATGAGCAGAATTAATGAGTCCCTTACTGTAGCCTCTCCTGGTCAATATGTTTTTTTTACAGTATTACTTTCTGCTTCAAAAACTTCATCTAATGAGCAGCATGTTTTAGCTCTGATAAGCTCGCCATATGGAATGGCTAGAATGGTGTGTGACAACCAGATGCCAATAATGTGGTCTTCCCTAATATCTCTTTCCTGAAAAAAGAAGTATGGACTTTATTGAATGTCAGATCACCTTGTAAAAAAATGTACAAGAAAGGTACCAAGGTTGAGATGGGTACCAAGGTTGAGATGGATTTAATGCAAAGTTCAAATTGAGATTATTGGAATTCAAATATGCCCTAAAAAAGGGGTATGACAGATTTGTCGCCAGACCAAACAAGGAGAAGGTCATTCACATTTCAGCCATACACAAAATGGAATAAATAAATGGTTTACTGTTGGAAAAATGTACAGCTCCTCCCACCAGGCCATAAACTATATGGCTAAGTGTTACGGGGGGCTGTCTGATAATAAAACCTAAAGGAATGTCAGACAGTCAGGGTCCACCGTGCAAAGACTCTGCTGCAGACTATGGCAGAGGATAAGGGGTATATAAGTGTGCCACTGTAAAAAATAATAGCAGAAGTGCAGAGTGCAATACCTCTGTTAAACTCACAGAGGAATATAATTTAGAAAATAAAGCAATTCCTCCCCTACTTGGAGGGTGTGTGGAATGGTCTCTGTTAAAGATCACAGAGACAAAAGCAGTGAGTGTGAAATGGCACCTACCTAGGTCCGTTCCTCTAGTGGTGCCAGGAGACGGACAGCAGCGTAAGCCGCACAAAGCTCCTACCTGCGTTCGCTCCACTAGTGTGCGAGGACACGAACCACTAGATATGGCACCTGCCTAGGTCCGCTCTTCTAGTGGTGCAAAAGAGACGGACAGCAGCATAAGCCGCACAAAGCTCCTACCTCTGTTTGCTCCCCTAGTGTGCGAGGATACGAACAACTGCCAGACGCAGTATAAGGAACGTTACCCTAGCAGCAACGTCCACCTACGAGTAGAATCACAAGGCCC
This sequence comes from Anomaloglossus baeobatrachus, assembly GCF_048569485.1. Lineage (NCBI taxonomy): Eukaryota > Metazoa > Chordata > Amphibia > Anura > Aromobatidae > Anomaloglossus > Anomaloglossus baeobatrachus. The sequence continues at coordinate 761,528,788 of NC_134354.1, forward strand.
AGCCGGACCATGTGCCTCAGGCACCTGCCTATGTCCGTTCCACTAAGAGGTAAGGATACGGACTGCAGCCGAAGCTGTAAGGTATAAGAACGCTACCCTGCCGGTAGCGCTCGCCTAACATAGACAGAGAGATGCCTAGAGGGACGTGCACAGGGCGTCTACCCTCATGCATGAACCAAGAGGACTGAGCGCCGGGCGGCGTGCGTCAGGGTCTTAAATAGACTCTGTGCCTCATCCAAGATGGAGGACACCAGAGCCAATCCGCTGCCAGAATGACAGCAATGACGTTACGCTGGCCTATCACCGAGCAAAGCGTCACAAGCATATGACCAGCGACCAATCGGCATATAAGGTGTCAGAGACATGTGACCACGTGTCACAAGCACATGACCAGTGGCCAATCAGCTTAGAAGGTGTCAGAGACATGTGACCTCGTGTCAGCGATGATGTCACCCGCACATGTGCAATGGCTCCAAGATAGGACTTAGTCTCCAGCGCTTGCACATGTGCAGTAGCAAGAAATCCGGACATAGTCTCCAGAGCCACAGCAACCGTAACACTAAGGGTGGCGAAAACTTGGCGCGCCAACAATTTAGAGAGAAAACTCATTCTGTAAGACGCACCGGACTATAAGACGCACCCTGATTTTAGAGGAGGAAAATAAAATTTTAAGCAAAAAAATGTGGTCATGACACAGTGTTATGGGGCGAGGATCTGCTGCTGACACTGTTATGTTAATGTCCCCAAATTCTCTACTAAGGTACCCCATCCTGGTAATGATCCTCCTGCCTTGTATATGATCCTGCTATAAACCCCCATCCTGCTCATATACCCCCATCCTGCTCATATTCCCCCATCCTGCTCATATACTCCCATCCTGCTCACATACTCCCATCCTGTTCATATACCCCATCCTGTTCATATACCCCCATCCTGTTCATATACCCCCATCCTGTTCATATACCCCATCCTGTTCATATACCCCCATCCTGTACATATACCCCCATCCTGTTCCTATACCCCCCATCCATCCTGCACATATACCCCCATCCTGTTCCTATACCCCCCATCCATCCTGCTCATATACTCCCATCCTGCTATATGCCCCCATCGTGCTCATATACCATCCTGGTATATGGCCTGTATCCTTTGGCACAGAGAAAAAAATAAACGTTTATACTCACCTTTTCCTCACTTCCTCCAGCACCGCTCATATCTTCCTCTCTGCGCCGCTGATCTGTGTGTGGAGCCGTTCCCCTGCACCATCGCGATGTCTTCCTGCCTGTGCCGATCAGCTGACCAGCACAGATCAGCTGACCGGCACAGACAGGAAGACATCGCATGCTGCAGGGGGACGGCTCCACACACGGGGACGGGTGAGTGTACTGACTCACTGCACCCCGTGCTGATAATGATGTGCGGGGGGCAGTGAATAGAGCCGCACATGATCACTCCAGGCTGTAATTGCCAGGGGTGATCATGCGGACCGGCTCTTTACTATGCGCGCGTCCCCGCTCATCCTCCCGCCCACCTGGCAGTGCCGTCTTCTGCGCTGAGAGATGGGCGGGAGGATGGGCGTGCATATGTAATGAGCGGGCCCACGTGGTCACAGCAGGCTGCTACAGCCTGCTCGTGCCCCCGATGACCCGCTCCACCGCAGCACCCTCATTCCCGGTCGCAGCCCTATAGTCAGACCATAAGACGCACCCCCAACTTTCCCCCAACATTTGGGGGAAAAAAAGTGCGTCTTATGGTCCGAAAAATACGGTATGCTGCAATAAATACTGTATTGCGATGAAGATAAATTGTCTAAGTTCATCTGAATAAGAGGTATATCCAGTAATGTTGTATTGGATAGACTCAATGGCCAGATGGTGGGGTATGCTGGATTATAAATTAGATACATCACATGTAAAAGTTAAGACCTTCAGCCCAATGAAATTTATCAAAAAACAGCAACACAGTAGAACAATCCAAAAGATATACCGGGATCCTAGACACCAAAGGGATAGATGTCCATGAAACCACTGCCTAAATTTTTCATTTCGAGACTTAATATCCAAAATAAACGGCTTAAACATGGTGGGAAAGCATTTTGAGTTCTATGAAGTCCATGAAAAATTGCTATTGTGTGAAAATCCGCAGGTAAAAGTATTCGTAATTTCACCTCCATGCTAACTTCTCTTTTCAGTAAAAATAAATAAATGTTTTTATTAAAAACAAAATAGTGTAGCGTTAATAGAAACTAAACTGCCAAAATAAAAAAATCTTTAATAGGAACTGCATCTTGTGTGGAAGGGAGGGATATAAGCTTTCTATACCACAGTACAGCCACTGGTATTCTTCTTACCAATGAAAATCTTGCATGTTGTAAATAATAGATTTTGTGTCACGGATATATCCTGGTAGAAAACACACTAAAGGCTGCAATTAGAAATCAGTCCTCTCGTTTAAAGGGAACCTGTCACCAGTTTTGGGGCTTATAAGCTGTTGCCACCACCACTGGGCTCTTATATACAGCATTCTAACATGCTGTATATAAGAGCCAAGGCTGCTGTGTAGAACATAAAAATCACTTTATAATACTTACCTAAACGGTTGCTGCGGTGAAGCTGGGGAATATTGGTGTCTTCATTCTCTGGTGCCGGTGCCACCTCTTTCAGTCGTCTTAGTTGTCCTTCTGAAGCCGGGGTGCTTAAATACCCTAAATAATCTTAGGGCACTAAACAAGGTGGCCCATAAAGGTAAAAGAGAGAATCCTAAAAGTGTACAACATAGTGTAAACACAGTCCATTAATTTGGATATAAAAGCTAGAATACTGAGTATCAAAGGTACATTGTTGTGGTACAAACAGTGTGTTTGAGTCAAGTATGAAACAAAGCCTATATGGTGAGAAATAACATGCATTAGACGGAGACTGGGTGACTCAAAATCAAGAACATATTTCCAAACCAAAAATTATAACATACCTGTAGCGTGTAGAGTGGGGTAAACATGCCGATGGTTACCTCCGGGTCCGGCGGTGAACGTTATAAGGGCAAAGACAAATACCTCCGTACAATGCCGAACAAGAGCGCAGAAAAGAAGTAAAAGTAGCCTGAAAGAATTGCTACCGAAAAATTCAAAAGAGCCGCGCAAAGGCAGCTACAGTGCATAAAGGCAAGTTTAGAATTGAATATTCATATTTATCAAATTAATTAGATATACATGGAAAAAAAGAAAAAATTACATAGTCTTTACCTTTTTTGCATTTATTTAATTCTATGTTACCACTGTTATCAGGAGTTATCTCTGGGAGAAGCGGAAAATATATGAAATATAGAGTAGATATTGGAATAAGAAGGTATTAAGAAATTGATCAACCATATCTAGGTCATCTAGAAACAAGCAAACACAGATAGTAAATAAACAAAATATTATTAGAAATGACCATTATCAGCAGCATCTTGGTTGTTCAAAAAAGAATCCAAAAGAATATATAAGATTCAAATATATGTGATCTGATCTACAACCCTATTGGAAGATCTCATATTCCCTGTTCATGCCAAGGAGATACAAGGTTTGAAAGGTATGAATCTAGAAGGATTCTTGCTTTTTTAGAGATTTAACAATGTCCTCCACGTCTTGGTCATGACACCTGCTCAATAATTTAATATATCTCAATTAGAAAGTTGAGTGACCAAATTTGTATAAAATGGGCTGGGACCGGCAGAATGGTGTGTATGCATCGAATAGTGGATTTATGTTGTGCCATGCTGTCTCGGATATGTTGGATGGTTTCCCCAACATATCCGAGACTGCAATGACATTTGATCAAGTAAACAGCATGTGAAGTATCACACTGAGTAAATTCTTTTATGGGATACCTCGTTCTTGAGCAGGTATGTGTAAAGGTATCACCCTTCGTCATGTTTCAGCATTGGGGTCACCCTAAAGAGTGGACAGTTTCATTCCGATGTTGCGTCAGTTTCCCCTGTATCCAAGTACTTTTTTTGGAACCTGTATATGCTCTGACAAGACTATCCTTAAGGTGTCGATCGTTTAGAGCACAAGAAAGGAAGTAATGAAAATGTAATACATGGGCATGCGTTATATAAGAGGGACCTCTTTTTTCAAATACATGAATAGTTTGCATAAAAGGATATGTACTAATGAAAGGCATTCTGTTGTTACTAGGTATCCTATGTTGGGTGTTAGTAGAGATGGTTAATATTGTTGTAGTGTAGTCCCTCTTGAAATTTAAGGTCCATGTTCTTATGTTGCTGTATGACTATGGCAGGATAACTGATTATGCGATCAATTGTACAATGTTGAAATTTTGGTATTGGTTTTTTTAATATGTTGGGGATGACAGAAAATAAAAGTAGACTGTTGCGGTCAGTGGGTTTAGTGTATAGGTAAACATATGGCCATGTTCATCGGTAAAGACTAACGTGACCAGAAATTTAATTGAAGTTGGAAAAAGTGAGCCTAGGAGCAAAGGTATTAAGAGGTTAAATAACACCCTAGACACTGCAGTCATTTGCATCTCATAAAAAAGTCACTTTTTGTAAAGCTCCCTTTATCTATGCTAATATATTCAGGGACTATTAAGCAGTGATTAGAAATATGCACCCAGGAGTGTTTGAGCAGTCCTTCATGCATATTTCACATCCCTGCCAAAGCTTCCCTGGAAAAATTACCATACAAAAAGGGATCCCTTATGATATGCAACTGCAGGGTCTAGGTCTTAATTTAAAAAAATAGTCTGGCCTCGATGTTGAAAGATTTATGTCTAATAAAAAAAACAAAAACAGGTTTTAACAAATAATAAGACATTTAGTGGCCCTGTAGTTGGGTTGCCACAAACTTTGTTAACATCTCCCCATGTTGGCGGATGGCTTGAGACAAACGCCGATGTGATGCCAGCATCCGCCTGATTGAGTCCACCAGGTCCTGTAGTGTGGGGATTTCTGTGGAGGGAATGGTAAAAGTTATCCAGGCTTGTTCAAACATCAAACTGACCGGTAAGATTTTGTTGTTTACCACTTACGGTTTTGGGGTTCATCAGCTTCATCCTCGGAGGGGCTGACGACCCAACCAGATCCTGAGGCTAGGGAACAGACATCAATTAATATTACAGTCATCTGACTATACTTGTTATCTCGGTGCATATCAGAGTGACATTAGGAGCATGTTTGGCCTTTGTAGAAGCCATATGTGTGTGTATTTCTAGTGCCTATCTTTCAGAAATCAACCCCCTCCTTTGGGTCCTCGCCAAACTACCTCATATTTTGCACCATTGTATTATTATTGTTTGTACTTTTTATATAAATTAATAAAATATATGAATTTTAGTAATTGGTTATTGGCATTTTGTGCCATGTTTTTTCAATTGTAATCACTGGGTCACCAGTGTTGGATGAATATCCCAGGTAATGTCCATGTTAGGAAAGTATGTATGCTGCATTCATTGCTGCACTTACGCATTTTTTTTTTTTATTTTTTCCGTATTTTTTTCCCTTTCATTTTTCAAACAGAAAGAACTTTTCAGATTTTTCAGTCAATGTTCCCATATGTTTTCTGCGGGACTAGTTGTACTTTTAAAGGAAACCTCTCAACACTTTTTTGTGCTGTAAGCTGCATCCACCACCATAAGGGGTACTTTGCACACTACGACATCGCAGGTGCGATGTCGGTGGGGGCAAATTGAAAGTGACGCACATCCGGCATCGCAGGCGACATCGTAGTGTGTAAAGCCTAGATGATACGATTAACAAGCGCAAAAGCGTCGTAATCGTATCATCGGTGTAGTGTCGGCGTAATCCATAATTATGCTGACGCGACGGTCCGATGTTGTTCCTCGTTCCTGCGGCAGCACACATCGCTGTGTGTGAAGCCACAGGAGCAAGGAACATCTCCCACCGGCGTCACCGCGGCTCCCGTAGGATATGCGGAAGGAAGAAGGTGGGCGGGATGTTTACATCCCGCTCATCTCCGCTCCTATTGGCCGACTGCCGTGTGACGTCGCAGTGACGCCGTACGACCCGCCCCCTTAATAAGGAGGCGGGTCGCCGGCCAGAGCGACGTCCCAGGACAGGTGAGTCCATGTGAAGGTCCCGTAGCTATAATGTTCGCTACGGCAGCTATCACAAGGATATTGCAGCTGCAATGGGGGCGGGGACTATCACGCTCGGCATCGCAGCATCGGCTTGCGATGTCGCAGCGTGCAAAGTACCCCTAAGGCCATTATATACTGCATTCTAACATGCTGTATATAAGAGCCCAGGCCGTTGTGACAACATAAAAAATACTTTATATAACTTACCTAGCCGTCGCGCTGCGGTGGAATAGGAGTACGAAGATGGCCGAAAGAGGCGCCGGCGGAACTGAACAACGTACACGCCTCTGTGACCCTATTCCACCGTAGCGTGACCGTAAGTTTTATAAATTGTTTTTTATTTGCTCACAGCAGCCTGGGCTCTTATATACAGCATGTTAGAATGCTGTATATAAGAGCCCTGTGATGGTGATGGCCGCAGCTTACAGCCCAAAAAAGTGATGACAGGTTCCCTTTTAATGAAACCATAAGTTTAACCATGTAGTGTTCTTGAAAACGGAGAAAAAAAAGAAAAAAAGTACCTTGTGTCGATAAGCTGCCAAAAAAGGGTGATCCTACAATATTTTTTTTTGTGATATTATATTTACCATGTTCACTAAAGGGTAACGTGATGCCTCTGTTCGGTGCGAGTTCATAGATACCAAACATGTATTGTTTACTCGGGGTGCCGTGACCTCCGATGGGGACGGGGGAAGTTACCGTAATGGCGAGGCGCATATAGCTCTTGCTGCCAGATTTTGTCTGAATGAAATATAAGGGGTTAATAGTCGTGGGTACAACCCTATTACACCCGCGACTACACATGTTAATTGTAGAAATTATATTATATCTGTATGGATCACCATGTCATGCCCACGGCAGGAGTTGGCGATTAAACAAACAAGATCCATGACCATGATCCATGAACCACAAAGTCATGGGTTGTTTAGGGGTTAACAAAACCGAACCTGGCCAAAGCCGCTAAACAGCACTCACCACGACGCCTCAGGATGTCTGCCCGGATGCTGGCGAGGAGATCACTTGACCTGTAGCGCAGGTCCGCCAGTTTCTTGCGGATTTGGGTTGTGGACCGCTCCACCCCAAATCTACGGGACAGGCCTCTGCTGATTATCCCCAGCACTGCCTGCTTATGCAGCATGGGATGCTCATGGGGGGCCTCACAAAGGTAATCCTTTTGTAGCATCATTTTCACTATATAGTGAACCTCCACAGGCCCCCAGGGAGAACAGCGCCTCCTTGCCGCCATGTTCCCGCATCTGAGCATAGCAAAACATCCACGCCGCCCACTAGACTTCAAAGACGACGTGAGAAACGTCATCAAGTCGCGTTATGAACAGCGTCGCAGTAGCGATCCCGCTAGCGGTCTCATTGTCAGCTAGCCCGCTCGAACCGCGTTACAGTAGCGTTCCCGTTCGTTAAACTTGCGGGCTGAATATCACAACCTGCTTGCAGAGTCACAGTAGCGTTCCCGTCTTCGATCCCGGCTGTAACCGAGTCAAAGCAAAAAGCATAAGACATAAATCTAATCATTGATTTATGTTTATTGGATTTCTGTGTTATAGAATTTGTGGTTGATATGCAGTCCTATATCATTACATACTGTGGAAATGTATGTATTCTTTTCAGACTGTTCTATATTTAAATGCCATTGTAATGACACCAAATAAAAGTTCCAGCATCATCACTTTTAACAATGCAGATTTGCATTGCTAAATTCTAAAAGCTATTTTTTTTTCTTTTTAATCGGGCTGTTTTATATGTTCAATACAGCTGTGCATATAATTATAGTTTTGTACATAAGGGCAGTATTATAGTAGTTATATTGTTGTACATAGGGGCAGTATTATAGTAGTTATATTCTTGTACATAGGGGCAGTATTATAGTAGTTATATTCTTGTACATAGGGGCAGTATTATAGTAGTTAAATTCTTGTACATAGGGAAGTATTATAGTAGTTATATTCTTGTATATAGGGGGCAGTATTATAGTAGTTATATTCTTGTATATAGGGGGCAGTATTATAGTAGTTATATTCTTGTATTTAGGGGGCAGTATTATAGTAGTTATATTCTTGTACATAGGAGCAGTATTATAGTTGTTATATTCTTGCACATAGGAGCAGTATTATAGTAGTTATATTCTTGTACATAGGGGCAGTATTATAGTAGTTATATTCTTGTACATAGGGGCAGTATTATAGTAGTTAAATTCTTGTACATAGGGAAGTATTATAGTAGTTATATTCTTGTATATAGGGGGCAGTATTATAGTAGTTATATTCTTGTATATAGGGGGCAGTATTATAGTAGTTATATTCTTGTATTTAGGGGGCAGTATTATAGTAGTTATATTCTTGTACATAGGAGCAGTATTATAGTTGTTATATTCTTGCACATAGGAGCAGTATTATAGTAGTTATATTCTTGTACATAGGGGCAGTATTATAGTAGTTATATTCTTGTACATAGGGGCAGTATTATAGAAGTTATATTCTTGTACATAGGGGCAGTATTATTCTGCAGACACGCGGAATAAAGAGAAGGACGTAGATGAACGGGCTAGGCCGTATTAAGTTCGTGACGCCATGCAGGATGTGTAGTCAGGTGTGACACCACTGCTGCTGTTGTGGGGCACCCAGGGGAGAGGTAGTGGCAGCTGGATGTTAACCTCTCCGTGGGTAGGGATGGTTGCCCCGGGGCCCAGTGTCTTTGTGCAGGGTGTAGCGATGGCATAAAGTGTCAGTGGTACCATTTTGATTTAAAAATCTATTATAGGAAGGAGAATAGAGCGCACATGGGATTATACCCGATGGGGTATCGGTACAGAGGACCTAAATGGTTGTTGGTACAAATGACAGTCAGTGTAATAAAAGTCATCAACCATTATAGTATATATCAAATTTTATTGAACAAATACAAACTGTATAATATTCAGAAAGATTAAAATAAAACTTAAAACAAAAATATATTATAAATACAGTATAGACAGCAAAGCGTTCAGTAGGCCACTATAACATCTGATGCTGCCAAGTTACAGCACCAGGACCGTTAAAATATCGGCAGTAGTTGTCTCGACAGGCCTTCGCATTATCCTTGTTTCTGCCATGTATGACTGGTTGAAGGCCTGCGATTGCGGGATCGTTAGCACGCCACTCACCAAGAACCACTTCCCCATTTATTGGTTCCACAGAGTCCACGAAACCAGGCGGACTGTATGCATTTACATCTTGCCGACGAAGGAAGTTGTGCAGCGTGCAACAGGCCAAAACAACAGAGTCTATTGATTGAAGCTTCAGGTTAATAGGAGTGTGGAAAACTCTGAAGCGGTTGGCCATGATCCCGAAGGCATTTTCTACCACCCGACGTGCCCTTGACAAGCGGTAATTGAAAATGCGTCTTTCCTGCGTAAGAGTGCTTTGTGGAAACGGTTTCAGAAGATTAGCATGAAGCCGGAAGGCTTCATCGCCGACAAAAACAAAATTAAGGTTGCCTTTGGTCTCAGAGTTGGGAGGCAAGTGCAGGGCACCGTTCTGCAAATGCTCACCAAACATTGTGTGCTCTAAAACCCCACTATCGGACACCCTGCCGTTCATGCCAACATCAACATTTATGAATTCGTAGTTGGCGTTAACAAGGGCCATCATGATGACGCTGAAATAGCCCTTGTAATTATAGAAATAGGATCCGCTGTTCGTTGGTTGCGTGATCCGCACATGTTTCCCATCCAAAGCCCCACCACAGTTTGGGAACTGCCACAGCTGCTCAAAATCCTTGGCAATTTTTTTCATGCCTCCTTCGTTTTAGGAAACTAATTATCGCTGCGTAGACTGCGAACAATTGCATTACATGTCTCTGGAATTATTACGCTGAGCAGGGACCTTGAAACAGCTGCAGAGAAATGCAAGTCTTGCAGGGAGCGTCCTCTGGCCAGGAATCGCAGTATGACTTCCAATCTTTCATCTGTGGGGACGGCAGCACGCATCCTTGTATCCTTCCGTTGAATGAGTGGCGTAACTCTTTCCAGTAACAGTTTGAAGGATTCCTCTGACATCCGCAGATAGTTGTGGAAATCATGAGGACCCTTCTCCTGCAGCTCTCTTATAAGTTGCATGTGGGAGAATTCGGACCTCCTCTGCAGCCACTCTGTGGTCCACATGCGACGCTTGGAACGCCTCTCTAGCATCCGTGCTTCATCTTGTCGCCGAGCTTCCTCCACCAGCAATGCAGCAACAACAAGAGCACGCTGCGCATCGTCCATGCTGTGCAAACTGCAAAAATAAAATGAAATGAGAGAAGTTTCAACAATATGTATGTATATTCCTATGTACCGGAATATAAAAGCTATAATACTTCCACCTACGTAAATAAATTAATATAACAACTATAATACTGCCCCTATGTACAAGAATATAACTACTATAATAATGCCCCAGAATATAACTACTATAATACTGACCCCTATATACAAGAATATAACTACTGCTCCCTATGTACAAGAATATAACTAATATAATACTGCCCCCTATGTACAAGAATATAATTAATATAATACTGCCCCGATATACAAGAATATAACTACTATAATAATGCCCCAGAATATAACAAATATAATACTGCCCCGTATGTCCAAGAATATAACTACTATAATACTGCCCCCTATATACAAGAATATAACTACTATAATAATGCCCCAGAATATAGCAACTATAATACTGCCCCCTATGTTCAAGAATATAACTACTATAATACTGCCCCCTATATACAAGAAAATAACTACTATAATAATGCCCCAGAATATAACTACTATAATACTGACCACTATATACAAGAATATAACTACTGCTCCCTATGTACAAGAATATAACTACTATAATACTGCTCCCTATATACAAGAATATAACTACTATAATACTGCCCCTATATACAAGAATATAACTAATATAATACTGACCACTATATACAACAATATAACTACTGCTCCCTATGTACAAGAATATAACTACTATAATACTGCTCCCTATATACAAGAATATAACTACTATAATACTGCCCCATATATACAAGAATATAACTACTTTAATAATGCCCCACAATATAACTACTATAATACTTACCCCTATATACAAGAATATAACTACTGCTCCCTATGTACAAGAATATAACTAATATAATACTGCCCCCTATGTACAAGAATATAACTACTACTGACCCCTATATACAAGAATATAACCACTATAATACTGCCCCTATGTACAAGAATATAACTAATATAATACTGCCCCCCAATACACAAGAATATAACTACTATAATAATGCCCCAGAATATAACAACTATAATACTGCCCCGTATGTCCAAGAATATAACTACTATAATACTGCCCCCTATATACAAGAATATAACTACTATAATAATGCCCCAGAATATAGCAACTATAATACTGCCCCCTATGTTCAAGAATATAACTACTATAATACTGCCCCCTATGTACAAGAATATAACTACTATAATACTGACCACTATATACAAGAATATAACTACTATAATACTGCTCCTATGTACAAGAATATAACTACTATAATACTGCCCCCTATGTACAAGAATATAACTACTATAATACTGACCACTATATACAAGAATATAACTACTGCTCCCTATGTATAAGAATATAAATATTATAATATTGCTCCCTAAGTACAAAAATACAACTACTATAATACTGCTCCTATATACAAAACTACTATTCTATATACAACAATTTGAGAATAAAAAGCGTACTTTACCTTTTCAGTCACAAGGTCTGATGAAAGATCCACAAAAAACGACACACTAGCGACACCAGACAGAGCATCTACTACGTAGAACAAAGAATGGAACTTAAAGAATGAAATCACTGTAACGCCTTCGGCAAAGTACCCAATCGGAACGCTGTTGTAACCACCAATCGGAGTCGTAGGGGCGTTGCAAAATACACCGCAAAAACACGCCCTTGTCCTGCCTTCAGTCCTACGTCACTGCCTTCAGCGTCGTAGCGACCGTCGTTGCTGCGGTGTCAAACACAAGGATGCAGAGCTTATCATCATGGCGCAGCGGGATAGCAGCGATCAAAAAATGACCTGAAGCATTCAGGAACGAGCAGCGATTTCGCAGCTGGGGTCTGATCGTTGTTATGTGTCACACACAGCGACGTCGCTGTTGAGGTCGTTGCTACGTCACAGAAAATGGCGACTTAGCAGCGATGTTGTTGTCGTTGTCGCTGTGTGTGACACCACCTTTAGAGTCGGATCTTTCAAAAGTATTTCATAAGTGGTTTCGTCTGACAGGATCCTGCCACACATAGCCGGATAATCCTTTGTTTCCATAATTACTATATTTCCACCCTTGTCGGATGGTTTGATAGTAATCTGTGTATTATTCTCAAGCTTGATAAGGGCCTGCCATTCCTCCCTCGTTAGGTTTGATTTAACTGGCTGTATTTGGGGTTGAATAGCTCGAAGATCATTAGTAACCAATTTAGAGAAGATGTCTAGACTACTGGACTCTGAGGCAGGTGGCATGTTCCTACTTTTCGGTTTGAGATTTGTAAATGGTCCTATTCCTGTACGTTCCCCATTATCATTACTCAAAGAGGACAGTAGTCTGACGTCCTCTAACATCTCTTGGAATACGAAGACGTGCGCATTCTGTCTCGTCATTCTGTGAAAGGAATTTTTTCCACCTTCGTTTTCTAAGGAATAATTTGATATCCTCGACCCAGTTAAAGGGATCATACCTAGTTGTCAGAACAAATGACAAACCATAACATCAGTTGAAAATACGGGCTGTGTAGCTGCATTGCAAGTAAATTGCTTGCCATATCCATAATCTTCTTATAGACAATGAATAATATCCACACTCTTGTTATAGAAAATGGAGAATGATTAAAAAAGGAAATGACAACATGGGTTTTTTTCAATGTGCTTTTTTTGCATTGACAGCATAAAAAACTGCTGGGACCAACCCGCAGAAAAACCACACCAAATCCGCAGCAGAAATGCAACAAACCGCGGCAAAACCGCATGCGAATTTTAGGTGCGTTTTTTTGCTGCGGGTACGGAATTCTGCCAGAGGGTGTAGATTTTTCTACAGAAAATTGCCACGCCCCAGGGTCTGCAGATTAGCTGATCGGACCCGGGTGTCCGTTTCTCAGAGTCTATGTCAGTGGTGGCCAGTGCCCGGTTCCGTAAGGGGGGCCGCTTGTAAAATGTTTTATATTTACAGGGGATAAATAGTTTTTAATGTCTGTGACGCCACTTGCGGTATGCCACAATGTATAGAAGCCGCCGCTGCACAATATCTCACCACCGGGACTGATTGTATAGGGCAGCCTGAATGTTAACACTCTCCACAAGTAGAGCGGTGCCCCTGGGGAGGATGTTGGTGGTTGTAGTAGAATGTTAGTTTGTGATGCAGGAATTCAACACTAATGGAGACCACACAGGGACTGAAGGTTAACCGGTTGTTTACTCACACACGTAGTAAGATGCAGCCTGGTGCTGGTTGCAGGGTTCCCTTCATCCAATGCTGGTCCTATGGCTCCGTTGGCTCTGTCTCTGGCACCTTGTAATTGGAGGTCCCCGTGGAGTGAAGCTGTTTGGGGTCTCTCCCTGATTCTCTCTCTCCTGCTGCTTGATTCTGGCCCGTGAAAACCACAGAACAAACAAATATCGTACTTAAAGTTACCTGTTAAACGCATGTCGTCTAACCAATTATATTGTTTAATTAAAATCTGTTACAGGTTAGAACATCTCCTAAATGTTTGCATCTTTTATTAGTGATAAGTGGTTTGTTGCAAGTAATGTCTTTCAAATCATTGTCCTGTTCAAGAATATGCCAATGTTTAAAATAGCAGAACATATCACCTTATCCAAGGGACCAATTTTAAAGCTGAAAGTGAATCTTTTTGAAGTTTTTATTTAGAATTCATTGAATTAGTAACTATTGGAGAAATAACTTTTTTAAGAGCTGCAGCTAGTAATTGAGAAGGATAACCCCGTTTTTAATTCTTTTGCTTGTTTTAAAAAAGTGTCATGATCATTGTTAATTCTTAGATGCAAGGATTGACTGTAAGGTATTGTTTTTTTTAGTGTGGAACGGATGTGCCCTATTAAAGGGAATAAGAGAGTTAGTAGATTTTTTTTTCTATGAAATAATCTTGTTATATGGCCATCAATAATATCCAATATTACATCCAAAAATTCTACGGAAGAACCTCCAAAGACTGATGAAAATCGCAGATTTATATTATTAGTGGTATTTAAATGGGAAAATTATAAAAAAATATCTTGAGTTCCATCCCATACTATAAACACGTCATCAACATAACATTATGTTTTGACGTGCCTAAGGTAGGGGTTGACTGCTGTATTGTAGATAAATCGTTATTCAAAAGCACTCAAAAAAATATTTGCTAGGGTACAAGCGATATGCGTACCCATCGCAGTCCCGGTGCATTGAATGTACCACTCATTTGCAATTTTAAAGGCGTTACATTTCAAAATAAAATCAAAAGAATCCACCATAAATTGTATGAAATAAAGTTTTTTTTCTAAATCCTTCAATACCTCTGATATCACCCTGATACTTTTATCTTGATGAATTCTAGTAAACAGCTTCTTCACGTCTATAGAGGCTAATTGAAAATGTTCTTGCCACACAATAGAATCAACAAAATTAATAAAGTCTCTAGTATCTTTTAAATAAGATTAAATCTCGAATAAGATCAGCCAAAAAAGCCAATCCATGTATCTGGAGAGAGGCTCAGCTCAGTAATCAAGCCCACCCCAGACACAATGGGTCAGCAAGGAAGAGAGTAAAGTTTTTATGCAATTTTGGTTGAAAATACCAGTGTGATTTCATAGAATATTCTGTAAAAAGTTTAAGGGCTTGTTTTTTGGATATAGTACCAGATGTTACATGCTTATTCAATAAGCTACGCAATTTATTTTTCAATTTTTCTGTTGGGTCAGATTTTAAAAGAAGGTAATATGTTGTGTCTTTCAATTGGCGATGGGCTTCTGAGATATAATATTCCTGACTAGGGAGGACTAGTCAGCTCTTCAGACCGAACCCTCCCTGAAAAAGTACATATCAAATTACCACCAGATGACCTATAAGAGAAGCAAAAATCTCAAAGATCTATTGGTTAGAAGCCAGTATGTGGCAACTACCTGTACACCTTTTGGCACAGGATCACCGGTAAAGGGATGTTATCCCTGTGGCGAATGTAGGACATGTGCCAACATATGCAGAAGTAAAACTTTTAGGTCGTCTGGGGGAGACAAAGAATTCGAAATTTGCCAGTATGTCACCTGCTTCACTACTCAGGTGATATACTACATGTGGTTGCGGCCTAATATACATTGGGCTGACATCACGACAATTAAGAGTTAGGACAAGGGAACACATACGTGACATGGTCGTTGCAAAAACCAATTTCCAATTTAGAATAACTAAAAACGATCCCTCGACACTTTAAACTAAAATATGATAGTGATCCCCGTACCTTTATGGTAAGGGAGATTGAACATGTGTCTATAGGGATTTGAGGCTGCAATATAAACAAGAAACTATTACTGCAAAAATGTCAATGGATTACGATGATGGAAACCAAAACACCTATGAAATAAAATGAAACTAATTCATTTGCTTGTTTGTTATAAATTGTATACTAGTCCTAATAAAAAACATAAAATACCTAAGTTTTCAGCTCTTTAGTCCACAATTAATTTATTTGGCTCTCTGCGCAGCAACAACATCCTGTAAAGCCTAAACATGCAAATACAGTGTTTTCAAATTATTTTCTCCACTGCTTTCCTGTGTTGCTTTTAATCGGTTTTTACTTAAGTATTGTTTACAGTATACCTCTATCAACCCTAAAGATCATCTTTTATGTCAAGAACTTATCCTAATGGATCCATGTTACTGAAGTGGATACTTTTTGTTCATTGCACGACCTGATGTATGATGGAAATCATTCTATGTGTTAACCGTTACGATTTAGCACTTTTAAATGTTTATATACATCTGGTTACCCTGTTTCTTTATTTCACGCATTGCCATTAGCAAAGACAATAAGTGCATGGTACAGCGTAACATAAGGGAATGTTATGTGATGTGCTTACTGCGGTCTGGTGCGCGTACTCGCTGTCCTCCGCTGGGTCGCGACGCTTTCATTAGGGGTGTGTATGTATACTGGCTCCTGTAGCCACTGCACCTGCGTCAGCACTGCTGTCGAGTGGCGTTTCCCTGTTCAGGTCTGTAGACGGCAGCTAGCATGCGCCGACGTCAGACTGCAGGCGGCAGCCATTAGGTGAACATATAAAAGGTGAGGGGAAATCGATCAGCAATAGCCCCCTGAGGAAGTATTTGATGCGAAATGTACATAGGGGTGGAGGTGGATGTGCTGCTGACCTACTAAACCTTAACATGGGTAACTTAAGAATGTGATATTATTGTGCTAATGGGTATTTACCTATATTGTGTAGCCAGCCAGCTATGATAGACTCTATGTCTCTTATATGCATATAATTGTTTGGTGAACCTTTACTTTCTGCCTGAAGGATTAAATCAGACTTACCTGTGTGACTATATGCTGATTTACAGTATATGGACTTGTTGTTTGTCTTGATGTCATAGTGATGAGATACATATTATATATTAAAAGATTTTACTAGTATTCTCTCACTATTTGAGTGAAATATAATTGTCAAGTCCAAATATGTAGACCGAATGGTAATAAGGCAATAACCTATTTCATCATATGTGAGGGTCTGTGCTGATGACTTTATTTGAATGCATAGTCACAATTCTTAATCAGCTCATGGGTATAACGGAAATTGGTACTATATATACATAGGAAAATGTTGTACGCACATGTATAACCTCATAGTTGGTGGTTGCACTTTAGTCACTTTATGACCATTAAGGAGGGGAATAAAGGATCAAGGAGTATTCTTAAATATAGCTGAAAAAGCTTGAAATGTTGATTTCTGATAATGCATAAAACATAAAGAAACATAAACAAAGTCCACAAGTAAATAATAATAAAAAGGGGGAAAAGAGAGGGGATAAAGTAAGAAGAATAGAAAAGAAAAAGTAAAGAGAAAACATTGAAGAGAAGAGATACTTAGAAAGGACGAGGGAGAACTTCTGTCCAAGGCTGCCATCTACGGTAATAGGAAGAGAAAGTATTGTTTACAGTAGCACGACACATTTCAAAATAGTTATGAAGAGATATTTTACCAATAATGTCTGTTATGGAAGGTAATGTATTTTTTCTCATGTTGGCAGCTACAGTATTCTTCATAACAAGAAATAAGTGAATAGCAATAGGCCTAAAAGTAGGAGGAATTAGGTCTATGTCTAGAGTAAAAAGTGCTAGTTGTGGAGACAAATTAATTTTGCAATGTAATTTTGTCAACCAGAGTAGAAACATCATTCCAGAGGGGTCTCACTTTACAGTACAGTGTATACAGTACAGTGGCAGCGCGAGAAATGACGGTCACATGCTTTCATGTGACCGAAGCATGTGATCCGGAAGTTGTGGCGCTGCCACTGTACTGTATCGTACTGTACTGGCGTGCGCCACATCCGCCAAACCGGCGAAAATCCGGATGTGTGAAACTGGGGTCCCTCTTGCAGACTATCTCTTATTGCCAGCTGCAGCGTGTGCCCAACAAAGCGCATGTGATGAATAGGAAAGTGTTTTGAAGCAGCTTCAACAAGATCATCTAATCCTAAAGTATCATTTTGCTGTTCTTCTGTTGTAATATCTGTTTGTTCCTCAGTTACATGAACAGCACTGTGGCCTTCCATCTCGCACATACTAAATCCTAAATTTTCTTCTAGCTGTTGTTCATTACTCTCATTCATCAGTTTAATTGTACTTATGTTTGAAGCATTGTTTGTTACAATAGCAAGAACCTGGTCTTTTTTGTGTTCCTAATCTTGCAGAACTTTTTCCACGAAGGCCTGGAGAAACTGGCTGATGTGATGAGCTTTACTATCTTTTACTGCCAGTGTCTTGCTAACAATTTCTTTCTTGTCACAAACATATGGAACATTGATGGCAAAATAATTCAGTGAAATGCAGTGACTCTGGGCATCCCAGCAAAGGCAATGGGTTTCAAGATAGGACATTCAGACACAGTATTTTGTGAGGATCCTCACAAAGAATGAGCATGTCAGTTTAGGTGGTGTTTTTCTAATCTGCTTTTGCTATTGAAAGCATTATTTATGAGCTCAAAAACCTTTCGGGTGATGCGATTTTTTAAAAAGCTGATCTGCTTTTGCAGCTGAAAAACGTATCCTCAAAAAATGCAGCAAAAACGTTGTGTACGAATGTGTGTGAATGTAGCCTTAGATAATGAATAGAACAGACATTTATAGGACGTTTCATAAGTTTCCCAAATTCCTATGAAAAAAATTTCATCACACTGCATTGCACTACTGTCTCTAATTTATATATTTTAGGAGTCGGAGTCGGTGCATTATATACCGACTCCACCAAAATGAGCTCCGACTCCACGACTCCGACTCCACAGCCCTGATTGAAGCAGTGAGTGGTGGATCTAGGGTGGGGCGATTTAAAGAAAAAATTAGCGTAATGCGAAGCGAGGTGGATCAGCACTTTAAACACCCTAGTTCCTAGGGGTCTGAATGAGACCATCTCCTTCGCATCTTTCTTATAATTTATTTCATCACCACCACCTTTTAATGCATCTAACGGTGCATTTTGTAAAAATTTTTGTTTTCATTTTCTTTTTGTTTTTTACCTTCCTGGTCATTTTTGTCCATTTTCAATTCCTTCATATACGGCTGCCCTTTGTTATCTTATATATGGTTTCTGATTTTCCCATATTCAGATCCGGATCCCTATTGTTTGGTGACCTTGCATATATGGATCCCTCTTCAAACCGCTGATGAATTCTAGTGAATGGACTTATGTATCTGTGAATAACATGAAAATATGTCCTCAATACTATATCTAGGAGTTACCTTTATACTTTGAAATAATTCTCTTTTGATTTATATTTTTGTTCTTTCTCTTTCCTTTTCTTTCTCATACTCACACTTTTTTTGGGCTCCGCATCCCTCAGGTCAATTCTGTATATCTATGCTGCGTTGTCCCCTGTACGCATGCGTGGTCCCCTGTACGCATGCATGGTCCGCTTGTCCTCGCCGCCGGCTGTTTGGCAATTCCCATGGCGTCCTGGCTCTTGCGCGTGCGTCGCCCTCTACCCTAGCGTCACCTAAGGGGATGACGCAAGCGGAACTGATTCAGTGTCCGCGGAAGTAGTATTCGGCGGTCCTTTTAAATATTCTTACGGGATGGCAGTGGATAATTCTTCTTTCCCTGATGAAGCCGTGAGTTGGGGTGCACTTTCCCCCTCCTGGTGAAACACGTGTCGGTGGGCTGGGGGGTATTTCTCGGTACTCTATGCACCTATGCGGCGCTGGCTTTTCCTTACAATTTCCATCTAATTAGGTATGTAACAATTTTCTGATGTTCATTGACTCCTTTCAGGACAGGCTGCTTAGCCTTTTACATATAGGATAGCCTATGCAGAAACCTACCTATGCTTGTTATTTGATGAAGTTGTACTATATTATTACTTGCACTGTAGCACTTTATATCTTTGTTGGTTCATCTTATACTATGCATACGAGGAATCACTGTATCTCCTAGTAGGCCTTCTGCATTTTATCTATGTCTGATGCTACCATGTATTTACCTTTGTAATCATTTTTATACCTTGCCGTTCTCTTCTGCCCTGTATACTTGTTTTTAAACGTCTGTGCCAAAACCCCTCCTTTGGCTATAATAAATTAATTTTGCATTCAAAAACTCCTTTCTCCTCCAGAGAAAGCAGGGTATCATCGGCGAAAAATCCAACTTTATAATTTATTTTTTTTTAGTAGAAATTCCTTTTATTTTAACATTACTTCGAAGGCGTTCTGCCAGGGGCTCCGTAATAATTGCGAAAAGTAGAGGAGATAAAGGACACCCCTGACTGGTACCATTAGTTATAGGAATGGGCTTTGATAGATGGTTATTTAACTGAAGGAGATGAATAAAGGGACATAATTTTCTGAATGAATTGCTTGTCGAATCCAAATTTAGATAAAGTGGCTTCAAGAAATTTCCAATTTACCTTATCAAAAGCTTTCTCTGCATCTAGGGAAAGCAGTATGGAGGTAGTCATTGATTTATTTATAAGGTTAATAAGATTAATTGCCCTGCGAGTTCTATCTGTCGTTTCTCTCTTTTGGATAAAACCCAGTTGATCATTGTCTATAATTTTAGGCAATATTTTTTTAAGTCTATCAGCATAGATTTTGGAGACGATCTTAATGTCTGTATTGATTAGTGAAATTGGGCGATAATTGGAGACTAGTTCTCGATTCTCTAAAGATTTAGGGATTAGGGAAATATTGGCTTGGAGATGTTCATCTGGGAATCTACCTTTTAGTTTTGCTTCATAAATATGGTTCATTTTGATCATCGGCAAACTGTCTGCACTTTCCGTGGATAGCGTGTGCGAGTTTCTGTTATTATTGACCCTGCTGAGCTGAAAACATGTTTAGACAACACACTCGCAGCAGGGCAAGCTAGCACTTCCAAAGCGTATAAGGCGAGGTCTGGCCAAGTGTTGAGCTTGAAAACCCAATAGTTAAAGGAAACAGCACAGAGATAATTGCAAAAAAGTAGATTTTATTGAATAATACTCCGAACTGGAAACCTTTGTGTGTCACTGCTAAGAATACATTCTGTCTCCCTAAACCTCCTCCTCAGTCTGTCTCTCTTCCTCCTCCTGCTCCTCCTCAGGCCATCCATGCTGGACATCCCTGAGGCTGAGGTAGTCAATCCCTTGGTTACCAACTTCAAACCATTCCTGTTCTTCATCATCCTCCTCATCCTCAGAATACTTACCAAAGGTGCCTTGAGCCTGTTGGCCGAGGTCCTGCAGATTACTAGCAGCCATTGTGAAGTCTGGATCCACAGACACCTCGGGTGCATTAACACTTTAGTCAGTCAGACCATCCAGAGAGCGTTTCAATAAACAAATCAGTGGAATGGTAATGCTGATAAGAGCATCATCACTGCTCACAATGTTGGTGCAGTAATCAAAATTCTCTAGGAACTTACAAATGTCTGAAATCCACACCCACTCTGCAGTACTTATGTCCGGCAGCTGCGTCTGACAGGCATGTTCCAGCTGGAATTGGGATACTGCCCTCTGCTGCTTATGGATCCTGGCCAACATATGATAGGTTGAATTCCTTCTCTTAGGGAGGTCACATATTAGTCTATGATGAGGCAAATGTAAGTGCTGCTGCAGCACTGCCGGGCCAGCAAAAGGTGGAGATGACTTAGGGAAATGGGCGCTAATACGTTGTACCTTAGTAAGTGGGTCTGGTATCTCAGGGTATTTTTTGAGAAAGTGCTGAACTACTAAATTTACAACGTGGGCCATACAAGGAATGTGTACAAACTTTCCAAGCTTTAAAGCCGCCACCAGATTTCGACCATTATCGCACACTATCACCCCTGGATGGAGGTCCAACGGTGCAAGCCACTCACCTGTCTGCTCAGTTATTGCTTTCAAAAGCTCAGGTGCCGTGTGCGATTTGTCACTGATACAGATGAGCTTCAGTAGAGCGTGTTGCCGCTTAGCTGAGGCAGTGCTGCCAAGATCCCAGCTGGGGAATGAAGTCGATGGTTGGACACCGGTGGATGTTGCGGAGGATGCACAGGAGCCGGATGAAGAGTAGGAGGAGGGAGTTGTTGCTGTGTAGGAGGCTACTAAAACTGTGGTTGAAGTGGGCCCGGCTATTCTGGGTGTGGGAATTATATAGGATGTTGCTTGTCCAGACTCTGTACCAGCCGCCACCAAGTTCACCCAGTGTGCCGTCAGTGAGATGTAGTGTCCCTGTCCACTTCCGCTTGTCCACGTGTCTGTGGTTAAGTGGACCTTCCCTGTTATGGCATTGGTGAGAGCCCATTTGATGTTTATGGACACATGATTGTAAAGTGCGGGACAGCACAACGAGCAGAATAGTGGCGGCTTCGCACAAAGTAGCGATGTTCTGCCACCGCCAAAAGTTTGCGGAAAGCCTCTTCCCACAAGTCGATATGGCAACATCTCAAGGGCTATCAATCGTGCAATGTGTACAGTTATGGTTTCTGCCCTTGGGTGCGTAACAGGGTATTTTTGCTTATTTTCGGAGGTCTGTGGTATGCACAACTGAACGGAACGCTGGGACACCAAAGCTGATGTGGTCGATAATGATTGAGTGTGGCCAACATCAGGTTGGGAGAAGGAGGGATCAGCACCACTTTCTTACACACGAATTTGGGAAGCAGGCAGCCCAGAGGAAATGGCAGTGTTTTGAGTCTGGAAATCATGTTTTTTTTACTATAGCTTTCAACCATCTAGTGGTGTGCTTGGCTAACATATGGTTTCTCATGCTGTAGGTCCCTAAGCTGCAAGTATTGCTGCCTCTGCTAAGCTTGGTCTGACAGATTTGACAAATGGCAACCGTTTTGTCCAAAGGACTCTTAAAAACTCCTACAAAAAAACCCTCCCACACAATCGCATCACAGACTCTTGGACTTAGAGATGACACAGGTGGTGGTGTCATTTGCACAGTTGGTTGAGCTCTGGCAGTGGTCGAAACCCTATCTCTTACAGCCTTTTTGCGGACTATGGGTACATGCTCCTCTGCGCTGCTGCTCTCGCAATGCATGCCACCCATCCATGTTGGATCAGTCACCTCATCATCAACCAGGTCGTGTTCACATTACTGAAGGTCAATATCTTCGGGAATGCAGGTTTCAGGCTGACCTTTGGGCAACTGTGTCTCATCATCCTCAAACATTTCCACCTGTTTGCCCAGCATGTCACGGCCAACAACGTGGCTTTCTTCTGGCCTTGGGTGCTCAAAGATCTGTGCATCACTGCACACCAAGGCCTTACATGCTTTGGTGGTGTTGCGTACAAAGAAGCAAGAAAGGTCAAAGAGTCCTGTAAATATTTCCTCAGAGTAAACTGCTTTGGGGTCATATGTTTCCTTAGAATACTAATGTGAGGAAGGAGGACTAGGCTGAGGATTTGATGGCCCAGCCTCTGGGCTACTCAAATCTGTCTGTGGACCGTTGGGATTTGCTACTCGACAAGTAACTGGAGGCATTTTCTGCTAGCCAACTCGTTACCTGTTCGCACTGTTCAGGGCGCAAAAGTGGTTTCCCACATGGAACAGAAAATTGGGATATGAAGGCAGAGGTAGATAAAGCAGGAACCTTTTTCTTTGGCTTTGGCACACTGCTTAGGCGACCACCACTGTCACTACCACCTCGTCCACAGCCCTTACCGCCTGTTTTTCCCAGTTTTTTGGGTTTTAATATTTGAAGGTAAACACTGTAACGTGTTAAAAGTTTGCTACGATAGCAAAAAAAGCAAAGTACCTTTACTTGACAAAGTACCACTTGGATTTATCGACAAAGATGTTGTGAATGTCTTTTAGCCCTAAAAGAAGACAGGGTTTGACACCACTTTTATTTTAATATTAATTTTTGGCGCCCAGACTGTGTTTTAGTAGCAGCATGCCACTATCTAGGTTGGTGCTATGACGGTATTTGGCTTCAGTGTTAAAATATTTTTTTTAAAGGGTTTAACAATTAAAGGGGGAAAAGTAATATCATAGAAATTATTTAAATAATGCACATAAATTACAGATTAACCACAAACTTAATATAATCTATACCTAGATCATAAGGAAAGGAGGATAGTGAAAGGAAATAGGAAGTTGGAGATCAAATAGTTTTATTGGTTGGGTTAAGTGGAAGGGGGAAGGAGAGAAAAAGAAAAGAGGGACATAGGAGAACTATATTAAAAAAAAACAAAAAAAAACAAACTAACAATATAATAGTGCACAAACTAACCTTTATATAACCTTAAATAACTATGTTGAGTTACAAAAACCCATAAAGTAAATGACCACAATATATAATTAAATCATGGGAATAGTAGGCAAGAACGTTATTTCATATAATGAACACGTATTTAAAAACCGAAAATAAGCTAATTATCCCTAGCGATAAGACAAATAAGTTACGTAATACTCTGGAGGTACTCATTCCAGAGGTTCCACTGTGTATGGTATTTAGGAAAGCAATTATTTAAAGTGGCGTGTCTTGTCTCAAATTCATTATGTTGTTTTATTGAGTTTGTTACTAGGGTTATATCAGGGGGCAGAGGGTTTTTCCAATGAGAGGCAATTAATGATTTTGTAGTTAGGAAAATGTGGATGATTAAAGATTTATAGGAAGGGCTTAATGAATCTAGATCAAGAGAAAGGAGAGCTAACTGGGGTGTCAAAACAATATCTAAATGAGTAACTCTATTGATTAGATTTGATATTTTTTCCCAGAGAGGCTTCAACACTGGGCATTCCCAGAAGATATGTAACAGACTCCCAATGCCTTTACAATTTCTCCAACATAATGGGGAAATGGAAGGATTAAATTTATGCAACCTAGTTGGAGTGTAGTACCAGCGAGAAGTTATCTTGAAATGAGTTTCCAGAAGAGAAGCACACAAGGAAGAAGAGTTAGTTGCTTTA
Source organism: Anomaloglossus baeobatrachus (assembly GCF_048569485.1). Lineage (NCBI taxonomy): Eukaryota > Metazoa > Chordata > Amphibia > Anura > Aromobatidae > Anomaloglossus > Anomaloglossus baeobatrachus. The sequence goes on from NC_134354.1 coordinate 761,553,553, forward strand.
AGAGAGTGAAACCAATCTTCCTCTGAAAACGCCATCCCAAGCTCTTTTTCCCACTCCACCATGTATTTCAGCTTATTAAAGCTCAAATCGCTTAAAAGGTGATGATAAATATTTTTTGTGCTCCAAGTCAGGGCATTATTCAATTTGCAAAAGAGAGAATCAACCAATTGATGAAGCGAGTTCTTGTTAGCCAAAAGTTTCCTAAGATTATCTCTTAAAGACAGTAGGGTTTTGAAGTCTATATCGGGAATTTTATGCTTGATTTTGATATCAAGAAAGGAAATGAAATCATTGCCGTCATGTATATGAGAAACCTTTTTTAAGTTCAGGGAATGCCAAGCTTTGGGAAGTTCTATATTAGCCAATAGTGCTAAAAAAATTGAGAGAAAAATTCTTTATTTGAGAGTATTTACTAATTTTGGGAGATTGTTTCAACAAATATTTCCATGCACTAATTGTGGCCCAGAGTGTAGGAGTGTTCGGAGGAGGAAGGGAAGGATTAATTGTGTGGGAAAGGAGGAGGGTCTTGAGAGGTCTATAGTTGTTAGCTGATAGCTCTAAGTCTAGCCATGGAAAGGGATGTGAATTTTTTAACCATTGTTGGCTTTGTTGAATAAGGAAAGTCATGTAATAATTGGTAAGGTCCGGCACGCCCATACCTCCTTTTTTCCTATGTTTAGTTAAGGTTAATCTAGAAATTCTGGGGCGCTTAGAATCCCATATAAAGTCATTCATTAATTTTGTTAATTTTAAAATATGGTGCAAGGGAACATATAGAGGGATGGATCTAAATTGATAAATGATTTTGGGAAGAACCATCATTTTAAAAATTGTTATCCTCCCCAGCCAAGACATTTCAGTTTTTGAGTAATGTAATGTATCTTTTTTAAGATTGTTAACTAAGAGATTTATATTGGTTTCCAGCATATCGTGAAGAGTTTTCGTAATAGTAATGCCTAGATAAGGAATAGAATTTGTCTCTTGTGAAAAGGAAGTAATATTTTTAATTCAGCCTATCGAAACATCATCTAAGTGGAAATGTTGGATTTTTGGGGATTTAGTTTGTAATAAGATATATGTGAAAATTTTTCTAGGGATGTAATCAATTCAGGGACAGAAGACATGGGGTCAGAAAGGGAGAGTAAAATATCATCAGCATATAAGCCAATTTTGTGTTCTTTTGTTTTGGTGAAAATCCCTTTAATATCTACATTCGATCTAATGTATTCAGCTAGGGGTTCTATAGAAAGATTGAAAAGGATAGGAGAAAGAGGGCAACCCTGTCTTGTACCATTAGTTATGCTGAAGGGAGATGACAACTGATTATTCGCTTATACCCTAGCAGTTGGTGCAGAGTATAATGCCATAATCATATTAATAAAACTGTCATTGAAGCCAAATTTCGACAGAGTCGCCCTCAGATATTGCCAGTTAACACGGTCAAAAGCCTTTTCAGCATCAAGTGCCAGCAATACGGATGGTATATTATTTTTACTCATCTGATGGACAAGGTTGATTGTTCTCCTCGTACCATCAGATGTTTGCCTCCCTTTAACAAAACCAAGTTGATCTACATTAATGATGTTTGGGATGATCTTTGACAACCTATTTGCTATTAATTTAGAGTATATTTTTGTGTCTGTATTGATTAGGGATATGGGTCTATAATTACCAACTAATGCACTATCTCCACCTGGCTTAGGGATTAATGAGATTGTCGCTTGCAGCATTTCTTGAGGGCTATGGCCTGATGAAGAAATTTTATTAAATGTCTTGGTCAGATGTGAGATCAAGAGGGGGCAAAATAATTTATAATATTCGTTTGTATATCCATCAGGGCCAGGGGATTTTCCTAATTTTATAATTTTAACGAGTTAATAGCATTACGAACTTCTGATTCTGAATAGGGGATGTTTAGGTTATTTAGATCGTCTGATGAAATACTTGGTAAGTTCAATTTGGATAGGAATTCATTAATTAGAGTTGTGGTAGGCTGGGGAGTATGAGAATCATTTTTAAGATTATAGAGATTTTCATAATATTTGGCAAAAGTATCAACTATTTCCTTGGGATGATAAGTCATATTACCATTGGGCATTTTAATTGACGTAATTCTTTTACGAATTCTCAAATTCTTAACTCTTTGGGCCATTAATTTTGAGGGCTTATTAATTGAAGAATAAAATGTTCTTTTCCAGTACAAATTGAATCTATCATAGTCTTCCAACAAGATTAATCTTAATTGGGACCTGAGATCTAATAACTCTCTATGAAGATCTATTGCTGGAGAGCCAAGATTCTGTTGCATTCTTTCAACATTGTTGATCTTATTTTGGAGTTGTACGATTTTTTCACTCTTGATTTTTTTGTGATGTGCTGAAATACCCATTAATTCCCCTCTCACTACCGCTTTATGGGCATTCTATATTATTGTAGGACAAATCAAATCATCGATGTTTTCTATAAAGTAATTAATAATTATTTTCTCTAATTGTGACTTGTAAATTGGGGAATTTATTAGTAATGGACTACATTTCAACAAGAGATGTCTTTGAGCCTGCGAATTTAATACAATCTCACCCAGTACTGGTGAGTGGTCAGAAAATGTTTTCTGAGGAATGATAACCTTTTTAAATTTAGAAATAGAGAAAGACGTTGTTAAGATTAAGTCTATTCTGGAAAAGGTATTGTAGGTATCAGAATAAAAAGTGAATTCCCATGATGAGGCGTTTAAACTTCTGAAAGTATCTAGAAGTTCATTGTCTGATAACCATTTTCTAAGGGAAAAAGAGCAAACTCTGTTTTGGGCTGTAGAATCCAATATGCGATCTGGGACCAGATTAAAGTCCCCTAGAAAGAAAACGTCTCCAATTTTAATATTATTTAGCATGGAAATTACCCTGTTCAGGAATCCAATTTGGCCAAAATTGGGGGCATGGACGTTGACAATTGTGCATGGGTTATTATTGATTTTGCAAGCTAAAATGTGGATTCTACCTTGATCGTCATAAGCTTCGTTAATAAGTTGAAAAGAGACAGTGTTTTTTATCAAAGTACAAACCCCAGCCTTCTTCTCATTCAAGGCAAAAAAAGAATTAGGGAAATTTTTGTTTGAAAAGGTGGGATGATTCTCTCTAGCAAATTTGATTTCCTGTAAGCAAACAATGTCGGCATATGAATTTTTGATGTCTTTCCATGCCTGAAACCTTCTCCTCGGACTATTGAGGCCTCTAACATTATAAGTAAAGATTTTTGTGGACATAAGCGTGTAATAAGGAAACTTTCTTTGTCGCTCCATTGGGAGACCCAGACAATTGGGTGTATAGCTTCTGCCTCCGGAGGCCACACAAAGTATTACACTCAAAAGTGTAACCCCTCCCCTCTGCCTATACACCCTCCCGTGCCTCTCGGGCTCCTCAGTTTTATGCTTTGTGTAGAAGGAGGCACACATCCACTCACATCTCCATTTTAGTCAGCAGCAGCTGCTGATTGTATCGGTTGGAAGAAAAGAGGGCCCCCACGGGGCCCCCGGCATGCTCCCTTCTCACCCCACTAAGTCGGCGGTGCTGTTAAGGTTGAGGTACCCATTGACTTATAGTATTAAATAAAAAACCAAGACAACAATTAAACTTTCCTAACAATTAAAATATAAAAGGATTAAATATAAACCCGGTATGTAACTTGGATATAATTTACACTAATAAGTTAACAGTACCCAACTTCTTGCGTATATGAGTAATTTAAAATCTTATAGATTCTAGAAACAAAATCACAAAAACAAGAAATACAAAATCAAATAAACAATAAAATATAACAGAAAAAGAGATATAGTTTTAGTTCTCCTAAATGGATTCTAGTCTTAACTAACTTAGAATCTCTGGAAAGGCAAAGTTCAACGGGAAGAAAGTGGGAGATGTTTAGTCCTCTTCCTTGGAAGGTGATGCAAAGAGGGAGAAACACTCAAAATTATGAGCAAGGTCATAGTCAAATCCATGAAAATGGAATACTAATATATCATGAAGTCTATAATCCGGTAACTTGGTCTATAAGAGCAGTGAAAAAACATCAGGGGTGCCTCTAAAACTTCATCAGGTTTGATTGTGACAAGAAGAAAAGTTTGGATCTTTGTTTTTGAGTAAGGAGGCAACAAATCTAATTCCATCTTCGGGGGTTAATATGGGGATCGTTTTCCCATTAAGCCAGATCAAAAGTTTGGTGGGAAAGCCCCAGCGATACTGAATGCCTTTTTCTTGTAGTTTTTTTGTGGTATCAGCGAATGATCTTCTAAGATCCATAGTTTCTTTTGATAAGTCTATAAATACACGGATATGATGGAAAGGATCCGGTAATGATCTGTTATGTTTCATGTAATGTAGGATTTTTTCTTTCGTATTAAAAAAATGTAATCGAAATATCACATCTCTTGGAACATCTGGCCCAATGGATCTCGGTTTAGGAAGTCTGTGGATCCGGTCTATTTCAGTATCCAGTTCGGAGAGTGATGGCAAGATCGTTTTCATAATATTTTTTACATATCCTTCTAAGTCACAGTTAGGGACTGATTCTGGAATACCTCTTAGCTTGATGTTATTTCGTCTCGACCTATCTTCAATGTCAGCTACTTTACTACGAAGAAGGCGAATTTGGGATTGTAGATTGGTTTGACCTCTGGAGAGATCTTCTGTCTTCTCTTCAACTTTACAAATCTTTTCTCCATATTAGTCCAGTCTGTTATGGATGGCTGTAAGATCTTCTTTCAATGTTGTGGTTTGAGATGCTAAAGCCGCATTGATGTTATTGTTAAGAGAAGAAATCAACCCGATCATTAAGGATTCTAGATTTAGGGTTTTTAGATGTTGATTTCCCTCCAGATTTGATAAGTCCAACTGAGGTATCTGAAGCTGAATATGTGGTGAGTAATCTAATCTGGGTCTTTGTCTGGGGATTTCGAATCGTCGCTGGAGTCAGTAAGTATTTTTGCGTAGGTAACTCTATAGTTTTCATATGCCCCATCCATCTCTTTCCTTTTGTTGCTTGGAGCAGATAAGTCCATGTCATCATGAAGTGTGGATGATTGTTTATTACCATTAAGAGGATCAAAATTCGGGGGTTGGATGAAATTTGTTTGAGGTCCGCCAGACTGGTGATTTTCTCCTGCATGACTTTTTTCTATGTTGTCTTCTTCATTAATACAATTCCTATGGTAAAGGTCTGAAGATTGTGAGTCATTCACTTTTTTTGTAACAGATGAAAGTATTGACAATTCTTTATCTTTTGGTTTCTGAGAATCTCTTATGTTATTATGTTTCCCATAAACCAGTTTATTGGCTGTGCGAGGAGGTTTACTTGATGTTGAAGGGATTACAGTTTTTGAGATAGCCCCTTTCTCCATTTTGTTTGTAATAAGTGATTAGATGGGATAACAGGCAGAAATCTTCAGAATTCAGCACACTGCCACGGTATTAACTAGAGCAGCGCTATAGTTGTGACATTTGCTTTCTGCTCTGGCTTGTAAAAGAAACAACTAAATAAAGCAGCAACAGTCTACTATATATAGCGAAACTGTACACCGCCACGGTATATACTAGAGTAGTGCTATAGCTGTGGCTCGAGCTCTCTCCTTTTAATAAAGCAGTAGCAGATAGTTATGATAAAGTATAAATGTATTTTTGTGAGTCAGGACGTCCGTAGGCAAAGGCACAAAGTCCGAAATGAGATCAGCCTTGATGAAAGGGATCTCAGTTTCAATGAAGTTAAGGAAGCCGGCTTTTCAGCATTATAATATCCAAATTAGTTGACGTGTGAGACTGCACCCGAAGTCACAATGTTATTATCTGGGCTAGCCTAAAGAGGTAGGATTATAAGGACACCAAAAATGCACTGAAATCAGTCTGTCATTAATATTACAACTTCCGCTGGATCTTCTTCAGCAGAGCTGAGTTGCCATGGTTTCCAATATGGCCGAAGCTGAGGCTCCTGACAGGATTTTTAACAGTTTTATAAATGTCAATAACCTATAAAGAACAGAGTAGATAGCAAAAAGGTAAAATCAAATAATATCTTTATTGAAAAATTCATCAGCAAAGTAAAAAACAAACAAAAAAAGAAAAAAGGGGATCAACCATGAAAATTATTTCCATCCATAAGCAACCCAAAAACACAATTGTATCACCAATACATAATGAATATATATATATATATATTTTGACCACTAAGGGTCTTCAATAAAAAAATATAAATATAGCACTCCTCTTCAGTCAGTATATAAAGCAATAAATCAGATGTGTAGAACAAATCCACCTGTGCAAATAAAGCAAAAGATAGGTAAAATGCACTATATGGGCTGTGTTTCAATAGCAAGCTAGAAAAGGATAAATGGCACTGCCAATATATATATTGCACCAACCCAAAGATGATAAATAGCAGCAGAAAGGTAATAATTATTGCACTGACACAGAGCACCGAAAAACCAGCGATTTTAGCAGCAACAGGACAAGTAATATTGCATTAGCCCGAGGTTCAAAAATGCTGCCACAAAAAGCGTGAAGAGGCCAGGGAATACACAGTAATTATTGCACTGATAATATGATAATTATAAATGTCGCTGCAGCAAACTAATTTATTCTTTTCAACTTGTAGTGAAGTGAAAGAGAGATGGAGGGGACATCAGATGGGACTGGGCTGGCTACCACAGGCTAGATTTTGGCTACTGTAAGAATGGGTATGTCTCTGTATGTAGTAAAGTCCTGTGGCCCATCACAGATTTTAAGCTCAAGCTTCTCAATGCCTCAACCAATTTCTTCAAGAAAGGTACCAAAATATTCCTGGGACCTTCCCACAAATTATTCTCAAGTTTTTTGACCGGAAATTTACCTAAAAAAAATGCTTTAATCGTCGCTTCAGAAAATGACCGTTGCTCCACTCCTTATATGGCTATGACCTCATCGCCTGCCCAACTGCCTCTCTCACGGTATTTGGCTTCAGGTAGAAGTTGAGCCACTGACACCGACTATTAATTTAAATTGTCAGAATAAACTGTGGGAATGGATAGCGCAATAGGGTCTTACCCGGTATATACCGAGAAAAAAGGAAGAATTACACTCACCGCAAGGAGTTGTGCCAGTCACAACTCCTGTATAAGCAAGTGGTAATTGGGTGAACTCTGCTGCAGTCCCCGTGGTAGCTAACAGAGTAATGGAGGAGTTTTATGCCACGCTATTCACCAGGTACATGGACGAGAAGATAATCAATGTTCCTTTATTGTAGCTTGTGTCTACGCGTTTCAGGACCTCTGCTCCCTTCATCAGGACATACAGCACAAAGATAACATCTGCTGCTGATTCACAGATTGCAGCATAAGTACACGACAAGGAGAAAAAAAAAAAAACAAACGCCCCCAAAATAAAAAAAATTGGCGGGCTGTACTGACGCATATAGCAGGAAAGCATTAAAAAACATCAAAAGAGAAAGGAAATCAGGGGAAAGGATTGAAGTTCATATAAAACCATATTATTAAATGTTAAAACCAGAATTGTATGGGTTAAATTTTCAAAGAAGTGTATAAAAATTATATAAATAAATAAAATAATTGATTTGGAATTTGTCAGAGTCATTATTGTGCTAGAACCAGTTAACCTAGAGGGTTAGTATACATAGATGGTGGTATGGAGAGCCTTAACTGCCCGTACCACCCGTGATTTAGATATTAGCCTGTGCCGTTATTCAGCCGTCATGGACTCTAAAAACTGTAATGAAAATGTTTGTTATAATGTTTGTTATATCATTTAATGGAAATTATTACTTTTATATGGATACTTTTCATTGAAAGAAAAGAGGATGTGATGTATACTGTGGGATAAAAAAGTCAGGAAGGAGTGATTCATTTTACATCGCAGTGTGGAAGCAAGTAGCAGAGTAACAGATACTGAGCCAGCCTCCGTAAACTGCGGCTGAACTGGGGGTTAGTTGGGGTCAAATTCATTCATAAAAACAGTTTATAGAGGTAATACAAATATGAGCTCAGGGGCAGTAAGGGTTATTTGTCCTCCGTGAGCTTAGTATAGAATAGAAAATTCAACCAAGTTTACATTGGTCAGAATAGTAGTGCACATATTATGAAACTAGCAAGTACTCCTCCAGACTTTAGGGTTTACAGTTCTAAGCTCCACACTGGAAGTAAGTCCTCAATATTTATTTTAATTTTAAAAAAGGAAAAGTCAGCACCTTTTTTTTCTTATATAGAGAACACTCAAATATATAAAATAATAGACAAAATGTATCATATATAATGATATGTATTAAGGAAACGAAAAAGGTGAAAAACCTGCCATTAAAATCAATAAAAGGAGTAGACATGAGTTGGTGTATGAAAAAAAATTATTATGGATACATAAAATTAATGATAAAATATTTCCATTTTAAAAACTCAATTATTGAAAATTAGAGGTGATGCGGATTAGGAGCTTGTAGGGGGTCACCTAATGGAACAGATCGGTGACCTCGTTGAGACCTACTGGCTTTAAAGTGTTTAGCTTGTAAATCCAGTAGGTCTCTTTTCTGTTCAGGACTTCCACCCGATTGTAAGTTTGAGGGGGAATATGGTCAATAGGGGTGACTTTTATTCTGGCTTTTGTCCCATGTTCAATTGTAGTGTGCCTTGATAACCCATGTAGCATAAAACCAATTTTGATGTTATGCTTGTGGGAATTAATCCTGTTATGGAGTTCCTGTATTGTTCTCCCAACATATAATTTGCCACACTCACATTCTATTAGATAGATGATAAAGGACGATTGACAGGTAAGGTGGACTTTAATAGGAAAAGACTCTCTCAAAGAGAATTTGAAATTGTATCTATTGTGTGAGATAGATCTACAGCACAGGCAATTCTTTCTGAAACATTTGAAGGAACCTGCCATCATGCCGGTGTCTGTTTTAACCCCTATTGCAAGCGCTTTCGGTCTACTTGGGGCCAGAATGCTCTTTAAATTAGGAGCCCTTCTGAAAGTGATACCTGGTTTTTCAGGAATATTGCTCTTTAAAAAGGGTCATTCAAGAGTATCCCCCAGTGGCTGGATAAGATCACCCTTATTTGGTCACAATCTTTACTATAAGTGGTGACAAAAATTGGAGGTGAAATCCTAATTATTGGTCCTGATAGGTTTTATACCTGGTTTTATTAAATCTGCTTGTTTGAGCAGCTTAGAATCACTGTATGCTTTCTTGATAAGTGCTAAAGTGTTACGGGGGGCTGTCTGATAATAACCGAAAGGAGTATCAGACAGTCAGGGTCCACCGTGCAAAGACTTTGCTGCAGACTATGGCAGAGTGCAATACCTCTGTTAACTCACAGAAGGATATAATAAGTAAGTAAAGCAATTCCTCCCTTACTTGGAGGGTGTGTGGAATGATCTCTGTTAATAATCACAGAGACAAAGGCAATGTGTGCGAAATGGCACCTACCTAGGTCCGCTCTTCTAGTGGTGCAAAAGAGACGAACAGCAACGTAAGCCGCACAAAGCTCCTACCTGCGTTCGCTCCACTAGTGTGCGAGGACACGAACCACTAGATATGGCACCTGCCTAGGTCCGCTCTTCTAGTGGTGCAAAAGAGACGAACAGCAGCGTAAGCCGCACAAAGCTCCTACCTCTGTTCTCTCCCCTAGTGTGCGAGGATACGAACAACTGCCAGACGCAGTATAAGGAACGTTACCCTAGCGGCAACGTCCACCTACGAGTAGAATCACAAGGCCCAGCCAGACCATGTGCCTCAGGCACCTGCCTATGTCCGCTCCCCTAAGAGGTAAGGATACGGACAGCAGCCGAAGCTGTAAGGTATAAGAACGCTACCCTGCCGGTAGCGCTCACCTAGCATAGACAGAGGAATGCCTAGAGGAACGCGCACAGAGCGTCTACTCATATGCATGAACCAAGAGGACTGAGCACCATGCGGCGTGTGTCAGGGTCTTATATAGACTCTGTGCCTCATCCAAGATGGAGGACACCAGAGCCAATCCGCTGCCAGAACGACAGGAGTGACGTCATGCTGGCCTATCACCGAGCAAGACGTCACAAGCACATGACCAGCGACCAATCGGCATAGAAGGTGTCAGAGACATGTGACCTCGTGTCAGCGATGATGTCACCCGCACATGTGCAATGGCTCCAAGATTGGACTTAGTCTCCGGCGCTCGCACATGTGCAGTAGCAAGAAATCTGGACTTAGTCTCCAGCGCTCGCACATGTGCAGTAGCAAGAAATCTGGACTTAGTCTCCAGCGCTCGCACATGTGCAGTAGCAAGAAATCTGGACATAGTCTCCAGTGCTCGCAGCAACCGTAACAGTACCTCCCCCTCAAGGGCCCCCCTCCCGGCGACGCAGGTAATCGGCAACTAAGTCGGGAGCATGGACAGCCTCCTCAGGCTCCCAAGAGCGATGTTCCGGGCCATAGCCCTCCCAATCTATCAAGAAGAACCTGCGCCCTCTAACCATCTTAGAACCAACTATGGCTCGTACCTCATAGCTAGAGCGAGAGGAATCAGAGGCAGGAGAGTGCACTTCACGAGCGTGAGGTAAAATAGCCGGCTTTAGCAGTGAGACATGGAATTTGTCATGAATCCTAAGATGGACAGGTAACTTCAATTGATAGACTACAGGATTTACCTGTCGAAGAACCTCATAAGGACCCAGGAAGCGAGGAGCAAATTTGACAGAGCTCACTCTAAGTCTCACGTGTTTTGCAGAGAGCCACACAAAGTCCCCTGGAGAAAAGACAGGAGCCGGGCGACGAAACCGATCGGACACCGTCTTCATACGGTCCTTAGCTGCTTGGATCGACTCTTGAGTCCGATCCCAAACCTCTCTGGCATTAGTTGCCCAGTCGGCCACAAGAGGAGGAGGTGCAGCAGCGGGAAACGGTACCGGTACCCTAGGGTGTTGCCCATTATTGAGTACGAACGGTGTCTGCCCAGTGGCCTCAGCCAGCGAATTGTTAAGGGCAAATTCTGCCCAGGGTAGGAGGGAGGACCAGTTATCGTGGTTCTCAGCAACAAAGTGTCGAAGGTATATAATCATAGATTGATTGGTACGTTCAACCAAACCATTAGTCTCCGGATGGTATGCCGAAGAGAGATTCAACTCAATTTGCAGAAGGCTACAAAGCTCTCGCCAGAAACGGGAAGTAAATTGCGGGCCTCTATCACAAATGATACGATCTGGCATCCCGTGAAGCCTAAAGACATGCTTGAGGAATAGTTTGGCTAGTACCCTGGAAGATGGGATTCTCGATAACGGTACGAGATGAACCATCCGGGAGAAATGGTCCGTAATGACCCACACAAATCTATGTCCCTGTGAACATGGAAGATCACCCACAAAGTCCATGCCTACCACCTCCCATGGTCTATCTGGCACTGGTAAAGGATGCAAGAGCCCAGCCGGTCTCTGCCGTAATGGACGGTTGCGAGCACACGAGTAGCAGGAACCGACATATCTCTTGACGTGGCTGGCTAAGTGTGGCCACCAATACCACCTCTCCAGTAACTCTCGTGTCCGCCTAATACCAAAATGCCCACCCACCTTTGAGGTGTGGGCCCATGACAGTATATCATTCTGTCGATCAGGCGGAACAAAGGTCTTGCCCGGTGGGATTTGGTCTAACGTCACAGGGGAGAGCGTATGAAAAACCCTGGAGGGAAGGATAAGACGAGGTTCGTCAATCTCTTCCTGGGTAGAAAGCATAGAGCGAGACAGGGCGTCTGCCTTGTTATTCTTACTCCCAGACAAATAGTTGATGGAGAAGTGAAAGCGGGAGAAAAACAAGGACCAGCGGGCTTGGCGAGGATTCAGACGCTGAGCGGTTTGTAAGTACGTCAGATTCTTATGGTCTGTATAGACCTGGAAAGGATGTTTCGCTCCTTCCAGCAAGTGACGCCACTCCTCCAAGGCTAATCTCAAGGCGAGCAGTTCCCTATCCCCAATGGTATAGTTTCTCTCTGCCGGTGAAAAGGTTTTAGCAAAGAAGAAACACGGCCTTTTTCTACCTGCACCGTTCTTTTGATACAAGACCGCACCAGCCCCCACTGAAGAGGCATCAACCTCTAAGAGGAAGGGCTTACTCTCATCGGGTCTTTGAAGAACGGGAGCAGTTGAAAAGTGTCTTTTTACTGCCTCAAAAGCCTGAGATGTCTCAGTAGACCAGGCTTTGGGATTAGCACCTTTCTTAGTCAAGGCCACCAAAGGGGCCACCAAAGTAGAAAAATGGGGTATGAACTGCCTGTAATAATTTATGAATCCTAAGAAGCGTTGCACCGCCTTCAAGGAATGAGGTTCGGACCATTGCAGGACAGCAGAGAGCTTCGCAGGATCCATAGCTAGACCCTCTTGTGAGATAATGTAACCCAAAAAAGGCAATGAGGACTGCTCGAATACACATTTCTCGAGTTTAGCAAACAATGAGTGCTCCCTTAAACGGGAAAGGACACGAACGACATCCTGAAGATGAGTCTCCAGATCAGGAGAAAAAATCAGGATGTCGTCCAGATACACCACTACTGAGGATAACAGTAAATCCCTGAACACATCGTTTACGAAGTCCTGAAATACTGCGGGTGCATTACATAACCCAAAAGGCATGACGAGGTATTCATAGTGACCGTCTCGGGTGTTAAAAGCGGTCTTCCATTCGTCACCCTTTCGAATTCGTACCAAGTTATACGCACCCCGCAGATCCAACTTCGTAAAAACTTGAGCTCCTCTCAGTCTGTCAAAGAGCTCCGAAATTAAAGGTAATGGGTATTTGTTCTTTATTGTGATTGCGTTGAGACCCCTGTAATCTATGCAGGGACGCAAATCACCCTCTTTCTTCCGAACAAAGAAAAACCCAGCTCCCGCGGGAGAGACAGACTTACGAATGAACCCCTTCTCTAAGCTCTCTCTTATATAGGTCGACATGGCCTCCGACTCAGGTATCGACAGGGGGTAAACCCTGCCTTTAGGTGGAACCGAACCTGGGATAAGGTCTATGGCACAGTCATACGGCCTATGGGGTGGAAGAACCTCAGCACCCTGTTTGGAGAACACGTCAGCGAAATCCAAATAGGGTGTAGGTATGGGAGAGAGATCAGTTGATGCAACCGCAACGACCTTAGGTGGTAAGGGAAGACATCGGGACTGACATTTCGAACCCCAACTAATAATGCTGTCAGACTCCCAGTCAATGTGAGGAGCATGAGTCCGAAGCCATGGAAGACCCAGAAGGACGTCGTCTATACCCTCAGGCAAAACAAGAAAAGAAATCTCCTCTATGTGACCCTGAGACAGGGAAAGGCGCAAGGGAACTGTCCTCAATGTAATGGAGTCAGACAACATAGTTCCATTAACAACACGGACAGGAATAGGCGCCTCTAACATGATAGAGGGAATATTGTGTCCCTTTACAAATCCTGAGGACACAAAAATCCCGTCAGCTCCGGAATCCACAAAAGCCATAATAGGCCATGTATTCTCAGATAACGAGAGCTGACCTGGGATACAACACTTAGAGGGTGCAGAAGACGTCTCTAGTAACCCCCCTCTAATGGTTACTAGGCCAGGGAGTTTCCCTGACGACTAGGACACTTGTTGGCATAGTGCCCAGCCTGACGACATACGTAACATATAGGAGGACCAGACTTGCGTAGTCTGGAGAACGTATGACCTAACTCCATAGGAGTGGGAGATGTTTCAGATGCTGAGGAAGATGGTAGTGGACCCTCAACAACTGGAATAGCCCAATGCTTAGGGCGTGAGGAAGAGACCTCGAGTCTACGTTCCTTATGGCGTACATCGATCCTCGTTGCTACTGTGATCAAGTCCTTCAGAGAAGCAGGGACCTCACGAGTAGCAAGGGCATCCTTGACATAGCCTGCCAACCCTCTCCAGAAGATAGGAATCAACACCTTCTCTGGCCAATCTAGTTCTGCCACCAGAGTTCTAAAAGCAATGGCATAAGAACTAGTGGATAACGTACCCTGAGATAGATCTAACAGTCTCAGGGCCGCATCATGGGTAACCTGCGGACCCATGAATACCGCCTTAAGAGCATCAAGAAAGTCTTGATGTCTCAGAGCGCTCCCATAGGGGAGTCGCCCATTCTAAGGCTTTGTCCTGAAGTAAGGAGATGATAAAGCCTACTCTGGACCTCTCCGTAGAGAAGCGAGAAGAGTTGACCTCTAGGTGTATCTGACACTGACTAATGAAACCACGACATGATCTGGCATCGCCAGAATATCTGTTTGGCAGAGCAAGTCGAGGATCATGTGCAGATGTCACCATGGTCTGAGGTTTATCCTCTATACTCTTGAGCCGTGACTCAAGTACTTGTATGTAACGGTGTAACTGCTGATATTCTGCCATAACTGCCAGACCCTTGGCTCAGTCCTAATGTTACGGGGGGCTGTCTGATAATAACCGAAAGGAGTATCAGACAGTCAGGGTCCACCGTGCAAAGACTTTGCTGCAGACTATGGCAGAGTGCAATACCTCTGTTAACTCACAGAAGGATATAATAAGTAAGTAAAGCAATTTCTCCCTTACTTGGAGGGTGTGTGGAATGATCTCTGTTAATAATCACAGAGACAAAGGCAATGTGTGCGAAATGGCACCTACCTAGGTCCGCTCTTCTAGTGGTGCAAAAGAGACGAACAGCAGCGTAAGCCGCACAAAGCTCCTACCTGCGTTCGCTCCACTAGTGTGCGAGGACACGAACCACTAGATATGGCACCTGCCTAGGTCCGCTCTTCTAGTGGTGCAAAAGAGACGAACAGCAGCGTAAGCCGCACAAAGCTCCTACCTCTGTTCGCTCCCCTAGTGTGCGAGGATACGAACAACTGCCAGACGCAGTATAAGGAACGTTACCCTAGCGGCAACGTCCACCTACGAGTAGAATCACAAGGCCCAGCCAGACCATGTGCCTCAGGCACCTGCCTATGTCCGCTCCCCTAAGAGGTAAGGATACGGACAGCAGCCGAAGCTGTAAGGTATAAGAACGCTACCCTGCCGGTAGCGCTCACCTAGCATAGACAGAGGAATGCCTAGAGGAACGCGCACAGAGCGTCTACTCATATGCATGAACCAAGAGGACTGAGCACCATGCGGCGTGTGTCAGGGTCTTATATAGACTCTGTGCCTCATCCAAGATGGAGGACACCAGAGCCAATCCGCTGCCAGAACGACAGGAGTGACGTCATGCTGGCCTATCACCGAGCAAGACGTCACAAGCACATGACCAGCGACCAATCGGCATAGAAGGTGTCAGAGACATGTGACCTCGTGTCAGCGATGATGTCACCCGCACATGTGCAATGGCTCCAAGATTGGACTTAGTCTCCGGCGCTCGCACATGTGCAGTAGCAAGAAATCTGGACTTAGTCTCCAGCGCTCGCACATGTGCAGTAGCAAGAAATCTGGACTTAGTCTCCAGCGCTCGCACATGTGCAGTAGCAAGAAATCTGGACAGTCTCCAGTGCTCGCAGCAACCGTAACATAAAGGGTATTACTTTTCCATAAACCGACTTTTTATGATACCGACTTGTTCATGGAAATCCTCATCAGAGGTACAATTTCTCCAAATCCTTTTATATTGATTCTTTGGTATATTTGTAAGCCATTTTTTTGCAGTTGCCACTTGAAAAATTAATATAACTATTACAGTCTACTTTGTTTAAAAAATGTTTTGGTCACGATTTCCCCTTTATGGTGTGCAAGGGTCAGATCTAGGAAATCTATTTGATGTTTATGGATCCCTGAAGAAAAAGTGAGACCCCAATAGTTACTCCCCAGATACTCAACAAACTCTAGTATATTATTTTCACTGTTCCAAATGAAAACCAAGTGGTCAATATACCTCTTATATAGAACAATATGTTTAAAATTCGGGGAGTTGTATATAAAAATCTACTCAAAACACCCCATAAATAAATTTGGTCGGTGCGACTTTTGAGCCCATTGCTGTCCCACACCGCTGGTGATAGATGGTATCCATGAAAGTGAAGAAATTATTAGCTAAGATGAAGTGCATGCCCTTTAAAATAAACTTTGAGGTGGGGGCAGTCTGTCGTCCATCAATAAATTTTGTTTAAAACACTCCATTCCCAATTCATGAGAAATATTAGTATATAATGCAGATACATCTAATGTCACAAAAAGGTATGAATCAGCCCAGGAGATCTCTCTAGTAAAGTTAATAAGATGTATAGAATCACGAAGATAACTTCGGAGCTTGATGACATGAATATTCATAATTTTATCAATGTAAGTTGATAAATTGACCGTAAGGGAATCAATCCCAGAAATAATTGGTCTACCTTGGGGGTTGGTAAGGTCTTTATGTATCTTTGGGAGATGGTAATAAAAGGCCATTTTAGGATGTTTATTTTCTAAAAACTTTCCTTCTTTATCATTAAATATTATTCCTAATCGCTCCCTGTATAAGAACTTTATATTCATTGACGGCTACTGCATATTTACTTTATCTGAGATTTCATAGTGAACCTCATTAGAGAGATTTCTAAGGGCTTCTTTGATGTAGGCATCCTTGTCCTGCAGGATAGGATCACTCCAACACCCTTATCAGCAGGCCTAATAATCAGATTATGATTCTCTTTGAGAGTTTTTATTGCCCTCTGTTCTTCAATAGTGAGATTGTTTGTTGATCTCTTATTAGATTTTAATTTTTTTAGATCATCTAGTACCAGGTCACAGAAAGTCTTTATGTGATGTCCCTTACTGTTTATGGGGTAGAAGTTCGAATTAGGTCTAAGGTCCGTATGAAAACATTTATCTGTGGTATCAATTGTTTCTGGAGCCTTGGATTTATAAATTTGGAAATGTCTGGTCAATGTAATTTTTCTTATAAATCTCTGAACGTCCAGGTATAGTTCAAAGTCGTTAGAGGAAGAATCAGGACAAAAAAATAAACCTTTACTAAGGACCTTGTACTCATTTTTTGTGAGATCGGGTCCAGAAAGGTTGAAGATGTCTGAGCTTTGATTTAGGCGGGTAAGTTATTTTTTCTTTTTTGTTAGACCCTAAAACCTGCTCTAGTTCCTCTATAGGGTTTTTCCTTTTTCCTAACCTTGAGGTTAGATAATTGGTTATAGGACTTTGTATAGGGTTTGGGGGTTGAAACCGTCCAAGGGATAAAAAAGGAACACATGTTATTCTTTTTAGTATTGTCAATGATGATATTTGTGGGTACAACCTCAGGGGTAGTAATCTCCGTAAGAGATCCATTGAGGGGAGCTTGGGTATCAGGTAAGGGGATATAGTCCTCATGTGTGGAAAGGTCCAAAAGATCCATGAGATCCATATCCTGTACCTCCTCACCTGTTGTTTTTGGAATGTTAAGATCAATGGTAGGGGAGGAAACTTTCTCCCTTCTTATTCTATCAATTTGGATTCTAATGGCCGCTAATTGTCTTTTGGTTTCCTTAAATTCCCTGGGAACCTTAGTGATATCAATGATCTCGGGTTTTTTGACATGAATGTTATTATTGTCTATTGCCCCCTCTGAGGATTTAATAGTGGATTTTTCAGCGTTGTCATGATAACTGATGTGCTATTAGGTGTTATTTTATCTTTTATTTTATGGGACACAGGTGTATCTGACTCGCCCACCCCAGTGCCTTAGGGGACTCGGCGTCGGGCCGGTAGTCAGCGGTAGCGGGGCCCAACTCCATGACCCTGGCAAAGTCAATTAAAGTGGCTGTATTGGGGGACGTTTATATAATATTCGTGACGCCACCTCTGGATTGCAGCTTGGAGCCGCGCTGCTGGACGGGACCTCCGGGGCTGGTGTTATGGCAGCTGAGGTGTTTCTTGCTCCCCACACCGTTTATTTAGTCTATGGTGGATGTTGATGGAGTGCAGGACAAGCAGACGACACAGGGCTTGCAGTTAGATGTTTTTACTCACTATTTGTTCCAACACTTCAGCTGACCCGAGGTATGCCTCGGATTACACTGTCGTGGGCCTCCGCTGATCCCGGATAGTTCAAGGGCCAGTACCGGTGCACTCCTCAATGTGTCCTTCCTTGGTCGTTTCACTACCGCTGACCTTCACCGAGCCTGTCCTGCGCCTCCGCCACCGAGCCTGTCGTGCGCCTCCGCCACCGAGCCTGTCGTGCGCCTCCACCACCGAGCCTGTCCTGCGCCTCCACCACGAGCCTGTCCAAAGGGTGGTGGATCTCAGTCTTTTTTATTGCTCCCCCTTGCAGGTGATGGGTGTCAGGTTGTGGCCTCGGATGCCCTTAAGCAACCTCCCGGGCCGTTGGGTTGCTAAAGGAAATGTTTTTCTTCTTTAGCCTGGGGGGTCCGTTGTCCATTATTGCGACCAGATTCCTCCACCACGGTGTTCTTGGTGGAACAAGTCCACGGAGACCTCCCGCACATCCGTGGCACTCTGGAATCCCTTCAGTCGGTGTCACCTGGGCCCTAGCAAGACCCCAGGATCTTCACCTAAAACCTCCTTTTGGCTAGACTCCTCACTAACTAGATCTTCCTGTCAACTGTCATTCTCTGACAGATTTCCTCACTCTGACTGAACTCCCCCTAACTGGTCCTAGCCAGTTCTCCTCAACTGTTCACTTTTTAAACCTAGCTCCGCCCTCTTTTCCTACTGACCCACTGACTCCTCCCACACTTCCTCTTGCCAGGCTCCACCCCTTCAGGGCCAGTGAATGGGACTTAAGGCTCCATAACCAAGTATACTGGTCGCTGCTTCTCAGCATTAATAGAGTAGCTGCCTTAAACCCTGACCCAGTGTGTGTCCTAACAATTGGTGTGTGCAGGTTTTGTCTGTGAACCGGTAGATGACCCCCTTCTTACCCAGGATGGGATACCACACCTCTGGCTGAGGTGCAGTACCTCTGTGGCGACGAAAGCCTCGGGCGCCACATATCCCTATGTTCTACATTTTTTTTGCTGGTGGAGAAATTTAGTTTTTTGTGAAATTTGCTATTAAAAAAGTTACGATTGTTACTCTGACTCTTTTTCTTGTTAAAATTATTAGTTCTGTTAATATTCTCTTTATGACCAGACATAAAAACCGATGGTAAGACCGCCATTAAAATTGTTGATGTAAAAGATAGGTGGCTTTGCCTAGGAAAACCTCAGGGAAGGGCACAAGAGCTCCTCCATTCTACACTGACACTTGGCCTGTTAGAACGTGCTTATAGTAGAGATTATCAAAACCACCCTTGCTGGCAGAACCTGAGGCCAAAAACAAGGACTGGGGGGTTGCCAAGGAAGTCATTGGGACCTGTAATCACAGGGTAACATTGAGTTTAACCGTCTAAATGTGATATCACTGATGGTGACCAGTGCCTTACATGTGTGGTGCTAGAACCAGTTTAATCACAAATGTCTTATGGCTTTATTCAGATCTATTGGAATGCTGCATTCCTTTCATTCATCGGGTGTGCCACTCCAATGGGAATTTCCACTGATAAAAATATCTTGTATCTCCCTAGGAAATAAATAACATTTTCTAAAGCAAAGTATTTAAATTTTTGAGACCTATAGTATATTTGTGTCTGTGGGGGAAAAAAAAGTGTCAATGGGGATGTTAAAAGTCACCCATGATGATGGTGGGGGATGTCGGTGGAAAGGCAAAGTAGTAGCCAGGTGATGAAATGGTCAAAAAAGGCAGTGGCTGGCCCTGGGGGGGCGATAAATGACAGCCAGTTGGAGGTTGGAAGGGAAATTGATGCGTACGGAGTGCACCTCAAAAGAGGGGAGAGTAACAGAGGGGTGGTAGTGGAATTGGTGTAAAGTAGCATTGGTCGGGCAGGAGCAAACCAACTCCACCATGCTTGTTACTGGGGTGGGGAGTTTGAGAGAGTTGGAGACCACCATAAGAAAGTGTAGCAGGAGAAGCAGTGTAAGAGGGGGTGAGCGAGGTTTCTATGATGGCGAGGAAGGAAAGTTTGTATGAAAGTATATTGCAGACAGAGCGAGCGTTCCCATAGAGCTCATGTTAGTGGGACTGGGGGAGCCGGGGGCCTGGGTGAATGGGTATAAAGTTCGAAGGGTTGCGGAAATTAGTGTTAAGGTGGCTTTACACACTGCAACATCGCAAACGACATCGCTGTAACGTCACCGGTTTTGTGACGTTACAGCGACCTCCCCAGCGACATTGCAGTGTGTGAAACACATCAGCGACCTGGCCCCTGCTGTGAAGTTGTGATCGCTACAAATCAATCAGGACCATTCTTAGGTCCTTTGGTTTCCCCGCTGTGCAGCATGCATCGCTAGAAAGTTTTCAGGTGTGTAAAGGGGACTTTACAGCGACTTCCCCTTTCAAAAAGCTGCTTTACAACGTCCCCAACAACCAGCTAGGTCGCTCTGCAGGTCCGGATCGCTGTTGCGTCGTTTGGCCAGGTTTGCCTGTTTGACAGCTCACCAGAGACTTTGTAGCGATCCCGGCCAGGTTGGGATCGCTGGTGGGATCGCTAGAAAGTTTCAGTGTGTAAACCCAGCTTTAGAGTGTGGATGGTAGTTATATGTGACAGTGGGGATGTGGTGAGGAGGACCAGGATTTGAGAGATATCCCCAGCAGTGAGGAGAAGCAGAGAGAGTGTAGTAGGTAGGAGCAGGAGAGGCCCATGAGGTTGCCGTGTATGTCTGGAGACACTGGGTGTAAAGTGGAGGAACAGATCTGGAAAGGGACTTGTTCGGAACTGCTTGTCAATGTGAGACACTTCTGGGACTACCACCTGAAGAGGGTTTGCTTGGGCTCTCCTCCTTACTGGAACCAGCTTGTTGCCTGACACGTCTTTTCAGTTGAAACAAGTAGTCAGGGAGCATGGCCCTCAAACGTATATTTGGGTTTAGGAAGAGCTGACAATTCGCTGGCTATGCCTCAGACTGATTGGCGAGGCTGTATTTGGCTCACTGGTCAAAGGAGTTGGCAAACTCTCAGGCACCCTGGTGAACGGAGTTGGCAAACTCTCAGGCACTGTCACATCCTCCACAGTAGCATCTTGGTCAACAAAGGAGTCAGTGTAGCTTCCTGACGGCATCACATCCTCTCCAGTAGCATCTCGGGCAACAGAGGAGTCAGTGTGGCTTATTGACTGCGTCACATTCTCCACAGTAGCATCTCGGGCAACAAAGGAATCAGTGTTCCTTCCTGAAGGTCTTGGCTTTGTGTATGGTTTTTTTTGTCTTTCTTGTTTTTTCATTTTAGGGGATGCCCTTTGAAGCCTGAAGAGGTGATTGGGATAGTTTGCCTCAAAAGTATACTTTGGTGTTGGCAATGCTGCAATTCTTGCACTTCTCCTCAGCTGAGGTTGTGACGTTGTATTTGGCTCATTATTGCCTTCCCGGCTCAGAGGATAATGCCTTGGCCGCACCTCCTTTCTACTTTTGCCCATTTTTCCGGCACTTTCTCCGGCCTTTAATTTCATGTTCATCACATTCTGTTCCTGCACGGTTCCAGGGCGGCTGATGGCAGCTCCACCACTCCAACCAGGGCTGCTACCCACTGTCCTCGCTGCAGCAGGACGACTCCCATTTATTATACAGGTACTGGTCCCAGCGAGGCTTATATCCATGCTCGCTCCAGGGCTCTTCCTCACTGGGGATCGGCTCCGGTACGTTGAAATGTTGTTGAAATGTTTCCAAATGTGAACCTTTATGATCTAAAGGGTAGAAGTTACTGCAACCGGCCTTTACTTCTGTTAATATGATACATACACATGTCAAAAGAGTATTCACAATATTTGTTATATCACAATAAGTCTAGGCACTCTTGGATGCATTCACAAAAGCCAATAGTAAGGCCTGTTTTGAAAAAAGGATCCATATACTTATAGAGATGATAGACCACCAACTATTCATCTAAGATTTCCCATTGTGTACAGTCCATCGTGTGAGGAATTGGTCTCTGTTGACGATATTATGGCATTGTGGTTTTGGAGAGCATATTTTTATAGAGAGCCCTCCGATAAGGTGTCCTGGATTATGGACATAGGTATCCTCCTGAAAACACCCCTACAGAGAGCACTTTGGCCGGATTTTGACATTACATGTGCATAATCAACTTGAAAAAGCTGGTATGATATTACCCGTGGAGATGTTGAATTTGTTACATCTATGAGACAAGTGTTTTACTCCTGAGGAACCCTGTTAGAAAAAGGTGAAACACGTCTAGTAATTGCCTGAGCAACAAGCAACTGCCTAGACTTATTGTGTTATATACCAACGATTGTGAAGACTCTTCACATGTGTAGCACTGAGTAAAATACTCCATTCCTGCTGGAATAGTTTGGTATATGATTATATACAAGTCTTCTGAAGTCTTAGCCCAGTTGCAATCCTATATTTTGAAATGTAGGATTTCAATACAGTGGAGTCCCACCAAGGTTGAGTTTCTCTGGTCTTTTGTTTAGATTTGAGTTCTTTAAAAAGTAAAACTAGGTCTTTGTTGGGGGGGGGGGGGGTAAATGCCTGATTGTGTCCGTCTGGTTATGTTTAGAAATATAGGTGCCAGCTTATCCATACATCTGGTGTTTTCCATAGTTCCTTATGGGTGGAATAGTGCTTAACTCTATTGTGTTTAATCACCATATAAGTGAAATAGGAGCATGGCGTACCAATATGACAAGTAAAAGAGAAAAAACGGTCAGCTCACCTTTATTCCTATAGATCAGCATCTCACTTCGTCTAGGAAGGCCTTGGTCTGGGCAGCAAATCCATGTTGCAGGAAAGGTGGAGGAATCCAGCGATGCAAGAAATGATTGTGGCAAATGGCGTATAAAAGCTGGCTTTATTATATCAAAATATAAAAACACAGACAAAACCATGTACATGCAGAAAAGGAGGTGGAATCCGGCAACAAAAAAGTCTTCATTCAGGGAAAATATCCATAAATAAAATCCTATTTATTAGTGCTAATTAAAATCCATTACACGTACAGAGATGGGGACGCGTTTCGGAAGAGTCTTCCTTAGTCGTAACCATAAGAAACAAAATCAAAATGAACTTAAATAACAAAAAAGGGGAGGGAACAGGTAGGAGGAATAATGCAATTATATTGATCAACAACATTTGAAAAGAACCATCCAAAATAGTGCTGTATATGTTATATTGATGAATCATGTGATATAACATCTATAACGCTGAGAAATATCCATACAGATATAAACACATAAAGGTGTAGAAAAAACTCAAGGTAGTGATTGCTATTTTTGTTACAAATAGAACACATGACTTCTCTCTATATTATCGGCAGAAATATATACCTATATTTACACTAAAAACTGGATGATAAATATAGCCTTAGTGACACCGCAGATTTAAACAGTGTGAACGATGTTATATAAAAAAAACAAAAAAAAAAATCAAAAACCCACCACTCTAGCCTAGAACCCTAGGTCAGGCATAAAGCTCCAGGCAGGTCTGATAACACCTGCACAGCGAAGGGACCATCAAGGATCTTGCTGGCCTTAAAAATCCAAGACTCAGTAGCAAAGGGAGAACCGGGGACAGGACCAGAAACTCCAACCCCACGGTGTTCACAAAACCATCATACGGACAGCAGTGGAAAACCACCAGACGGAGACCCCCAGTTGCTGTACACACGGGAACCCACCAACCAGAGGCAGGTCCAGGGGAAGAAGGTACCAGATTACTAATCTGGCACTGGGACAGAGGGGACCTGAAAGTGAAACCAGCCAGCCTCGGGTGACCAGTTACCACCAGAAAGTGAGGAAAGAACTAGTTGCACCGAACCCCTTGTGTGGACTACCTTCTTTCGACAGCACATGTGGTATTCTGGTGTTCCCTTGATTTTTTTGAGCAGTATATATACTCTTAATGACCGTTTAACAGTAGCAGTTAAGGGTACTTATTACTCAGCACCTCTTTTTAACAGCGCCCAGGAAAAAAGGTACAGCGCCTCCCAGCGTCGGAAAATCTCCGGGTTCTCAGCTGCCAGGGATAGCTAAGACCCTAGAGATCACGAGTCGGATCATTTTTTTGTTCGGTCAAGTGATCACTGTCATACACAGTATAACGCTTCGGGTAAAACTTTGGGATTAAAATGTTTATGTTGTCTTAGGCATAAAAGAATACTGGATGTAAAATCTATACCACTTCAGTAGACTACATATTTTCCATCTTGTCCTATACAACCTAAAAACACATATAGTTCTAACCTTTATATATGTTTCACACTATCACATGGGAGATACATGTTAAATTCATCCGTATACCGCCCAGTAACACATCTCTTTTTTCAGTATATGGATAATTATTGGATCTAGATAAAAAAAAAAAAAAAGCAACGTGATCACAAGTCACAATTCTCATAGACAAGACCTCAAAAGTTCTCTCCCAGGTTCCGTCTTTACGAATAACCTGATCCCGAATGGCAATACATCCATTCGAAAATGACAACATGGAGTCATTAAACTCTGCCCCATGTCCTCGATCTACACCCTTTGGATCCTTATACATCAAGGCATTACGTACTTGCTGTAATTTACGCGGCCAATCACCGTATGCAGCATTAATATACATAACACGATCGGGAAACCTTTTTCCCTCCGCGAATGGACACTCCGCAGCTAAAGTAGTCAGACGTGTCAAACACTGCGCACGTTGTTCATTAATTGAATAATTAATACGTTGCGCTTCATTCACCCACTGCAATAGATGGAAAACATTATACCATGGATGCATAGTTAAAGTTGCCATATCAATGGTCCAAGGGTCATAAGCTTGGTCCTGTGCCATCATGACTTCAACAAAATTTAAATCTAACTGAGCAAAGGGCGATAATAAAGTATCTTCCTCTTGCGAATCGACTTCACCAACAGCTTGCGTTTCCTGCAAACTTATATTCACCTCCTCTACCAATGTCAATTGTAAATGCTCTTGACTTTGTAAAGCTAGTCTAGTCCTGTACTTTCGTCTCCGCGTGTTGGATGTCATCGATCCTTAACAACCACCCAGTGTCCGTGAGTTGGACACTACACCAACACTGCTTCCATTACTCCGTTCGAAAACGAAGTCGGGATTACAAAGGACTCAACACGCTTACCACATTGAGATTTCCACTGTTCCTCATTTATATGAGATAATGATTTAATACAGTCAAAAGCAGATTCAATTTCCTGATACGTTGTCTGGTATTTATCTGCATTTGCTGCAATGACTTTTGTCTCTCCATATACAACAACATCATCAACCCAATTGCGCAAGGACTGTTGATACTCAAACCAGTGTTTATAATCACGGAACTTATGTGCCCCAACCTTATTCACCTTCCTTGGTATTGAAGGAAACAACACACCAGCCGCATAAATAAACCCGCAAAATTCAGCATCTTTTGCAATACTTACTCTCAGTCCCAATGCACAATATTGCTTCAGTCCAGTTTCTATAGTCTTATTGACCTCCAAATTCACACCTCGTCTGCAATAGTCATCACCCTTATAAATCTCAACTACAGGTCCTTGAGACTTAATCATAGAATGAGAAATCACCTTTGACATGACACCATTATTTACAAGAGTCCCGGGTTCTCCACTAGTCTTTTGTGTGCCAGCGTATCCCACTGCACAACTACTTATCACCTTATAGTTTTTATGAAAACTATAATAATGATCAAGAAACTCCTTTGAAACACCGAAACGCTTCCAATACTGACGTTCTATTTCCTGTGTGAACCTATTCTGGGCAGCGTCAAATGTAACGCCATCCGTGACCGCACACATTGCAATCTTAGGAAGACGAGCAAATGCATCATTCACATGCCCAACAAAATCTCTCTCAGGAAGATATGCGTCAGTCAATACATGTGCTCTTTCATACTTAATCACCAATTTTGACAATAACCGGAAAACAGAACAAAACATAGCGCAAGCATCAGTCGACCATGCACTTATTCCTTGCCCGGCTTTAAAAATATCAACCGTACCTGTTTTTGGTTTAAATATTCCTTTCAAATTGAACCGTACAAACCGTCCACTGGAATTATCCTGCCCTCCTTGCCTATTAAAGGTTTCTTGGTAGTGCTTTGCCGTAATGTCACGTATAAAAGAGTCAATAACCTCCTGTACTTCATGTGAATCAAACAACCGAACACCATCTGTTTGTAAGGACCTTTGCACATTATCTGCAAACCACTTATCAACAAGAAGCTCCGCAAACCTTTCCGCTGATCGATTAAACGGAAATTCAATCTGTGCGCAGAAATAACGCTGTTGTAAAACCTGTAACGTCTGTAAAGGGTTCTTACTTGAAAAATGATTTCCAATACCACTACCAAACGCAAAATAAGTCTCACTCATCGTGATCGGATGCCCACGTCGATTCTTTGGCACCAAAGTCATATCCACATCCAATAATCCCGTAGCAAATTTACAAGGAAACATTGTAGAAGACACCAAATTCATACTTGTTGTCAAGTCATCATTAGCCGCAGTTGGTAAAAATGTAGATAGCATCAAATGAGCGTCCTGAGCAGGATGCTGCGACTTCAACACCAGATCGACATCTTTATCACTAGACATCTCCACACGAACATCTTCGTGAGGAAATGTCAACCAAGTTTGCATATGATCATAAAAAGGGGCATCAAGCGCCAACTTATTCTGCAGTTTCTTTGCCTCTTCACACCCATCATGTACGATATAAAGTTTTTCCGTATGCCGACTAAGTGCCACAATTTGCAAGCTCTCCACCGAAGGCGTTGCTCCATCCAATGCCGTCAAATACAGAACGGATACCTTTGTGGTACCCCCTTGATTTGCACGAACAGTCGCGCGATCATTTTCAATATAACGATCAGCAGACACCTTGGAAAAGGCCATACTAGTCGCAGAACTCAATTCTGGCAATTGTTCTATCGTCACAAATTCGATAGACCTCTCCACTGAACTTTTTGCACGCATCTCATAACCATAGTTCTTATTTAGCAAAGCAACAGCATCCATCGGGTTTCTGAAATTAACTAAAAACTCGTGCTTACTAACTTTTGCCAAATCTATACGGTTACCTATATAAATCCCCTCATCAGGATCACGCACCCTTGTTTGCTTAGTATCTCCAACCAGATAGATCTCTTCAGCCCCATTAACTTCAGCAACACATGCGAGGAATTCATAAGGCAAACTCGTAAACTCGTCCACAAATATCCTCCTATGCCCAGTTGTTTCCATAGCACGATGTACAGTTTTAAATTCCAAATTATAAATCTCACCCGTCTGCTGATCCACCAAATTTGTATAATCCGCCATCAGTTTTGTAAAGGGCGCTAACACCAAATCATTTGAATCTGCCAAAGCCCGAATTGCATAACTCTTTCCGCAACCCGGTCCACACTCAATTAATCGAATCTGTACCCTACGCCGAAATCCTGCAGCTGGCAATTTTGCAAGACACCATTACGACGCACCGACACATATTTCAACGGATGCGTTGCCCTACCTGTACCCAAATCAACTGATGCATGTACATCCAAAACCTTAACATACTTAAGATTTTCTGGTAACTCAATGTTTCTCACAAACATTTCTGGATTCGCTACTCGCATAACCTTAAAAGTACACATAGCACCAATCCTTGAACACAATTCCACTGCCAATTTTACTCCAGGGAAATCGACATGTTCAATCACCACATTTGTTAATAACGTAGCCCAACGCTGCGTATCATGGACATAACCAGTACAATAACCTTCCTTAAAAGTCAGGCAGGTTCGATGTCCCACAAACGCAATACGGTACAAAGGATTTTCAGGCATCTCACGGAACAACAGCTCGTAAGGTAACAACCCGTACCCATAAGCTATATGTGCTCCAGACAAAGAAAAAATTTCACACCACTCCCGACATCCAAAGTTATAAAAACTATCCTCAAACACCAATGTGTTACATTCGACAACATTAGTATGGATAGTTTCCGGTAACTTCTTAGCAGCTGTATAATCTTTTAAAACTGCAGTCATATCCAGGTATCTCTTTGCCACACCACGCGGTTCTGGTTGCTTTCCATCACCACAATGGGAAAAAAAAACTCGTTTGTCTTTTTTATTCGCTTTCTTCCTCAACTCAGCTGCAATAGCCGTCAATGCAGGTCTTATTACACGGTCGTAATCCTTAGTCTCTCGCCCATACACATAATAATGAATATGTGGATTTGAACTATACTTCCGTATCTCGCGTGCACTTGAGCCGACAATCAACGTCCGCTCACTAGCTCTTTCAACATGAAACTCTCTCTCAAAGCAGTCCCGAACTACATCACGCTGCGCGACCAACACTGGATGATCATTTGTCACCATTTTTCCTCCAGTAAACACCAAAGGAAAACTACATTGCGACTCCAACAATCGCTTTTGTGAATCCTTTAAATGAACCGTTACCTTAATAGACGCCTGCAACGCCCGCCGAAAAACCGCCGCCGCCTCTGCTGCCCCTAGGTTAGATGCATTTGTCGCCGTAGCGATATCCAAAATTTTTTGCAGCTCCCCCATGGCCCCGACGAACAGTAAGAAGAGGTTAGTGACAGGTCACAACCCGCCCGATTATTCTGATCAGGAAAAACCTAAGGGTGCGTGCCCACGATCAGTGTTAGCAGCCTACCTCAGCTGCATCCAAAACACTGCGGTATACAGTACAAGCACAGTGGATGGATTTCTAGAAATCCCGTGCCCACTATGTTTTTTCCACAGTAAACACTGACCTGCGGAGCGTCTTTCCAGACCACAGCATGTCAATTGTTTGCTGCAGATCACCTGCGTCCTCCGTAGGGAGAACACAGCGAGAGACTGCAGCGCACTGAACCCTGATCATGGGCACTGACATCTGCGGTCTCCTACTGAGGAGACTCGTGGCCCTGCAGGTCAGGACCCGCTGTGTTCTTAACGCAGCGAGTCCTGATCGTGGGCACATACCCTTATAATGTCAGTGACCTGAGGCTGATAGGAGGCCTCGGCTCCATTTCCGTTTTGCACAAACGAGTGCAATCCAGTATATCATATTGTGCTCACTACAGTGCAAACTGTGAGACAGTGTCCATCTGCGACTGATAACTCATGCCATATCGGCCTCAGCAATGAATCGCAGCATGCTGTGTTTGGCAGCGAGTCTCGGCTCATACACCCCATACAAGTCTATGCGACTGTGTGAGACATCGCACTGCAGTTGCATATCATCCGACCGCAGTGCGATGTACGCAGAGACAGGCCGGGAAGGAGAGGGAGAAAGTGCTCCCTCCCCCCCTTCTTCGCAAGACCGCTGCAGACGCGGCCCCCGCACGACTCTGCAGACCCGGCCCCCGCATGACCCCCGCAGACGCGGCCCCCGCATGACCCCCGCAGACGCGGCCCCCGCATGACCCCCGCAGACGCGGCCCCCGCATGACCCCCGCAGACGCGGCCCCCGCACGACCCCCGCACAAACCCCGCAGACGCGGCCCCCTGCACGACCCCCGTAGACGCGGACCCCCCCCCGCACGACCCCCGTAGACGCGGACCCCCGCACGACCCCCGTAGACGCGGACCCCCGCACGACCCCCGCAGACGCGGCCCCCCGCACGACCCCCGCAGACGCGGCCCAAGCACGACCCCCGCAGACGCGGCCCCTGCACGACCCCCGCAGACGCGGCCCCTGCACGACCCTCGCAGACGCTGCCCCCGCACTACATCCACAGACGTGCAAACCCCTGCACGACCCCCGCAGACACGGCCCCTGCACGACACAGAAGAACGATGCTGAAGTTGGTTTCTTATTCTACAGTTTCTTAATCGGAAATTTAGTATTTAACAAGAAAAATAACACATCATAATAATAAAGTAAAATGCACTGATGTGCCCTAATATAAGTACACTTCAAATCAGCTGCAAACATTATAAAACTGGCAACAAAATGGGCATCAAAGTGGGCACCGAATTATGTTAGTGAACAGGTTAAATGGCTTTGGGCGACTGATCTCACACCACAATTGCATATCTAATGATGCCCCTAATCAAATTCAAGTGACTTCAGCCTGACTTAAAGGGGTTGTAGCAAAAACTGGCATCAGTGGGCACAGCCAATTTTCACATATTGGAATAAGTAGTGTTTTGAGGGGTTAAATGGCTTTGGGCCACTGATCTCACACCACATTTACATACCTAGTGATGCCGCACATCAAATTCAGATCACTCCAGCCTGGCCCAAACAGGTTCTGGGCATCAAAACTGGCATCAAAGTGGTCAGAAACCCAATTTTCACATATTTAAATAAGTAACTGGCATCAAAATGGGCAATTGGCTAATTTCACAGATTTGAATAAGTAAATGGTGTTTAAGGGGTTAAATGGCTTTGGGCCTCTGATCTCTCTTCCGCAGCTGATTTGAAGTGTATTTATATTAGGGCAGTTCAGTGCATTGTATATTATTATGGTAAGAAACTAACTTCAGCTTTGTCACAGAAGAGATAGTCACAGAAGAGATAGTCACAGAACAGATTGTCACAGAACAGATCGTTACAGAAGAGATCGTCACTCGTCACAGAAGAGATCGTCACAGATGAGATCATACTCACCGCTCTGCTCGAGCAGGGATGCAGGGACAGCACTGCTCCTACCAGGGCTGCTAACTGCTCCCCTCGCGCCTCCAGGACTCCCAGCCTCGCTGATGCGCCTCTTTCTCAGAGGGGAACGACTCCTGCCTGACGACGATCTGGTCCTTTTCACTGTACGACGTACGACAGGACGGCTCCTCTCAACACTCACTGGAAAACCGCTCTTCATCTTGAGATTACTCGTCCGATGCAAGATGACTCCGACCGATCACTCTCCGATGCAAGATAACTCCGTCCGATCACTCTCCGACTCTCCTCTCTGACTACCTCCGATCACTCTCCTCTCCGACTACCTCCCGACTCTCCTCCCAAATCTCCTCTTGACTCTCCTCTCTCTGACTCTCCTTTACGACTCCATGCACGACACCGACCAACACTGACTATAGCACACTCCACCACAACTAAACGCCCACAAGGGATTCCTGTCAGCGCAGCCCTCATATAACACCTGCGCTGCCCGCGAACGGTGACGTCCAATCAGAACTTCTTTGGCGATTATCCCTGACACGTCATCGGCCTGACAACAAATTTAAATGAAGTTGACAGAGAGCAGAGGGTTGACCAGAAGGCTGCCATTGCGGACTGAGTTGATAGAATTAAGACTTGCTAAAAAATGTGACATGTCTTTAAGGTATGAGGGAATCTTGGGGATGTAAGGGGTATGGATTTTTTCTAGAGTTATGGCCAAAGGTTAAAATATGTAGTCGGTGGATACGACAATTGGTCAATCTGGAGGGGAGCTGAGGTTCTTGTGTAGTTTAGGGAGGGTGTAGAAGACGGGAGTGACAGATTGGTTATTGATAAGATATTCCGCAAGTTTAAAATCTGTCTTGATATTCAGGAGGTGATGGTTGACCTAGGTGCGGATGATAGACGCTATACCACACTTTGGAACACATGAAAGTGGAATATATGCTGTCCTGTCCTCTAGTTGTTGGCGTATTTCCCCCATGTAGTAGGTCTTATGAAGAACAACAATGGTGCCACGTTTGACAGGGGGTTTGATTATCAAGTTTTTGTTATTTTTTAATGAAACAAGAGCCCTTCTTTCCTCAGTGTCATATTGTTTTTTAGATGAAAATTGCCATTTCCGATTTCAGTTGTAATTTGTATGTCCGTGGACACGAGGGAAATGAACGTCTCAATTGGGAGGTAACACCTAGGAGGCTGGAAGGTACTGGGAACCCTCATGTTAATTTACCATATTGTTAGAGTTGTGGTGGATGTTAGTGAAGCAGAGATATATGCGTACCTTAATGTTATCGCAAAGCACACTGACGATGCAGCATCCATGGTATAATATATTTTATCATGTGTTTGGTAAGCAGCCAAGTAAAAATAACAAACGCATATGCGTCTCTTGAACAATATTATCACGATGCACACGAATCATGCGGCACCTATGATAAAAAAAACAAACCCAATATAATGTAAGCAAATCAGAGCGAATATTTAGGCCTGTGGGCTGTCTAGAGTCCAGTTTCAAAATCCATTTGGCTTCAGCATGAAGTAAGTAATGGGGGTCTATCGATATGTTCTATAGCAGTGACTCTCATGACAGAAAAGTTTCCTCCATGAAATTCTTGGAAATGTTTAGTGAGACCCGATGATGATTTCCTCCTCCTCTCTGCATCTGCCGGTGATGGAATTTGTGCTGAAGGAGATCTTGTATGCTCAGAAATACGTTTCTTTAGGGGTCTAGATGTACATCCCACATAGTCCTTCATGCATTGATAGCAAGTGGTCTTATAGACTATATGTGAAGTCGAGCAGTTCATTAACGATATAATCATAAAAGTGGTTCCATCTGTAAGATGAAATAGTTGTTCATTCCCCATGTCTTTACAGAGGCCACTTCGTTGATATCCACATCTGTAGGAACCTGTGGTATGTAGCCATGTCCCGCATGTAAAGTTAGTATAGAGACTCGGTGAGATGGTATTGGCAAGACTTCTGGCGGTTCTAGCTACAATATTGACCCCTTGTGCTAGTATGTGTGCAAGATCTTTGTCTTGATTGAGAAGGGGAATGAAGCGTAGAAAGGCTTTTCTGCTGCTGTTAAAATATCTGCTGAATGGAGTAGAGAAGGTATTGCATTTGGCGTAATTTCTCTCCTGTTTTATCTTGAGAGACTTTCACGGGTTCTATTATCTTCAATATTCATGGCTTTCTTTAAAGTTCTATTTTTTATAGCCTCTTTTCTGCAATCGTGTTTTGATGTTATTAGCTTCTGATTTGTAGGATGCAATAGTGGAACATAAGAGTTTGGCTCTAAGAAATTTGCCTATGGGTAGATTCCTTTTTACATGTGGTGCATGACAACTGTCCGCATGCAGGATCGTATTGAAACTCATGGCTTTTCTGTATAGATTGGTATGTATGGGGCTAGTAATAGGATCTTCCAACAGATGAACATCCAAGAACGGGGCAGCTTGATCAAAGAATTCTACTGTAAATTGAATATTTAGATCATTGGCATTTAAATATGTGGAAAAAAGTTCCATCAGATCTTGTGTGGGAATATCTGTTGTTTTGCACCAAGTCATGATCAAATCATCAATGTACCTCCTGTATCATCGGATGTATCCAAGAAAAGGGTTATCCTCTGTATGTATGAACCTTTCCTCCCAATATGCCATGTACAAATTAGCGCACAAGAGAAGCTCTCTTTGGACAACCTTTAATTTGTAAGAGAAAGGTTTTATTAAACATAAAGAAATTGTTTGTCAACAAAAAATCCGTGACAAGATGTATATATTCCATATGAGTGTCATGAAGGGAACTGAAGCACTTTCTTGCCTTATTCTTCCATTTAGAGAAATACAGTTTGCGGAATGCAAGGATTTAGGGCGATAACATCACTAGTAAGCCAATGGTAGTCACTTGTCCAATATGACAGAGAGTTTGGAGGAGGTTTTTAGTATCTCTGATATATCCGATGGTATATTTCGTTAATGGCTGTAGGATGTTATCTAGCCAATCAGATAAGTGACTAGTCAGGGAATTTGTACTGGCCACAATAAATCTTGGAGGGGGAGGGAATACCGTTATGGACTTTCGGTAGTCCATGAAAAATAGGGCATGTTGCATTCATAAGGTATTCTTGTTTTTTTTTAATTTAAGATGCCCATGTTGAAACCCTGTTGTAAAATAGTATTCATTTTGTCCATGAAAATTCTGGTTGGGTCAGTACTCTAATTTCTTATAAGTGGTATGGTCATCCAATATTCTATTAATTTCCCGTTTTTACAAAGTGTTGTCAAGGATGACAAGTGAACCCCCTTTGTCGGCACGGCGTACTGTAATGTTTGTTGTTGGCCAGATCTTTAAGGGCTCTTTTCTCTCTCATTGACAAATTGTCAGTGTTGGAAGATTCGGAGAGAAAAATTTTACGAACTTCCGCCTCCACAACATCCTGATAAGTATTCATGATGGGGGCTCTGGAAGCTACAGGATAAAAATCAGGATTGACAGTGGTAAGGGGGGGATACAAGAAATCGCTTTTGTGGGGGTACTCAACTCATGTAGCGTTTGTAAAACTAGCAACAAAATGGGCATTAAAGTGGGCACCGAAGTATGTTAGTGAAAGGGTTAAATGGCTTTGGGCCACTGATCTCACACCACAATTGCATATCTAGTGACGCCCCTAATCAAATTCAACTAACTCCAGCCTGGCCCAAAGGGGCTCTGGGCATCAAAACTGGCATCAAAATATGTAAATGGCTAATTTCACAGATTTGAATAAGTAAATGTTGTTTGAGGGGTTAAATATCTTTGGGCCTCTGATCTTCTGCAGCTGATTAGAAGTGTATTTATATTAGGGCAGATCAGTGCATTGTATATTATTATTGTGGTAAGAAACTCACTTCAGCATCGTCACAGAAGAGATCGTCACAGAACAGATGGTCACAAAAGAGATTGTCACAGAAGATATCGTAATCACCGCTCTGCTTGGGCAGGGATGCAGGGACAGCACTGCTCCTACCAGGGCTGCTAAACGATCCCCTCGTGCCACCAGGACTTCCAGCCTCGCTGATGCACCTCTCTCTCAGAGGGGAACGACTCCTGTCTGTCGACGATCTGGTCCTTTTCACCGTACGACGTACGACAGGACGGCTCCTCTCAACACTCTCTGGAAAACCTCTCTCCATCTTGAGATTACTCGTCCGATGCAAGATGACTCCGACCGATCACTCTTTGATGCAAGATGACTCCGTCCGATCACTCTCAGACTCTCCTCTCCGACTACCTCCAATCACTCTCCTCCCGAGTCTCTTCCAGACTCGACTCTCCTCTCTCCGACTCTCCATTCCGACTCCACGCACGACACCGACCAACACCGACTATACCACACTCCACCACAACTAAACGCCCACAAGGGATTCCTGTCAGCGTGGCCCTTATATAGCACCTGCGCTGCCCTCGAATGGTGACGTCCAATCAGAACATCTTTGGCGATTATCTCTGACACGTCATCGGCCTGACAAAAATTTAAATGAAGGTGACAGAGCAGAGGGTTGACCAGAAGGCTGCCATTGCGGACTGAGTTGATAGAATTAAGACTTGCTAAAAAATGTGACATGTCTTTAAGGTATGAGGGAATCTTGGAGATGTAAGGGGTAAGAATTTTTTCCAGAGTTATGGTCAAAGGTTAAAAGATGTCATCGGTGGACACGACATTTGGTCGATCTGGAGGGGAGCTGAGGTTCTTGTGTATTTTAGGGAGGGTGTAGAAAACGGGAGTGATTGGTTATTGATAAGCTATTCCGCAAGATTAAAATCTGTCGTGATATTCTTGAGGTGATGGTTGACCTAGGTAAGGATGATAGACGCTATACCACACTTTGGAACACATGAAAGTGGAATATATGCTGTCCTGTCCTCTAGTTGTTGGCGTATTTCCCCCATGTAGTAAGTCTTATGAAGAACAATAATGGTGCCACCTTTGACAGGGGGTTTGATTATCAAGTTTTTGTTATTTTTTAATGAAAAAAGAGCCCTCCTTTCCTCAGTGTCATATTGTTTTTTAGATGAAAATTGCCTTTTCTGATTTCAGTTATGATTTGTATGTCCGTGGACACCAGGGAAATGAACGTCTCAATTGGGAGGTAACACCTAGGAGGCTGGAAGGTACTGGGTACCCTCATGTTAACTTACCATATTGTTGGAGTTGTGGTGGATCTTAGTGATGCAGAAGCAGAGACATATGCGTCTCTTATTCGATGTTATTGCAAAGCACACTAACGATGCGGCATCCATGGTATAATATATTTTATCATGTGTTCGGTAAACAGCCAAGTATAAATAACAAACGCATATGCGTCTCTTGAACAATATTATCACGATGCACACGAACGATGCGGCACCAATGGTAAAAAAACAAACCCTATATAATGTAACGCAAATCAAAGCGAAAATATAGGCTTATGGGCTGTCTAGAGTCCAGTTTCAAAATCCATTTGGCTTCAACATGAAGTAAGTTTTGGAACCAGTCCCCCCCTCTGTGGGGGGTGTCTATCGATATGTTCTATAGCAGTGACTCTCATGAAAGAAAAGTTTCCTCCATGAAATTCTTGGAAATGTTTAGTGAGACCCGATGATGATTTCCTCCTCCTCTCTGTATCTGCCGGTGAAGGAACTTGTGCTGAAGGAGATCTTGTATGCTCAGAAATACGTTTCCTTAGGGGTCTAGATGTACATCCCACATAGTCCTTCATGCATTGATAGTAAGTGGTCTTATAGACTATATGTGAAGTCGAGCAGTTCATTAACGATATGATCATAAAAGTAATTCCATCTGTAAGTTGAAATAGTTGTTCGTTCCCCATGTATTTACAGAGGCCACATCGTTGATATCCACATCTGTAGGAACCTGTGGTATGTAGCCATGTCCCGCATGTAAGGTTAGGAGTTTAGAGACTCGGTGAGATGGTATTGCCAAGACTCCTGGCTGTTCTAGCTACAATATTGACCCCTTGTGCTAGTATGTGTGCAAGATCGTGTGAGAAGGGGAATGAAGCGTAGAAAGGCTTTTCTGCTGCTGTTAAAGTCTCTGCTGAATGGAGTAGAGAAGGTATTGCTTTTGGCGTAATTTCTCTCCTGTTTTATCTTGAAGCAGACTTTCACGGGTTCTATTATCTTCAATATTAATGGCTTTCTTTAAAGTTCTATTGGAATAGCCTCTTTTCTGCAATCGTGTTTTGATGTTATTAGCTTCTGATTTGTAGGATGCAACAGTGAAAAATAAGAGTTTGGCTCTAAGAAATTTGCCTATGGGTAGATTCCTTTTTACATGTGGTGCATGACAACTGTCCGCATCCAGGATTGTATTGCCACTAATGGCTTTTCTGTATAGATTGGTATGTATGTGGCTAGTAATAGGATCTTCCAACAGATGAACATCCAAGAACGGGGCAGCTTGATCAAAGAATTCTACTGTAAATTGAATATTTAGATCATTGGCATTTAAATATGTGGAAAAAAGTTCCATTAGATCTTGTGTGGGAATATCTGTCGTTTTGCACCAAATCATGATCAAATAATCAA
The DNA here is from genome assembly GCF_048569485.1 of Anomaloglossus baeobatrachus. NCBI lineage: Eukaryota > Metazoa > Chordata > Amphibia > Anura > Aromobatidae > Anomaloglossus > Anomaloglossus baeobatrachus. The sequence goes on from NC_134354.1 coordinate 761,590,711, forward strand.
TGTACCTCCTGTATCATCGGATGTATCCAAGAAAAGGGTTATCCTCTGTATGTATGAACCTTTCCTCCCAATATGCCATGTACAAATTACCGCACAACAGAAGCTCAGCCCCAGGGGACAACCTGTAATTTGTAGGAAAAAGGTTTTATTAAACAAAGAAATTGTTTGTTAACAAAACATCCGTGACAAGAAGTTTATATTCCTTATAGGTGTCATCAAGGGAACTGAAGCACTTTGAGCGTTATTCTTTCATTTAGAGAAATACAGTTTGCGGAATGCAAGGATTTAGGGCGATAACATCGATAGTAACCCAATGGTAGTCACTTGTCCAATATGGCAGAGAGTTTGGAAGGGATTTTTAGTATCTCTGATATATCCGATGGTACGTTTCATTAATGGATGTAGGATGTTTTCTAGTATGTATTCCTTATGGGTGTCATCAAGGGAACTGAAGCACTTCGAGCGTTATTCTTCCATTTTTTGCCAAAAATCTCATTTATAATGAGTACAGTTGGAATTTTTAGTGCTGTAGTGCATATTTAGTGCTAGCTTTTTTATTTTTCTTCATTGAATTGGTCGGTGGTTGACCCCCACCTTGCTATGCACCCCAATTTGGGATGTATTCCACCTGTCTAGATTTTGGCAATTGGTGACTGTTCACATTCAGTCATCAGGCCCTGTCCACAGGCTATTTACTTCATGCAGCATTTGCTTGGATCTGTCCCGCCCACAGCCATGATTCAGTCATGGGTACGGGATTGAAATAGACCAGGTGAGTGCTGCTAAGAGCAGTTCTACTTTTTAATATGTGAGGCCATTTGACACATTTTTTAAAAATATTTTAGTGTTAGGACTGCCCCAACAGAGATTTGCCGTAAAGTGGCCGGGTGGCTTAAGAAATTGCAATTTTTTTGCCAAAAATCTCATATTTATAATAAGTACAGTTGGAATTATTAGTGCTGTAGTGCACATTTAGTGCTAGCTTTTTTGTTTTTTCATCCATAGATTCTGTTAGTTGCAGTTGCTTGATCTGTTTATGATCAGCCGTGCGTGCAGCAGCCACCTCAGCCTCTCCAGACACTGTTGCGAGAGGTGTACTATTTTCCCTCCCTGTAGATCTTACATTTTATGAGGGACGACATGTTCTCTATGGGGTTCAGATCAGATGAATAAAGGGGCCATGTCATTATTTTTTCATCTTTTAGACCTTTAGTGGCCAGACATGCAGTGGAGTAGTTGGATGCATGTGATGGAGCATTGTCCTGCATGAAAATCATGTTTTTCCTAAACGATACCGACTTTTTCCTGTACCACTGCTTGAAAAAGTTGTCTTCCAGAAACTGGCAGTAGGTCTAGGAGTTGAGCTTCACTCCATCCTCAACCCGAAAAAGTCCCACAAGTTCATCTTTGATGATACCAGCCCATACCAGTACCCCACCTCCACGTTGCTGGCGTCTGAGTCTGAGTGGAGCTCTCTGCCCTTTACTGATCCAGCCTCTGGCCCATCCATCTGGCCCATCAAGAAACACTCTCATTTCAGCAGTCCATAAAACCTTTGAAAAATCAGTCTTAAGATATTTCTTGGCCCAGTCTTGACATTTTATCTTAGGTTTCTTGTTCAAAGGTGGTCGTTTTTCAGCCTTCCTTTTCTTGGTCATGTCCCTGAGTATGGCACACCTTGTGCTTTTTGATACTCCAGTAACGTTGCCGCTCTAAAATATGGCCAAACAGATGGCAAGTGGTATCTTCGCAGCTTCACTCTTTTTTTTTTTTCAATTCATGGGCAGTTATTTTGCGCCTTTTTTGCCCAACACACTTCTTACAACCCTGTTGGCTATTTGCCATGAAACACTTGGTTGTTTGGTGATCACGCTTCAAAAGTTTGGCAATTTCAAAACTGCTACATCTTTCTGCAAGACATGTCACAATTTTGGACTTTTCAGAGCCCGTCAAATCTCTCTTCTGACCTATTTTGCCAAAGGAAAGGAAGTTGCCTAATAATTAAGCACACCTTATATAGGGTGTTGATGTCATTACACCGCACCCCTTTTCATTACAGAGAGGCACATCACCTGATTTACGTAATTGGTAGTTGGCTCTCAAGCCTATACTGCTTGGAGTAGGACATGTATAAAAATTATCATGTGATCAAAATACTCATTTGCCTAATAATTCTGCACACAGTGTATTTCTGACACAAGGTGCAGATTTGGTTCAGCAATTTTCTGGTCTTTCTAAGTTAGCTGTTTGGTGGTAAAGTTATGCTCTTGATCTCCATTTCCTTTTAAGCTCATCATTTGCAATTTATAAAACATCTACATCGAAATCTTCAAGAAATTAAACATTCGTCTTGTCACAGACATTATGCACAATTGAACTATTCCTGCCTTTTCAAACTATTAGTTTTGTTAGCAATGTGCCGACATCTTCTGTGTTGCAACGTTGAAGCTTTACAGTTGCTTGTTTCTTGTCGATTTTGTTTTGGGTTGGTGTGACAATCTTAGCTGTGACCTCCATTGCGTCTCTGCCGAAATGTATGAAAAAAACTCCTGCGGATCATAGACTAAGGTGAAGTACAAAACTTACATCTTTATTTGTGCAAGTTTAAAAATCCACATCGCAGGTGGTATCCACAGAATCAGGGTAGTAAGATTATATCAACCAACGCGTTTCGACATGAGACATTGCCGTATGATCTTATTTATGGATGATTACCAAATGAATTAGATACCTCTATATAGCACACATTGAATTCCCATAATGCAACAGGTTTAATTTAAATCAATTAGTCTACAGCTGATATACTGTATACACGTGTGCACAGAGACAAGATGTGGTATGCAATATGTTACCCATAGAATATATACACACAAAGTACATATGAATTCATATAAAAATAGACAAAAACAGAAATATGCATGAATAAGCAAAAATTAATTATTTGTATTGGACTATCATGTCCTGGCGAACATTAAGCCCGTGTGGAACTTTGGTGTTTAATTTGAACATCCAAAATGATTCTCTATTTAAAACTTTTTTTTATGAAAATCACCTCGTCTAACCATTTTAGATGCCTTTTCAATAGCTCTAAACCTAAATTCGGTTAAATCTCCACCATGGACTGAAGAAAATTGTTTGGATACCGCTGAAGAACCGCATATATGTGACTTACCTTCATCATCTCCTTTGTAGGTGTATTATGTGACAAACTGGGAGAAAGAATATTCCCCAGAGTAGTTGCAAGTTTTTAGACAAAACGGATTGGAATTTTTTTTTAACAATTTGGAAAATGTAACATTTTGATGCAAAATAGATAAATATTTTTTTGATTTGTATATAGCCAGTTTCCTACTCCACACTGATGAGGGGCAAATACCCTGAAACATCTGACTGTGGAATGATACCATGTTTGGCATAAGTGGTCTCCTTGACTGGACACTGCCCTTCCCGTGGTTGTTCCTTCCCGGTGAAAGACCTGGCTAGTTTCCTGCCAGCGTTGAGAAACATGTGATGGTGTCTCCGCAGGCTTTCTTGTTTTGAATATTTCCCAGGTGGCATTGCTCTAGAATCACTGCGTTAAGAAACACATGATGGTGTCTCCGCGGTGTTGGATGTTGATCTCCGTAAGGTCAGCCATCCTTGCTTATGAAATCTCCACCATGGACCAAAGAAAAACTGTTTGGATACTGCTGAATAACCACATATATGTGACTTACCTACATCATCTCCTTTGTAGGTGTATTATGTGAGAAAAAACTGTGAGAAAGAATATTCCCCAGAGTAGTTGCAAGTGTTTATTAGAGATGAGCGAACCGGTCGTGGTTCGGATCGAATTTGGTTCGAGTTCGGTTCGCCGAACAGAGGTCTCGTTCGAGTTCGGTTCAGCGAACCGGTTCGGAAAACCACTCAAACCGCATAGGAAACAATGGGAGGCAATCACAAACACATAAAACACTTAGAAAACAACCTCAAAGGTGTCCAAAAGGTGAGAAACAACTCACAACACAACACAAACACATGGGAAAGTGAGAAGAACAAATTCTCATGCAAAAACAAAACAGCGTTACGAGGAAAAAGAGGACGAGACACAGATATAGGCATGGCATGCCCTTGTAAAATCATCTAAAACACCACAAGATGACTCCAAGCGGAGTCTCCCTTTTTTTCCAAAAATTGGGCCACACAGACACCCCATCAGTGGCAGCACTTGTGCCCTAGTTGTACACTTCACAGGTAGATTTGCATCAACAACATTCAAAATTACGCCATCCTTAACCCTTCCCAGGATGACACCGGGGTAGGTAGCAAATTCTTTGCTGATCCCAGCTCTGTTCATCTTGTATCATTTTTAGAACACTGCAAGCAAGGGTTACTCCAAGCGCAGTCTCCCTTTTTTCCAAAAATTGGGCCATACAGACACCCCATCAGTGGCAGCACTTGTGCCCCAGTTGTACACTTCACATGTAGATTTGCATCAACAACATTCAAAATTACGCCATCCTTAACCCTTCCCAGGATGACACCGTGGTAGGTAGCAAAGTCTTTGCTGATCCCAGCTCTGTTCATCTTTGATCATTTTTAGAAACACTGTAAGCAAGGGTTACTCCAAGCGGAGTCTCCCTTTTTTCCAAAAATTGGGCCACACAGACACCCCATCAGTGGCAGCACTTGTGCCCCAGTTGTACACTTCACAGGTAGATTTGCATCAAGCACATTCAAAATACACAAGCATTTACTCTCCCCAGGATGATACAGGGGTAGTAAATTCCTTGTGGATCCATGACTTGTTAATTTTGATGAACGTTAGTCTGTCCATATTGTCACTGGACAGACGCGTGCGCTTATCTGTCAGCACACACCCAGCAGCACTGAAGACACGTTCAGAGACAACGCTGGCAGCTAGACACGACAAGATCTCCAAGGTGTAAGTGAATAGCTCTGACCATTTTTCAAGATTTGAAGCCCAAAATGAGCAAGGCTCCAGTTGCAAAGTCATGGCATCGATGTTCATTTGGAGATACTCCTGTATCATCCTCTCCAGCCGTTGACTATGTGTCAGACTTGTTGGCTCTGGTGGCCTTGCAAAGGATGGTCTAAAGAAATTATGAAAAGATTCAATAAAATTGCTGTTACCTGCACCAGATACGGTGCTGCTGGTACAGTTAGACTGTTGAAGATGACGAGACCGTCCCATGTTTGTCGAGTTACAACTGGGAGATTCACTCAGTGTACCACGGGTGTTTTGTGGAAAAGCCGAGTTAAGATCGAGTAACAGCTTTTGCTGATACTCCTGCATACGTGCGTCCCTTTCTATGGCTGGAATTATGTCACAAAATTTGGACTTGTACCGGGGATCTAATAGTGTGGCAAGCCAGTAGTCATCATCACTTCTAATTTTGACAATGCGAGGGTCATGTTGGAGGTAGTGCAGAAAGAAGGCGCTCATGTGTCTGGCGCAGCCATGCGGACCAAGTCCACGCTGTGTTTGTGGCATAGAGGTGCTAACCATTCTTTCTTCCTCTGACATCTCCCCCCAACCTCTTTCAACTGAAATTTGACCAAGGTCTCCCTCATCCGCTGAGTCTTCCATGTCTATGGTCACCTTGTCCTCCATTTCTTCATGTTCTCCTGCACCTTCCTCAACATTTCGCCTGCTACCATGCGCCCTTGTTGACCCCTGTCCCCCATGGTCCCATGCCTGCCGCCTTGGTGATGATGAACGTCTGGACCTTGTTGTGGGACACTAATGGAAGTTCAACAGCCACTTTAAGGATGCCACTAAGTTTACTCAGTGTTTGCTATTATAATGGTTTAGTGACAATGAGCTTGAGTGTGCAATGCTGAGGTGCTGCAAATAGATTTGCACTAGTGGGACACTAATGGAAGTCCAACAGCCACTTTTAGGATGCCACTAAGTTTACTCAATGTTTGCTAGTATAATGGCTTAGTAACAATGAGCTTGAGTGTGCAAAGGGCAGGAGGGTACACTGGTCGGGTTGTGGGTCAGTGTACAGGAAAGGAAGCCTCACTTTCTATCCCTCCTAATGGGGAAATGCAGCAAGGAACTCCCTGACCTTAGCTACACAGACGCTCTTATCTGTAGCTGTTAAAACCTCTTTCCATGGACCTGACTGTCACCTATGGCTCTGAGCCTGCTGTTATTAGCCCTTTCAAGGGCTGAAAGAAACTTCTATCCCTATTCTGTATAGCGCTGTGTGTAGAGCGTACACAGCAGTATCGGAGACAGGAGCTGCACCTGCAGTGACTGACCCCCAGACGCAGAAGGCAGATAATAGCGTCCAGACGGGCAGATGCCATTATCCCAGCAGCAGTGATCTGAATGCGCTGTTCCCGCACACTATATGCTGAAATTTCAGAATAGTGTGAGTCACAGAGTGACTTACAGTATTACAGCGGAAAGCCAGCTTGTAATTAGCTTGGCTTTTGTTGCTAGAACCGTTCTCGAACGTAACTAGAACTATCGAGCTTTAGCAAAAAGCTCGAGTTCTAGTTTGATCTAGAACAGCCCCCAAAATCACTCGAGCCGCGAACTGGAGAACCACGAACCGTGCTCAACTCTAGTGTTTATACAAAACGGATGGAATTTGGAAAATGTAATATTTTGATGCAAAATAGGCAAATATTTTTTTATGATTTGTATAATTCTTTGATATTGTGAACTTATATCTGGTTGTAAGAGTAGAGGAAACATTTTTAGATACATTTTCTTGGGATTTATAGGTTTTATCCCTTGATAATTCATTTCTATCGATCTCACTAACATGATCTTATGCTCTCATTAAGGTTCATTTTGGATAACCCCCACTATGTAATTGATTTTGACCAGTTTTTTCTCTATTAAATTTACTGCTATCACTGCAGTTTCTTTTAATCCTAATTAGTTCACCCTTAGGTATATTGTTAATGATATGTGTCGGATGGCAAGAGCTGGCATGGAGAATGGCATTATTGTCTGTGGGTTTCCTGAATGGTCTGATATCTATCTGTCTCTTATCCGCACAACCTGTCAAAGTCATGTCTAGAAAGATAACACTATTTTTGAAAATTATGCGTGAATCGCAGATTAAATCTGTTGTAATTATTATATGGCAAGAATTGTTGACATGTATAAAAATCTCCCTTCCATACAATGATAATGTCATCTATGTAACGTCCGTATAATACAATATTACCTCTAGAAGGATTACAGAAACTAATAATGTTTTTTCTTCCCATAGAACAACTACAATATTTGCTATAAGGGGGAAAATTCCACCCACCATACTAATTCCCTGCTTCTGTCAGAAATACTGATTGTCAAAAATAAAATAATTATGTGTTAATAGATATTGAATAGCTAAATATAAAAATTCGCTAATTTGAGTGTTATATGGGCTATATTTGTTTAGAAAAAACATCAAGCTATCTAATTTAATAACATTCTATGGAAGAGATGGATAAAGACTTTCAATGCCACAACACAGCCAACTATAATCAGACAACCACACAAAATCTTGTAAACCATTAATGATGACTTTAGTGTCACCTATGTAACCTGGTATAGCACATACTAGGGGTTGCAGATAGAAGTCAAACCCAGGAACCCAGATTTTCATTAATTGAACCTATGCCAGCAATAATTGGCCTAAAGGGGGGAGAAAATTTGTTCTTGTGAATTTGTCTTTGAGTAATATATACTGTATATATATTGTATATATGTTTCTTGTCGATGTTGTTTTGGGTTGGTGCAACAATCTTAGTCATGGCCTCCATTGCGTCTATACCGAAATGTATCTTCTTTGTTCGGTACTTCAACGCTAAACTATGGAAAGTCTCCAAGGCACCGATGTCAGTTGTGAGTTAGATGTAAGTTTCAGAAGTGTAGGACTCTACCACTTTTTAAAAAGTTTTAAGTGAAAGTGTTTTTGGATTGATCCAAAGTATTTGTTGGTCTTCTGACACTTTTCTTATTAAATCATGACTGCATTAGTTGTACCATCCTCCCTCTTCATGTTCGTTTGTGATATGGAGTAGTGTAGTGAGACATTTTTCTTCTAATAGCTCAAAATCATTATTGTTTGTATAAACCACCAAAACTGTAGTCCAATCTTGTCAATCCATGGCGTAATTTGTCTGCAGAATTTCATCAAATTTACACTAGTCAGTTGTTTTTTGTTTTTTTTGTTTTTTAATAAAATTTGCATTGTGCCAAACATCAAATTGGTGGGTGATGTATCCCTAGGCAGTTCTCATTTTCTTCCTGATGCCAACATGAAGAAGCAAACACTTTAAATGTCTTATTCTTTTGTGAGGAGTTGATCCATGTAGACCGGAGAAGCCAAATGTCTCCATTGCAAGTACTGATGTGCATTGTGTTCGTTGCACAACCTCAAAATCCAAGATTTGTTCAGAAACACAGTCCATAACTGTATAAATACCGTATTTTGCACTATGTCCTGCGCTGTAAAATTGCCCAGCTCCACAAATGCATAGTGATTTTGATTTTAAAATTATTTTTTTTTTACTTTTTATTGTGCCATGCCCGATCCACAGCAGGAAATAAAAATTGGCTTTGGTATCTGTAATACGTTTTTTATGAAATAGCAATCTCTTCGAAAAGATCTAAAAATTCTTTCAAGTTTTGAAATATCAGCCACTAGTAATAAGTTACCATTCAAATACTTTCCAAAACTTTAAAATGATGACAGTTATAACATAGCCCAGTGATGCTGCAGTAAGAACCATCGATTTTTCTTCATATTGTCTTAACTCTGTGCCTGCAGTTTCTAAATGTAAACATCTCACTTTATAAAGTAAATTATCCAAACATGATTAAAAAATGATATATTTTCGATCCTTAACATATTCTTTCTCTTTGGCATTCGTTTAGTTGTCTCTCTGGATGTTCCACATTGTAAATAAGCAAGGCCGTGCCATCTAGATCAGAGGAATTGCAGCCAGTCTCTTCCGCGACATAGTCTGCATCAATCAGTTCTTCAAAAGTTTCACTCTGAAGAAATAGCACATCCACCAGCCTCGATAACTGAATGTTCACTTTCTGGGAGTGGAGAGAGTGATCAAAACAGCAATATACACCAAAAGAAAAAATATGTGGGTCAGCTCACTATAACAGAAGTTGCCTGTAAATTCCTCCCACTTCATGCCCCGGAGCCCGGCACTGACAAAGCACTAGCCAACCGTACAGACTTTGTAAAGTAGAAGAACAAGAATACAGTAACTTTATTCCATTGCAGATAACATGTTCAGGCAGTAAGTACATGGCAGTATTGTCAGACTACGTGTTTCAGAAGAAGGAATCTAAGATCCGAATGATTAGATATATATCCACATTTAGCAACCAGTGGGATGAAATCAAAAAGATTCTGACAAGACACTGACCCGTTTTGATAACGGAACCTACCCTCAAAAATGCCTTTCCAAATCGCCCCCTCTTAACAGTTACGAAAAGGAAAAATCTTAAAGACCATCTCGTGCATAGTCATTACACTTGTAAGAGGATCCTTCCATTTAATTTTGGTAAACCCAAGTGAGGTTGCTTCACTTGTGGCTTGTGTTTGGCATTTAAGAAGATTGAAAGAGCCATCTCTTTTGTGTTGGCGGATGGTCTCAGGGGGTTCGAGATCAGGCAACACATCTCTTGTAATTTAGAAAATTGCGTGCAAAGAAATACACACGCAAGGAGTATTATATTCAAAACATACAAATAGTTTATTAATTTTATATACAAAGTCACATATAAATTATCATCATATTGTAAAAATGATTATTGGAGGGCTACTAAAAAATGGGAGAATAACCAAGTGCCCGATGTTAAATGTAAAGGTGGTTAATAGAATAGGGCGCCTTCTGTATAAAAGTAAGGAGCGTTAGTATATGTATCATGAATGGCTATGTCTAACCTAGAACAGAAAGCACACAGCAGCGTTCTATGGGCAATGCATTCGGGAGAGTGCATTCAATCATAAGGAAATACATATCCTATAATATAAAGCTCACCCATAGAAAGGAAGTCGGCGTCCTAATGGTCGGGCACACTGGTACAGATCCAACCCGTCCTGCACGCGCGTATCGCGTAGAGCTTCTTCAGCAAAGTGGGATAGGCATCTAACAGATCACTGAGGTCTGTTTAAATCTATGTTTAGACATGTGCTGTTCATGTAATTGGGATAGTTGTAGGTGAATCACATTTCTTTAAATTGGCACATGCGCCGCAGCAGGCACCCGGGTAGGCGCACAGACAAGCCGGCGGTAGTCTTGCCGATGTATGCATGCTTAGGGAGAACTCTCCCGTTGACGTCAGTGGAGGATGTGCATCAGCATATTAGAGGCCGCAGGGTGTATGCACCCGGAAGTGCCCGCTACGGCGCACGCACACAAAGAAGAAATTATCCCCTTAGCTTGCCATCCATCTCGTCATACGGGAATCATACATCACATGACAGGCAGAGTATTTCACGGAAATAGCTGATTATCATGTGAGTAGATAGGCCACCGTGAGGAGATGAATAAATAGACAACGGATGTATCATAGCCTTATAAAAGTATTTACAGTAATTATACGCGTGAATAAAGCGTTACTTAAAAGGCTAATCACATATTCGTTGTCACAAAAATAGCGATTAAAGGTGCATTCCATAATATATAAGGGTTCCAACATCTTATGCAGTTGGGGAACAACCAGAAAGGTTGAAAACGCAGAAAAGTTAGTTTTCTTTAAATGAGATATAGGGGACGATCAAATTTTACATAAATCATCTCATATTGATTATATCATAACAATCAAAACAAATACAAGATAATAACAGAATATAAGAATATATATGGGTATGAAGCATAGCACCTAATACAGGGGACAAAATATTTGCATGAAATAGTGGAATGTGTCCAAATGCAGAAATATTTCTTTCCCAGTTGCAACATGTCGGTTTATCAAAATGCTTCAAAAGATGATAAGTGAAGACTTTGTGGTCAGGTTCATGATGAATAATTACTGAAAATTAAAAACATAGAGACAAAAAGACACAATTAAAAATGAATCCTAAGGCAATAGGGAACTACCGTAATAAAAAGACTAGAAGAAAGGTGGAAAACATATATTACAGAAAGGGGGCAAAACTATGTTTTTCATTCAACCTATCGGGTGTCATGGTGGCTAAGATGGTAATCCACCGGCACTCCAACTGTGCAAGCTGTTTCTTAAAATCCCCCCCTCTGATACCACCATGGAGAGCATCAATGTCCTTCACTTTCAATGCAGAGGGGTCGCAGTTATGAGCAATTTTGAAGTGCCGGGGGAGAGTTCGGAGTGATGTAAGAACTTCAATTTGTTTGGAGTTAATGATATCACGGACATGCTCCCTTATTCGGACTCAAAGCTGTCTAAAAGCGAGTCCGATGTAAATTTTAGAACAGGGGCATGTCGCGTGATATATAATATAAGTACTACTGCAGGATATATATTTTGAGATCTTATAACTTTTTTGGTGTTATTCATATGCTCAAACTTCGAATGATATTCCCCTCCTAACAGGCTAGACAATCCCCGCATGGGTAACATCCTCCTCTTCTTTCTGTTCTCAAATTACCAAAAACGTTTTTTGGTTTAGCCAAATAGTGGCTACTAACTTAGATGTCTTTCAGGTTCCTTCCTTTACGGGGAATCATTAGAGGGGAATCTGAAAGGGCCTTACCCAGGACATCATCTGTTTTTAGAACCTCCCAATGATTTTGTAGAGAAGTTCTAATAGCATGCCACTGACAAATGTTGAAATGAATCTGATTTTGTTTTTTTGTTGTTTTCTAAGGGAGGTATGCTTAAAAAGTAGTTGTTCCCTCGGGGTGTGTTTCGCCCTGAGGTAGCTATGTTTTATGTTACGGTTGCTATACCCTCTTTCCTTAAAAGGTTCTGTTAGGTCAAGGGCTTGGACTTCGAATTTTTGTATGGTTGAGCACACGCGCCTGGCCCTCAAGAATTGCCCCGTTGAGACGGCCCTGATCGTGGACGGTGTGTGGGCCGATGAGGCGTGCAGAAGGGCATTCACAGAAGTGTCTTTTCTGTGAATGTCGGTCTGCTAGGCCCCATCAGCCCCCACTTCAAAATGAATATCCAGAAAATCAATACATTTTTGATGTGCGTTGAATGTTAATTTGATATTTAATTTATTTTGATTGAGGTTTTTCATAAATTCCACCAACAGAGACTCAGCACCTTGCCATAGGAACAGCACGTCATCTATGTATCGGGCCTAGCAGAAGACGTGTTTTGAGAATAAAGTATTATGAAAGATGTTTCATTCCCATTTACCGAGAAATAAATTAGCATAAGTTGATGTGCATGCCACACCCATGGCGGTGCTGCGTCTCTGGAGGTAGAATCGATCTTTAAAAACAAATACATTATGAGTTAAAATAAATTCCAAAAGTTCTATAATTAGTAGACGTAGAGGGCCGCCCAGGTTGCTACCCTCAAAGAAGAAGTGCGTCGCTGCTATACCATCCTGATGTGCAATGCAGGTGTAGAGGGACTCCACATCTGCGGTCACCAACCACATTTCGTGGTCGATGTGGAGACCCTCCACCCTAGACAGCACATCAGTGGTATCTCGTACAAAGAACGGAAGATCTTGTGCCAAGGGTTTTAAGTAATGTTCAACAAATTTGCAGATAGGGTCACAGATGCCACCATTCTCCAAGACGATGGGGCGCCCAGGGGGATTGGTGGCATCTTTGTGAATCTTTGGCAATAAATAGATGTTGGGTATTTTTGAATACTTAGTTAGTAGACCTTCCATAACTTTTTTTGGAATGACTCCCTCCAGAAATGCTCTATCAAGTAAGGATATTAGTTCTATGTTAAAGGAAGCAGTAGGATTGTGGGATAATTTAGAATTGGTGTCTTTATTATTAAGTTGGCGAAAAACCTCTCTTTCATACAGCGCTACAGGCCAAACCACAATATTTCCCCCCTTGTCCGCACTTTTGATCACTACGTCTTGTAGTTCTTTTAGCTCATTCAGAGCCAAACGTTGTGTGAGAAAGATCATCTATTAAATTTTAGGATTTTCTTAACATTATTTAAAACCAGTTTAATGAAAATTTCGACTTGTGGACAGACAGACAAGGGGGGGAAAGTCCTTGATCTGGGAAGCAGCGCTGCAGGAAATTTGTCAGTGGGAGTGGCAAATTGTTTGCTGAAAAAATCTTCAAGTGCTTGCAAAGCTTCTTTTTCAAGGTCAGACAGTAGCTGGCCCTGATCGGCACGTTTTTGGTGTAGCTTTTTCAACATTAATTTGCGAGTAAACAGGTGAAGATCTTTAACAACTGTAAAATAGTCGAATGGATTGTTAGGTACGAAAGTCAGTCCCAACTTTAGCACCTGTAATTGTGCGTCAGACAGATTATGAGAGGAAAGGTTAATTACCTCCATCTCTAGGAGGGATCTTTCTCTTGCTGGAAGTCTTTTTTATTAAATAAAAGTAGATATATACAAAACCAAAAAATAACAATAAAACTATATTTACATTCCAGCCCGTACCTGGTAACAAAAACACCAAAACCATCCAAACCACATTCCACTGCCCTTACAAACATACCCACTAGTATTACAATAAATACAATATTTACAATATAAGAAATATTTACAAATAAAATAAGCACAACTTGGCAAAACCCACATCCCACAAACAACCAATTTTCTTTTTTTATATATATATATATATATACACACACACACACACACAAAAAACACAATTAATCCCTACATAACATTCTCTAACTATCCCACCACCATTCGGCTGCCCAGCTCCCAAGTTCCAAGGAAAATGTTCATCCGAGCTTGAGGGGATCCCCCAAAGTTCTCCCCAGACTGGGGGACCGAGCCGGGCCTCCGGTCCTTATGAACTCCCCTCCCCCCATAAAATAACCTCCCACCCAAACCCTTACTACATCACTACACTGTCATTCGAAATCTGAAAAACAAAGAAACAAACATTAGTACATGATAACATAACAAATACCATAGGACTCAAAAACCGTGTCTGCAAACCATCTCCCAGTTAATGTTAATAAAAACAAAAACATAGGGTGAGAAACAATTGGGAAGGAGGGGCGGGAGGAGACTGGGAAGGAAAGGATACTGGAGTCAAGACAGTCAGTGCACCCGGAATGAGAAGCCCCTTCACAAGCGAGAGGCCCTCTAACTCCAGGGAGCGTACTTTTGCCAGGTCACCAAGAATGTTACTCACCACGTCTTCTACTTGGAGGATTTTGCTACCCATCGAAACTAAAGATCGTGCATTCCACGTGAAGTACCTAATCACTATACTAATTAAAAATAAAGTGGTCAGATCCCTTCCACCCTGTTCTCTAAATGCAGCATAGGCCCACTCGGCATAGGAAAGACTGGCCAGCCGAGGCCAACCCATGTAAATCCCTACCCGTTTGTAAACCTCTATATTAAAGGGTCATTGAAGCAGGAAGTGGTCCATACTTTCCAGTATGCCCAGACAAGTCTCACGAGGACAATCTCTGTCATCGGAGTTCCTGTACTTCAAATTGTCCCTCACATATAGCTTACCCAGGAAGCAACGCCAAGCCAAGTCCCAAAACTTCTCGGGGATCCTCTTGGAATTCAATAGACCCAGCCCTACCTCCAGATCCCGTCTCGGGCAATCCCTGAGGACCAGAGGGACCTGGAAATGTGTAGACAAGACCCTCTCGTCGAGTAACCTCGACAGAGTCCTCACCTCCCACACCCCCAGACCCCACCGGCGAATGACCTTCAGAACCGGGGTAACATAAGCCGGGAGATGTCCGTGAGGCACGCGAAGGTCCTTCACACGCCCGCCCAACTCACATTCCTGGAAGAAAGGCCGAAACCACCCCCCGCAGGAAGATACCCACGGAGGAGCCCTCCCTTTCCAGAGGTTTGCAATATTCAACTTTAAAAAGGTATCCACCAGGAATACCACGGGGTTGACCATATTTAACCCCCCTAGTCTCCTCGTACGGTAAGTAACCTCACGCTTGACTAGGTTCAACCTGTTTCCTCATAACAGCTGGAAAAACAGGCTATAGACCCTCGTCTATATAAGCTTCTTGTTCAAGGTCAGACAGTAGCTGGCCCTGAACGTCACGTTTTTGGTGTAGCTTTTTCAAAATTAATTTGCGAGCAAACAGGTGACGATCTTTAACGACTGTAAAATAGTCGAATGGATTGTTAGGCACGAACGTCAGTCCCAACTTTAGCACCTGTAATTATGCGTCAGACAGATAAGAAGAAAAGTTAATTACCTCGAATTGACCTTGCTTCCGTTTTGTATGCTAGGCATCTCTAGGAGGGATCTTTCTCTTGCTGTAATATCCACCTCTGTTGGATTTTGTGAGGTCTAAAATATTCCTTTTGAAGTTTTTAAAAAGAGTTGAACTGCCCTTGGCACCATCCGTTACTGACTCTTCCCTCGAAGTGATAGAAGAAAAGGATTGGGATCTCGATCTGGTTTGAAAGTGTGAGGGCAACTTCTTATTTCTCCATCTATATACCTGATGGTTTTGAAAATCCATCAGGTCCCTCTGGAGGTTTTTTTTTTTGTTTTATTGCCTTCAATTCTCCTTCTCATTTAACGAAATCAGATTCTGTTTCAGAGTAAAGTTTAGTTACCTCAATTGTGGAAAGTTCTTTTTTTAGGGTCTCCTGGGTAGTTTCAATTTCTTTGTCAAGATCTTTTAAATTTTAATCGTTGTATTTGATCAACAGCTCCATAAATTTTTGGAGCAAGCGCTGGCACACTCTTCCCATCCAGATTTGAACCACTCGTCCTCCACATTAAAAGATGGAAATACTTGTATTCGGAGGCCGCGTTGTATTAGACCCTTTGCACTGTATTGCTCAAGGAATCCTTTGTTCCACCGTATCCTAGTTTGCCTATGTAGCATAGACTTTAAATTACGTATGTGGGTAGTATGATCCTGATGATCCATATTAATACTCCCTGCAGAGTCCTTAAAGGCGTCATTAATTTGACAGAGCCAAGCTTGGTCTCGGGCCCTGAAATCCATATCTCTGAGGTCGGTAGCTGTGAACAACACAGGGATAATTAGTATACAGAAAACCACAGATTTAAGATAGGGGACAATATCAAGCAAAATCATATTTATTTATCAATTATTCCCTTTATGTGGCGGATAAGGAGATATAGAATAAACTCCATTAATACCATTATTTAGAAAATTGCGTGCAAACAAATACACACACAAGGAGTACTATTTAAAAACATACAAATAGTTTATTAATTTTAAATACAAAGTCACATTGGAGGGCTTCTAAAAAATGGGAGAATAACCAAGTGCCCGATGTTAAATTTAAAGGTGGTTAATAGAATAGGGCGCCTTCTGTATATAAGTAAGATGCTTTAGTATAAGTATTCATGAATGGCTATGTCCTAACCATTCGGGAGAGTGCATTCATCATAAGGAATTACATATCCTATATAGAAAGCTCACCCATGGAAAGGCAGTCGGCATCCTAATGGTCGGGCACACTGGTACAAATCCAACCCGTCCTGCACACGCGTATCGCGTAGGGAGCTGTTCTGTTGTTGTGTCTCTCAGTAATCACACTCTGTGGGGATCTTCAGGCTCTTTATTAGGTGGTATTGTCAGCCATTACATCTCTCCCTGCTGCCTGCACTCTGTCTGCAGTACCAGCGAGTTCCCACTTGCTTGTGAAAACATACAAGAAGAGAGACCCCTAGAGGCCCCTAGGGGACATACAGCATATACATGTTGCTACATCCTTTCTCTTTAAAGAAGAAGAACAATCAAACTTAATAAACACAACAGTTAATCTGACCAAGTAAAAGAGAATTACAATATATACAGTTAGATATAATCCTTGAGGTGTGCAGGCTTTCTGATCATTCTGCTGGCCCTAGTAACATAAGAAGAGTAAGTGTCCACCTCTGGTAGTTGTTCTGATTCTGGTAATGTGCCTTCTGATATTGCCTGTCTCTGGTTAACAGTCTCACCCTGATAGTCAGCAGTCACTGTTGGTACTTGGCTTGGATTTGCTGCCTCGTTATCTTGGGTATCAGGATATTGTTCAAAAGGCCAAGAATCATCTTGTTCTTGTGTTTTCCTCAAATATCTCCTATTTCTCCTTAGGCTTCTTCCGTCTTCTGTTACAATTTTGTAGGACCGAGGTCCTAGTTTCTGGACAACCTTTGCCTTTTGCCAGTGTTTGTTGTATTTGCTGCTTCGCTGCAGCCGTATGTTGTCATTCCTCTGGAGATCTGTCAGATCCTTTGCAGATTTATTGTAATAGAAAGCTTGCCTATCTTGATTTTTCTTTAGTTGAGCTTTGATGTTTCCCACCAACTTTGGCTTTAACAGATGACTAGCGGTTGGTATGAGTGTCTTTGTACGTCTACTCATCAGCCTCTGTGCCGGACTGCTGTCTATGCCTTGGGTGGGTGTGTTTCTATGATCCAGTATAGACAGATATACATCAGTACCTGCCTGTTTTGCTTTTTTAAGGAGTCTTTTGGCCGTTTTTACTGCGGACTCTGCTTTGCCATTACTCTGTGGATATCTTGGAGAAGACGTCTGGTGTTCAAATTCCCATCTCTTGCTGAAAGTTTTAAACTTTTCTGAAGTAAACTGAGCAGCATTGTCAGAGAACACGATATCTGGAATGCCATACCTGGCAAAATGGGCCTTGAGTTTTTTAATCACTGTTCTCGCCCTTGTGTCCTGTAACAAATCAATCTCCCAAAAGTTAAATAGTCCACTGTAATCAGGTATTCTTTGTCATTCCATGTGAACATATCTGTTCCAATTTTTGACCAAGGCCTCTGTGGAATTTCATGAGGTTGCGATGTCTCCTTTTGTTGCTTATCACTGCAGGATGCACATATTTCACATTGTGCTATATAGTTTTTAATGTGGTCATTCATTCCTGGCCAATAAATAGATTCTCTTGCTCGCCGTAGACATCATTCCCTGCCTAAGTGCGAAGAGTGCAGTGTTTCCAGTATATCTCTTCTGAGTGCTTCTGGTATAACGGCTCTGTCTGCTTTAAAGATGATTCCTTGCTGCACTGACAGTTCATCTCTTATGTGGAAGAATGGAGAAACTTCCCTAGGCGCATGCTGCTTGTATTTTGGCCAGCCCTGCAAGATGACAGTCAAGATCTGGAGTATTTTATCCTTCTCTGTACAAGTCTGTATTTGCTTAAACTTGTCTTTTGACACCGCCAGATAGTCACACATATTGATGTTTTCAATTTCATTCTCCTCATCATTTGTGACCGGTAGGTATGCTCTGCTTAATGTATCTGCAATCAGTAAGTCTCTTCCTGGACAGTAACAGATGTCAAAATCGTAACAGCATGCGCTGTAGTCTCTTTGGGGCATTTAGTAGTGGTTTCTTTGTAATGCTCTCCAATAGCTTGTGATCAGACTGCACGGTTACTTGTCGACCATAGGTGTATTGGTGAAAATCTCCATCCCAAATACCACAGCCAGTAACTCCTTCTCAATCTGAGCATATCCCTGCTCTGTTGTTGTTAGGGCTCTGCTTGCAAACGTGATTGGCTGTTTGTTCTGCATTAGTGTAGCTTCAAGGCCTTTTTCTGAAGCATCACATTGTACCACCACTTCTCGATCTGGGTCGAAATACTTCAGGGTTGCTGCGTCTGCAATAGCCTTCTTTACTGACCGGAAAGCAGTTTTCTGGTTTTCTGTCCATTCCCAGAGCACATCTTTGTGGGTTAGCTGTCTCAGTGGCTCACACATATATGACAGATGCTTGCAAAACTTGGAGAGATAATTTACCATGCCCAGAAATCGTTGTACTCCACACACATCAGTTGGGGTTGGCAAATCTTGAATTGCTGTCACCTTTTCTGGATCCACTTTTACATCATTTGAGGTCAGAAGATGTCCAATATATGCAACTTCTGTCATTTTCAGTTTGAATTTGTCCACGTTCAGCTTTATTTGTTTTGCTCTACATCGGTCCAAAAATTGTATCATCTTCTGATCATGATCCTTGATTGCAGATTCCATATCTTCGCCTTCTCCCACTATAAGGATATCATCTGCTATTGTTTTTACTCCAGGAAGTCCTTCCAAAGCCTGCATCAATTTCTGCTGGAACATCTCCGGAGCAGGTTTTAGTCCCATGGGCAGTCTCAGCCATTTATACCGTCCAAATGGTGAAGAAAATGTCAATAAACTTGATTCTTCAGTCAGTTCCACATGCCAGAATCCATTTTTGAGATCACATACAGAAAATATTTTAGCCTTTGATAGATCTGGGAGAACATCATCCAATGTTGGCATCGGGTAATGATTTCTTTTCAGCGCCTTGTTGAGTGGCTTCGGATCAATGCATATTCTTAACTTGCCTGATTGTTTCTGCACTATGACCAAACTGCTGATCCAATCTGTATTCTTCTGGACTGGTGCTATCATGCCTCTTTTCTGTAAATCTTGTAGCTCTACTCTCAGTGGTTGCATTAAAGCTACAGGCACCCTTCTTGTAGGTAATCTGGTAGGCTGCACGGTTTTATCAATTTCTAGCCTGTATTTACCTTCAAAACACCTATCATCTTCAAATAAATCAGCATACTCCATTTTTATTTTTTGAAAGTCCAATTTAGTTTGGGATTTAGTATATCCTGGGATACCTC
Source organism: Anomaloglossus baeobatrachus (assembly GCF_048569485.1). Taxonomy (NCBI): domain Eukaryota; kingdom Metazoa; phylum Chordata; class Amphibia; order Anura; family Aromobatidae; genus Anomaloglossus; species Anomaloglossus baeobatrachus. The sequence goes on from NC_134354.1 coordinate 761,610,422, forward strand.
AACAGACATAATGTTCTGCGACTGTACTTTTATTAAGTCCATTGCCTGCACTGCTTTTACTCCCAGTATTGGTACATGGTTCCCACCATGCAGCACGGTAAATTCAGCTCTGTAACTTTTCCTGTTACATGGGTTCCGTATTTTGAGCTTACATGTCCCCATATGTTTCAGAACACTTTTGTTGTACATCACCATTACCTTGTCCGTTGGCTCAATGGAAACCTGTTTGTTCAGCAGAGCACTTGGAATTACATTGCAGCTTGCTCCACAATCCAGCTGAAATCTAATGGGCTTCTCATCCAACAGGAAGGTTGCATAGAGCTGCTTGGCATCCTTGACTACTGGCTGCCTGATTACATTGACATTCTCTGTTGCAGGTCACAGCTGTAGCCATGTAATGTCCTCTGCACTGTCAGTGTCTGGTGTCACAGTGTGTCCATGCTGTTTGCTTATTCCCAGCCTGCAGACAGCTGAGAAATGATTCTTCTTGCCACATAACCTGCAGGTTTCGCCATATGCTGCACACTTGGTCTTGTCTCTCTCATGTCTCTTACCCCAATATTTGCAGTGGATCGTGCTTATAGGGGAGCTTGGTCTTGTCGTTCCTCTCATAGATACTGCATGTACCTCATCATCATCATTATTATCACTGGGGCCTGCCATCATCTTCAGGCTGCGCTTTGTCAGCTCTGCAGCCCTGCAGATTTGCATGGATCTCTCTAAGGTCAGCTCTTCGTCTCTGAGTAAACGTTCTCTGAGGCGAGTGTCCATAATGCCACATACAATTCTGTCTCTTATGAGGCTATCTCTGATTTCCCCAAAGCTACACGTTGCAGCCAATGTCCTCAGCTCTGTCACATATATGTCTACATGTTCACCATCCGCCTGCTGTCTTGTGAATAACTTGTATCTCTCCACAGTCTCATTTCTCTTGGGGTCACAGTGCTTATCAAATGCCTCCACAATCTCTGCTAGGACGAGGCGGTCTGTGTCTGGCAGTAAGGTCTGAGCTACTTCTCTGCCTTTTTCCCCAATTAAGTAATAAAACAGCTTTACTTTACGTTTGTCATCACTGTGGGCCACTGTCAGATCCACATACAGAGTAAACTCCTCTTTCCAGTGTCTCCATGTCTGGGATAGATTACATGATGAGACATCCAGTTTCTTAGGGGGCTTCAGACCAGTCTCCATCTTGTATAATGACAGGAAATCTCTACTCACAGTTGCTATGATGTTCTGTACAGTCCCAGTCTCACACACAAGCTCTGAGGATTTGCAGGTGTCACATGAAGGCTCTGTGCCCAGCTGCCACCATATTCTGTTGTTGTGTCTCTCAGTAATCACACTCTGTGGGGATCTTCAGGCTCTTTATTAGGTGGTATTGTCAGCCATAACATCTCTCCCTGCTGCCTGCACTCTGTCTGCAGTACCAGCGAGTTCCCACTTGCTTGTGAACACATACAAGAAGAGAGACCCCTAGAGGACCCTAGGGGACATACAGCATATACATATTGCTACAGGAGCTTCTTCAGCTGAGTGGGTAGGCATCACTGAGGTCTGTTTAAATCTATGTTTAGACATGTGCTGTTGATGTAATTGGGATAGTTGCAGGTGGATCATATTCCTTTAAATTGGGGCATGCGCCGCAGCAGGCACTCGGGGAGGCGCACACACAAGCCGGCGGCACTCCTGCCGATGTACGCATGCTTAGGGAGAACTCTCCCGTTGACGTCAGAGGAGGATGCGCATCAGCATATTAGAGGCCGCAGGGTATATGCACCCGGAAATGCCCGCTACGGCGCACGCGCACAAAGAAGAAATGATCCCCTTGGCTTGCCATCCATCTCGTCATGTGGGAATCAGGCATCACATGACAGGCAGAGTATTTCACGGAAATAGCTGATTATCATATGAGTAGATAGGCCACCGTGAGGAAATGAATAAATAATGAGACAACGGATGTATCATAGCCGTAAAAGTATTTACAGTAATTATACGCATGAATAAAAAGCGTTACTTAATAGGCTAATCACATATTCATTGTCACAAAAATAGCGACTAAAGGTGAACATAATATATAAGGGTTCCAACATCTTATGCAGATGGGGAACAACCAAAAAGGTTGAAAACCCAGAAAAAGTTAGTTTTCTTTAAATGAGATATCATGAGGAACAATCAGATTTTACATAAATCATCTCATATTGATTATATCATAACAGTCAAAACAAATGCAGGATAACAAAAGAATATATATGGATATGACTATGTCATATTTTGCCAAATGTGACTCCAATTTGGTCTACGTGGGCCTAACATCTAGGCAACTTTGTGCCTGCATATTCGAGCACGTAAGGGACATCATATCAGCCAAAGACGTGACTGATCTTGACTCCCTGAAGACCATCTCCCGACACTCTTGAATATTCCATAACTGTAATCCAGTTGGATATAAAGTCAGAGGGATAGATAGGCTTCACTTGGGCTCCAGGGGTGATAATCATAAACAAGCCCTGTCATGACTAGAATGCCGATGGATAGTGACGCTAGGCACTATGTCGCCCCATGGCCTGAATGAGTAACTTTCATATGCACCCTTTTTATAATCTGTTATGATTAGACTGGGTAGCATTCTAATGGACTAAGTGTATTACAGTCTGCTTGTTCTTATATGATTTATTGTCTTGGTTACATATTTTGTATCAGATTTTATGTGTTTATACTTTCTCATCATTTTTCTTTCTTTGTTTTTGTATCATTTTATTCTTCAGCTTGCTCTATTATATTGGGTTTATGTGTGGACCTGCAAACAGTGACCTGTGAATGGTGACTTCATATAACATGCGATATTGGGACTCATCATGTGGCGTAGATACGGAAATCCTCGTTGTCTTTCATGTGAAATATTCACATCTCTGCAAAGATCAAACAAGACTGTAATGAAAATGTTGTTATGTGGTTTTATGTACATTTTAAAATGTTGGAATGTTCTATTACTAAAGATATATATGTCTTTTTCAAGTAATGATATATATATATATATATATATATATTAGTTTTTATTTTTAAAAACAATTTTTATTAACATTGTAAAATCACCACAATTATCACAAAAGTGAACAATGTGGCTTTGATTAGAATATCACATATAGGCGCTTACAATCTTAAACATTAAGCAGCAATGGGTCTATTAAATCAAGTAACTTTGAATACATTCACTACAAATGGTTCTAGAGCTTTTCAGTATGGACATGTATTCATGTATTCAGCAACCCCCAATGCCTTTATAACTAGCACTGATAGGTCCAATAGCTTTATTGACCAACCACCGTAATCTGTTTTACAGATTATCCAAATTATCAAAAAGGGAAGAATGAAAGGAAAAGAAAAATAACAATCAAACATAACATATCACCTTACTGTCTATACGGAACATACACTCACCACCGCCCCACTCCATGCCTAGGGTTGTTTACCTTAATTATCACTTACAGGAATACCCAGAATATGCCATCCACTGCCCCCAGTTAACGTCAAATTGTTCCAAAGTTTCTAATCTGCCCTTCACCGTATGCTCCATAACAATTTTGATGGATTTTGGCGTGTATTTCACCCAGGGAGGGAGTTCCATTCTATTCCACTTAGCTGCTACTCCTGCTCTTACTATTGTTAGAATATGGGTTATAAGCACTGCATCTCCCGTTGATACTCCATCAAGCCCCAAGGATAGTAACGGTATTTCTGGACCCCACGGAAACCTAGATCCTATAATAGATGTTATTAGTGATTGAATTTGTTACCAAAAGGAGTATATTGTAGGACATTCCCACCAAATATGTACCAGAGTGCCTACTGCCTCTCTACATCTCCAACACTCAGCTCAGGATTGTGGGTTTATTTTACGTAATCTATATGGTGTATAATACCATCTATAGAGTAGTTTTCTGGATGTTATTAGGTGATAGATAAAACGGGAAGTTTTGCTATGCATCTGAAAGTTGTGAAGCCACTTTTCTTCTGTGAACGTGCGTCCCAGGTCCCTTTGCCATTTGATAACAAGTGATAAGGATTTATGGTTGCTTGTGTGCTGGATAGCCAGGTACGCCCTGGAAATGCCGTTAGAGGTGTCCCTCATTGAGGTAAAGTAATACTCATATAAAGATTTGATGGTCGGCGCATTCTTTTTAATCCCTCCAATGACATGTATCGGAAGATATTTAAAGAAGTCAACAACCCCAAAGGAGCTCATTATCTCAGAGAACGGGATTAGACCTTCGCTGTTCATGATGTTACCCAATTTTGTGATACCCTTGTCACACCACCCTCCCAATTTTACAAAGGGGATAACATAATGAAGACATGTGAAAGGAATTTCTTCCACCCTCACGGGGACCAATGCTTTTTACCTACATTACTATGTCTCCAGATTTTAATCCCTGCCTTCATGGTAGGTGAACGAGCAAGGACCGTTTTGTCTGACAATCTCAATTGCCACAGCAAGTAAGACATATCGGGGTATTCCATCATCTGGGATTCCATTTCAACCCATAATTTAGATTTGTCATTCATCCACCAACACTTCAATTGCTCCATTAGTGACGCATGATAATAATTACGAAAGTTCGGACATCCCATGCCTCCCTGATTGGGAGAAATAATATGTTTGCAGCCACCCTCAGTCTCTTCTTGTTCCATATAAATTTCATTAATAAAGATTGTAGAATTTTCAATGTACGTGCAGAGAGTAAAATGGGCAAATTGCGGCTGGAATACAATATTTTTGGCAGAGGCATCATCTTGGTTACAGATATACGACCGAGCCACGAAACACGGAACATATTAAAGCTTTTAATATCCTTGGAAGTTGAATTAGTTCAATTCTGAAAATTTATATTTTCCAGGTTGCTTATGTTTATCCCCAGGGCTATGGGGTACACGGTCCCGGGCCCAGTGTTTCAGGGAACATGCCATGGTTACTGGCCGATGACCGGTTCCGGGAGCCTGGGGGTTGCTGAAAAGGGGTTTTTAAAAAATAAAAAAAAAATGTTTTCGTGACGCCATTTGCGGTTTTCGGCAATGTGATGGAAGCTGCTGCTGCAGAGTCTCTCACTACTGGGGCTGGTGGTATTTGGCACCTTAGATGTTGTGGCCCTCCGCAAGTAGCGCTGAGCCCCAGGGGATAGCAGGTGGAACAGGCATGAGAAGAACTCAGGCGACACCAGAGCTGCTTTTTAACTTGTCTTTTACTCACAGGTTTGGTGAGCAGCAGCCCGACTGGTACTGGTCTCAGTGTTCCCTTTGTCCCAGTGCCAGTTTTGTGACCTGGTGAGCTTTTCATCCTTGCACTCGTCTCTGATTGGTGGGCCCCTGTATCCTGAAGCGTTTTAGGGTCCCCTGCTGGTCTTTCAGTCTTGGCCCGTATGTAGGCAGCGGGAACCTTGTCTGGGTTGGACTTCTGTCTCTCTCCCTGGGCTCTTCCTTTGTTGCTGTGCTCCGGGCTCTCTTGTTGGTGAGGAACCGTGAAGATCCCCTCGCCATGCAGTTACTAGATGAGCTTAGAGCGTCTGTCCTAGGGTTCTGCACCCCGCCGGTGCCCAGTCCTGGTAGTACTCCCCTTACTCTCGCAGCGACTGTACTCCTTTTAACTCAGTTAGCCACATCACACTTGTCATCTGTGACCTCTTCACTCCATGTCTGACTGCCATCAACTCCTCACTTCACTCTGTCTAGCCCCTCCCTCTTTCCTGGTTTCTGACTAGCAGGTTTGGATCAGTCTCCCCCATATGTGGCTATCCATCAGGCTCCGTCTCTAGCCTTTTCCCTAGTCTGGAAGGAAAAGGAACATGACATTGTGTGTTTGTTTGGTATATACTGGAATTGGTCTTTCAGGAACCCGAGGTTGGCACTGCATCTTTGACTAGATGCAATACCTTGTGGCACCTGTCTCGTCAGGGGTGCCACACTTAAAAGACATGTTAGAGATATACCCAAGTAGGAATAGCTCCTTCCGGCCACAGAAATGGGAATCACTGCTGCAGTAACTCCCGGTGTAACAGGCCAGAATAACCCCCCGCCCAGAATATACCCGGGGTTAAAGTGGCCTAGGCCAGAGTACACCCCTCTGTATGCCCCAGCTGCTGTAGATCAGGGCCCCAGGCAGTGCACAATGACCCCAGGCAGCGCACGGGGTCCCCAGGCAGCACACAGGGGGCAGAGACCGCGCACGGGGGCCCCAGGCAGCGCACGGGGGCCCCAGGCAGCGCATGGGGGCCCCAGGCAGCACACAGAGGGCATAGACAGCGCACAGAGCTCAAGGCTGCACACAGGGGCCCCAGGCAGCACACAAGGGGCAGATACAGCGCACAAGGCTGCAGGCAGTACACGGGGCAGAGACAGTGCACGGGTCAGCACACAGGGGCAGAGAGAGCGCACGGGGCAGAGAGAGCGCACGGGTCAGCACACAGGTGGCAGAGACAGCGCACGGGGCCCCAGGCAGCGCTTTGGGCCAAAGAAGGCGCACAGGGCCCCAGGCAGTACACAGGGGGCAGAGAGCGCTCCGGTCAGCACACAGGGGACCCAGTCAGCGCACGGGGACCCAGTCAGCGCACAGAGCACCAGTCAGTGCACGGAGCACCAGTCAGCGCACGGAGTCCCAGGCAGCACAGGGGCCACACGCAGCGCTTGGGACCCCAGGCAGTGCACAGGGCGCCAGGCGGTGCACAGGTGCCCCAGGCATTGCTTAGGGCCAGAGAAAGCACACGGAGCCCCAGGCAGTACACAGGAGGCAGAGACTGTGCACTGGTCAGCACACAGGGGGCAGAGACAGTGCACAGGTCAGCATACAGGGGGTAGACAGCGCACGGAGCCCCAGGCAGCGCACAGGGGCCCTAGGCAGCGCTTGGGACCCCAGGCACTGCACAGGGCGCCAGCCGCACAGGGGCCCAAGGCAGCACATATGGGCCCCAGGCAGCGCACAGGGGGCATTGACAGTGCACAAAGGCCCCAGGCAGCACACAAGGGGCAGAGGCAGCGCACAAAGGCCCCAGGCAGCACACAGGGGGCATTGACAGTGCACAGGGCCCAAGGCAGTGCACGAGGACCCAGGCAGCACACGGGGGGGGGCATTGACAGTGCACGGGAGGCCCAGGTAGCTCACAGGGGCCATTGACAGTGCACAGGGTCCCAGGCAGCGCACAGGGGTCTCAGGCAGCGCACAGGGGTCCCAGACAGCGCACAGGGGTCCCAGGCAGCGCACAGGGGTCCCAGACAGCGCACAGGGGTCCCAGGCAGCGCACAGGGTTCCCAGGCAGCGCACAGGGGTCCCAGGCAGCGCACATGAGGCAGGGACAGCACACAGGGGCCCCAGGCAGCACACAGTGGCATTGACAGTGCACAGAGCCCCAAGCAGCACATGGGGCAGAGACAGTACACGGGGCCCCAGGCAGTGCTTTGGGCCAAAGGAAGCGCACAGGGCCCCAGGCAGTACACAGGGGGCCCCAGGCAGTACACAGGTGGCAGAGAGTGCACGGGTCAGCACACAGGGGGCAGAGACGGCGCACGGGTCCCCAGTCAGCGCACGGAGCACCAGGCAGCACAGGGGCCCAAGGCAGCGCTTTGGACCCCAGGCAGTGCACAGGGCTCCAGGCAGCACACAGGGGGTCCAGGCAGCACACAGGGGCTCCAGGCAGCACATAGGGGCCCCAGGCAGTACACATGGGGCATTGACAGTGCACGGGGCCCCAGGCAGGACAAAGGTGTCAGAGACAGCATATGGGGGCCCAGGCAGCGCTTAGGGCCAGAGAAAGCGCTTGGGGCCCCAGCAGTACACAGGGGGCAGAGACAGTGCACAGGTCAGCACACAGGAGGCAGAGACAGCGCACGGAGCCCCAGGCAGCACACAGGGGCCCCAGGCAGCACACAGGGGCCCCAGGCACTGCACAGACTGCCAGGCGCACAGGGGCCCGAGGCAGCGCACAAAGGCCCCATGCAGCACACAGGGGGCATTGACATTGCACGGGGTCCCAGGCAGCACACAGGGGGCATTAACAGTGCATAGGGCCTCAGGCAGCGCACGGGACCCCTAGCAGCACACTGAGGCCCAATGCAGCGCACAGGGGCTCCAGGCAGCACATATGGGCCCCAGGCAGCGCTCAGGGGGCATTGATAGTGCACGCGGCCCCAGGCAGCACACAGGGGGCATTGACAGTGCACAGGGCCCCAGGCAACACACATGGCCCCAGGAAACACACGGGCCCACAGGCAGCACACATAAGGCAGAAACAGCGCACGGGGCCCCAGGCAGTACACGGGAGTGCAGAGACAGCGTGCAAGGGGGGAAAGATACAGTGCGCAGGGCCATTGTGCGCTGTCTCAGATCACCTGTGCGCTGTCTGGAACCCCCTGTGCGATGTCTGGGAACCCTGTGCGACATCTAGCGCCATATTAACATTGAGTATATTAAAGATTAAAGTCCATTAAATTATATTAAAGATCACATTCTTCACGTTTATGAGCACCATGGAGTGATATACTCAAGAATTACATAATTTTTCAACATTGTATTGTTTAAAACTTTAAAAATGCAGACTTTTTTTACTTCAGCCAGAAAACCTTGACGGTTCATAAAAAACTTGCCTGTTCAGGACATAAGTCATAGCATTGTGAAACTTTAGCTTATAAAGGTACCTTTACATAGGGCGATTAATGGCTCCAGAGAGCGCTTTCGGCTGATAATCGTACACATGGCTGGTGACAGGACACTACAATATAAACACTGATAACATTAAAATGATCATGCTTGTTTTTAAGATAAGAAGTGTATGTTCTGTTGTTGACTGCAGATTGAAGTTTGTGGGATTGGTCAACCAATCCATGGTGTCACCGACTTTTGTGTGGATGACGATGTCACAACTCAACAGATTTGCTGTGGCCATGATTTCTGCATCAGTTGCCCAGACTCCATCACGAGAGATGCCAGAGGTGTTCACATATTCATTCACATCTTGATTAAAGTATTCCTGCAGTTTTTTGGACAAGTCAGTTTTCAAGTGGTGGATGATTTTAGCTCTGCGAAGGGAGTAGTTGTCCTCTGTTCCTGTCAGGATATAGCTGATTGGCCGAAAGTAGCAGTTCTCATCACCTTTGGTTTTATATGTACACCGTGGTTGTCCAAGATCTCTTGTGCATCCAAAGTACACAACCCTACTAAACGTAAGGTCAAGAGTGGTGGTAAGATACTTCCTTCCTCAACATGGTAGTGGGTTGAAAGTCTTGGTTTGCTTGTGCTTCTGTGTGGCAGAGTCACTGGGACAGTCATCAGGGGACTGGGGTGGTAGAGAAGTCTCTTCATCCTGGTAAATCTTAAGATTGCTGACATGGTGTAGGTGTTGCTTAGTATCTTGCCAGTCTTATTATTTTTAAGTTTTTCTTGTCCCTTGGTTAAGGATTCCACAACTAAGTAGGGTCCAACCTAGCGTGGTTCCATCTTAGAACCCATGTGATGAATACAACGTTGATTCTTGAAATAAACAATGGTGCCAGCAGTAATTTCTTTGTTGCTGTTGTGTCGGCGATCAAAGGCACACTTTTGGTGTTCCTGAGCAGAATGGATGTTGGTGCTGACAGTTGAGTGAATACTGTTAAGAATGGTTGTGAGTGTATTTAGCACATCAGGGTTGGCATCATCTGAAAGAGACATGACATCCAGTGTCATTTGCTGATAAATTGAAGTCAATAGGAAGTTTAGCCTTTCGACCATACATTACCTCAAATGGAGTGCACTTGGTTGAGGCATGCACACATGTGTGATAGGCAAACAAAACACCAGGAATGAACTGGTCCCAGTTGGTTCCTTGGTCATTGACAAGCTTGCTAAGAGATTTTTTGAGTGTTCGATTGTCACGTTCCCGCTGGCCATTTGTTTGAAATACGGTGATCTGTTTGAAAAAGATCCATCAGGTTGTCGATGATAGAGTTCACAAACTCTCTTCCCTGGTTGCTGATCAAAATGTCCATACAGCCTAAGCGGCAAATATTGGTGTAGAAAAATGTTGGTATTGACATGGCACTCTTGTCTGGAACAGTTGTTGCTTCGGTCCACTTGCAGAAATGATCAGTGACAGCAACTATATATTTTTTGTCGTTTGTTTCCTGAAAAGGACCGATCATATCCCAACCTAGCTCCATATTTTTCCAGGCACTGGTATACTGGTGAGTGGTGGAGCTTCTTTGCTGATTTTGGGACTTGTTACAAAACATTTTTGACAAGCTTTGACATGTTGGTGAACATCGTTATTCATTCCCTTCCAGTAATAAGGGTCAGAAATTTTGGCAAATGTTTTATCACTGCCAAAATGGCCACCAGAAATTGGGTTGTCGTGACCGGCCTTCAGGATATTTGTTACTCAGCTTTTACTAAGAACTTCCTTTTTCCATAGATAGATGTTTGTCTAAACTGGGACTTGGCACATGAACGTTTCTCTGGAGGTAGATCGTAGATACATTGGGGGGACTTTTGTTGTGTTGCAGTGTCTTGCTAGCTGTCTCCCCCCCCTTGCATGCTCTCTTTCCCCTTGTGCTGTCCCTTTTCCCCTTGTGCTGTCCCTTTCCCCCATTGTGCCGTCCCTTTCCCCCATTGTGCCCCCTTTTGCGCTGCCTGGGAGCCAGTGCGCTGTCCCTGCCCCCTGTGTGCTGCTTGGGGTCCTGTGCGCTGTCTCTGCCCCCCTGTGCTCTGTCTCTGCCCCCCTGTGCGCTACCTGGGGCTCCCCTGTGCGCTGCCTGGGGCTCCCCTGTGCGCTGCCTGGGGCCCGTTTGCTGGCTGAGACCGTATGTTCCCCCTGTGTGCTGCCTGGGGCTTCGTGTGCTGCCTAGAGCCCACTGTGCTGCCTGGCGGCCCTGTGCGCTGCCTAGGGCCCACTGTGCTGCCTAGGGCCCTGTGCACTGCCAAGGGTCCTGTGCGTTGCTTAGGGCCCCTGTGCGCTGCCTAGGGCCCCTGTGCTGCCTAGGGCCACTGTGCTGCCTAGGGCCACTGTGCGCTGCCTAGGGCCCCTGTGCGCTGTCTCGACCCCCCTGTGCGCTGTCTCGGCCCCCCTGTGCGCTGTCTCGGCCCCCCTGTGCGCTGTCTCGGCCCCCCTGTGCGTTGTTTCTGCCTCCCTGTGCGTTCTCTGCCCCCCTGTGCTGCCTCGGGCCCGTGCGCTGTCCCTGTTCCCCTGTGTGCTGCCTGGGGCCCTGTGTGCTGTCCCTGTCAGCTTTCTCTGCCCCGCTGTTTGCTGCCTGGGGCCCCCGTATGCTGCCTTGGGCCCCGATGCGCTGTCTGGGGCCCTGTGCACTTTCTCTGCCCCCCATTGTGGTGCCTGGGGTCCCGTTTGCTGGCTGGGGCTGTATCTTCCCCATTGGGCCCCCCCTTGCGCTGTCTCTGCCCCCCTGTATGCTGTCTCTGCCCCCCTGTGTGCTGCCTAGGGGCCCTGTGCACTGTCTTTGCCCACCTGTGTTTTGTCTCTGCTCCCCTGGGCTGTCTGGGGCCTCGTGTGCTGCCTAGGGCCCCTGTGCTCTGCCTCTGCCCCTGTGCGCTATCTCTGCCCCTGTGCGCTACCTCTGCCCCCCTGTGCGCTACCTGGAGCCCAGTAAGCTGCCTGGGGCCTTGTTTGCTGGCTGGGGTCCTGATATACAGCAGCTGGGGCTGCTTCTTCCCCCCTTTTGCCCCTGTGTGCTGCCTGGGGCTCCGTGTGCGGTCTCTGCCCCCCTGTGCGCTGTCTGGGGGCCCCGTGCGCTCTCTCTGCCTTCTTGTGCTGTCTCTGCCTCCTTGTATGCTGCCTGAGGTCCTGTAGTTGGTGAAGTTGGGAAATCTCTGCTGCTCTTGAGGGCAAAAATTTTAATTTATCCAATCTGTGTAAGACCAACAATTTGGATTGGATTTCTGTGACTACCTTGTCCCTTATTTTTTTTAATATGAGCTGCTTGCTTGACGAGCTGCCACCTGATTGTAGCCTCATGTGCACACCACAAAGTGACATCCCGGTCAAAGAGACCCCAAGTAAGAGTGATTGGAGAATATGGATGAGAAGACGCCTCTCAGAGGCACCGTCCATTCACTATTCGGTTCAGCTCCTTCTGCTTGAAACATCGATGTTTGTTCTGTGCTCCAAATTGCAAGTGAATCTTGACTCCACGTGCATCGAGTCTCATCAGTCTCAAACATTTTTGATGATATATGAGGCAGCAAATTTAGCCTTATCTTGTATTATACATCTAAAGACATTGGTCAACGGATAACTTAGGTCAGCGATTTCAGTCTACTCATGACAGGGAACTGATCCCTGAATGCGCACCGAGGTTCACAGGCAACACCAAGAGGTACCGACGAGCTTTTAAAAGAACACATGTTCTGTAACCTAGTTGTAATTAACCCCTACTTATAAATTCAGTAGTATCCAGTATCCAGTGTCCAATACCCTGCGACCAGGTCTCCGACTCCTCTGGTCTCAGACCACCATCTGCGACCCAACCAAGGTCACACAGGGAGCTACAACTACTTCAGTTCCTCCCTCTCTGAGGGCTACTACTGATCTGACTATCTCCCTCCCACCAGTCTGCCTGACACCGATGCGGGTGGCCCTTTTCCAGCTAGACCACCCACTGGTGTGCCTGACAGGGTGTGGTGTGAGGTGTGGTTAGGATTTGAGTGCTGATGAAAGCAATACCAGTGTGTAGGAACCCAGAACCATGGAGGGTGGATTCTGCACCATGAGGGACAGGGGTGCAGTTCCCTGTGACATCATGATAGAGTCAGGGGTGTCACACAAGCCACATAGACAATCTTCAATATATACATCTGACATAACCCTTATGTGAAAACACACAGGTAAACATTGTGCTATTAAATGCTATAAGATCTGACCCAACATGTGTTGCTTTAAGGCAGCTTCATCAGGGGATCTAGGCATGTTGAATACTACAAATTAAGACATATATACACAAATTAAAATTAAATTCCCTACCAGTGTATTCAGGATGCATGGCCCCATGGTATCAGGAATAGGCTAAAGGCGCATGACAGGGAACTAGGAAGTATAAAAACAGGACCACGTCTATGCGCCGCTACGTGAAGTGCACAGCTTTACTCACCGCAATCCTCCTCGCAATCCTCACAACGTCCAAGGAATGTGTTCGACCAGGAAATGATGTTACAATATTAAGACAGCACTGTGTCTGTGCAGCATTGCCGAAAATGCGTAAATTCATTGAGTAATCTATGTAGCTATTATAATAGGCCTCTAGTAATTGCGTGCGCGTTGATATATCTAGATAGTTGGTATTTGTCATGCAAATAAAGCAGCACCATACAAAGGAGGACATTAACTAGCTGCATTAGATGAAACAGATCCACAAATGCAGCAGATGACATTTCAGCAATATTATATAGAGAAAGCGGCTAAGCATACAACCAGGATTCTTGTGAGTTGAGATCGACTCATAATAGGAAAAAAAAAGATAGGAAAAGTATGCACAGATTGTCCGAATTCATAGAACAATTTCCCAGATGAGGTGCAACAATATTAGTCGATGTTATTATGTAAGCAAGGCCATTAAACCATGATAAATATCTCACAAATGATCAAATTGCATTAATTAATATGAATAACAGGTGGTGCAGATATAATAAAACTTAAAAAGGATAACCAAATAAACCTAAAGAGCTCCTGTAGAATAAAAGAGAATTGATGTGGGCAAGACAGGTTAAAATAAGACAGCACTGTGCGTAAAATAGACCTATACATGTAACAAATACCACAGGTATACAAAAAAAAAATATTTTTTGTAATCATCGCAGGTGACTGTACTTTTCGGAATCTTTTTGTCTTGATTTCAAAAATGTATATAGTTTTTCTGTAGCACGAATAGTTTCCATGGCGCAGCATTATTGTTATAAGGTATAGGAAATACACTGGCGACATTACGAAAACAGTTATCTATATATCAGAAAAAATGCTTCACCACAAAATAAATATCTTTTTCCCTGTTTTAGAGTTTTTTGTCTAGGCCACTCTTGAATAAGATACCGCATCAAAAGATAACTATTTATTAATATCCTCTTGCAAAAGGCTTATACTAGAGTCAAGTTGCCTCAATAAAGTTTCATTAGATTTAAAAAGTAGTGACATGAAACCTTTAGAACGTTTGGAGGCCACTTCTTCCCATTGGTCCATAAAGGTATCATTAATTTCAAGAGATGGAAATGTGCCGCCCCCGTGCCAGCAGCCGCCGCTGCTCGGATCCGAACCTTCTGGGGGTGGCTCAAGAGACTCCGGACCCGGGGGTCTCACGTACTTGCCAAATAAAAAGGGGGACGTAGATGTGCAGGCTAGGCCATATTAAGTTCGTGACGCCTCCCACGGTGTGTGGTGAGGTGGGACACCACCGCTGCTGTTGTGCGGCACCCGGGGGAGATGTAGTGGAAGCTGGATGTTAACCCCTCTGTGGGTAGGGATTGTTGTCTCGGGGCTCAGTGTCTTTGTGCAGGGTATGGCGATGGCAAGGGCCGGCGTGCCCGGACGTGCGGGGGGATGTTTGGTTACTCACAGTAAATGAATCACACGAGTCTTTTGGTAAACCAAGGTGCTGGTGGCCGGCCGCCGCAGCCGGTTGCATTCAGGTCCCCCACCCGGACTGGTGGTCGCTGTCTTTCCCATCTGAACTTGCTTTGTGTATGGTGGACTGCCTGGTCCGGAACTCAGGAGTCCGCTCCCGGGTGGATGTGGCCTAAGAAGCCGTGCCCGTAGACGCTGGCCCGTGGGATCTATGGGCCCTGGCGGTGGCCTTATCCCTATCAGTCGGCTGTTGTCTTCTTTTATGGACTTTGGGTGGGACAGGACCTATAATCCTGCCCTCAATCGTTTAATTAGCTAGGCCGCTGGTTTCGGTCCTGGCTTCAGGGTCCGAGTACCCCCTCTGTGCTACGGTTTCCGGGTCAGTTCTCCGTGTCAGTACCGGCAGGCTACGACCCTGTCCCGGTCCACCTCGGATCTGCTGAGCCGTCTTCTGCTGACGGAGACCACCGTCTGCCACCTAGCCAAGGTACCAGGGCCCTGACCCTGGCACCGTTCAACTTGAACTTCCTCTGCTGGAGCTACACCTAGCTCCAGCCCACACTCCTCTACACTTGAACTCCAAACATAACTCTAGCTTAACTACTGCTTAACTTCTTGTTAACTTCTTGGTTTTGCCAGGGCGTCACAGAAACACCGGCACACGTAAACCCCTAGGAATCAAAATGCATTGTTCCAAATAATTCCGTGTTCCACCATAGGTGGTTCCTCCTATGAAGTAGTTCCTTATACTTGTTAATCAGTTGAGTAAAATTACTTAATCCGGAAACTGGAAGGCAATAAACTGAAAAGGAAAAGTAGCACAAATAGGTTCTTATCTGAGGATTCTGGATAATGTGGAGACACAAAAACAGGCTCACATGGGGTAGTTGTGAAAACCAGAACTACTGAGAAGCCAACGACGGCCGCTGCAGCATTCCTGGGGGTAGTAATGCACCTTAAAGAAACAAAGATGGGATTTTGCTGCATGACCGTGGAAAAATCAAGATAAAATAAAATGGTGATTGTTATTGTAAAGAAAAAAAGGTCTTTTCTGTTGGGACGACTGTGATCACTGGAACTCTTATTGGATGCAGCTATGCACTCTGTTACGAACCGGCGCCGCCATAGCCGCAAGCAGCCTGCTGCGGTTCCTGTTGCGCCCAGGCGCCGGCTGCCGTTCTTGGCCGTGCCTCGGGTCGTCCAGTTGGCTGTTCCTTCCACCACGTCTAAGTGTGGAGATGCGGCTAGTGCGCATGCGTGCGCCGATTTACCCCAGCCAGAGTTTAAGCCCGGTGTTTTGCCTAGTGAGCATGCTCAGCCTGATTGTGTTATGTCTGAGACTAAGTCCTCAGTTCAGGCTACTGAGCATGCTCCCACAATTAACCCTAACAGCCTCTTTGCACATGTACTTGGACTTCGTGCTGTGTCTAAGTTCTGGGATGTGCCTACTGAGCATGCTCAAACTGATAATCTGCTTTCTGAGCCTGTTGCTCGGGCTACTGGGCATGCTCAGCCACTTAGTGCACCAGAGGCTAGGTCCGGTAAGAACCTCACTGAGCATGTCCGTGGGGTGGCAGGCCCTGATAGGGCAGAGGGTGTCAGGTGTCCTGATGACGTGGCAACTCCGGACTGGCTCGCAGAGGCCCGCCCCTATGATCTGGCACCTCAGTATTGGTCGTCAGACGATGACTGGTGAAGTGTTTGGGGCGTGGCTGCCATGAGGTCATCAATGACGTGGCGGTTCCGGACAGGTCGCATGTGACGTCACTGATGACATGGCACTCTGCTATTGGACCTTGGTGGTTCCACCCTGGGTTTGGGGCGGACCCAGGTTATAAAAGGGGCTGGAGACAACATGGAGGTGCGCAGTCTTCACTTTTGCTCAGTCAGAGCACACCTCCATGTTAGAGCCTCATTGCGGCATAAGCCTATGTTGGGAAGCGGTAGGTAGGGTTAGGCGAACGGTGCCTGTCACGCCAAGATTCGTGGCTCGGCACATCAGGGTCAGGCGCCGTGCTTCCCTCCTGCCGTTCCAGTCTTGCTATAGCAGCCCAGTGGCGTTAACTGGGCTGCGGATGCTGTGCTTGCTGTCCAATTGTGCCCCTTACGCACACGGACAACGCACCTGCTGCGCTACCTGTCTGATTTTGCTCCCTACGCACACGGACAACGCACCTGCTGCGCCACCTGTCCAATTGTGCCCCCTACGCACACGGACAACGCACCTGCTGCGCCACCTGTCCGGTTGTGCCCCCTACGCGCACGGACAGCATACTCCAGGACCCCTGTGGAGTTAACAGGTGTTCCTTATTTTCCTCGGCTTCCCGGTCAACGCTACTGGTGTACCCATCTGGCCTGACGTGTCCTACACACACGTGGCCAGTCGAGAGGTGGCCAGAAACGCTAATCAGAGGACCGCTCGGCCTGACGTGTCCTACACACGTGGCCGACAGGGCGCTTTCGTGGCGGTCTTCCGGTCAACGCTACCTGGTTACCACCCGGCCTGACGTGTTTCCTGCACACGTGGTTGGTGTAGCGCTAGGTGCACCAAAACGCTAATCGGGTTGTCGTCCGGTCTGACGTGTCCCAACACACGTGACCAGTTCCCAGAGTTCCTGGGTTATCTCAGAGCCATCCAGCTCTATAGTCTCCGCCTAACCCTCAGGTGCCAGCAGCTCCTTTGTCATCTGGAGCACGGTGGGCCCCGACTGGCGATTAGGATATATACCCCCCTGGTCCTAATCTGCCGGTCCCCCCGTAACACACTCTGCACTTTAGGTAATAGCTAGGCTTATTTCTTATAACTATTGATTAGTGCTGCGCTTAGCATGGGTGAAGAATAGTGTTTTTGAATATAATATGGATTCTATTCTACCTGCAGTCACTTATTCCCATTCCTCTCGTCGACCATCCCGCACTTGCAGCTCCACCAGTCCTCTCATTGCCACAAATGATGTCACATTTCCTACCATGCCTGATTTTATTTGCTCGGTTGTTTTATTGTATTGTCTGTTTGTGATCCATTATTGTTAAAAAAAATCTTATATTTTAGCACTTTATACTCCAGTTCTCCTTCTTTGCCATGCAATTGTGTATTTTGAGGTGTAGGACTCGCCCATCTATAGTTTTGTGTTAGTCTGAAGCTCTGCGCTACCCTGCCCCAAGCTGTCCAGCAGTTCCTCACATAGCGCTATAATGATTACTAAGCATATAACAATCATTCTCTACATAAGAAAACACAATACTAAAAGGTATAATGTAAGATATGTATTATATTCTCCATCTAGTAGGCGTTCTGTGCCCATAGCAAAAGGAGCCCTGACCCTGTACATTCCTTCAAGGTGAAAGATCTGGTGGCTTATCAATGATACAGACACTAAAGTGGGATTACAGGATTCCCATCAAACCAAAAATTATGGCGAAAAGTACAACACCATCTAGTGTTAAAAATCAATAGCAAGAATATATGTACAGGAAGACAAAAGTACAAACACATATGGCTCGCCCACCCCAGGGCTTTTGGACACTCGGTGTCGGGCCGGACCAGTCCGGGGGTAGTCAGTGGTGGCGGGGCCCGACTCCGTGATCCTGGCGGAGTCAACTAATATGGCAGTAGTGGGGATCGTAATTTATGTTTGTTGGACGCCACCTGTGGATTGCGGCTATGGAGCCGCCGCTGCTGGATGGGACCTCCGGGGCTGATGGATTAGCAGCTGGGATGGTTCTGGTCCCCACAGGTAGAGCGGAGCCCCGGGGCAACCGTTGGTGCTTATTAAAGTCTATAGTGCTTTGGTAAATGTTGCGGTGCAGGGCGAAATAACGGAAGCAACACCAGGGGGTGCAGTTTCAAGGTCTTTTACTCACTGTTCAGTTGCTGCAGACAACCGGTTGCCCACTGGTGTGCTGGGATCTCCTGTCAGGGACCTCAGTCGATCCCGGGTAGTTCCTAAAGTAAATGCCGGTGCGCCCTTGGTTGTGTCTCCTTCCTAGACTGGCTTCAAAGCCTTGACCTTTGTAGATAATCTCGTCTCGGCCTCCACCATAGGGTCTGGTCAAGAAGGCTTGCCTGGATGGAATCTTGCCCTCTTCCCAGGGGTTCTATGGTGGGTTGTGGCCCTGGGCGCTTGCAACCACCCTGGGCCTTCTGTGTTTACTTTTGGAAATGTCTTTCTTTCCTTGGTTTCTAGAGACATACATCTTATCTCTTACCTCCATTCAGGCTGTATAAGTAACTCGGGTAGATGACTTCAAATACATATTTAGGCCGTTCTTTTCCAGCCAGACGAGCACTGCGTCTCGGCACCGATTCTGATACTGAGTCTGGACTGGGCCTGAATAGCTGAATGACAAAATATTTAAAAATAAGTTAATTTTAATAGACAGTGCATGAAAGGAATCACATCGTATGGAGGGTGTATATAGTGCACCACTCATAGGTGTAATTTGTAAATATTATAAAGATAGACACTAGTGTAGCGGGCGGAGGGGACGCCGCTGCGCTTGCTAACGCTCGGGTCCTGCGCTGCTGCGGCTGCTGCTCGGTGGCTCGAGCGGTGGGCCGGATCTGGGGACTCGAGCGGTGCTCCTCGCCCGTGAGGGAAAAGGGTAGTTGGTTTGTTTAAGGATTTAGTCCGTGACGCCACCCACGGGTTGTGGTGAAGATGGGCACCACCGCTGCTGGTGACGGGGATCCCGGGAGCGATGGTAGGGAGCAGCTGGGATGTTGTTTTCCCCCTCCGTGGGTAGGGTTTGGTGGTCCCGGGGCCCGGTGGTGTGACGGGGAGGCAGGGTAGGTGAGGTGCAGGGTTGCAGGGACAGCGCGGCGCGGTGCCGGATGGCACGGGTGTACTCACTCAGTAAGAGATGCTCAAAGTCCTCGGTAAACCAAACGGCTGGATGGACGGGTCCCGCAGCCGGCTGCAGTGTCTCTCCCCGGACAGGTGATGGCGGCTGTCTTTCCCTGCACCTTTGTGTACTGTTTTGACTACGATGGGTCCCCAACGGTAGTCCGCTCCCCAGTGTATGGATGCCAGAGGAGCCCGATTGCCCGCAGGCACTGGCCCTTGGGTCTCTAGCCTTAGGCGGTAGCTGTATACCCTCACGGTGTGGACGGTTGCCTTCTAACGGGTCTTTGGCTGTTAGGAAACCCCTGGGGTTCCTGTCACACTCGGATTTGACTGTTGACGGCGACTCCAAGCCTAGTCGGGGTCCGATGGCCTTGCCTGTGTGTGCTGGCTTCACTTCGCTCCCTGGTCGGTACCGGCGGACCGCCGCCCGACCCCGGTCCTACGGTTCCGCGTAGATTCACCACTCCTGCAGACCGCCACCACTGTCTGCCAACATTGTTGTTAGTGCCTGGTCCACAAACCCAGACACTCTCCACTTCACTCCTCTCACTTCAACCTCCTCAACTTCACTCCAAACTCTCACTGACTGCTTTTCCCGCCTCCAGGCCTGTGAACTCCTCGGTGGGCAGGGCCAACCGCTTGGCTCCGCCCCACCTGGTGTGGACATCAGACCTTGGTGGAAGGCAACAGGGGTTTTGTGTTTGGCTAATGTTACTGTCTAGTGGGGGTGGGGGTGTATGTGTGTGTTACCTGTGACGACCTGGCTAGTCCAGGGCGCCACACTAGCGAATGGGAAAATGGGAAAGGGGCTATACTTAACTATAGCTATACTTAACTCTGGGGGTAAGGAGGTGACGTCGGGGAAGAGGGACGACACAGGACTGAAAATATCAGTTAAATCTATAAAAAGGGAGGGGGGAGGAAGGGAATGGAAGCTGCAGGCAGTTGGCAGGGTCCGCGTTAAACTGTCTAAAAGAAGAAATAAATGAAAAACTACCGCGCTAACTGGATGAGTGGGAAAAAGGAGTGAATGGGTAGACCTAAATTTAGGTATACAAATATGGAGACACAGCAGGGAATTGTTAAACTGTAAGCTGATATATTGTATAATAATTTAAGATAAAACACAAGTTTTAAAAATATACATAAAAACAAATCAAAAAACCTCTGCGTGGAGGTATTGTGGAGAGGGTCTTGGTGAGGAACTTAGGGACAGAAGGGGAGGCTTGGGACCTGTTAGTAATACAAAATGACAGGATTGAATGCAGGTAAACTGATAATAGGAATGAGGATCTGGGATGAATACTAATTACCTGGTGGTTATGAACACAATGAGGATGAAAATGTAGAATTTGTGAAAATGACAAGAGGAGGAGAGAACAACTTTTGGTGTTCCCCCTTTATGTAGGAACCTGTAAACCAAAATAAGTAGATTAGTCTGTGTTGACAGTATGCTCCACAGTGTGGGGGCTTCTTAAAAAGGGGGGGGAGGGTAAATCTACCAGTGTTGGTCTTTTGAGTGCCTGTGTATTTGCTTTTGAAGGCCTGATAGATTAGCGATATTTAGGAAAATGTCTTAAAAATATTAGTAGATTGAAATTAGTACTAATAAATAAATCTACTTGAAGATATGAATGCTGAATGCTTAAGATATATGTGTGCTGGTTTCAGCAACTACATAGGATAGAGACTGAAGTTTCACCTGGTAAAAATGGTATAAGATATTGAAAGCGTATGAATGGAAATGATGTAATCACATGAAATAACCATATGGAAATAAGGGACAGTATACAAAAATTGGTACTAGTATTGTATAATAAGTGTAAATACCTGATAGGGTGTTTAGTGAATATAAAGAGATAAATAGAGAGGATGTTCATATGATTACTGAAACTGGATAATTTAGCTGGTGCCACCTATTAAAGATAGGCAATACAGGTCAGAGTTGAAAATGGTTATTACGACCTAGACTGGTGCTGTTAATAAAACTAGGTGAAGAATTCAACGTTACCTGACAATAAAACTAGGTAGCGATTTCAAAATTACCTGTCTGTGAGCACTGAGTTCAGCTGTAGAAAATTTAAGCTAAATGTTGAGGCTGTAGGAGCTGAACCTGTAACTGACAGTGTTATGGTTAAATATACGTTAGAATTGAGGGTCAATAGTTAATATACCTAAAAAATTGCTGTACATAGAACTAGATGGTGATTGAGAAAAAAAAATATATAAAAAATTTTTTTTTGTACCTGTCAGTGAGCACTGAGTTCAGCTGTTGAGAAATCAGGCTGCCTGATGAGGATGTAGAAGCTCAAGAGTTAACCTGCAACCTGACTAGTGGTTAGGTTAGGTAATGGTAAACAGAGGGTGAGCATAGTCAAAGATAGTGAGGTCAGATAGCTGGTTGTATGAGTCAGCTACTGTATGGTGAAAAAATATCACAGTTGGGCTGTCAGCAGGCGCCTTGCTAGGGGCAGTAATTGTCTTACCTAACTGGCTAAGATGTCCGTGGAAGTTGGTCCGTCAGGTGTGTTGCTAGGAGCTGCGTGGAGCGCGTCGTAACAGGCCGCCGAGCGGAAGTGGGTGGGAGGTCCCGGCCGGAAACTCTCCCGTCCAACTACCATGAGCTCAGTACTAGCACTAGTGCCCTTGTATCTGTGCATGCTTCATAAACCTCCCACTATCCACAGTGATGTCACCCATCCCTGAGCTCACGGAGAGAGCCAAAGCAAATAGCCATAATAAAATGTAACTTTTAATGATAAATTAATTAAAAAGACAAGGTGCAACAATAGTGAATAAAGGGCAACAGAACACAGCAGGAGAAGGGGTCAAGATTGCAACCGTATATAGGCTCAAAACAGTCCCATGTCTCCAAACACCAGGGGGCAGACTAAGTAAATTTCAATATGCATCATATACCTTTGATGCTATAGACATAAGATAGAAGTAAAGTGCGGTAGTGAGATAATGCTGTACTATAGACAAAATATCAATGGTTAAAGCAATAAGAGATTAAACATACCAAGTTGCATCTGCTCCTGCGGGTGCTGGCACCAAGTTCCCTAAGAGCGTTTCAGCTGCAAAGCCTTCGTCAGGGGGCAGGGCCTCAGACCAGCAAGGGCCGCCTTATATATGTCAATCGGCCAATGAACTGGCACATGAGACAAAGATCTGGAGTAGATAGATGGCGCATGAGATCAATAGGAAGCGGCTGCGCACACTCAGCGCCACATCATCCAGGAAGTGCAGCGTGTGACGCAAGCAGGCCCAAACCACGTGACCAAGTCACATAATCGAACCCTGGTCACGTAACACAACCCGCCACAGATAGAGATGCGGCGTCTGGTGAGCACAGTCGATCCGATCAGTCGCATGCGCACAACTCCATATAGTCAAATAGCCATAAAAGACGATAGTAGATAGACAAAAGGTATGTATTTAAGACCAAACAAAATTCTCAGTGTGTATAATCTAGTATATATACAAAAAAATACATAAGAGAAGTCATGAATAGACTTCATGTATCACATTTCAATTACAATAATGTGTGAAAAAACATGTGCAAATAAAGTTACAGTGTGCTACATCATGAATAATACATAATCTATCAAAGTTGTGTCAAACTAAAACAACAAATTGTTTAAAAGATCTGAAGTCCTCAGTGGTTGATACCTTTTAATGGCTAACTGAAAAGATGGTTAAAATAGCAAGCTTTCGAGACTACTCAGGTCTCTTCTTGAGGCTCAATGTAACACAAAATCTGAAGAATAACATATTTATACACAATAGGGCATAGAATGGGGCAGTAAAAAAAGACATGTTATGTAAAGCAAACCTATCACTATGGCAAGAGGACAAACTGTTGTGGCGATAAATATTGCTGCAGTTCAGTGTGAAAGTTTTATTGTCCTCTGATTAGGGTCTGGTCCGGGCTGTGATGCTCTCGGATGGTCAGAGGAGCACATCTTTTAATTGATGTAAAAAGATATGAATCTATGTGACACATTCATTTTTGCTCTGAATGTGTCAAAGGTCATCATAAGTTTGTACTCCCGTAGTCTCCTATCTCTCTGGGACCTGAAGTTTCCTTTCAACACCAGCAATTTCATGTCCGTGATGCTGTAGTCTGGCTTACAAATATGTTTGGCCACAGTCTACATACAGACCCCCAGTTGGACATTTGTTACATATAATTAAGTACACCACATTGGTTGTGATGCAGCTGAAGGTACCTGGGATCTTGTAGTCCTGATGTGATCTGGGAATCTTTATCTTGTCCGTTGTCAATATCAATAGAGAGGTCTTACATTTTTTTCTGGTTGCAGGGAAGTGTTCCTGTTGCTGTTGGAGAGGACAGGGAGCTTCTGGCAATGATGCTTCTTAGATTTGGGGGCTGTCTAAAACACTGAAGTGGGGGGGGTCTGGAAAAATAGATTTTAACCGGGCATCTTTTTGTAGTAATGGTTGTAGTTTCCGTGCAGCTCCTCTAAACACCTCCAGATGGGAATTGTAGGTGATTACAAGAGGGACCCGGTTGTTTTCAACTTCAGTTTTATAATGTAAAAGAGGTTTCTTGATATTCTGGTGGCTCTTGTAATCTGGTTTTCAATTGTTCTTGGGTGGTAGCCTTGATTCAGAAAGGTCTTTCTGAGGCCCTCAAGGTGATTGTCTCTATCTGTACTGTTGGAACATATCCGATTGTACCTGATAGCCTGGCTGTATACAATAGATTTTTTTATGTGTTTTGGATGAAAACTGTCCCATTTCAGGTCCTGAAGGAGAGGTTTCAACCTCGAAACGCGTAGACCTATGAAATAAAAAAGATATTCATCAACATCTCTACACCTTCATTTGGCAGATGTGCGGTGTTAACGACTTTTCTTCGGTTTAAATGCTCATCCACGTGGGGCTGTGGCAGACGCCATAATCTCATGCTTGGCTATGTGGTTGTGACTTTGACAACCAAATTAGGTGAGTGGATATTTCTTATATATACTAGTCCTGTCATCTGGTGCTACCCTATCAGCGCTTTTTTTTTCTAGTCTTATCACTGGGATGGGCACATGGGACAGTAGTATCTAGATTCGCTCCTCCTACTTTGCTTTCTACAGACCCGGCACCTTTTTTTGGGACGGTTTTGGGTGGGAGTAGGAGGCATAAGACACATAAAATGTCTTTCTATTAGTCTCATGCCATTCTCTGACTCGAAGGCTGCCTCTGGTGTCGTTGAGTCAAATATGAGGGACTCAATAATTTTTTCTTGGTATTGCAGAAATGTGAGGGCCCCTTGTGATTTTCTATAGAGTACAAAACTGTTGTAGGTAGCAATCTGTATCAGGTAGATTTCTACCCTTTTTTTTACCAGGCCCTCGTTTTCCGCTTTACCAGGTATGGTTGGAGCACCTGGTCAGACAGGTCCACGCCACCCATGAACTTGTTGTACTGTGTCACAGAGATGGGTTTTTGTTTGTCCCTGGTGGCTCCCCTCTCTCTGACTGACAAAGTGGTGTCCTCATGCAGGGTGGTGAGCATGTGAGCATGTAGACGTCTTTGCAATCATTCCACTTTACGGAAAGTAGTTTGCTATTTGCCAGTGCGAACGACGCCCCCTTCTCTAGACGTCTGGACATCAACTGTGCCGGCAGTTAGGCCTCTGTATTTTCAGCGTGAAGGGATTCGTATTGAGGGATACTGGTGTTATAGTTGTCGGTGTATACATGGTAACCTTTACCAAGAAATGGCATCATTAGCTTCCAGACAATTTTTCATGGGATGCTAATTGTCTGGGGACAGTTGGGTGGGCTTATTTGGCAGTACCTACCCTCATAAATGATAAAATTGCACGTGTAACCGCTAGTGCTTTCGCACACTTTACTGTATATAATTTTATTCCATACTTGACTCTTTTGGAGGGGATAAATTGACGGAATGAGACAGCCCTTGTAGCTCATTAGGGACTCGTCAATTGAAACATTCTCCTCTGGGCTGTAGGAAGTTAGTGATATTAGGGGTTTCAATTTATTAAGGCGGTTATAATTGGGGTCAGTTCTTGGGGGGACTTGGGAATTATCACTAAAATGGACGAATCTCAATAGGGTCTCGTATCGAGTTCAGGACATTACGGCTGCAAATACAGGGATGGCATGGACTGATTTAGTTTCCCAGTAGGAGCAGAAACGGTTTTTTTTTTCACTATTTCCATGTTGAGGGTAATGCCTAATTTTTTTTTATTTCTGGGACACTTGTTGGGGATTCAGGACCGGAAATGGATAGATGTCAGCTTTTGGGCAATATATTTTCATGCGTATAAGTTGGTCTGCTGGGTGATGAGCTCAATCACATGTTGGGTAACAAAAATTTTGAAAAAATCCATTGGGGCAAAATTGGTGACATTTATTTTGATTCTAGGGTCTCCTATGAAAGGGGGAATTTGTGGGGTAAAGGACGGGTGAAGATACCAGGGAGGATGGGGGACTGCAGAACTAGGTCCTGCCCCTTACGCTTCAGCAGTGAAGACTAGCGGGGTGTGGGACCCCGTGGAGAAAGCCGAATCGTCAACGCTGTCTGAAAATGCCTCTCCTTCTGAGGCCGATTCGGTCTCTGACCCAGAACTGCTGGAGGCAAGCAGTGAGTTTGCTTGCTCCACAGTATACATGCTGTGTGCCATGTTTTGTGTTTTTTTTTTGCATATCCCTGCCTATGGAATGATAGAGGGGGGGTGATCAGAAAATTGGGAATGGATTGTCAGGATTTCAGTAGATTTATCACTTTTTATCTCTAATATGGCAGCACGTAGTCTCTCTCTTCTCTCCCAGATCAACTACAAGGAAAAGAGGAGAGAAGCAGACCTATGTGCTGCCTTATTTATCAAATATTGGCAATTTTACCACTGTGGGGGCATCTATCACAGTATTCAAATCTTAGCCAATCAGAATAATTTTTTGGGTTGCTTGTGCAGCAGGTTGATTATGCCAGGCACACTGCGCATGTGCCCACTATTTTCCCAGAGAAGAGAAGAAGAGGGACTGGGGGGGTCAGCGATTTTTTTTAGATACAGGGGGGTGGAGAGGTGGGGCGTGAGGAAACGACGGATCTCAGATCAGGTGGGAGAGAGACCGTTAAGAATAGCGGTTAGGACTCCAGTAGACCGGAGGGGTTCTGGCAAACCGGAGGGGGCTAGGGGGACCAGAGACAGCTCCGGTATACTGGAAAAGGGCTCAGGGGTAGAACATTTCCCTCCGATCTGAAATGTTTGATGAGATTGAAAGGAAATTAATGCAGAGGCAGTGGTGGAAGTTTTCGGCACGCTCCAGCGCCGGGTCTGTGAGGGGGATTCCTCCGGTCCCGGGGGCCTTAGGGGCACTAGGGGCTTATATTTATTTTTCATCTGACATGTTTGATCATGTCAGATGAGAAAGAAATCAGTATTACTTGCCATTTATTTTTTTTTTTAATGTGATCGGCCGTTTACGGTTTATACCGGCGATTGCATTATCGGGGTCCAAAAAAAACCACCCCGATTCATAATCTTGGAGGTCTCAGCTACCTTTTGTAGCTGAACCCCCAAGATTTTCCATCGCTGGTGGGCGCTACAAATTTATTTTAGCATGACATTTCAAAGCGTCGGTACTGAACAAGTGCCCTGCTTTTCTGACGTCTTGAGACGTTAGGCCGTCGCTATGGGGTTCAACTAGATGATTGCGCATCTCAGACTTTACATTGTACAATCTTTACATCCGTTCCTCCAGCTATCACCACTGCATTTGCTATTGAAAAAGGTCCACAATCATTTGCTCCATTTTGTTTTGGCATCACATAATTGTAACATCCAGAAATGTATTACTGCCATTGAAAAGTGGTCTGTACAGTTTAAAAATTTTGTTTCTGCAATGTCAGAAATGGAAGATGAGTGTAAAGAGTTAAAAAGAGTGATCGAATTGTCTTTATATGTCAACTCACCAATGTACACCAACATGATGGATCTGGATGATATGGCTGCAGTTACAGAAGGCATGTTAGAACGGGTCAACACTATTTTGTCCATCAAACTTCAGCATTCGCTTTTCTAATTAAATGCTGGCATGAATCAATTATCATCTCACCATTCATTGGTGGTAATTACTGCACAATCATTAAAGGTTGATTTTATATTTTTTATGATGACCAAACACGATCAAGATGTTCTGTGGGGGGTGTTGGGAGCTTACGTCTTCTCTAGCCATACCACTGTTTCCCATACATCATCCGTTTTATGCTCGGACTCCTCTGAATGTTGGATTTTTTCCTGCTTGCCGTATTTTCTTACAGGAAGCCCCTGTCCCTTCGATACTGGTAGTTTTGGTGCCTGTTCCAGCGCCAAGTCCTCATCTTGGTGGATTTATTCCCGTACTTCTAAATACAAATTATTTAATATGAGAGTCAGATGTTTAACAAAGTCTTGTTTGTCCAAAAGATAAATTGAGTCTTCACCGTTTTAACAGTATTAGACATTACCGAATCCAATGTCAGACGATTTCTCCAACGAGAGGGCGATTCCTGCAGTGTTTGATCTGAATCATTATTTAGTAAGAAAAAGGAAAAAAATTCTCAGCTCATTCCAAATTTCTATCTTGACTTAGAATGGGAATGTTGATAAATCCAGAAGAAGGAGAAGACGGCACTTCACAGTGGAAATCTGCGATTTTAATGACTGTAAATGCAGGTTACAGGATGTGGGGGAGGAGGGTGTGCGGGCACGCCAGACGACGGCCGTTTCGCGCTACAGCAAAGCGCTTCTATGGGTCCTAACATGTGACGTCAGCTCACTTCCTTTTAACAGGACACAGGGGCTGAGGTAGTGAAATTAAAACACGTAGCTTATGCTAACAAGTTGCGACAGCGCACAATAGACAAAATGTTTGAATTTCTACAAAGCTTCAAAAGACAAGTGGATTAATTAGCTTATATACAGGCAGAACATAAGAGACTATTTAAACCCCATAGTGGTTAGATGTTATTGACCCACAGGAAATTTTTTCCATATTATTATCACTGTAAAGTGCCTAAATAATTATTATATAAATGCTAAGCATTAGAAATAAAAGAGAGGGGCATAGCAGATCTAATAGTTAATCCCCAAAAGAATCAAAAGCAGAACCTAAAGAAACACAGACATGTCATTCCGATCATTGAGCCCTAGGGGTCCCATTGCTTTAACATCCATGATTAAACGTGATTCTTTCTGCAAGAGCAATTTATGAGTATCTCCACCCATAGCTGGTGGATTAACCCTAATAACACCAGCGAAGAACAACACATTCGGATTCCCAGCATGGCACTCTCTAATGTGTTTAATTTATCTCGGTAATCCGATGCATGTATATATTGTTTTATAATGTTTGCGGAAACGAATGTAAAGGCATCAAATAGTTTTACCTATATAATAGAAATCACTATTTCAAATCACTAGTCAGACCACACTTGGAGTATTGTGTGCAATTTTGGGCGCCGGTGCTGAAGAAAGACATTACTGAACTTGAAAGGGTTCAGAGGCGGGCTACTAAAATAATAAATGGAATGGGTGCATTACAATACACGGAAAGGTTATCAAAATTAGGTCTATTTACTCTAGAAAAGAGAAGACTTAGGGGAGACCTAATAAATATGTACAAATATATCAGAGGGCCATATAGAGATCTCTCCCATGATCTGTTTGTACCAAGGACTATGACAAGAACAAGGGGGCATTCTTTTCGATTGGAGGAAAGAAAATTCCTACATCAGCATAGAAGAGGGTTCTTCACGGTAAGAGCAGTGAGGCTCTGGAACTCTCTTCCTGAGGAAGTGGTGATGGCCAACTCACTGAATGAATTTAAGAGAGGAATGGATGCATTTCTTGTTAGCAAAAGTATAGAAGGTTATAAATAGCATAATCTTACAGGTAGATAGAAGAGCGACCAAGATTATTAGAGGAATAGGTGGGCTGCAATACCAAGACAGGTTATTAAACTTGGGGTTAGTTAGTTAGGAAAAACAAAGGCTTAGGGGGATCTAATCACAATGTATAAATATATGAGGGGACAGTACATAGACCTTTCCAAAGATCTCTTTACACCTAGGCCTGCGACTGGAACACGGGGGCATCCGCTACGTCTTGAGGAAAGAATGTTTAATCATAATCACAGATGAGGACTCTTTACTGTACGAGCAGTGAGACTATGGAGCTCTTTGCCGTATGATGTTGTATTGAGGGATTCACAAGTAAAATTTAAGCAGAGCCTGATCGCATTAATTGAAAAATATAATATTACCAGTTATGTATATTGGATTTTATGACAGGGTGTTGATCCAGGGAACTAGTCTGATTGCCGTATGTGGAGTCAGGAAGGAATTTTTTTCCCCATTGGAGCTTATTTGACACATTGGGGTTTTTTTGCCTTCCTCTGGATCAACATGTTAGGCTACGGGTTGAACTAGATGGACTTAGAGTCTCCCTTCAACCTTAAAAACTATGAAACTATGAAACTAGAACGAACATGGACAAAAAATTGCGTAGGCAACATTTTTTGTTTTACATAAGATGAACTGCTTTACTAGGATTCTGGTGTCTCCAATTTCTAATACCTTTGCTGTTAAATGAAAAGAACAATATTGGCAATCGCCACATTTATAGTTACCTACAGGTTGAGCTCGGTTTAGCCATGTTTTTTTTGTGAACAATTACATCTCCCAGATTCCTACTTCTTCTATGTTATTAATGGCCCACTGCTAGCTAGTTTAGTCAGATCTCCATCTGCTTCTATTACATGCCATTGTCTCCTTATACTAGCGCGAATATGGCTATCCATTGAACTAAATTTAAAACTAAATAGGAATCTTTTTTCATCCTGTTTTTCTCTTTTCGTTTTTTGTCATATTGCTGTGGATCGGAGAAAGAGCGAAGCGGTGCAGCATCAATTATAGGACGAGGATAGCCTCTGTCCAATAATCTAAATCTTGGAACTGTTGTTCCTGGATAATTTTGTTGTTATTTACCCTTTTAATGCAAAGGAATTGACTATATAGCAGAGATCGCTTGATGTGGAATGGGTGGTAACTATCGAAATGCAATAGAGTGTTTTTTGAGGTTGGCTTTCTAAAAACCTCACGTGCCAAAGTCCCTTTATCCAGCATAAGTTTGACATCAAGGAACTCTAATATAGAGCCACCTAAGACACTAGTAAATTTCATTTTATAATTGTTAGTCATTTAAGAAATTTTACAAAATCTTGAAAATCAGATTCTGACTCGTCCCACACCAAGAAGATGTCATCCACAAACCTTAAGTACTTCTTGATGTGCTTCAAGAATTGATTAACAGTACTATAGATTAAAGTATCTTCCATTGAGGCTAGAAATAAACTAGCAAAAGATCATGCTACGGGGATACCCATAGCGGTACCCCCGCATTGTTGGAACCACTGTTCACCAAATTCAAAGGCATTGTATTTCAAGATGAGAATCAATGCCTCTTCTTTAAAATTTGCAAAACATCGGTCCATGCCCAAATCCAGAACAATTTTTTTCACAACCTGACCCCCCAAATCCTGGGGGATCCTAGTATAGAGACTTTCTATATCAATGGATGCCAGATGGAAATTCGCTTGCCACTCAAATGCGTCAAGGGAGGAGACAAACATATTGGTGTCCCTGACGTGTGATGGGATCTTAACTAACAGTGGGTGAAGCAACCAATCGATGTATTGAGACAATGGCTCCATAACGGGAATTCTTCTATTAATTGTCTTAGTGATTGCCTTAAAGTTGGAGCTCAAAAGTGTCCCCATGGGGTTTGAGATCATCTATGCGGATCTTGTGCTATTGTTATCTTTCAGCATTGAGTACCTGTCCATTAAATCAATTATCATCTATTTTCTGTTTAACATCCAGTTTGGATAGCCCCACTAGCCTGTCTCATTATTTAAAGCCTCATCAGTAGCTGTAAGTTTCCTCTAGAAAGAACCTAGAATACCCGCAATGGGATCCATAGTAAGTGTGACATTAAGGAAATTTATAGTTTTACTCCAATATAGTGGGTAACTCTGAGGTTCATATAATTCACACTCAGAATATTAATGAAATCCGACGCCAACTCCCTCGGTCTGTCCCATATCAGAAGCAGGTCGTCAATATAGCGAACCAGCCACTAGATATGAGTGGAGAAGCGGTTAGCGTAGGAAAGAAACATAACGGCTTTCCCATGCAGCTTATAGATATTTTGCTATTAAAGGTGAAAACCCTACACCCAAGAATGCTCCACAAATCTATGGACTTTTTTTGTTTTCTTTTAAAGAAAATCCACGAACATAACTAGAAATTTTTGTATAGGAAACGTAATACTGCTGAATTTGATAAGAAAGAATCTGAATGGTCAGATCTTGGAGCAGATGTTGGTACCGGTCCTTTACATCACATATAATGAACATTCTACTATCAGACCATTCCGTGTGGTCTAGGGACAAAATAAGGTGCTTTGTGTCCTTGCTAAATACTGGTAGATTTGAAACTAGAGTTTTCAGGTATAAATTAATTTAGGAGCCTAATCTTTCACGCATATTCCCTATACCTGCTACAGTCAGTCTAAATGAAGGAGGGAAAACTTCCTTATATATTTTGATAAATAATGAAGTATAGGTATAATTAGACATTCTATAAAGAGATCTTTTGATAACTTCCAGTTGATAACCCCTAAAGATACACCCTCAGATAGCAATTTCTTCATCTTTTCTTGAAAAGTATTTGCGGTATCCTGACTGAGATGTTTATATACATCTCGATTGTCCAAAATAAGCATATTTTTTTTGTCATAATTCAATGTTCAGGAGGACGATGACTCCACTTTTTCTGACCGTCCCAATCACAAGATCCTTATTTTGTTTTAAATCTCTCTCTACTTGGTTCAGATTACACTTTGTTTTCTTTTGTCGGATGGACTTCTCAAGTTAAATTAAATCACTCTCAATGATTTCCTGAAAAGTGTCTGGAGTTGGTTGCGTAATAATTGTTTTTTTTTCTATAGTTAAATAGTCATTAAAATCTATGTCCTGCCTTAATGATTCACTTGCTAATTTTCTCAGATCGTGGACAGATCATTGCTCTTCGAAGGGTCTAATTTTGGATTCTGGGTTATAGAGTTCATTTTCATCCACTGATATAGCTTCTAGTGGGCTATTGTCAGGAAATTAAAAAAAATAAAAAAAAATAATAAATTTGAAGGTTAAGTTCCTTAGACGTTTCTTAACGTCCAGCAGAGTTTGGTGCACATTTAATTATTTTGTGAAGGAGAACGTTAATCCCATTGAGAGAGCGTTGCATTGTATGAACGTCAAAATATATCTTCACACGTTAACTTTTACATCTTCCCTTTCCTTTTTTGTCTCAGTGGGTACCTTTTTATGCTTCCTGCCTCCCCTTCTTCCTCGGCTCTTTCATTTTTTGAAAACAGAGTTGATTTGACTCCTTGACATATGGAGAAATCAGTGGGTACCTTTTTATGCTTCCTGCCTCCCCTTCTTCCTCGGCTCTTTCATTTTTTGAAAACAGAGTTGATTTGACTCCTTGACATATGGAGAAATCAGTTTGAATGCTTGTTAAAACATGAGACACGGTAGCATCTCTTCTCAAATGAGGATTCAGAGAGAATATTAGGATGTGTCGTTGGAATTATTATAGGAGGAATCGGTATCTGAAAAACTGACCCTCTTATGTCCATGAGATGTAGGATGTTGCCTATTCTCCTTTCTTAAGATGGATTTTCCATGGATTTTGCAGCAATTATTATGCTAAGTACCTCAAAGTGCATATCGTGCTGGCAATCTCTCTCAAATTTATTGTTCTTAATATGAATATTGTGTTTTTCTATTTTAGTTAAATTATATTTCATTAATTTAGACCAATCCTCAAATAGTTTTAATGTAGAGTATTGCTGAAACAAGGTTTTCACCTGCTGAATCTGTTGTTTAATGGAGGACAAAGCTGACTTGTCCTGCTTGACAATCAAGCCCATAAGATTAAGGGAATATTCATCCATTATTTAGTGATTTGCACTCATCTTGTAAGCCTTGGTCACTATGCCTATTGTTTGTGTCCACAAAACAATCACTATCAAGGCTGAAAAGAAGGTTTTGAGAGTATGCTAGATTAGTAGCAATACTCAAAAATAAACAGGTGTTTACGCGGTAGCAGAAATTTCTTCCCGTCTTTACATGTGCAAGTGGGTGTCATGCTAGGTATGCTAGAATA
Organism: Anomaloglossus baeobatrachus; assembly: GCF_048569485.1. Classification (NCBI taxonomy): domain Eukaryota; kingdom Metazoa; phylum Chordata; class Amphibia; order Anura; family Aromobatidae; genus Anomaloglossus; species Anomaloglossus baeobatrachus. The sequence continues at coordinate 761,644,110 of NC_134354.1, forward strand.
CCAGGCGATCGTCGAAAGGGGGGAGAGGGAAACCCTGTTCCATAGAAGGGAGGGAGATGGTGAGCGGTAGTAAAACCTACCACTGGCCTCTGGCATCCCTAGATAGGTTCCACACCTATACGCCGATCATGATAACTAGGCCCTGGCTAACCCTAAAAGAAGCCCTAGGTAGTGACCTGATAGAATGAGCACTAGTCAGCCTCCCTAAAACCTAATGTATACACAGGGAAAACAAACAGGGGAATACAAATGGACAACTGATCTGCAAGATGGGTTTGGGAGAATGACAGCAATATACAACAACATTTTACAGCAGGAGATGTCAAGCCGACTGCTTGCATTTTAGACAACATAGGAGTAAACGATTACCGGTAACAAACCAAAGGGAAATGCAGGTACAAGTATTTTGGTGCAGAAATTTCTGCATCTCTGCTGAAGAAACAGACATTTTTCATTTCTTTAAAGAAAAATGCAGAAAGAATTGACATGCTCCAGGATTCTCATTGGTAGCATAACGATTTGCTTGCATTTTTGTGACACAACGGCATAAAAAAAGTGATAAAAACGCACCGTGTGCACATGGCCTTAAATCATTTTCTTGTAGTGACAAAGTTCTCATCTTTCTTAATATTTACACATGGTAAGTGACACCATGATTTGCACAAGGAACTCTCCACCATATGTTCATCTCCTTTGTAAATGTGGCAAAGCCAGTAAGTTGTAAGAGTTAACATTTTCTGTTGTTTTTTTTTTTTTACGAGGTTTGATTTAATGAGAAAATATTTCCAGACCCCCCTTTTTTAGACGTAAAACTAGATGATTGCGCATCTCTGGCTGTCTACACTGTACAATCTTTACATCTATACCTCCGGCTATCACCACTGCATTTGCAATTGAAAGAGGTCCGCAAGAATTTTCTCCATTTTGTTTTTGGTAACACATAATTGTAACATCCAGAATTTTAATATTGCCGTTTGTATAGTTTCAAAATGTATTTCTCCAATGTTAGAAAGAAATGGAAGACGAATGTAAAGAGTTAAAAACATTGACTGAATTGTCATTATATGCTAAAACTAACCAACGTGCACCAACATGATGGATCTGGATATGGCTGCAGTTACAGAAGAGATGTCAGAATGGGCCAACACTATTAGATCCAACAAACCTCAAATGTCAAAGTTCACTTTTCTAATTAAATGGTGGTATGAATCAATTCTATTATCATCTCACCATTCATTGGTGGTAATTACTGCACGATCATTAAAGGTTTATTTTATATTATTTATGGTGACCTAAACAGGATCAAGATGTTCTGTGGAGGGTGTTGGTGGGCTTACGTCTTTTCTATTTCTGACAAATTAAGTGAACGCTCTGATATTTCACAAGACTTGATTTCTGACAAATTAAGTGAACGCTCTGATATTTCACAAGACTTGATTTCTGACAAATTAAGTGAACGCTCTGATATTTCACAAGACTTGATTTCTGACAAATTAAGTGAACGCTCTGATATTTCACAAGACTTGATTTCTGACAAATTAAGTGAACGCTCTGATATTTATACCACTGTTTCCCATACTTCAGCCGTTTTATGCTCGGGGTTAGATCGTTCCCTGTGAATGTCTGTGATTTTGTCGCTAGTCGTCTTTCCTTACAGGAAGCCTCTGTCCCTTTGAGACTGGTATTTTTGGTGCATGTTTTAGTGCCAAGTCACCATTTTTGGTGATTTGTTCCCGGACTATTAAATACAATTTTTTTAATATGACAGTCAGATGTTTAAAAAAGTTTTGTGAGTCCAAAAGAAAAATTGAGTCTTCACCTTTTTAACAGTTTAAATACATGAATTTGACCATCGTTATTACACCGAGAAGATAACTAAGTAGTATCCCAACTCCGAAAGGCATGTCAGAAAGGAGAAAAAAGAGATAAGGCACAAATAATGTTCAAAAATATTTTTATTAATAATAGTTGTTATTTAAAAGATGGATACAAAAAAGTACAAAAAGGACATACAAAACATGAAATAGGTCGCCAGTGGTGTGGGCAGGAAAAATTTCCTGTATGAAATGGTTATGAGGGTAAAAATTTGCCAGAACATAATCAGCCATAGACCAATATGTATATGTGTAGATGAATTACTTAGTGTGGTGTATACACACACACCAGTAACATCCTGTAGAAATGAAACATATATGGGGCATATGCAAGACTCCAAAGCGATGGATCAATGGGGGTGTACGTTGAAAAAATTATTTTAGTATTTTTTATTGTGTATATACACCTGAAATCAGGCCTATAGATGAACAAGCACCCCTCATAGATACATCACATAATAAAAAAAAGTGCAGCTCAGTCTCAGCTTTGCACAACTCTGCTCTGTGGCTTTAACTCTTATTGAACATGTGAGTAGTTAGAAAATGCCCAGAGCAGAGGAAGTGCATCGGAGAGCACTATGCACATGGAAATGGAGCTTTGCAATTACCTGACAGTATGTTGGGCTGGTTCCAGTGGCAAAGGTGGACCTCCTAACAGCCGTTTCGCAACACGCTTTTTCTAAGGAAGTATTAATAAAAATATTTTTGAACATTATTTGTGCCTTATCACCTTTTTAACAGTATAAGACATTACCAAAACAAATGTCAGATGATTTCTCCAACGAGTGGACAATTCCTCCAGTGTTTTATCTGAATCATTATTTAGTAAGAAAACGGAAAAAACCTGTCCGCTCCCCCTTCCTGTAGATACAGCGCACGGGTCATGCAGTGCTGCAAGGTCTAGTGGAGAGAAAAAGATAAATCCAGCGCTGATGTCTCCATAAAAATGTAACTTTAATTTCATTTCTTCAAAGTGATTAAAATCCACAGCTATCAATTTCATAAACTTAAAAACAGTGTAGAACGGTGTAAGAACTTCAGTCACTGATTGTCAGTGTTACAAATGGAGGGAGCTTTAAAATGTTATTCCTATTCGCTTACATCCTCCTATAGAGATCCGGTTTCCTGGGGACTACAGCTGATGGTTATAATTATTGGGTTATATCACTATAGTGGACTTATCCTAGAACTTCAATTAATAACATATTTAAAATAATCTTAGTATATGCATAATGATAGATTAGGTCCTGGCGGATATTAACACCCAGGGGCACTCGAGTTTTTAACAGATTCAAAAAGTCTCTCTGTTCAATAACTTCCGTTTAATGTCTCCTGTATGAAAGGGGATTTTAGCCCTTTCTATAACCATCGCTTCAAATGTGGAGACGTTTCCATTATAACATTGGATGAAATGTCTAGCGATTGCTAATCTCTTACGCGTTATCTTATTAGTTGCGTCAGACAGGTGACACCTAATGCGAATTTTCAATGGGCCACCTGTACATCCCACATATTGTAGGTTACACGCCATACATTTAATAAGATTTTTTTGTAACAGACGAAGCAATGTTTTTTGAATTTAGATTGTGTGGCCACATTTACATGACCCCCTTGGTATTCAACCATGTATTCTGACTAATGGCAGAGCTAAGAAAAAAACTAGGAGAATGTTATTTAATGTTGTTTCACTCTTAGCTATTGATATTTCTGTCCTGGCTTAGATTGGGAATTCTTCTATTATTCGTCTTATTGATTGCCTTAAACTGGGGGCTCAACAGTGTCTCCATGTGGTTTGACATCATCAATGCAGATTCTGTGCTACTCTTATCTTTCATCATTGAGTCCCTGCCCATCCGATCAATTATCGTCTCTACTATATTTAACATCCAGTTTGGATAGCTCCGCTAACCTGTGTCTCATTATTTAAAGCCTCATCCGTGGAGGAATTCTTTCTGTATACATAGTTCCCCAACTGGAATATTTTTAATATATGCTTGGGATGACAAAAACCGACATGAAGGGTGAAACTGGTAGCAGTAATTTTTTTTCCATAGGGAGAACCTACAATACCTGCAATGGGATCCATAGTAAGTGTGACATCATGGAAATTGATAGTTTTGTCTCCAATATTGTGGGTAAATCTGCAGTTGATATCATTGACACTCAGATAATTAATGAAATCAGACACCAGCTCCCTCTGTCTGTCCCATATCAGAAGCAGGTCATCAATATAGTGACCCAGTCACCTGATGAGTGGAGAAGGGGTTAGCATAGGAAAGAAACAAAACGGTTTTCCCGTGCAGCTGTGGGGCCCCGAGGCTCGGTGTCGGTGCAGCGGCGCATTACCTTCAGGGACTCCACGCGGCTGGATCTTGTCACCTATGGGGGTCACCCAGGGAAGTTGCTGGCGCCTCTCTCCCCTTCTTTTTGGCCCGTTTGCTTGTAGCCTGGACCAGGACACTCCGGCTGCTTGCCTCCTGTGAACTATGGGCCCTAACTATGGCTACGTGGCTGCGGACTCTGTAGTGTGGTCTTGGGGGTGTAAAGTGCCCCCTCATGCAGGTTTGGCAAAGAAAAGGTGGATCTATCCCTGCACTGGGACCTGCTACCCTTTTGGGCCTGGTAACTCCCTGGCAGTCTCCTTACTTTCCACTCCGTTGCTCTCTCTTTAGATGTGTGTGGATTTCGGGTAGCACTCCCAGGTGACCGTTCTCCCCCGTCGGTAGTCACTGCGCGGACGCTGTTAGACTGCAACAGCTCCAGGGTCTGCTCTCACGTCTGCTTTCCCTGAGCTGCACACTAAACCGGCTCACTCGTGGGACCTGCACTGCTGCTCCTGTCTGAGCTCCACTTCCATGCTCCTCACTCCTCCACACTCTGCTTCAGACTGCTCCTCTCCTCCTCCTTCCTCTTTTCCCTTTTGTGCCTGCCTACGCCACCTAGCAACCAGGCTCTCTACCACACCCCTTGAGTGGAGATGGAGGCTTCGCTCAGGCTTCGCCCCCTCCTGGGATCCCCAGGGGTCCTCTCAAAGGTACATGTGTGAGACCTGATCACTATGCGCCTGTGTAGTCACACCTCGGTCAGCCTTCTGGATTACCTGTGTTGTACTGTCCCCAGCATGGGTGCAGTACTCAGTGGTGCCTGACCAGGTCAGGGGCGCCACACAGCCATATAGATATTTGCTATTGAAGGTGAAAACCCTACACCCATCAGTGCTTCACAAATCTGTAGACATTTTTTGTTTTCTGTTAAAGAAAATCCACCAACATAACTAGAATTCTTGTATAGGAAATGTAAAATTGCTGAATGGTCATATATTGGAGCAGGGATGGGTTCAGGGCCTTTACATCACATATAATAATTTCTACTCGCAGACCATTCTGTGTGGTCTAGGGACGAAATAAGGTGCTTTTTGTCCTTGCTAAATACTGGTAGAGTTGAAACGAGATGTTGCAGATCAATTTAGGAGCCTAATATTTCACGCATATTCCCTATACCTGCTAAAGTCGGTCTAAATGCAGAGAAAACTCATATATTTTGATAAAGAATGAAGTATAGGTATAATTCTTTCAATTGTTTGATAACCTCCAGTTAATATCCTCAAAATACACACCCTCCAATAGGAATTTCTTTATCTTGTCTGGAAAAATATTTGTGGAATCCTGACTTAAATGTTTATATACTTTTTGATTGTCCAACATAAGCATATTTTGTTTGTCATATAATTCAGCATTCAGGAGGACGATAACTTGACCTTTGTCGGGCCTCCTGATCACGAGATCCTTATTCTGTTTCTACTTTGTTCATATCACGCTTTGTCTTGTTTTGTCAGATGGACTTCTCAAGTTAAATTAAATCACTCTCAATGATTTCCTGAAAAATGTCTGCAATTGATTGGGTAATAATAGGGTTTTTTTCTATATTAAAATGGTCGTTAAAATCGATGTCCTGACTTAATGATTCACTTGTTAATATCCTTAGATCCCGGACAGATCGTTGCTCTTCGAAGGGTCTAATTTTGGATTCTGGGTTATAGAGTTAATTTCCATCCACTGATTTAGCTTCTAATGGGGAATTGTCAGGAAATTTAAAAAATGAAAAAAATAATAAATTTGAGGGTTAAGTTCCTTAGAAGTTTCTTAACGTCCAGCAAAGTTTGGTATACATTTAATTATTTTGTGGGGGAGAACATTAATCCCAAAGAGAGAATGTTGCATTGCATATCCGTCAAAATATAGCTTCACACGTTAACTTTGACATCTTCCCTGTTTTTCTTTGTCTCAGTGGCTATCTCAATGCTTCCTGCCTCCTCTTCTCCCTCGCCGCTTTCATTTTTTTTGAAAACTGAGTTGATTTGACTCCATGAGATATGGATAAATCAGTTTGAATGCGTGTTACGCCTTGAGTCCTGGTAGCGTCTCTTCTCAAATGAGGTTTCAAAGACAATATCAGGATTACTGTCATTGGAATTATGATAGGAAGAATCGGTATCTGAATAACTGAACCTCTTATCTCCAAGAGATGTAAGATGTTGCCTCTTCTTCTTTCTTAAGATGGATTCGGCATAGATTTTGCACTGATGCACAAAACAATCGCTGATAAGGTTTTGAGAGTATGCTGGATTAGTAGCAATACTCAAAATTAAACACGTATTTACACGATAGCAGAAATTTATTCCGGTCTTTACATGTGCAAGTGGGTGTCATGCTAGGTATGGGAGAATACCAGGCAAACGTCGAAAGGGGGGAAAGGAAAACCCTGTTCCATGGAAGAAAGGGAGAAGGTGAGCCGTAGTAAAACCTACCACTAGCATCCCTATATAGCTTCCACACTTATACGCCGATCAGGATAACTAGACCCTGGCCGACCCTGAAAGAGGCCCTAGGTAGTGACCTGACAGGATGAACACTAGTCAGCCTGCATAACACCTAATGTATACACAAGGAAAACAAACAGGGGAATGCAAATGGACAACTGATCTGCAAGATGGGTTTGGGACAATAACAGCAACAAACAACAACATTTTACAACAGGAGATGTCAAGCCGACTGCTTGCATTTTAGACAGCATAGGGGTAAACTCTATTACCGGTAACAAACTGTTACTATTACCGGTACTGGAGAAACACACGATTTTCATTTCTTTGGTGAAAAATGTAGAAAGAATTGACATGCTCCAGGATTCTCATTGGTAACATAAGGATTTGCTTGCAGTTTTGTGACAAAACAGCATAAAAAAAGCATAAAAAATGTGATGAAAACGCACCGTGTGCACATGGCCTTAAATCATTTTCTTGTAGTGACAAAGTTGTCATTTTTTTTCATATTTACACATGGTAAGTGACACCATGATTTGCACAATGAACTCTACACTATATGTTCATCTCCTTTGTAAATGTGACAAAGCCAGTAAGTTGTAAGAGTTAACCTTTTCTGTTTTAGTTTTTTTTACGGGGTTTGATTTAATGAGAAAATATTTCCAGACCCCCCTTTTTTAGACATAAAGCTAGATGATTGCGCATCTCTGGCTGTCTACACTGTACAATCTTTACATCTATACCTCCGGCTATGACCACTGCATTTACAATTGAAATATGCCCACAATCATTTTCTCCATTTTGTTTTTGGTAACTTATAATTGTAGAGAATTTAGCAAAGCAAGGGTACTAAAATAGTGGTCACAATTAAAAATTAACCTTTAATATTTAAGTTTTAAAAAACTTATAATTGTAACATCCAGAATTTTATTACTGCCATTTGTACAGTTTCAAAATCTATTTCTCCAATGTTAGAAATGGAAGACGAATGTAAAAAGTTAAAAACATTGACTGTATCACCAATGTGCACCAACATGATGGATCTGGATGATATGGCTGCAGTTACAGAAGGGATATGAAAATGGGCCAATATTATTGGATCCATCAAACCTCAAATTTCAGGGTTCGCTTTTCTAATTAAATGCTGGCATGAATCAATTATCATCTCACAATTCATTGTTGGTAATTACTGCACAATCATTAAAGGTTGATTTATGCTGAGCAAACACGATCAAGATGATCTGTGGGGGGTGTAGGAGCTTATGTCTTCTCTATCCATACTACTATTTCCCATACATCAGCCGTTTTATGCTCGGACTCCTACTCTGAATGTTGGATTTTTTCTTGCTTGCCGTATTTTCCTACAGGAAGCCCCTTTTTCTTCGATACTGGTATTTTTGGTGCCTGTTCCAGCGCCAAGTCACCATCTTGGGGGATTTATTCCCGTATTTCTAAATACAATTGTTTAATATGAGAGTCAGATGTTTAACAAAATCTTGTTTGTTCAAAAGATAAATTGAGTGTTCAACTTTTTAACAGTATTAGACATTACCGAGTATTAGACATTACCGAATCCAATGTCAGACGATTTCTCCAACGAGAGGGGGAGTTCTGCAGTGTTTTATCTGAATCACTATTTAGTAAGAAAAAAGAAGAAAAATCTCAGCTCATTTCTCATTTCTATCTTGACTTAGAATGGGAATGTTAACAAATCCAGAAAAAGGAGAAGACGACACTTCACAGTTGAAATCTGTGATTTTAATGACTGTGTAAATGCAGGTTACAGCATGTGGGGGAGGAGGGTGTGCGGGCACGCCGGACGACGGCCGTTTCGCGCTACAGCAAAGCGTTTTTACAGGTCCTAACATGTGACATCAGCTCACATCCTTTCAACAGGACACGGGCTGAGGTAGTGAAATTAAAAACACATTGTAGCTTATGGTAACAAGTTGCGACAGCGCACAATAGACTTTCTGAATTTTTACAAAGCTTCAAAAGACAAGCGGATAAATTAGCTTATTTACAGGCAAAATATAAAAGACTATTTTAATGCCATACTGGATAGATGTTATTGACCCATAGGAAATTTTTCCATATTATTATCCGTGTAAAGTGCCTAAATAATTATTATATGAATGCTAAGCATTAGAAAAAAAAAGAGAGGGTCATAGAAGATCTAATAGTTAATCCCCAAAAGAAACAAAAGCAGAACCTAAAGAAACACAGACATGTCATTGCGATCATTGAGCCCTAGGGGCCCATTGCTTTAACATCCATGATTAAACGTGATTCTTTCTGCAAGAGCAATTTATGAGTATCTCCACCCATAGCTGGTGGATTAACCCTAATAACACTAGCGAAGGACAACACATTCGGATTCCCAGCATGGCACTCTGTAAGGTGTTTAATCTCGGTGATACGATGCCTGTATATATTGATTTATAATGTTCGCGGAAACTAACGTAAAGACATCGAATAGTTTAACCTATATAATAGAACGAATATGGACAAAAAATTGCGTACACAACCTTTTTTGTTTTACATAAAATGAACTGCTTTACTGGGATTCTGGTGTTTCCAATTTGTAATACCTTTGCTGTTAAATGAAAAGAACAATATTGGCAATCGCCACATTTATAGTTACCTACAGGTTGAGCTCGGTTTAGCCATGGTTTTTTTTTTGCTTTCTTGCAATCTATTGTGAACAAGTACATCTCCCAGATTCCTTCTTCTTCTACATGTTATTAATGGCCCACTGCTAGCTCAGTCAGATCTCCATCTGCTTCTATTACATGCCAGTGTCCCCACTGCTAGCTCAGTCAGATCTCCATCTGCTTCTATTACATGCCAGTGTCTCCTTAAACTAGCGCGAATATGGCTATCCATTGAACTAAATAGAAATCTTTTTTCATCCTGTTTTTTTCTCTTCGTTTTTTATCATTGCTGTGGACCGGAGCAGGAGCGAAGCCATGCAGCATCAATTATAGGACGAGGATAGCTTCTGTTCAATAATCTAGCCTCTAAATCTTGGAACTGTTGTTCCTGGATAATTTAATGCGAAGGAATTGACTATATAGCAGAGATCTCTTGGTGTGGAACGGGTGGTAACTATCAAAATGCAATAGAGTGTTTTTTGAGATTGGCTTTCTAAAAACCTTACGTGTCAGAGTCCCTTTATCTAGCCCAAGTTTGACATCAAGGAATTCTAATATAGAGCCACCAAAGACACTAGTAAATTTCATGTTATAATTGTTAGTAGAGATGAGCGAACTGGTTGCAGTTCGGCTCGAGCTTGGTTCGCCGAATGTAGGTCGCGTTCGAGTTTGGTTCGGCGAACCGGTTCGGCGAACCGCTCGAACCCCATAGGAAACAATGGGAGGCAATCACAAACCCTTAAAAACACCTAGAAAACACCCTCAAAGGTGTCCAAAAGGTGACAAACAACTCACAACACAACAGAAACACATGGGAAAGTGACAAGAACAAATTCTCATGCGAAAACAAAACAGCGTTACAAGGAAAAAGAGGACGAGACACATATATGCATGGCATGCCCTTCTAAAATCATGTAAAACACCGCAAGGTGACTCCAAGCGGAGTCTCCCTTTTTTCCAAAAATTGGGCCACACAGACACCCCTTCAGTGGCAGCACTTGTGCCCCAGTTGTACACTTCACAGGTAGATTTGCATCAAGCACATTCAAAAATACGCCATCCTTAACCGTCCCCAGGATGACACCGTGGTAGGTAGCAAAGTCTTTGCTGATCCCAGATCTGTTTATCTTGGCTCCTTTTTAAAAACACAGCAATGGTTACTCCAAGCGGAGTCTCCCTTTTTTCCAAAAATTGGGCCACACAGACACCCCTTCAGTGGCAGTACTTGTGCCCCAGTTGTATACTTCACAGGTAGATTTGCATCAAGCACATTCAAAAATATTCCATCCTTAACCGTCCCCAGGATGACACCGGGGTAGGTAGCAAAGTCTTTGCTGATCCCAGATCTGTTCATCTTGGAACATTTTTAGGAATACTGAAAGCAAGGGTTACTCCAAGCGGAGATTCCCCTTTTTTTTCCAAAAATTGGGCCACAGAGACACCCCTTTAGTCGCAGCACTTGTGCCCCAGTTGTACACTTCACAGGCAGATTTGCATCAAGCACATTTAAAAATACGCGATCCTTAACCGTCCCCAGGATGACACCGGGGTAGGTAGCTAAGTCTTTGCTGAATCATGATGTTACGGGGGGCTGTCTGATAATAAAACCTAAAGGAGTAACAGACAGTCAGGGTCCACCGTCCAAAGACTCTGCTGCAGACTATGGCAGAGTGCAATTACCTTTGTTAAACTCACAGAGGAATATAATTAGTAAATAAGGCAATTCCTCCCTTACTTGGAGGGTGTGTGGAATGGTCTCTGTTAATAATCACAGAGACAAAGGCAGTGAGTGTGAAATGGCACCTACCTAGGTCCGTTCCGCTAGTGGTGCCAGGAAACGGACAGCAGCGTAAGCCGCACAAAGCTCCTACCTGCGTTCGCTCCACTAGTGTGCGAGGATACGAACAACTGCCAGACGCAGTATAAGGAACGTTACCCTAGCGGCAACGTCCACCTACGAGTAGAATCATAAGGCCCAGCCAGACCATGTGCCTCAGGCACCTGCCTATGTCCGCTCCCCTAAGAGGTAAGGATACGGACTGCAGCCGAAGCTGTATGGTATAAGAATGCTACCCTGCCGGTAGCACTCACCTAGCATAGACAGAGAGATGCCTAGAGGAACGTGCACAGAGCGTCTACTCTTATGCATGAACCAAGAGGACTGTGCGGCGTGCGTTAGGGTCTTATATAGACTCTGTGCCTCATCCAAGATGGAGGACACCAGAGCCAATCCGCTGCCAGAACGACAGGAATGACGTCACGCTGGCTTATCACCGAGCAAAGCGTCACAAGCACATGACCAGCGACCAATCGGCATAGAAGGTGTCAGAGACATGTGACCACGTGTCACAAGCACATGACCAGCAGCCAATCGGCATAGAAGGTGTCAGAGACATGTGACCTCGTGTCAGCAATGATGTCACCCGCACATGTGCAATGGCTCCAAGATAGGACTTAGTCTCCAGCGCTTGCAGTGCAGTGCAGTAGCAAGAAATCTGGACATAGACTCCAGTGCCACAGCAACCGTAACACATGACTTGTTCATCTTGGCTCCTATTTAAAAACACAGCAAGGGTTACTCGAAGCGGAGTCTCCCTTTTTTCCAAAAATTTGGCCACACAGACACCCCTTCAGTGGCACCACTTGTGCCCTAGTTGTACACTTCACAGGTAGATTTGCATCAAGCACATTCCAAATCCACAAGCATTTACTCTCCCCAGGATGACACAGGGGTAGTAAATTCCTTGTGGATCTATGACTTGTTCATTTTGATGAACGTTAGTCTATCCACATTGTCACTGGACAGACGCGTGCGCTTATCTGTCAGCACACACCCAGCAGCACTGAAGACATCTCTTGCCATTTTTAGAGATTTGAAGCCCAAAATGAGCAAGGCTCCATTTGCAAAGTGATGGCATCGATGTTCATTTGGAGATATTTCTGTATCATCCTCTCCAGCCGTTGACTGTGTCAGACTTGTTGTCTCTGATGGCCTTGCAAAGGATGGTCTAAAAAAATTATGAAAAGATTCAATAAAATTGCTGTTACCAGCACCAGATATGGTGCTGCTGGTACGGTTAGACTGTTGATGATGACGAGACCGTGCCATGTTTGTCAAGTTACAACTGGGAGATTCACTCCGTGCACCATGGTTGTTTGGTGGAAAAGCCGAGCTAAGATCGAGTAACAGCTTCTGCTGATACTCCTGCATACGTGCGTCCCTTTGTATGGCTGGAATTATGTCACAAAATTTGGACTTGTACTGGGGATCTAATAGTGTCGCAAGCCAGTAGTCATCATCACTTCTAATTTTAACAATACAAGGGTCATGTTGGAGGTAGTGCAGCAAGAAGGCGCTCATGTGTCTTGCGCAACCATGCGGACCAAGTCCACGCTGTGTTTGTGGCATAGAGGTGCTAACCGTTCTTTCTTCCTCTGACATCTCCCCCCAACCTCTTTCAACTGAAATTTGACCAAGGTCTCCCTCATCCACTGAGTCTTCCATGTCCATAGACAGTTCGTCCTCCATTTCTTCATGTTCTCTTGCACCTTCTTCAACATTTCGCCTGCTATCATGCGCCATTGTTGATCCCTATCCCCCATGGTCCCATGCCTGCCGCCTTGGTGATGATGAACGTCTTGACCTTGGTGATGTTGTTGTACCTTGCGCATATGAATCCTCCTGTAGTTCCTCCCCTTTTCGTTGTCCCACCCCCTGACTCCGAATAGTGTTTAGCGTGTGCTCCAGCATGTCATGCTGATAATGGCATTGTCAGCGCTAAACATATTCGTCGCCATGTCGAAATTGTGCAGAAGGGTGCATAGGTCCTTGATCTGAGACCACTCCATCAGGGTGATCTGCCCCACCTCTGCATCTCGTTGGCCCCGGCTATATGTCATGACGTATTGCACCAGTGCTCGGCGGTGCTGCCACAGTCGCTGTAACATGTGGAGAGTCGAATTCCAGCGTGTCGGCACATCGCATTTCAGGCGATGAACCGGCAGGCCGAAAGACTTTTGGAGCGATGCAAGTCGCTCAGCTGCGGGAGTTGAACGGTGGACGTGAGCAGACAGTTTTCGTGCCCTGTTCAGAAGGCCATCTAGGCCGGGATAGTGTGTTAAAAATTGCTGGACAACAAGGTTCAACACGTGAGCCATACAAGGCACGTGTGTCACCTTGCCCATGCGAAGGGCCGCACCCAGGTTTGCAGCATTATCGCACACGGCCTTACCAGGCTGCAGGTTGAGTGGAGGCAACCATTTACCAAACTCAGTCTCCAGAGCTGCCCACAACTCAGCCGCTGTGTGACTCTTATTTCAAAGACATTTTAAGATAAAGACCGCCTGATGCCGTTGCGCTCTGTTGCCAGCATAGTAATGAGGTGTGCGTGATTCCTTCTGCGCAGTTACAACGCTGGTGTCCTGACCAGGCAGGCTTGGGGCGGAGGTGGAGGACCCAGACGAGGTTGAGGAGGCAGAAGTGGAGGAACTTGGACAGAAAGAGGATTGACGCCCAAGTCTTGGGGACGGCAAGACTTGTGCAGCAGACCCTTCACCATCTATCACCATAGTTACCCAGTGCCCATTCAGCGACATGTAACGTCCCTTTCCATGCTTACTGGTCCAAGTATCGGTGGTGAAATGCACCCGTTCACACACAGAGTTTCTCAAGGAAGCGGTGATGTTGTGTGCGACATTCTGGTGTAGCGCAGGCACACCTTTCTTAGAGAAGTAGTGGCGACTGGGCATCTGGTACTGGGGCACAGCGACAAACATAAGGTCTCGAAAATCCTGTGTGTCCAAAAGGCGGAAAGGCAGCATTTTGGTAGCAAAGAGCTTACTTAGGGATAATGTCAACCTCTTAGCTTTGTCATGGGTCGCAGGAAATGCCTTTTATTTGTCCACATCTGAGGGACAGACATTTGGCTGCTGTGTGTAGACGGTGGTGAGTAGAGTGTCCCTGGAAAAATGCAGGTTTGTGAGGAAAGTGCAGGCGTAGACATGATGTTGCCTTCATCCAACGTTGGTGCTATCGATGTCTGAGAGAGCTGTACACACGCACTTGTTTCCCCTTCCAAACCAACTGACGACCTACCAAGCACACTGCCTGTTGCAGTTACAGTGGTGGAAGGTGTGCGTGGAAAAACAAGTGTTACAGCTGTCCCCACAGTCCTAGAAGATGAAAAGCGCGCGGATGCTCTGAAAAGGGCAGGCGGTGGATGGTCCGCTCCGCTAGGCCACATTGCAGCGCGGTGAGATTCCCACTGGGACATATGATATTTATTCATGTGACGATTTATGGAAGAAGTTGTCAAACTGCTGAGGTTTGTGCCTCTACTATCAGATTCCCGACAAATTTTACAGATCACATGATTTGGGCGATCCTTTGAAAGGTCAAAAAAGGACCAGGCTAGGCAAGGCTTAGAGGACATGCGACCTGCTGATCCACCCCGACTAGTGCTCAGAGGCAGAGTGGTGGCTGAGGATGCAGTTGTAGACGTGCTACCAGTACTCCTCCTCTGTCCAGGAAGGTGCAAAGTAACTTCGTCGTCAATTGCATCCTCCTCCACTGCCTCTGTTGACCTTCTCGAGTGCCTGACTGTGGGTTGACAGTAGGTGGGATCTAGAACTTCCTCATCAAGCGTTGTGTTTGCACTCCCCTCACCCTCAGACCGAGCCTCTTTCTGCCCTGACCGAATATTTAAGTTGTCATCCCAATCTGGTATCTGCGTCTCATCGTTATCAGTATGTTCCTCATTGTCTATAACAACAGGTGTTACAGTTTGTGAATGAGGGTCAACATTATGCTCAGAAACTTGGTCATCACGGCCTGAATCTGAGTCACAAAGGTTCTGGGCATCACTGCAGACCATTTCCTGGGTTGTACTCACTGTAGCTTGGGTGCAGACCTCTGATTCCCAGGCTATAGTGTGACTGAACAGCTCTGCAGACTCAGCCATCTCTGTTCCACTATACTGTGCAGGGCGGATGGAGACTTAAGAGCTGGGAGAAAGCAAGTGTGATTGGGATGACAACTCAGAGGACTGTTTTTTTTGGATGCGGTAGTTAAGGTGGAGGAGAGGGCACTTGTTGGAGCACTTGAGATCCATTCAAGCATGTTCTTTTTTTGTGTATCATCTACCTTTCTTACAGTTGTTCGGGTCCGTAAAAAATGGAGCACATCGGATTGTCCACGGAAAGTATTAGACATCTTACTTTTGCTGGAAGATGGCCTATCTTCAGCAGATGTTAATGTAGTTTTGCCACCCTCCCCACGGACAAAAACTTTTTCCTTTTCCAACACGCCTGTTCCCCTTTCCACCAGCATCTGTCATTTTGCCACTCATTTTGATAGCAACAAGATTGTCCACTTAAAATGTTGTAGTAAAAATTGAGAGGTGGTGTAGATTGCAGAGGTGGTCTAGCTTGATTGACAGCAGAAGAAACAACACTGACTATCCCTGTCAATGTCACTATGGCCCTTAAACTGGCAGCACGGTTTGCAATTAGAATAGCTTAGTAAAAATGAGCTTGAGGGTGCAATGCAGAGGTGCTGGAAATTGCTTGGCACTAGTGAGACACTAATGGAGTCCAACAGCCACTTTTTGGATGCCACTAAGTTTCCTCAGTGTTTGCTATTATAATAGCTTAGTAAGAATGAGCAGGAGGGTGCAATGCAGAGGTGCTGGAAATTGCTTGGCGCCAGTGGGACACTAATGGAGTCCAACAGCCACTTTTTGGATGCCACTAAGTTTCCTCAGTGTTTGCTATTATAATAGCTTAGTACAAATGAGCTTGAGGGTGCAATACAGAGGTGCTGGAAATTGCTTGACACAAGTGGGACACTAATGAAGTCCAACATCCACTTTTAGGATGCCACTAAGTTTCCTCAGTGTTTGCTATTATAACAGCTTAGTAAAAATGAGCTTGAGGGTGCAATGCAGAGGTGCTGGAAATTGCTTGCCACCCGTGGGACACTAACGGAGTCCAACAGCCACTTTTAGGATGCCACTAAGTTTCCTCAGTTTTTGCTATTATAATAGCTTAGTAAAAATGAGCTTGAGGGTGCAATGTAGAGGTGCTGGAAATTGCTTGGCACTAGTGAGACACTAATGGAGTCCAACAGCCACTTTTAGGATGCCACTAAGTTTCCTCAGTGTTTGCTATTATAATAGCTTGATAAAAATGAGCTTGAGGGTGCAATGTAAAGGTGCTGGAAATTGCTTGGTACCATTGGGACACTAATGGACTCCAACAGCCACTTTTTGGATGCCACAAAGTTTCCTCAGTGTTTGCTATTATAATAGCTTAGTAAAAATGAGCTTGAGGGTGCAATGCAGAGGTGCTGGAAATTGCTTGACACCCGTGGGACACTAATTGAGTACAGCAGCCACTTTTTGGATGCCACTAAGTTTCCTCAGTGTTTGCTATTATAGCTTAGTAAAAATGAGCAGGAGGGTGTAATACAGAGGTGCTGGAAATTGCTTGGCACCAGTGGGACACTAATGGAGTCCAACAGCCACTTTTTGGATGCCACTAAGTTTCCTCAGTGTTTGCTATTATAATAGCTTAGTAAAAATGAGCTTGAAGGTGCAATGCAGAGGTGCTGGAAATTGTTTGGCACCCGTGGGACACTAATGAAGTCCAATATCCACTTTTAGGATGCCACTAAGTTTCCTTAGTGTTTGCTATTATAATAGCTTAGTAAAAATGAGCTTGAGGGTGCAATACAGAGGTGCTGGAAATTGCTTGGCACCAGTGGGACACTAATGGAGTCCAACAGCCACTTTTTGGATGCCACTAAGTTTCCTCAGTTTTTGCTATTATAATAGCTTACTACAAATGAGCTTCAGGGTGCAATGCAGAGGTGCTGGAAATTGCTTGCACTAATAGAGTACAGCAGCCACTTTTTGGATGGCACTCACTGGCAGCACTTTTTGCAATTCAAATGGCTTTGCAAAAAAGGGCAGGAGGATAGAATGCAGAGGTGGTGGGACTTGCTTGGCACACGTGGCACACTAATGGAGTACAGCAGCCACTTTTTGGATGGTACTAACTGGCAGCACTCTGCAATTAAAATGGCTTTGCAAAAAAGGGCAGGAGGGTACAGTGGCCAGTTTGTGGGTCAGTGTAGAGGAAAGGAAGCCTCACTTTCTATTCCTCCTAAAGGTGAAATGCAGCAAGGAAGTCCCTGACTTAAGGTACACAGACGCTGTTATTTGAAGCTGTATACAGCGTTTCCACAGACCTGACTGTCACCTAGGGCTCTGATCCTGAGGAAATGAGCCCTCAAAAGGGCTGAAATAAACTTCTGTCCCTAATCTGTAGAGCGCTGTGTGTATAGCGTACACAGCAGGACCGGCGACAGGAGCTGCGTGAGCGGTGACTGTCACCCAGAAGCAGAAGGCAGATAATGGCGTCCTGAGGGAAAATGGCCGTATTTATAATGCAAGGACATGTGACATTCACAGCCTATGACACATGACCTTGCTTGTCTGACAAAAAATCCACTTAGGCTACTTTCACACATCTGTATTCAGGTACAGTTCTTTTTTTTCCGTATGCAACGTTTCCGTTTTTTTCGTGCAAACCGATCCGGTTTACATCCGTTTTGCATCCTTTTGGTCCGTTTTTTGACGGATTCGGTTTTAAAACACTAAACAAACAATTAACGTGCTCCGTATTCTGATTGGCTATTGGAAAAATACGGTTTATATACAGTATTTTGAAGCATATATGACAGAATGAAGACAGAGACAAGCAGAAACCATGGATGTTATTCTTGAAAAGATCACAAAGATCACTGCTGATTTTACATTTGAGGCAAATCGCTTGGCTATCATCGTCAGAGAAAAGGAGCGACAGCGGCTGAGGCGTCAGCGACATCGACGCTTTTGGATCCATCCCCTGACTGCCCAGAGACTGACACGTGGGGTGTTTTCAACCCTATACCTGGAGCTCCGTGGAAACCATGAAAAATTCACAAGCTATGTCCGGATGGCAGTGAATAATTTTGACTTTCTCCTTGGCCTTGTTGCGGACCACATACGTAAAACGGACACCTACTGCCGGTACTCTATAACACCCGAGGAGCGTTTGCTGGTTACGCTTAGGTAAGCTTTTTTTTTTAATTGTATCCTCCTGTTAAATTGACTTTTAACTGTAATGTGTTTGCTATTATTTTTTTTTAATTATTGTCTTTCCTTTACAGATTCCTTGCAACTGGAGAGTCGCTTTCGTCCCTGCACTACCAGTTTCGACTAGGTATTTCCACCATCTCGGGAATCATTAGAGAGACTTGCCGAGCCTTGTGGGATTGTCTACAGGAGGATTTCATCCCACAGCCCACCAGGGACAGATGGCTGGACAGTGCCGAACAATACTACAACATTTGTCAGTTTCCAAATTGCCTTGGCTCAGTGGACGGCAAGCATATAAGAATTGTGAAACCTGCAGCTTCGGGGTCTGAATACTACAACTATAAAAAGTATTTCTCAATTGTCCTAATGGCAATAACTGATGCGGACTACAAATTTATCTCAGTGGACATTGGTGCATATGGGAGATCAAATGACTCTCAGGTCTTTAAAACGTCCCCAATGGGGAGGCGAATATATGGGAATACTTTTGATTTCCCTCCTGCAAGACCTCTTCCTGGCACATGTGAGCCCCCAATGCCCTTTGTTTTTGTGGCCGACGAAGCCTTTCAACTCTCACAACATCTATTAAAGCCATATGCAAGCCGTGGATTGACGCAAACACAAAAAATATATAAGTACCGATTATCCAGAGCTAGAAGAATGGTGGAATGCTCCTTTGGGATACTAACCAGCAAATGGCGAGTGTTGTTAACAGCGATTAATTTAAACATTGAAACTGTTGATGAAATAGTCAAAGCATGTGTGGTACTACATAATTTTGTTTTAACAAAGGAACCTTTGTCCTTGGATGACCAGAGTTTGGAATCCACCTCTTTGACTGACTACACCAGTCCTGGATTTAGGAGTAGTGTTGCCTGTTCAACAATACGTGACAAATATGCAGACTATTTTGTGTCCCCAGAAGGTAGAGTAGATTGGCAAGATCAAATGGTATAAGATTTGTCTTTAGTTTTATAAGAAATAAAAATAGTTAAAAATAAATAAAAAAATATCTTGTTAACCTTGGTAATTTTAATCTTTGTATATCTTTAAAAATTTGTAATTTTTACACCGTCAAATTGTAATGATGAGCCAAGGGGGCGTCCGGCCTTGTAGTCGTGGCTGTATTTTTCAGGCTTGTCCCTGGCTTCACCACTACCTCAAGGTCGGGAGCTGACTTGGTGGGGCAGAGTGTGATGGTGCATTCGCCGGACGGTGTACAAACAATCTTCAGGCAAAGGGTGGTAGTAATAAAAGACATCCTTTATTGTACACAATAATCCGGCAGCAGAATCAGGCACTTTCGGTGGAGCTGGGGGCAGCCTGCCCTAACGCACCCTCTGATGGGGATATGCCCGGGGTACTCCACTTCTCCGGGCTCCCACTCTTCGGTTACACGCACACCGGACCCACACCAGTTGCTTCACACCCTGAGGTTACGTTCCACTCCTTTCTCTCCGGCGCCCCCTGATGGTCCCGCTCACACACTCTGCCCCTTGATGTTCTCACCCTTCCGTCCCGGATCCAACTAACTCACACACACCTAAACTCCTCCCCTGGTATTAGCCGGCTCCTCCTTCCCCGGTGGCAACAGCCGTTCCACCCGGCCACTAGGAGGTTTCCCAACATATTACATTTACAACGTACACATTTTTATTAATGGCATTTCCGGGCTAACTATGTTTTTCTTGGTAGGGGGTTTGCGCACCCACTACACGCCTCCCCTCTTAAAACCCGAGCCTCCCGGCAAGGCTCTATCTAAAAATCACAAACACTTTAAAACTGGACATAACATGGTGATAAACTACGAACCAGTCCAACAAGCGGCCCGGAAGAAAAGGGGCACCAGTCCAGCGCTCGGTCTTGGCAGTGCCCGGAGGCGTAGCAGCGCTCCCGGTCTTTGGTGGTGCCCGGAGGCTTAGCAGCGCTCCCGGTCTTGGGTGGTGCCCGGAGGCTTAGCAGCGCTCCCGGTCTTCGTTGTGCACAACAGGAATACAAAACTGAAACAACTGCTCCCTCTTCGCCTTACGGAGGAGCCCCTGGCTCAGTCCAGCAGCGGACTCTCTCCGGGCTTAACAACAGGAACACAACTTCTGCCGGTCTTCGTACAAGCCGACCAGGACGCCTTACTCCGGAGGCCAGGACCGCTTCCATTCGGCCGCCTGGGCCTGGATGTAGGCGCCCAGGGACTGCCCAGGTTGTCGGCGTACTCTCCGAAAAGACACAGGAGCGTAGGGGGCCTCTGATGGCGTGGCCTCTTCTGTCCCCGGCGGGGGTGATGGAGTCGCTACCCGGGGTGGTTGAGGCACTGGTTGGGGCACATCCAGAACGATTACCGGGTGGTTGGTAACATTCTGATTGACCGCCAGCACCGCCGGAGTGTTCTTTTCCGTGTCAGCGGTCGAGCCGGGTTTCCCCTTTGGTGCAACCGCCAAGGTACGTCTGGCATGGGATGCATCGGTCGACACCGGTTTTGACTGATTCCGTCGCCGATTCTGGTGCTCTTCCCATTCCAGCTCCTGTTGCCATTGGGCCGCTTCACGTGGGGTCGGCATCCTGGTCACGCCGACCGCGAAAAGGCCACGGCTTCCCGCCTCGGGTAGAAACTGTACCTTTTCACCCGGATAGAGGGTGTGGAGGCGCCGCGGTAACCCTTCCACATCCAGGTGTACCCAGTTATAGAAATAGTCGTCTCCGGTTGTCTCATCCCGGATAAAACCATAGCCTTCCTGCTGATTAAATTTCACCACTATACCGGTGGTGAATTGTAGCGCCAGCTCTTCGCCGCCGGGACCGGCCAACATCTCCCGGGCGATGGTTTCCGCGATCAGCCGCTCTTGAACAGGGTCTGGTACCGGGGACGGAGCCCTTGGGTAAGATATGGGAGACGGGCGTACGGGGTCCCAGAAAAAGCCCCGGTGGTCTCGCTCCAGCTTCTGGGCAAGTACTTCTGCCGGCTCCTGTCCGGAGGCGGATGGCGCTGCTGCCGCGGCGACGGGTGGAGGTGTCTCGAGGTCGGCACATAGGATCTCCAGGGGCCGATTCCCCACCGGCAACTGTGTAGCATAAGTCGCCCGGACTTCTGTGGTGGTGCCTCCGGTCGCAGCATCCCAAGTGGTCAGCCAGGTCACTTTAGCCGGCCGTTCTGATCCTCCTGGCGCGGCCGGGATGTCAAGAGGGGGCACTCCAGTAGCTGCAACGTGTTTGGAACGCCCTCGGCCCAGACTAGTGAGTGCTAGGGCGGTCACCATTTCTTGTTGTTCGGAGGTCTCCATGCCAAGAACTCGCGACGTCTCTAGCAATGGCGGTGGAGTCGATGCTGACGCTGGAGGAAATGGAGGCGGGCCTATGTTTCCCGCTCTTGGGCATGCTCCACCCCCAGCCTCACACATCATCTTGACTCCTCCGCGGCGGTTCTTCTTTTTCTTCAAAACACCGCCCACTTCATATGTCTTTCTTCGTACCCTGGGACTGGCACCTCCCCTTTTTGGGCGGAGCACTCCAAACTTCTTCGGCACCGGCCAGCCCCAGGCTCTTCTTTTGGCGCCAATTTTTCGCGCCCTTTCTTCATCTTCACAGACGACGGCCATCTTGCCGCCATCTTGTGCCCGGTCCAACGCTGCAGGCAGGATTAACTCACACACACCTAAACTCCTCCCCTGGTATTAGCCGGCTCCTCCTTCCCCGGTGGCAACAGCCGTTCCACCCGGCCACTAGGAGGTTTCCCAACATATTACATTTACAACGAACACATTTTTATTAATGGCATTTCCGGGCTAACTATGTTTTTCTTGGTAGGGGGTTTGCGCACCCACTACAAAATTATAACATGTTATGTTTTTGTATTACCTTATTATTAACCGAACTTGAAAAAAAATATTACCCCCCCAAAAAAATCAAGAACAAATAAATACATTTCAACTAAAATGTTTTATTTTTTATTACATACATAAATAACAAATTATAAATTAGTATATCTTGGGCTTGGGGTGGAGATAGTACTGGAGGGGCTGTCAGATGGGAACACATGCACAGTGGGAGTATGGAGGGTGGAAAGTGGTGTTGGTGGTGGTGGTGGGGAAGTAACAGAAGGTGAAGGTGTGGTGGAGAAACCAAGAGGGAAAACAGGAGATGGGATGGGATGTGTTAAGGATTGTGGGGTTGAGTGGAGGGATTGGGAGACAGAAGAGGTGGCGGGTGAATTAGAGGCTTGTGTTGGGGTCATGATGGGTGTGGAAGGCGAGAGGTGGTAGTGGGTAGGAAGTGTAGAGGCAGATGTGGTTGGGAGCTGGTACTGGGTAGCAGGCTGGTACTGGGCAGCAGGCTGGTACTGGGCAGCAGGGGGAGTAGGGACAATGGCTGGAGGGGGGGCAGGTGCTGGACGAGGGGTGGGTGGAGGTGGTTGGGAGGAAACCTGCGCCAGAGCCTGCTGTGTGACTTGCATTGCATGCATCTGCTGGTCAGGAGACAGCTTTTCCATGCGCTCGAGTACGGCTTGAAAAAAACAATGATAGGGTGATTTACTTGCATCTAAATGCAGCCTGTCCAGACGCGTGCACAATTCGTGTGTATTTTTATCCATAGAGGCCTTCATGAAGCTAAAACCAGAACTAGATTGTTCTGCTAATAATTTAATGGCGTTCTGGAAGGCTGCATTTAGATGCAAGAACTCGGGCGCATAGTTTCTTTCCTGACCCCTATGACGCTGACGCCCAGAACCCAAAGGTGTTCTACTGAGGGCAGCAGTGTCAGAGGGGTGGGGTAGGGAAAAGCTATCTCGTCACCAGCAGCTTCAGGTAATGAAGTCTCACCGGAAGCTACAGCGCAGGTGGATGGGACAGATGTACTAGATGAAAGGGAAGGTTCAGATGGGTGGGGTCTGTGCCTGTGTTCCCCAGTGGCGGACTGTTCTGGGATCGCTCCTGACGGGTTCGATGCAGGCTCCCGAGTGCTGCAGACGGTGCTGTTAAAAAGAGGAAAAACAAAACAATAATTAATTTAATAGCTATACATTGGCACTGACTAAAAAAAAAAGGCAAAAAAGGTCAGACATATCAACTATTATACTTTGTACATATTGTGGGGAATATTTACCTTCTGCACACCATAGTTGTCCGGAGGAACGACAACGCTCTAAAATAACGGTATTTCGATCTGCGTCCTCCGGATCCACTCGGGGCCTGCATCTCTTGATTCATCTCCTTCTTGAAGCGATCCCTGATAGACCGCCACCGCTTCTGAAGTTTGTCACCTGAAAGTGGAAAGCACAAAGTGGTTACAACACATTACATACTGCAGCATAACCTACTGAACTGTGAATACTTACGCGCTTTCTTCTGGGCCCGAGAATTGAGCTCCTCCCAACCTTCTATCGCTGCGTGGCATACCTCGTCCCAGAGTCGACGGGTTACGATGGTATCAGCGTGGCGGCGGTCAGCCATGTTCCACAGCGGCTCCCTCTCTCTAACTTCATCGATGAGGAGGTCGATGTTGATACATCCGGCCTCCTCACCGTCAGAATCGGGAACACGCTGTGATGCCTGTTCAAAGAAAGAAAAAAGAACAAAAAAAAATAAAATATTAGACATCATTTCACACAGACATGAAACAAAAAAAAAAAAAAAAAGAGATTTTCTTACACTATGACCACCGCCACCTCGACGCCGACCCTGAGACGGTCTTGGAGGAGCTCTATCGTGAGCCCTAGAAGTGGAAGCCTTTAGTGAAGAAAAAAAAACCCAATTATTTGCTTTTATGTGTTTGGTGTGCTGTGGTAATCAATTCCTGTATGAAACTTACAATCTGACCGCCCGCTCCGTGGATTTCTCCACCCCTTTCGTCCACTTCTGGCAGCACCTCCTGTAATGTTTCTGCAACCTGTGAAAATTTTTTTTTTTTTAAACTTTTGTTTTTCTTCAAAAAAAAAAAACACAAAAAAATACCTCAGTTTGTGAACAGGAGGGAGGGCTCCCAGAATAAGACATCGCTTGTTTTTTTGACAGGCCTCGCTTCAACACCAACTGCCTGGACCACAAGACTGTAGCTGACCGCAGCACTGCACCTGTAAAAAAAAAAAATATATTATGTCTAAGTACATGTACGCAGCTCAGAACAGTGATCTGTGGACAGTACTGTGGACATTACCTCAGCCCAGGAACGCTGTACTCCACCCACCGCACACAGGGACAGGACCACTGGACAGACCTCGCTTCAACACCAACTGCCTGGACCACAAGACTGTAGCTGACCGCAGCACTGCACCTGTAAAAAAAAAAATATGTCTAAGTACATGTACGCAGCTCAGAACAGTGATCTGTGGACAGTACTGTGGACATTACCTCAGCCCAGGAACGCTGTACTCCACCCACCGCACACAGGGACAGGACCACTGGACAGACCTCGCTTCAACACCAACTGCCTGGACCACAAGACTGTAGCTGACCGCAGCACTGCACCTGTAAAAAAAAAAAAAAAAAAATATGTCTAAGTACATGTACGCAGCTCAGAACAGTGATCTGTGGACAGTACTGTGGACATTACCTCTTCCCTGGAGCACTGGACTGGAGGACAGCACAACTTGAAGGCAGGAACGAACGGCAGGAAGTGTCTAGAATGTCCAGAAGGCCTTTATATGTTTTGTGAAGAAAAAAAAAAAATTGCGCATGCTCTGTTTACCAAACCGGATGCGGTGGCCGCATCCGGTTTAAACCGCATCGCGTCGGATCCGGCATGCATAGACAATCATTGTAGACAATGCCGCATTGTGCCGCATCTGGCACAATGCGGTTTTTTTAAGGGGCAAAGAAACGTGACATGGAACGTTCTATCCGGCCGCCGCATTTAATTATTTTGCCGCATCCGGAAATAACCGGATGCACCGCAAAGCCATCAGGTACAATCCGGTGACAATGCAAGTCTATGCGGATAAACCGGATGCGATACCGGATCCGGTTTACCCTTTTTTTTCCGGATTGTACCTGATGGGAAAAAACTGATGTGTGAAAGTAGCCTTAGCTGTGTGTGTGTCTAGGATTGGCTGACATGCTGGCCCGCCCCACTACATGCGCGCTTAGAGAAAAAAAAATAAAAATTGCGATCGGCATTTTCTCAGCACGACAGATCTACAACAGTCCCACCCGCACACTATATGCTGAAATTTGATAATAGTGTGAATGACAGAGTGACTCACACTATTATAGTGAAAAGCCAGCTAGTAATTAGCTAGGCTTTTTGCTGATAGAACCGTTCTCTAACGTAACTTGAGCTGCCGAGCTTTTAGCAAAAAGCTTGAGTTCTAGTTCTATCTAGAACACCCCCCAAAATCACTCGAACCACGAACTGGCGAACCACGAACCGCGCTCAACTTTATTCATGACAACTGTTATTATGTTGTCTGGATATGTGATCGTTTGTTTGAAAGCTACATTTACTTTGCCATAGATTTTTGGTGGATTAATCGAAATCAAATTTGTAGCAATTTGGAACATTCAGTTTACAAATTTTGGTAGTCCCGACCCTGATTATTTTCCCACTGAAAACCAAGATTGCTGGATGACAATGTATGGAATTTAGGAAATTGCGGTGGTGTTGGTTGGTATGTTGCATTTTGATGTACAAGTTGAGATTTTTTTTTGTACAAGCTGCATTCTGAGACGTGCTGCAACACCAGTTGACACCGTTTGTCTTTCTTGCATGTCGGTATTTTCTACTGAACGAGGCTCACTACCAACTGACACCTCTACATTTGCAGCTTCTTGTGATCCTGTCTCTCTTGACTGTTCAGTAGCTATGTCTCCATCAACTCCTGAAGGCGCTGTAGTACTACAGATTGTTCTATTTTAAAAAAGAAAATAAGTTTTAAATTAATATTGTTATATATTATTGTTGTCAATGTTATATTATATTGTTATTGTTATGTTAGGTTGTTATATTGTTTCTAATCATAATTTGTTGGATGATATTCTTTAATGACATTTATACAGTACTTACTGGCGTTGCTGTACACATCTTTGGAGAAACTTGAGGTGATTATAATACGCATATGGGGTGGCCCGATGTGCGGAGGATCCACTTGGAACATTAATATTTTCTTCAGCGCTCTATTGGGAGACCCAGACGATTGGGTATAGCTACTGCTGCCCTCCGGAGGCCACACAAAGCACTACACTAAAAAGTGCAAGGCCCCTCCCCTTCTGGCTATACCCCCCCGTGGTATCACGGGTTCTCCAGTTTTCAAGCTTTGTGCGAAGGAGGTCAGACATCCACGCATAGCTCCACAGATTTTAGTCAGCAGTAGCTGCTGACTATTTCGGATGGAAGAAAAGAGGGCCCATATAGGGCCCCCAGCATGCTCCCTTCTCACCCGTTGATGGTGTTGTAAGGTTGAGGTACCTATTGCTGGTACGGAGGCTGGAGCCCACATGCTGTTTTCCTTCCACATCCCCCTGAGGGGCTCTGTGGAAGTGGGATCCTGCCGGCCTCAAAGCTCTGACGCCGGGCTCCATCCACAGACCCATTTGAACCTGCTGGATACGGAGCTGGAGTACCGTTCAGGGACATGGCCCTGCACCATTACAGGTACTCTGTGTCCCCGTACACACAGGCACAGCACACTCCAGACTTGCTGGGTGTGCTAGTGCGCCGGGGACAGTAAAGGGTTACAGTCACTGCAGCTTTGCTGAGTGACTTTGTGTTTTGGGAACTACCGCGCCGGACGCTCCGGGAGCGGCGGCGCGGCTGGGACTTGTAGTTCGCCGGGGACTGGGCGCCGACCGCGCTTTTACGGCGGCGGCGCTTATAACTCCAGTCCCCGGCTTCTGCGGCCTAGTGCCGCTTCGTTCCCGCCCCCTCCCTGTCACTCAGGGAAGGGGACAGGCGCTGAGCAATCAGCAGCGCCGAGGGCTGGAGCCTTTTTACATGCTCCAGCCCTCTCACTGCACACTGTCGGACGCCGGATTCCCGCTCTGCCTTGGGGGCACGCCCACGGCCCGCCCCTCCTCACACGAGCTGGGGAAGAAGCCGGCAGCCATTACTGCACCGAGCTCGGACTTTCGGCACCAAGG
Organism: Anomaloglossus baeobatrachus; assembly: GCF_048569485.1. Classification (NCBI taxonomy): domain Eukaryota; kingdom Metazoa; phylum Chordata; class Amphibia; order Anura; family Aromobatidae; genus Anomaloglossus; species Anomaloglossus baeobatrachus. Next base: position 761,671,659 of record NC_134354.1, read on the forward strand.
CAGGACGGTGGCGATCATACACCCGCTTATAGGCGGGCGGTAAGAGGCACACATAGTGCTGACCACGATATAACTGCAGTGTATACATGTGTTGTTTTTAACTACATAGGTCGCTATATGCCCGCTTGGGGAGCGACTCATCAGCAGCAGGAAAGCAGGTGTGCTAAAGCACAGGCTTTCTAGGCTGCTTGTTTTGCACGACTGAGGTGTTCATTTGTGTTTATGCAGATATGCTATACATTGCACTGTACAGTCGCTAGTCTTAGCTATATTCTCCTGGAATGGCTAGACTACAGCAGCAGAAAACCAAGGGTGCTGGGGCACAGGTTTTTTTCTATGCTGCTTGTATTGCATGGGCTGCAGTGTGCATTGGTACTTGTGCTTGTATGCTATACATTGCACTGTATGGTCACTCTTCTGGGCTATATTCCCCTAGATGACCAGTCTACAGCAGCAGAAGAGCAGAGGTGCCAGGGCACAGGCTTCTATGCTGCTTGGATTGCATGTGCTGCAGTGTTCATTTGTACTTGTGCTTGTATGCTATACATTGCACTGTAGGGTCACTCTTCTGGGCTATATTCCCCTAGATGACTAGTATACAGCAGCAGAAGAGCAGGGGTGCCAGGGCACAGGCTTCTATGCTGCTTGTATTGCTTGTACTGCAGTGGTCTTTTGTACTTTATGCCTGTATGCTATACATTGCAATGTACGGTCACCAATCTTGGCTATATACTTCTAGATAGCTAGTCGGCAGCGGCAAAAAAGCAACACAGATTTCAGTGCTGTTTTTACTACATGGGATGCTGTTCATGACACCGTCCCATTGTGTGCATGCTCCCCTGTAGCACGTCGTCTGCCGGGGTCTCTAGCACTTCGTCTGCCGGGGCTCTACTAGTTGTGGCCAAAGAAACCTCCTGTCAACCCTGTCCATGGACAGGGACGGAGTAGTCATAATATAGAGACTTGCACCCATGGGCAATCTACTTGACCAAAAGGCAGCTCTTCAGGGCTTTGATACTGACATCGCTCTCAATCCGGATACACCGGGTGGTAACGCCATACGGAATGATCCTATACCGTCCATCAATGGAAGGTTGGATCTTTCTCCCTCAGCTCCCCCAGTGGAGATAGGAGACGAACAGGAGAAGTTTCTTTTTCAGTATCTCACGCAGATATTGAGTATTTTTCTGGCCACGCTGACTTCAGAGAAGCAGTCCAGGAACACCACGCTTACCAGATAAGCGTCTTCTCCAAACGTTTTTAGGATACACGTTATCCCTTTTTTCCCCTGACGTGGTCAGCGCTGGACCCAGGGTCCAAAGGTGGATTCTCCAATCTCCAGGCTTGCATATAGAGCCATAGTTGCACTGGAGATGGGGCTTCACTTAAAGATGCCATTCACAGACAGATGGACTCTGGTTGAAATCTGTCTAGGAGGCTATCGGCGTGTCGGTTGCTCCGGCATCCACAGCCGTATTGGCAACCTAACCTTTTCAGCTGTTCTTGTCTCCGCATCCGCGGTTGATGGCAGACTCCCCCGCCTTTGGCGACATTTAGCTGCCACAGGTCACAGACCGGTGGGTGACGGACATTGTGCTCACGTGCACAGGACAGTGTTCTGTTCTCGTCCTCCGACTCCATTCTTCAGAACGGCCCCACCTCTCCACCGAGCAGATGCCCTGCTGCAGGCGGTGGACGCTCTAAGAGCAGGAGTGGTGATCCCTGTCCCCCCTCAGGAACGAGGGCGAGGGTTTGTACTCCAATCTCTTTGTGGCTCCAAAAATGGACGGTTCCTTCCGTCCTGTTCTGGTTCTGAAACTGCTCAACGAGCATGCGAACGCCAGGCGGTTCCGGATGGGATCCCTCCGATCCGTCATTGCCTCAATGTCTCGAGGAGACTTCCTTGCCTCAACAGACATCAAAGATGCCTATCTCCACGTGCCAATTGCTACGGAGCACCAACGTTTTCTACGTTTTGTGATAGGAGACGAACATCTTCTGTTCGTAGCTCTGCCATTCAGTCTGGCGACAGCCCCACGGGTGTGCACCAAGGTCATGGCAGCAGTGGTAGCAGTCTTGCACTCTCACGGACACCCGGTGATCCCGTACTTGGACGATCTACTCGTCAAAGCACCCTCCCTCGAGGCATGCCAACGCAGCCTGAATGTTACGCTGGAGACTCTCCAGACTTTCGGGTGGATCATCAATTTGGCAAGGTCAAATCTGTCTCCGACTCAATCACTAACGTATCTCGGCATGGAGTTTCATACTCTATCAGCCATAGTGAAGCTTCCGCTGAACCAGCAGCGTTCACTGCGGACAGAGGTGCAGTCTCTCCTTCAAGGCCAGTCGCACCCCTTAAGGCGCCTCATGCACTTCCTAAGGAAGATGGTGGCAGCCATCGAGGCAGTTCTCTTTGCGCAGTTTCATCTGCGCCAACGGCAATGGGACATTCTCCGCCAATGGGATGGGCAGTCAACCTCCCTGGACGGGAAGTCTCCCTTTCCCTGACGGCCGAGGACTCTCTGCAATAGTGGCTTATTCCCACCTCATTGTCATAGCCCCCATCCTGGGCAGTGGTCACGACAGATACGAGTCTGTCAGGGTGGGGAGCAGTTTGTCTCCGCCACATGGCTCAGGGGACGTGGACTCAGCAGGAGTCCACCCTTCAGTTCGATGTGCTGGAAATCGGGGCAGGGTATCTTACCCTATTAGCTTTCCAGAAGTGGCTAGAAAGGGAGCAGATCCGAATCCAGTCGGACATCTCCACAGCGGTGGCATACATCAACCACCAAGGAGGGACACGCAGTCAGCAGCCTTCCAGGAAGTCCGGCGAATCCTCATGTGGGTGGAGGACACAGCATCCACCATATCCGCAGTTCACATCCCGGGCGTAGAAAACTGGGAAGCAGACTTCCTCAGTCGCCAGGGCATGGACGCGGGGGAATGGTCCCTTCACCCGGACGTGTTTCAGGAAATCTGTTGCCGCTGGGGGGTGCCGGACGTCGACCTAATGGCGTCTCGGCACACCAACAAGGTCCCGGCATTTATGGCACGATCGCGCGATCACAGAGCTCTGGCGGCAGACGCCTTAGTGCAAGATTGGTCGCAGTTCCGGCTCACATATGTGTTTCCACCTATGGCACTCTTGCCCAGAGTACTGCGCAAAAATCAGATCCGATTGCAGCCGCGTCATACTCGTCGCACCAGACTGGCCGAGGAGATCGTGGTACCCGGATCTGTGGCATCTCACGGTCGGCCGACCGGGGTCACTACCAGACCGACCAGACTTACTGTCTCAAGGGCCGTTTTCTCCATCGGAATTCTGCGGCCCTGAACCTGACTGTGTGGCTTTTGTGTCCTGGATCCTAGCGTCTTCAGGATTATCCCAAGGGGTCGTTGCCACCATGAGACAGGCTAGGAAGCCCACGTCTGCTAAGATCTACCACAGAACGTGGAAGATTTTCTTAATCTGGTGCTCTACTCAGGGAGTGTCTCCCTGGCCATTTGCATTGCCTATCTTTCTTTCCTTCCTACAATAGGAGTTAGAAAAGGGCTTGTCGCTAGACTCCCTCAAAGGGCAAGTCTCAGCACTATCCGTGTTTTTTCAGAAGCGTCTAGCACGTCTTTCTAAGGTGCGCACGTTCCCGCAGGGGGTTTGTCATATCGTACCCCCGTACAAGCGGCCGTTGGATCCATGGGATCTGAACAGGGTTCTAGTTGCTCTCCAGAAGCCGCCTTTCGAGCCTCTGAAGGAAGTTTCCTTTCTCGCCTGTCACAGAAGGTGGCGTTTCTCGTTGCGATCACATCGCTTCGGCGAGTGTCTGAGCTGGCAGCTCTGTCATCCAAGGCTCCCTTCCTGGTGTTTCACCAGGACAAGGTAGTGCTGCGCATCATTCCGGAGTTTCTCCCTAAGGTCGTATCCTCGTTTCATCTTAATCAGGATATCTCCTTACCGTCCTTTTGCACTCATCCGGTTCACCGGTATGAGAATGATTTACGTTTGCTAGATCTGGTGAGAGCACTCAGAATCTACATTCCCCGCACGGCGCCCGTACGCCGTTCCGATGCCCTTGTCGCTGGTACGCGCAAGAGGTTGCAGGCTTCTAAAGCCACCCTGGCTCGATGGATCAAAGAACCAATTCTGGAAGCCTACCGTTCTGCAGGGCTTCCGGTTCTTTCAGGGCTGAAAGCCCATTCAACCAGAGCCGTGAGTGCGTCCTGGGCGCTACGACACCAGGCTTCGGCTCAACAGGTGTGCCAGGCAGCTACCTGGTCGAGTCTGCACACTTTCACCAAACATTATCAGGTGCATACCTATGCTTCGGCGGATGCCAGCTTAGGTAGAAGAGTCCTGCAGGCGGCAGTGACATCCCCGTAGGGGAGGGCTGTTTTGCAGCTCTAACATGAGGTATCTCTTTACCCACCCAGGGACAGCTTTTGGACGTCCCAATCGTCTGGGTCTCCCAATAGAGCGCTGAAGAAGAAGGGAATTTTGTTACTTACCGTAAATTCCTTTTCTTCTAGCTCTTATTGGGAGACCCAGCACCCGCCCTGTTGTCCTTCGGGATTTCTTGGTTGTTTGCGGGTACACATGTTGTTCATGTTGAACGGTTTTTCAGTTCTCCGACGTTATTCGGAGTTAATTTGTTTAAACCAGTTATTGGCTTCCTCCTTCTTGCTTTGGCACTAAAACTGGAGAACCCGTGATACCACGGGGGGGTATAGCCAGAAGGGGAGGGGCCTTGCACTTTTTAGTGTAGTGCTTTGTGTGGCCTCCGGAGGGCAGCAGTAGCTATACCCAATCGTCTGGGTCTCCCAATAAGAGCTAGAAGAAAAGGAATTTACGGTAAGTAACAAAATTCCCTTCTTTTTGTAGTCACGGATGAATCTGTCTCTCATTGACCTCCATCGTACTGTATATGTATAGCTTTTTCTAGAAAAAAAAAATTAGAAGTGATTGTTTTCAATTTTTCGACATTTAATACAAATAAAGTCACAGTTATAATTTGAATAGTATTGATTTTCATTTTTGATTAACAATTTTTATCAATTTTTCTTGAATATAATTTAAATCTTTACGTAAACTTACCTTCTTTTTTTTGCTTCTTGTTAAAAGATTACTATATTGGGGAACAAGTTGGATGAATATTTTTCCCACAAAGCGCGTTTTTTTTGTAAGTCTGCATGATTACAATCTCCCTGATCCCACAGTGATGGTTGTTCCAGGACAAGTGCAATCAGTGTTTCGTTATCAAACTCTGGGAGGTCCTCATCAGCAATGGTTGGCCTGAATGTCCTTTATTCCGACGCGCGTTTCCCACTTCTTCAGGGGACGTGTGTAGGCATCTTTGAAAAGTGCGCCTTTTTATAGCGGTGCACGTGACTCGGAATTACTGTCACATGTGTGGTGACGTGTACGTGACCATTCCCTGTTGTTGACGCGAGATCGTCCAAACGTCCGGGTACAACCTAGCCTCCTCCAAGTTCCGGTGGTTGGAATGCAAGCTGTGTACCAGCAACCTCGGTATTGTTACCGTAGCGACTGAGCTCACACATGCGCTGCAAAGTTACCGTATTAATGGAGTCAGTGCCCGGTTAGCCAGGTGAACCCGCGTACAAGGGAATAATTTGCTTATATATGTTAAAGTCAAGAATTGTCGGAGCTTCGGGTGGTAATCCCTTGGTTTGTGTTATAGCAAAATTACTTGGGGGCTCAAAAACAATGTCACTGAATATAATTTATCATTATGGAGTTGTGAAATTATAGTTGTTATAAAATTTGTACCATAAAGTGAATTGGAATTACACTGCTGTCATTATATAGGGGTTGTTAGTGAATGAGAACAAGGAGGGGAGGAAAGGTAATCCTCTCTCACAACCCCAAATAAGCTCATGACGTATCTATAGGGATAAGCGGGTATCCAATGTCAAACTTCCCCTTACCACTATACTTAAAATAACGACACAGACTACGACTTTATTGCACGAATGGCCACAGCTTTATTGAACAGTATATATGTATCCAAACTCGTGGCTCAACATGCCACCCATTGTTAACAACTAAACCGGTACATATATACTTATTCTCCACAAAAAATCCCACCTGATAGATCCGTCCGAGAGGCCAACCATCATTCCTATCCCCCGGCCGTAACCTCCAACCGGCCCAGGGGACCACCTCGGCCGTGACCAACCGACCCGAGGTGTGGGGTAATTAACGTTCCATCGTTAATTACCCCTCCCCAGAACCTGCAGGACCTCCGCCCACAAGTTCCCATCCAAACCGAAGCCAATCCCCCTGAGTGGCTTCATACCAACAAACCTACTGCCGGTATACCAAACCTCTCTGAGCAAACCTATCACCCCGCCACAGACCGGCCAAATGACACCTTACTTGGCCCGGGCCCTCCACACCCCCAATGCTCGTTCCAATCCATCCCTCAAACCCAACATCCACAAATCCAAACCTATGTCTGTGAGATGGACCCCATCACACCTTAAATACTGCTCAATGGACTCTTCCAGTTCCCTATGCCGGACCACCAATCCTCCGTTCCGCGCTACGAACCTGCCAATTGCCCGATTAAATTTCACCCGGGCCCTGTTAATTCGATTCACCGACCTCCCAAAACGCCACTGCGTCCGGGCTATGATATCGGACCACACAATCAAGATGCCATGGAACGCCTTCCATAAATGCAGCAAGTCTAACTTGATATCCCTTTTTAACTTTCTCGCCGTCTTCATTCCAAGGTCATTCCCCCCCACATGCAGGATTAAAACATCCGGTTCCCGGTCAATACGGCTATAATACGTCACTTCAGGGCGAACTCTCCCCCAGGTCATGCCCCGAATTCCGAGCCATTTCACACGGGCTTCCGACATCGCCACTCCGAGCTGCCGACGATCCCTACGAACATCCGCCCGCAACGCTCCCCAAAACACAAAGGAGTGCCCGAGAATCCATACAAGGCATGGACCTACAAAATATAAAGACCATGAATAAAACCACAATTGAACAAGCAAAACTACCCACTAGAACCATAACATACTCAAGTAACCCCATGTCACCAACCATTAACTAATCAGATGTGGTCTAATATACAAACAAAACCTGGACGATTCCCATCTCCCAATCCGCCGGATCCAATCCTCACTCAGCCCCCACCTAGCGGCTTCAGTCGCTGTCCCAATCCGGAAGGAGTGGGAACCGTAATCCCTTGGCTCCTCCCCTGCCCGTAACAAAGCTGTCTTGAGTACTGCGACAAACTGGAATCGCGATAAAGCGGATCCATCCACATGCCTAAGGAAAACACCGGGGTAGCCACCCCACACCTTCAAAAACTCCGTCACCTGAACCACTGAGCATAGGTGGTGCCCTGGCAATTCAAACAACACCACCAAACGTCCCCGACCTATTTGATCCGTCTTTGAAAACCGTAGCCGGCATTCGACTCTATCTCTCCCAAGCAAAACATCCTCCAACAACAGCCCGCCTACTGCATGCCTGGCAGGGCTAACCAATTCTCCGATGCGGAAGGCCCCAAAAAATGCCAATACAAAGGCAACCGTAAACAAGGCTCGTTCGTAAGCCGACGAGCATATATCCCCCAAACACCCCACCAAACGAAACAACAACGGGAACGCTATCGGCTGCCTCCTGTCCCGCGACCGCGCCCCCTTTCGAAAACCCTTCATTGCCTGCCGCACCAGAAAATCCTTCGTCGCGTCCCGAACCCCTTGCATTTTAAACCAGAAGGCCAACGCCGCCAACTTGTAATCTATCACTGAAACCGACCGACCTGCTGAAAAATCCCCACTAATCAACGACAAAACCCCCAGCACTCGGCTCGTGTACCCAGGTTCCATAAAATTCGCCTTCACCAACTCCTCCCATTCTTGCCACACAGCCTGATATCGGCGCCAAGTAGTCTCAGCCACCGATCTCCTGATGCCCTCAAATGCTACACCGACGCCAGGTACCACAGCCATTCCGGGCATAGTTCTCCATCCTCGTCCGCTCCTGGCACCAGACTCCTGAACCTGCGGAACTGAAACCGAGTCAAGTGCATCAGCCACCTCATTCTGCACCCCGGGCACATGCCGCGCCACCACACAAATATTTAGCTCTAAGCAACGCAACACCAAATGTCTCAAATACCCCACTACCGGGGGCGATTTTGCCGACAAGGAACTGATAGAATGCACCACCGCCATGCTATCACAATGCATGCACAACTTCTTGCCTGCAAATTCGGGGCTCCGCAACTCCACTGCCACTATGATGGGAAAAAGTTCCAGCAGCGCCAAATTCTTTACTAACCTCATTTCCACCCAATGCCGTGGCCATTTGCCCACACACCAGTGCGTCTGAAAGATTGCCCCGAAACCTGAGGCCCCTGCCGCGTCCGTAAACAATTGCAGCTGGCTATTTGACAATGCCTTGCTCATCCATAACGTCCTTCCATTGTAACGGTCGAGAAACACATTCCACACCAGCAAATCTCCTTTCATCACCTTTGTCACTCTGACAAAATGATTCGGAGCTGTCACCCCCGCCGTCGCGCTCGCCAATCACCTATTAAATATTCGCCCCATCGGCATAATGCGACAGGCGAAATTCAATTTTCTGAGCACTGACTGCAAATCCCGTAACCGCACCTTCTTAGCCCGGTACAACAACTGCACTGCCGCCTTCAAATCCCGAAGCTTGCCCTCTGGCAATCGGCATTCCATAGCCACCGTGTCAATTTCAATGCCCAAGAAACACAGAGACGTCACCGGCCCTTCCGTTTTTTCCTGAGCCAGCGGAATACCCAGGCTTCCCGCTATCCGCTCTAACGTAAATAACAACAAGGAACAAACCGAGGAGCCCGCCGGGCCAACGCAAAAGAAATCATCCAAATAGTGTATCACTGAGTGAACAACCGCCACATCTCTGACTACCCATTCCACAAAAGAACTAAACGCTTCAAAATAAGCGCACGAAATGGAACAACCCATGGGCAGGCACCGATCCACATAGTATTCACCATCCCACATGCACCCTAGGAGATGAGGACTCTCTGGGTACACAGGAAGTAAATGAAAAGCTGCTTCCACGTCCGCTTTCGCCATCAGGGCCCCTTGCCCAGCTACCCGCACTAACTCTAATGTCTTGTCAAACGATACATAACAGACTGCTGTCAAACGATACATAACAGACCACTGATCCCATCATTCACTGACAAGCCTGCCGGATAAGACAAATGATGAATGAGCCGAAATTTATTCGGCTCCTTCTTGGGTACCACCCCCAGTGGCTAAATCCTTAAGTTGGAGAACGGCGGGTCCTTAAACGGGCCGGCCATCCTCCACAACTCTACCTCCTTTTGCAGCTTTTCCCTCACCACCCCTGGATGTTCTTTTGCGGACCTCAAGTTACCAGGGCGAAACACCGGCGCTTCAGATTCAAACGGAATCTGAAAATCCTCAGTAAAACCTTTCGCCAACAGCTCCGCCACCAGAACATCCGGATATCTATTTAAATAGGGAAGCATCACCTCTACCCTCACTGGCGTCCTCCCTTTTACCAGACCCCTCTCCTGCCTTTCCTTTCCCTTTTTTGAAACACTTGGCGAAAGAGTGGGAACCTCCACAACCGGAACACTCGTGTTTAAACCGACACGACGCCCCAAACTTACATTGCCCTTCATTAAATTGCCAACAGGCACCTTTTCTCTGGCCAGCCGGGGACCCCCCACTCGCACTCGGGCTCCCGGCACCTCCACGAAAGGGTTGAGCCGGAGCCGTCATTAATCGCATCCACAAGGAAATGTCCTTGTGGTCCCACCGGATGCCAGGCTGCAGAGCCTTCCGTTGCTGGAACTGCTCGTCATATCTCAGCCACCCTAAACCACCGTACACTCTGTACGCCTCCCCTATGGAATCCATGTAACCGAAAAGGGCGGAGCAATGCTCCGGCTCCTTTTCCCCAATCACGCTGGCTAAGATCGCAAACGCCTGTAGCCAGTTAGTAAAAGTTCTTGGTATCAGCCTATACCTCCTCTTCTCCTCATCTTCCTTTTCCTTCTTGGAGTCACTTGGCTTCACTTTGTCCAAGTTAAACTTTTCCAAGGGGAGCAGGGAAAAAATTTCCACATACTCCCCTTTCCATATCTTCCCTCACTTCCTTTTTCAAATGGACCCCTAACGGACTTTCAAAACACACATAAACTTCACTCCGTGCTTTATCGTCTAACCGCACAACCTCGTCCTCTTTTCCCTTCTCCTTTTCCACGTCCTTATTCGCCTCTGCCCCAGGCGCTACGCCGTCCGCCTGTCCCACCACAACCGCCGACGTAGCTTCCTGTACTTCCATCTCGCGCACCGGCACCACCAGCCGAACACCAACCAGGGGGCCCACCCAAGCCCCCGCCGGAGACCCAGGCCCGCTCCAACCTACCCTCTCAGCCAACAACCCCTGCAACACCCCTAACAATTGACCCCAAAATTCCGATCCAGGTAACCTCAACTGCCCGACCGCACTCGCGCCCAACATACTGCCCCCCGCGGAGGAACTCCCACCCCCGCCCCCATTATTCGCAACATTAAAACTAAAGCTGCCTCTGAACCGAAGCCGGAGCAGCCGTACCGCAAACGTCCCTCAGCCGATCCATCCGTCCTGCCGCCTCCTCCGGTCCTTCTTCCTCTACTGAGTCCGAAATGCTGCTGAGGTCCTCAGGGGGGACCAGCGAGGGGACAGCCTGCACTTGGCGGCTGTCAACCTCCACGGGCACCGCACCCTGCGCCTTCGGGCGTCTCCTGCTGGGCCTTCTCCTCTTGGTGCGACGCGGCGTCCTGCTGCCATCCTTCCTGGCCGGTCTCACGCCTGCCTGTTGCGCTGTCATAGTCTCGCTTGCTGCTCCTGTGATTAACCCTCCCTGCCGAGTGCAGTCTCCACCTCCGATCTACGATGCTGGGCACCACCCTCAGCCCGCACTTCACTGGGGGCTGCCGCCGGTCCGGGGACGTGCAGGCCGCAATCCGGAAGTAGGCCTCGCTGATGCTCCGCCCACTTCCGGCCCACGGGATCTCCGGCGAGGATTCCTCCCGGCGGCCGGAGACTCTCCCGAAGGTGGGTAAGGAGGGCTCCGCTGCCCCGGAGGGTCCCCGAGGGGGCTCCTAGATCTTGTTCTCCCCACGCCGGGGGAGTAGCGCTCCGGTGGTCGCGCCCGCAGAGCGCGCGTCACAGGTCCGGGCGTAGGAGCAGGAGCCATAACTGCTCCAGCCCCGCAGACTGCCTCCAGCTGCTCCCGCAGCGCGTCCACTCCGATGGCCTCAGAGGCCCCCCGCGCAAATTCTAACAGTGCAGCTAAGTCAGCCATAACCGGTCAGGGATGCAGCAGCACAGAAGGACACGCTGTCCGTAGGTCAAAAGGGGCAGTGACCTCTGCGCAGCCCTCTTTATACCCATTACACACTCCACCCATTCCTGTACATCCCCTTTCCCGTCTCTCCCACCAATCAAGTAGCCCCATATACAACCCTCAAGCCTCATACCTTAACCCTTTCCTACCCTAACCCTCCCGATTGTCATGGGGCCTATTCACCCCTATGGGGCTCACTGCCCATCTTTATCTCTGAGAATGGGATTAGACCTTCGCTGTTCATGATGTTACCCAATTTTGTGATACCCTTGTCACACCACCCTCCCAATTTTACAAAGGAGATAACATAATAAAGATATGTCAAAGGAATCTCTTCCACCCTCACGGGGACCAATGCTTGGAATCTCTTACACCCTCACGGGGACCAATGCTTTACCTACATTACTGTGTCTCCAGATTTTAATCCCCACCTTCATGGTAGGTGAACGAGCAACAACCATTTTGTATGACAATCTCAATTGCCACAGCAAGTAAGACATATCGGGGTATTCCATCATCTGGGATTCCATTTCAACCCATAATTTAGATTTGTCATTCATCCACCAACACTTCCAATTGCTCCATTAGTGGCGCATGATAATAATTACGAATGTTCGGACATCCCATGCGTCCCTGATTGGGAGAAATAATATGTTTGCAGCCACCCTCAGTCTCTTCTTGTTCCATATAAATTTCATTAATAAAGATTGTAAAATTTTCAACGTACGTGCAGACAGGAAAATGGGCTAATTGCGGCGGTAATACAATATTTTAGGCAGGAGCATCATCTTGGTTACAGATATACGACCGAGCCACAAAACACGGAACATATTAAATTTAGCTTTTAATATCCTTGGAGGTTGAATTAGTGAAATTCTGAAAATTTATTTTTTCCAGGTTGCTTATGTCCCACCCCAGGGCTATGGGGTACTCGGTCCCGGGCCTAGTGTTTCAGGGAATATGCTAAGGTTACTGGCCGCTGACCAGTTCCGGGACCCTGGGGGTTGCTTAAAAGGGGGTTTTAAAAAGAAAAAATAAAATTTAAAAATGTTTTCGTGACGCCATTTGCAGTTTTCGGCAATGTGAGGGAAGCCGCTGCTGCAGATTCTCTCACTACTGGGGCTGGTGGTTTTTGGAACCTTAGGTGTTGTGGCCCTCCGCAAGTAGGGCTGAGCCCCAGGGGATAGCAGGTGGAACAGGCACGAGAAGAACTCAGGCGACACCAGAGCTGCTGTTTAACTTGTCTTTTACTCACAGGTTTGGTGAGCAGCAGCCCGACTGGTACTGGTCTGTCCCAAACGAGGCCTCAGTGTTTGCTTTGTCCCAGTGCCAGTTTTGTGACCTGGTGAGCTTTTCATCCTTGCACCCGCCTCTGGTTGGTGGGCCCCTGTAGCCTGAAGCGTTTTAGGGTCCCCTACTGGTATTTCAGTCTTGGCCCGTATGTAGGCAGCGTGAACCTTGTCTGTGTTGGACTTCTGTCTCTCTCCCTGGGCTCTCCCTTTGTTGCTGTGCTCCGGGCTCTCTTGTTGGTGAGGAACCGTGAAGATCCCCTCGACGTGCAGTTACCAGATGAGCTTAGACCGTCTGTCTGTCCTAGGCTTCTGCACCCCGCCGATGCCCAGTCCTGGTAGTACTCCCCTTACTCTCCCAGCGACTGTACTCCTTTTAACTCAGTCAGCCACATCACACTTGTCGTCTGTGACCTCTTCACTCCATGTCTGACTACCGTCAACTCCTTACTTCACTCTGTCTAGCCCTCCCTCTTTCTTGGTTTCTGACTAGCAGGTTTGGATCAGTCTCCCCCATATGTAGCTATCCATGAGGCCCCGTCTCTAGCCTTTTCCCTAGTCTGGAAGGAAAAGGAACATGACAATGTGTGTTTGTTTGGTATATACCGGAATTGGTCTTTCAGGAACCCGAGGTTGGCACTGCGTCTGTGACTAGATGCAATACCTTGCGGCACCTGTCCCGTCAGGGGCGCCACACTTAAAAGAAATGTTAGAGATATACCCAAGTAGGGAATAGCTCCTTCCGGTCACAGAAATGGGAATCACTGCTGCAGTAACTCCCGGTGTAACAGGCCAGAATAACCCCCTTGCCCAGAATATACCCGGGGTTAAAGTGGCCTAGGCTAGAGAACACCCCTCTGTATGCCCCAGCTGCTGTATATCAGGGCCTCAGCCAGTGCACAATGACCCTAGGCAGCGCACGGAGTTCCCAGGCAGCACACAGAGGGCAGAGACAGCGCACGGAGCCCCAGGCTGCACAGAGGGGGCAGATACAGCGCACGAGGCTGCAGGCAGTACACGGGGCAGAGACAGTGCACGGGTAAGCGCACGGGGGCCCCAGGCAGCGCACGGGGGCCCCAGGCAGCGCACAGAGAGCAAAGGCAGCGCACGGAACCCCTGGCAGCACACAGGGGGCAGATAGAGCCCACGAGGCTGCAGGCAGTACACGGGGTAGAGACAGTACACGGGGCAGAGACAGTGCACGGGTCAGGACACAGGGTGCAGCGATAGAGCACGGGTCAGCACACAGGGGGCAGAGACAGCGCACGGGGCCCCAGGCAGCGCTTTAGGCCAAAGGTGAACGGGGCACCAGGCAGTACACAGGGGGCAGAGAGCACACCGGTCAGTACACGGGGCAGAGACAGCGCACATGGACCCAGTCAGTGCACGGAGCACCAGTCAGCGCACAGAGCACCTATCAGCGCATGGAGTCCCAGGCAGTGAACGGAGTCCCAGGCAGCACAGGGGCCACACGCAGCGCTTGGGACCACAGGCAGCGCTTTGGACCCCAGTCAATGCACAGGGCGCCAGGCGGCGCACAGGTGCCCCAGGCATCGCTTAGGGCCAGAGAACGCGCACGGAGCCCCAGGCAGTAAACAGGGGGCAGAGACAGTGCACTGGTCAGCACACAGGGGGCAGAGACAGTGCACAGGTCAGCATACAGGGGGTAGAGACAGCGCACGGAGCCCCAGGCAGCACACAGGGTCCCCAGGCACTGCACAGGGCCATAAGGGGGCCTTGGGGCCCAAGGCAGCACATATGGTCCCCAGGTAGTACACAGGGGGCAAAGGCAGCTCACAAAGGCTCCAGGCAGTGCACAAAGGCCCCAGGCAGTGCACGGGGCCCCAGGAAGCACACAGGGGGCATTGACAGTGCACGGGGCCCCAGGCAGCACATAGGGAGCATTGACAGTGCACAGGGCCCAAGGCAGCGCACGAGGCCCCAGGCAGCACACAGGGGGCGCACTGACAGTGCACGGTGTCCCAGGCAGCTCACAGGGGCATTGACAGTGCACAGGGCCCCAGGCACCGCACGGGGTCCCAGGCAGCGCACAGGGGTCCCAGGCAGCGCACATGAGGCAGGGACAGCGCACAGGGGCCCAAGGCAGAACACAGGGGGCATTGACAGTGCACGGGGCAACAAGCAGCACATGGGGCAGAGACAGTGCATTGGGCCCCAGGCAGCGCTTTGGGCCAATGAAAGCGCACGGGGCCCCAGGCAGTTCACAGGGGGCCCCAAGCAGTATACAGGTAGCAGAGAGTGCATGGGTCAGCACACAGGGTGCAGAGACGGTGCACGGAGCTTCAGGCAGTGCACGGAGCCCCAGGCAGCACAGGGGCCCTAGGCAACGCTTTGGACCCCAGGCGGTGCTCAGGGCGCCAGGCGGCGCACAGGGGCTCCAGGCTGCACACAGGGGCTCCAGGCAGCACACAGGGGCTCCAGGCAGCACATAGGGGCCCCAGGCAGTGCACAAGGGCCTCCAGGCAGCGCACAGGGCCGCAGGCAGCTTACATGGGGCATTGACAGTGCACAAGGGCCCCAGGCAGTGCACAGGGCCGCAGGCAGCACACATGGGGCATTGACAGTGCACAGGGCCCCAGGTAGCATACAGGAGCCCCAGGCAGCATACAGGGGCCCCAGGCAGCGCTTAGGGCCAGAGAAAGCGCACGGGGCCCCAGGAAGTACACAGGTGGCAGAGACAGTGCAAAAATCAGCATATAGGAGGCAGAGACAGCACATGGAGCCCCAGGCAGCACACAGGGGGCTTTTACAGTGCACAGGGCCCCAGGCAACACACAAGGCCTGAGGAAACACACGGGCCCCCAGGCAGCACACATGGGGCAGGAACAGCGCACTGGGCCTCAGGCGGTGCACGGGAGTGCAAAGACAGCGCGCGAGGGGAGAAAGATATAGCGCGCAGGGCCCTTGTGCGCTGTCTCTGATCCCCTGTGCGATGTCTCGGGCCCCTGTGCGACATCTAGGGCCACGTTCTTGAGTATAATAGAGATTAAAGTACATTAAATTATATAAAAGATCACATTTTTCACGTTTATGAGCACCATGGAGTTATTGGAGAATGGAGAATTGCATAATTTATCAACATTGTATTGTTTAAAACTTTAAATTTGCAGACTTTTTTTTACTTCAGCCAGAAAACCTTGACGATTCATAAAAAACTTGCCTGTTCAGGATGTCATAACATTGTGAAACTTCTGCTTTTAAAGGTACCTTTATATGGGGCAATTAATGGCTCCAGAGAGCGCTTTCGGATGTTAATCGTACACATGGGTGGTGACAGGACACTACAATATAAACACTGATAACATTAAAATGATCATGCTTGTTTTCAAGATAAAGTGCATGTTCTTTTGTTGACTGCAGATTGAAGTTTGTGGGATTGGTCACCGACTTTTGTGTGGCTGACAATGTCACAACTCAACAGATTTGCTGTGGTCAAGATTTCTGCATCAGTTGCCCAGACTCCATCACGAGAGATGCCAGAGGTGTTCACATATTCATTCACATCTTGATTAAAGTATTCCTGCAGTTTTTTGGACAAGTCAGTTTTCATGTGGTGGATGATTTTAGCTCTCAGAAGGGAGTAGTTGTCCTCTGTTCCTGTCAGGATATAGCTGATTGCCCGAAAGTAGCAGTTCTCATCACCTTTGGTTTTATATGTACGCCGTGGTTGTCCGAGATCTCTTGTGCATCCAAAGTACACAACCCTACTAAACGTAAGGTCAAAAGTGGTGGTAAGATACTTCCTTCCTGAACATGGTAGTGGGTTGAAAGTCTTGGTTTGCTTGTGCTTCTGTGTGGCAGAGTCACTGGGACCGTCATCAGGGGACTGGGGTGGTAGAGAAGTCTCTTCATCCTGGTAAATCTTAAGGTTGCTGGCATGGTAGATCTTATTTAGTATTTTGCCAGTCCTATTATTCTTAAGTTTTACTTGTCCCTTAGTTAAATATTTCACAACTAAGTTGAGTCCAACCCAGAGTGGTGCCATCTTTGAACTTATGTGATGAATACAACATTGATTCTTGATATAAACAATGGTGCCAGCAGTAATTTCTTTGTTGCTGTTGTGTCGGCGATCAAAGGCACACTTTTGGTGTTCCTGAGCAGAATGGATGTTGGTGCTGACAGTTGAGTGGATACTGTTATGAATGGTTGTGAGTGAATTTTGGCACATCAGGGTTGGCATCATCAGAGAGACATGACATCCACAGTGTCATTTGCTGATAGATTGAGGTCAATACGAAGTTTAGACTTTCGTCAATACATTACTTCAAATGGAGTTCAATTGGTTGAGGCATGCACAGAAGTGTGATAGGCAAACAAAACACTGGGGATGAACTGGTCCCAGTTGGTTCCTCGGTCATTGCAAGCTTGCTAAGAGATTCTTTGAGTGTTCGGTTGTCATGTTCCCGCTGGCCATTTGTTTGTGGGATGAAATGCAGTGATCTGTTTGAAAAAGATCCATCAGGTTATCGATGATAGAGTTCACAAACTCTCTTCCCTGGTCGCTGATCAAAATGTCCATACAGCCTAAGCGGCAAATAATGGTGTACAAAAATGTTGCTACTGACATGGCACTCTTGTCTAAACAGCTATTGCTTCAGTCCACTTAGAGAAATGATCAGTGACAGCAACTATATATTTGTTGTCGTTTGAGGTTTCCTATAGAGGACCGATCCTATCAATCCCAACTAAGCTCCATACTTTTCCAGGCACTGTTGAGTGGTGGAGCTACTTTGCTGATTTTGGGACTTGTGACAAAACATTTTTGACAGGCTTTGACATGATGGAGAACATCGTTCTTCATTCCCTTCCAGTAATAACGGTCAGAAATTTTGGCAAATGTTTTATCTCTGCCAAAATGGCCACCAGAAATTCGGTTGTCGTGACCGGCCTTCAAGATATTTGTTACTCGGCTTTTACTGAGAACCTCCTTTTTCCATAGTAAATAATCCTTTTCCCTGCTCGATATGGCTTAGATGTTTGTCTAAACTGGGACTTGGCATTTGAACGTTTCTCAGGAGGTAGATGATAGATGCATTGGGGGGAGTTTTGTTGTGTTGCAGTGTAGAATCTCATAAACTGATCATACAGTCGGTCTTCCATTGTAGTCAAAATTGGAAAATTTATTTTTTTATTGGAGGTGTTCCATGTTCACTTTATATACCTTATCAGGATAGAATAGGAACTCACACTGGAGAACTTAAAGTGCATATCAAAGAGAGCAGAGAGAAACACATGACAAGTTCCAACACAACATTAACTATGAACTGATGGAACTGCACCATGTACTATAATGCCTACTACACCATCTACTACAATGAACATCTATGTTCAATGTAATACCTCCAACACTTGCTGTAAGTCTAGTCCACCCATTCACGTGCACTAGATTTGCTGCTAATTTTCCACAGGAAAAAAATCAGCAGCCAATCTGCATCAAAATCCACATCCCAATGATGTGGATTTTTTGGCCAGAATCAAAGCAGACTTTTTTGTGTCACATGGAAGAGGGAAATTTGCTGCAGACCACATCAAAATCTGACAAAAGCCACATGAAATGGTATATGGTTTGTTTATGTGCACCTACAGTGCCTACAAGTAGTATTCAACCCCCTGCAGATTTAGCAGGTTTACACATTCGGAATTAACTTGGCATTGTGACATTTGGACTGTAGATCAGCCTGGAAGTGTGAAATGCACTGCAGCAAAAAAGAATGTTATTTCTTTTTTTATTTTTTTTTTAAATTGTGAAAAGTTTATTCAGAGGGTCATTTATTATTCAACCCCTCAAACCACAAGAATTCTGTTTGGTTCCCCTAAAGTATTAAGAAGTTTTTCAGGCACAAAGAACAATGAGCTTCACATGTTTGGATTAATTATCTCTTTTTCCAGCCTTTTCTGACTAATTAAGACCCTCCCCAAACTTGTGAACAGCACTCATACATGGTCAACATGGGAAAGACAAAGGAGCATTCCAAGGCCATCAGAGACAAGATCGTGGAGGGTCACAAGGCTGGCAAGAAGTACAAAACCCTTTCCAAGGAGTTGGGCCTACCTGTCTCCACTGTTGGGAGCATCATCCGGAAGTGGAAGGCTTATGGAACTACTGTTAACCTTCCACGGCCTGGACAGCCTTTGAAAGTTTCCTCCCATGCCGAGGCCAGGCTTGTCCGAAGAGTCAAGGCTAACCCAAGGACAACAAGGAAGGAGCTCTGGGAAGATCTCATGGCAGTGGGGACATTGGTTTCAGTCAATACCATAAGTAACGTACTCCACCGCAATGGTCTCCGTTCCAGACGAGCCCGTAAGGTACCTTTACTTTCAAAGTGTCATGTCAAGGCTGGTCTACAGTTTGCTCATGATCACTTGGAGGACTCTGAGACAGACTGGTTCAAGGTTCTCTGGTCTGATGAGACCAAGATCGAGATCTTTGGTGCCAACCACACACGTGATGTTTGGAGACTGGATGGCACTGCATACGACCCCAAGAATACCATCCCTACAGTCAAGCATGGTGGTGGCAGCATCATGCTGTGGGGCTGTTTCTCAGCCAAGGGGCCTGGCCATCTGGTCCGCATCAATGGGAAGATGGATAGCACGGCCTACCTGGAGATTTTGGCCAAGAACCTCCGCTCCTCCATCAAGGATCTTAAGATGGGTCGTCATTTCATCTTCCAACAAGACAACGACCCAAAGCACACAGCCAAGAAAACCAAGGCCTGGTTCAAGAAGGAAAAAATCAAGGTGTTGCAGTGGCCTAGTCAGTCTCCTGACCTTAACCCAATTGAAAACTTGTGGAAGGAGCTCAAGATTAAAGTCCACATGAGACACCCAAAGAACCTAGATAACTTGGAGAAGATCTGCATGGAGGAGTGGGCCAAGATAACTCCAGAGACCTGTGCCGGTCTGATCAGGTCTTATAAAAGACGATTATTAGCTGTAATTGCAAACAAGGGTTATTCCACAAAATATTAAACCTAGGGGTTGAATAATAATTGACCCACACTTTTATGTTGAAAATTTATTAAAATTTAACTGAGCAACATAACTTGTTGGTTTGTAAGATTTATGCATCTGTTAATAAATCCTGCTCTTGTTTGAAGTTTGCAGGCTCTAATTTATTTGCATCTTATCAAACCTGCTAAATCTGCAGGGGGTTGAATACTACTTGTAGGCACTGTATATATACTGTAGCACTACAGCAGCAAAAACACACTAATATTCTGCGCTGGAGGAGTATAGACCATGGGTATAATATAGCCTAGGCCAAGCTATATCCCGGGGTATAAAGTGGCCGAGGCCAGATTATAGTCCTCCAGGCCATAATATACCCCTGTTGCTGTAGATCAGATTTTTCATGCTTATGAGAACCATTGAGTAATATACTCAAGAACGAGGCCCCAGACGTTGCACAGGGGCCCAACACCGCACAGCGGGCACCAGACAGTGCACAGGGGGGCAGAGACAGCATAAAAAGGGGCCCTTCGTGCTGTCTCTTCGCCCCTCTTGCATGTATTCTCTTTGCAGCCTTTGCACGCTGTCTCTTCCCCCCTTGTGCTGTCCCTTTCCCCCTTGTGCCATCCCTTTCCCCATTGTGCCGTCCCTTTCCCCCATTGTGCCCCCTTTGCGCTGCCTGGGGCCCAGTGCGCTGTCCCTGCCCCCTGTGTGCTGGCTGGGGCCCTGTGCGCGGTCTCTGTCCCCCTGTGTACTGCCTAGGGCGCTGTCTCTGCCCCCCTGTGCGCTGTCTCTGCCCCCCTGTGCGCTGTCTCTGCCCCCCTGTGCGCTGTCTCTGCCCCCTGTGCGCTGTCTCTGCCCCCTGTGCGCTGTCTCTGCCCCCTGTGCGCTGTCTCTGCCCCGTGTTCTCTCTCTGCCCCCCTGTGCGCTGTCTCTGCCCCCCTGTGCGCTGTCCCTGCCCCCCTGTGCGCTTTCCTTGCCCCCCTGTGCGCTTTCCTTGCCCCCCTGTGCGCTGCCTGGGGCCCCGTCCGCTGTCCTTCCCACCTGTTTGCTGCTTGGGCCCCCGTGCGCTGTCCCTGTCCGCTTTTTATGCCCCGCTGTGCGCTGCCTGGGGCCCCCGTATGCTGTATTGGGCCCTGTGCACGTTCTCTGCCCCCCTTTGTGCTGGCTGGGGCCCCGTTTGCTGGCTGGGGCCGTATCTTCCCCCCCTTGTGCCCCCTGTGTTCTGCCTAGGGCCCCGTGTGCTGCCTGGGGCCCCGTGTGCTGCCTAGAGCCCCGTGCACTGTCTCTGCCCCCCCTGTGCCCTTTCAGCCCCCCCCCGTGCGCTGTCTGCCCCCCTGTTCGCTGCCTCTGCCCCCGTGCGCTGTCCCTGTCCCCCTGTGTGCTGCCTGGGCCCCCGTGCGCTGTCCCTGTCCCCCTGTGTGCTGCCTGGGGCCCTGTGCGCTGTCCCTATCTGCTTTCTCTTCCCCGCTGTGCGCTGCCTGGGGCCCCCGTATGCTGCCTTTGGCCCCGGTGCGCTGTCTTGGGCCCTGTGCACTTTCTCTGCCCCCTTTGTGCTGCCTAGGGCCCCATTCGCTGGCTGGGGATATATCATCCCCCTGTGTGCTGCATGGGGCCCCCTTGCGCTGCCTTGGGCCCTCGTGCGCTGCCTGGGGCCCCCTTGCACTGCCTGGAACCCCCGTGCGCTGCCTGGGGCCCTGTGTGCTGCCTAGGGGCCCTGTGCACTGTCTTTGCCCACCTGTGTTTTGTCTCTGCTCCCCTGTGCTGTCTGGGGCCTCGTGTGCTGCCTAGGGCCCTTGTGCTCTGCCTCTGTGCGCTGCCTATGCCCCTGTGCGCTATCTCTGCCCCTGTGCGCTACCTCTGCCCCCCTGTGCGCTACCTGGAGCCCAGTGAGCTGCCTGGGGCCTTGTTTGCTGGCTGGGGTCCTGATATACAGCAGCTGGGGCTGCTTCTTCCCCCCTTGTGCCCCTGTGTGCTGCCTGGGGCTGCGTGTGCGGTCTCTGCCCCCCTGTGCGCTGTCTGGGGGCCCCGTGCGCTCTCTCTGCCTTCTTGTGCTGTCTCTGCCTCCTTGTATGCTGCCTGAGGTCCTGTAGTTGGTGAAGTTGGGAAATCTCTGCTGCTCTTGAGGGTAAAAATTTTAATTTATCCAATCTGTGTAAGACCAACAATTTGGATTGGATTTCTGTGACTACCTTGTCCCTTTTTTTTTTTAATATGAGCTGCTTGCTTGACGAGCTGCCACCTGATTGTAGCCTTATGTGCACACCACAAAGTGACATCCCGGTCAAAGAGACCCCAAGTAAGAGTGATTGGAGAATATGGATGAGAAGACGCCTCTCAGAGGCACCGTCCATTCACTATTCGTTTCAGCTCCTTCTGCTTGAAACATCGATGTTTGTTCTGTGCTCCAAATTGCAAGTGAATCTTGACTCCACGTGCATCGAGTCTCATCAGTCTCAAACATTTTTGATGGTATATGAGGCAGCAAATTTAGCCTTATCTTGTATTATACATCTAAAGACATTGGTCAACGGATAACTTAGGTCAGCAATTTCAGTCTACTCATGACAGGGAACTGATCCCTGAATGCGCACCGAGGTTCACAGGCAACACCAAGAGGTACCGACGAGCTTTTAAAAGAACACATGTTCTGTAACCTAGTTGTAATTAACCCCTACTTATAAATTCAGTAGTATCCAGTGTCCAATACCCTGCGACCAGGTCTCCGACTCCTCTGGTCCCAGACCACCATCTGCGACCCAACCAAGGTCACACAGGGAGCTACAATTACTTCAGTTCCTCCCTCTCTGAGGGCTACTACTGATCTGACTATCTCCCTCCCACCAGTCTGCCTGACACCGATGCGGGTGGCCCTTTTCCAGCTAGACCACCCACTGGTGTGCCTGACATGGTGTGGTGTGAGGTGTGGTTAGGATTTGAGTGCTGATGAAAGCAATACCAGTGTGTAGGAACCCAGAACCATGGAGGGTGGATTCTGCACCATGAGAGACAGGGGTGCAGTTCCCTGTGACATCATGATAGAGTCAGGGGTGTCACACAAGCCACATAGACAATCTTCAATATATACATCTGACATAACCCTTATGTGAAAACACACAGGTAAACATTGTGCTATTAAATGCTATAAGATCTGACCCAACATGTGTTGCTTTAAGGCAGCTTCATCAGGGGATCTAGCCATGTTGAATACTACAAATTAAGACATATATACACAAATTAAAATTAAATTCCCTACCAGTGTATTCAGGATGCATGGCCCCATGGTATCAGGAATAGGCTAAAGGCGCATGACAGGGAACTAGGAAGTATAAAAACAGGGCCACGTCTATGCGCAGTGCACAGCTTTACTCACCGCAATCCTCCTCGCAATCTTCACAACGTCCAAGGAATGTGTTCGACCAGGAAATGATGTTACAATATTAAGACAGCACTGTGTCTGTGCAGCATTGCCGAAAATGCGTAAATTCATTGAGTAATCTATGTAGCTATTATAATAGGCCTCTAGTAATTGCGTGCGCGTTGATATATCTAGATAGTTGGTATTTGTCATGCAAATAAAGCAGCACCATACAAAGGAGGACATTAACTAGCTGCATTAGATGAAACAGATCCACAAATGCAGCAGATGACATT
Source organism: Anomaloglossus baeobatrachus (assembly GCF_048569485.1). Taxonomy (NCBI): domain Eukaryota; kingdom Metazoa; phylum Chordata; class Amphibia; order Anura; family Aromobatidae; genus Anomaloglossus; species Anomaloglossus baeobatrachus. Next base: position 761,694,988 of record NC_134354.1, read on the forward strand.
TCAGCAATATTATATAGAGAAAGCGGCCAAGCATACAACCAGGATTCTTGTGAGTTGAGATCGACTCATTATAGGAAAAAAAAAAAGATAGGAAAAGTATGCACAGATTGTCCGAATTCATAGAACAATTTCCCAGATGAGGTGCAACAATATTAGTCGATGTTATTATGTAAGCAAGGCCATTAAACCATGATAAATATCTCACAAATGATCAAATTGCATTAATTAATATGAATAACAGGTGGTGCAGATATAATAAAACTTAAAAAGGATAACCAAATAAACCTAAAGAGCTCCTGTAGAATAAAAGAAAATTGATGTGGGCAAGGCAGGTTAAAATAAGACAGCACTGTGCGTAAATAGACCTATATATGCAACAAATACCACAGGTATACAAAAAAAAAATTTTTTTTGTAATCATCGCAGGTGACTGTACTTTTCTGAAGCTTTTTGTCTTGATTTCAAAAATGTATATAGTTTTTCTGTAGCACGAATAGTTTCCATGGCGCAGCATTATTGTTATAAGGTATAGGAAATACACTGGCGACATTACGAAAACAGTCATCTATATATCAGAAAAAATGCTTCACCACAAAATAAATATCTTTTTCCCTGTTTTAGAGTTTTTTGTCTAGGTCACTCTTGAATAAGAGACCGCATCAAAAGATAACTATTTATTAATATCCTCTTGCAAAAGGCTTATACTAGAGTCAAGTTGCCTCAATAAAGTTTCATTAGATTTAAAAAGTAGTGACATGAAACCTTTAGAACGTTTGGAGGCCACTTCTTCCCATTGGTCCATAAAGGTATCATTAATTTCAAGAGATGGAAATGTGCCGCCCCCGTGCCAGCAGCCGCCGCTGCTCGGATCCAGACCTTCTGGGGGTGGCTCAAGAGACTCCGGACCCGGGGGTCTCACGGACTTGCCAAATAAAAAGGGGGGCGTAGATGTGCAGGCTAGGCCATATTAAGTTCGTGACGCCTCCCACGGTGTGTGGTGAGGTGGGACACCACCGCTGCTGTTGTGCGGCACCCGGGGGAGATGTAGTCGAAGCTGGATGTTAACCCCTCTGTGGGTAGGGATGGTTGCCCCGGGGCTCAGTGTTTGTGCAGGGTATGGCGATGGCAAGGTCCGGCGAGCCCGGACGTGCGGGGGGATGTTTGGTTACTCACAGTAAATGAATCACACGAGTCTTTTGGTAAACCAAGGTGCTGGTGGCCGGCCGCCGCAGCCGGTTGCATTCAGGTCCCCCACCCGGACTGGTGGTCGCTGTCTTTCCCGTCTGAACTTGCTTTGTGTATGGTGGACTGCCTGGTCTGGAACTCAGGAGTCCGCTCCCGGGTGGATGTGGCCTAAGAAGCCGTGCCCGTAGACGCTGGCCCGTGGGATCTATGGGCCCTGGCGGTGGCCTTATCCCTATCAGTGGGCTGTTGTCTTCTTTTATGGACTTTGGGTGGGACAGGACCTATAATCCTGCCCTCAATCGTTTAATTAGCTAGGCCGCTGGTTTCGGTCCTGGCTTCAGGGTTCGAGTACCCCCTCTGTGCTACGGTTTCCGGGTCAGTTCTCCGTGTCGGTACCGGCAGGCTACGACCCTGTCCCGGTCCACCTCGGATCTGCTGAGCCGTCTTCTGCTGACGGAGACCACCGTCTGCCACCTAGCCAAGGTACCAGGGCCCTGACCCTGGCACCGTTCAACTTGAACTTCCTCTGCTGGAGCTACACCTAGCTCCAGCCCACACTCCTCTACACTTGAACTCCAAACATAACTCTAGCTTAACTACTGCTTAACTTCTTGTTTTCCTGCCCCAGGCTGTCTAGACCCCTGGGTGGGCGTGTCCAACCACCTGGTCCCCCCCACTGATGTGTCTATCTTTCGCCAAAAGAGAGGTGACTAGGGCTTCAGGTCAGCTGTGTGTTACCTAGGTTAGGGAAGGTGTTATGCGGGGGCCTATTTGTGACTACCTGGTTTTGCCAGGGCGTCACAGAAACACCGGCACACGTAAACCCCTAGAAATCAAAATGCATTGTTCCAAATAATTCCGTGTTCCACCATAGGTGGTTCCTCCTATGAAGTAGTTCCTTATACTTGTTAATCAGATGAGTAAAATTACTTAATCCGGAAACTGGAAGGCAATAAACTGAAAAGGAAAAGTAGCACAAATAGGTTCTTATCTGAGGATTCTGGATAATGTGGAGAGACAAAAACAGGCTCACCTGGGGTAGTTGTGAAAACCAGAACTACTGAGAAGCCAACGACGGCCGCTACAGCATTCCTGGGGGTAGTAATGCACCTTAAAGAAACAAAGATGGGATTTTGCTGCATTACCGTGGAAAAATCAAGATAAAATAAAATGGTGATTGTTATTGTAAAAAAAAAAAGTCTTTTCTGTTGGGACATCAATAAGAAAAACAAAAGGAGCGCACCCACATATTAATATAATTAGGGTATCAAGGTGGTGCTATCTGGTGCGGTAAATTATGATGAGAAAAAGGAGAAGAAGGCAACCGCACATGAATCAAATGCACACCGATAGTATAAAATATATAATTTGCCTTTATTGTATATCAATATTTAAAACCATTTAAAACCAGAGATACAAAAGTGAACATGCAAACAAGAGGTGAGGTCGGTTCACCCTGGGCAACTAATAAAAATAACAGCATTACATAGGATATGGTAAAGATAAATACATAAATAACCAAAATTTAGATGCTGTAAATGATGCCAAATAGAAATGCTGAAATGTACCCAATGTTTGATCTGGACCCACACAAGCAGCAACAACGTCTCTTAGATGAACGTCTGTAACATATCCCTATAAGATATACAGTCATAAAAAGGGAAAGGGTTACCTACAAATGCATTGGATATAACGATTATATAAAAGGACAATCACAGGACATAAGAATAAGTTCCTGATCTTAAATATCCTAAGCATGTACATAAACCATGGACGTTTGAGCACATATCCATTAACAATACAGAACCTCCCAGGGGGTTTGTTAATAGTGCATGCTGCAGCTAAAGTCTAATGCACAGGGAAAAAAAAAAAAGCCGGTTAAACCGATGAGTGCATGTGATCTGATAGTCAGGAGAGACCAGACCAGTGATGGGGAGTCAAACATGAATATAAAGCGGCAATATACCCAGGGTTAGCAGGCCAACGCGTGTCGCCGCCTGAGCGGCTTCCTCAGGGCAAGTGCAGAGATATACAACAGAGCGGCATATAAGTATGCTTGGTAATTAACAAGAGTACACAAACCTGTGAGAGTCAGAGTGTATTGTTTGAGCAGCACCGTGTTAACACATGCATGGTGGGATACTACGGTGAGGTGGAGCAGACAAAAAGGCATACATAGCAAAGCGTTACAAAAGGAGAACTGCCATCCGATGCTGCAGTGGTTAGAGTAGATCTAAAACACACTATATATGCAGTGAGAAGTGTTTTAAGAATCCACACCAGCACAAATCCACATCGGTAAGCCATAGATAAGAAGACATGTGTAAATACAATATGTCAATTTGGTGTTTATCAAAGGTACAAAACTGGGCATTTTATTGACACACATGCATACATGTGCATGTATCCGCGCATTTGTACAGGTGCACAGACACATACCTACGTACACACATATCTACACACACGCGCACAATAGTCGCGTGTGTATGATCATGTGTGCACATATACATAAGCCCGGGCTCCATTCATACCTACAGAGAGATGTACCTGAATAATTATATATATACACATATAGGCACAGCCTAGAATAAAGGCACCATATTTCATATCATAACCCACATTTGGCGTTTGTATAATGACATTACCCTATAGATCTCATTCCCAAAACTAACATGTAGGGGTTTGGAAATACGGTTATCCCAAGAGGTAGTATGTCCATTTCTATAGGGTATCAGGGCGGATCACAGAGAAAGTCCCAAAACCATTGTAAAAGTGATGATGAAAAAATATATTATTCTCGATGTTCCATGCTGATCCACATTGGGAATGAAGAGTAGACAAGTAGCTCCACCTTGACCTCAGACATATGGATATTTCAGATACAGGCGACGGTCCCAATCAACTGTCATGATGTCGAAATATGTTACAGGAGCCATATAGATACTGCAAGAAAAAAGGAAAGAATAAGGAAAAATGTATATATAAAATAGGACCCCGAATCAGCCCAAAAAGCCGGTGAAGAGTAGCTCCTCGTTCAGTCCCATGGGCGTTACTGAGTGTAGATTGTAGATCCAACGGGACTCATTTTGCAGTAACCACTTTGAACAAGAACCCCCTCTGGCATTGCCAAAGAATTTTTGCAAGCCAGTGACCCTCGTGCCACGTGGATTGCCATGATGTTTGGACAAAAAATGCGAGGCCACAGAAGTCAAAGTTTTACCTTTACGGATATCAGAAGCCGCCAGGTTGATTGTAGAAAAGTGCTTCTGGATGCGTTTGCGGAGCTCTTGAGTAGTTTGTCCGACGTAGACCTTTTCGCAGGGACAGACAATGCAATAAATTACATTCCTGGATTTGCAGTTTATGTAGGTCCTAAGATGATGGTCGGTCGAGTCCTGTGGGTTACGAAATGTGTCACGTGTCGCATGCATATATTCACATATATTGCATTCCCCACATGGGAAAGAGCCCCTTAAAGTAATGCCCCGTTGCAGCTTGGTAGAGGGTCTGGTAAAATGGCTACGAGTCAGTAGATCTCTCAAGTTGGGGGCCCGGCGGGCCGTTAAGAGAGGATATGGAGCCACCACCATAGAGGTCTGTGAGTCAGAGGTGAGGATAGGCCAATGTGTCTGTAAAATATCCCTTACCTTGTGCCAGCTGTTGTTGTAGTTGGTAATAAATCGAATATGTTTTTCCTGAATTTTTGGTTTGGCCTGGATCAAGGACACCTGGGTTTCCTTTTTCGCTCTCTGGTGAGCACGTGCGATGATCTTGCGTGGATATCCACGCTCCATGAACCTGTATGTAAGTCCACAAGCTTGTTGGTCAAAGTCCGCCATCTCGCTACAATTGCGTCTCACTCGCAAAAATTGTCCCATAGGAATACCTGTCTTGATGTGCTGGGGGTGGAAGCTTGAAAAATGAAGGAGACTGTTGGTTGCCGTCGTCTTTCGGAATAGGGACGTAGATAAACCTTGATCCTTGATGGAGATGACCAAGTCCAAGAAGGTAACCGCTACAGGCGAGATAGTATGGGAGAGGAAGATATTCAAATTATTTTGATTCAATTCCATAATAAACGCCAAGCATTCTTCCTCTGTACCCTCCCACACACACCGTGGAAAAATCAAGATAAAATAAAATGGTGATTGTTATTGTAAAAAAAAAAAGTCTTTTCTGTTGGGACGACTGTGATCACTGGAACTCTTATTGGATGCAGCTATGCACTCTGCACTTTAGGTAATAGCTAGGCTTATTCCTTATAACTATTGATTAGTGCTGCGCTTAGCATGGGTGAAGAATAGTGTTTTTGAATATAATATGGATTCTATTCTACCTGCAGTCACTTATTCCCATTCCTCTCGTCGACCATCCCGCACTTGCAGCTCCACCAGTCCTCTCATTGCCACAAATGATGTCACATTTCCTACCATGCCTGATTTTATTTGCTCGGTTGTTTTATTGTATTGTCTGTTTGTGATCCATTATTGTTAAAAAAAAATCTTATATTTTAGCACTTTATACTCCAGTTCTCCTTCTTTGCCATGCAATTGTGTATTTTGAGGTGTAGGACTCGCCCATCTATAGTTTTGTGTTAGTCTGAAGCTCTGCGCTACCCTGCCCCAAGCTGTCCAGCTGTTCTTCACATAGCGCTATAATGATTACTAAGCATATAACAATCATTCTCTACATAAGAAAACACAATACTAAAAGGTATAATGTAAGATATGTATTATATTCTCCATCTAGTAGGCGTTCTGCGCCCATAGCAAAAGGAGCCCTGACCCTGTGCATTCCTTCAAGGTGAAAGATCTGGTGGCTTATCACTGATACAGACACTAAAGTGGGATTACAGGATTCCCATCAAACCAAAAATTATGGCGAAAAGTACACCATCTAGTGTTAAAAATCAATAGCAAGAATATATGTACAGGAAGACAAAAGTACAAACACATATGACTCGCCCACCCCAGGGCTTTTGGACACTCGGTGTCGGGCCGGACTAGTCCGGGGGTAGTCAGTGGTGGCGGGGCCCGACTCTGTGACCCTGGCGGAGTCAACTAATATGGCAGTAGTGGGGATGGTAATTTATGTTTGTTGGAATATTTGTGACGCCACCTGTGGATTGCGGCTATGGAGCCGCCGCTGCTGGATGGGACCTCCGGGGCTGATGGATTAGCAGCTGGGATGGTTCTGGTCCCCACAGGTAGAGCGGAGCCCCGGGGCAACCGTTGGTGCTTATTAAAGTCTATAGTGCTTTGGTAAATGTTGCGGTGCAGGGCGAAATAATGGAAGCAACACCAGGGGGTGCAGTTTCAAGGTCTTTTACTCACTGTTCAGTTGCTGCAGACAACCGGTTGCCCACTGGTGTGCTGGGATCTCCTGTCAGGGACCTCAGTCGATCCCGGGTAGTTCCTAAAGTAAATGCCGGTGCACCCTTGGTTTTGTCTCCTTCCTAGACTGGCTTCAAAGCCTTGACCTTTGTAGATAATCTCGTCTCGGCCTCCACCATAGGGTCTGGTCAAGAAGGCTTGCCTGGATGGAATCTTGCCCTCTTCCCAGGGGTTCTATGGTGGGTTGTGGCCCTGGGCGCTTGCAACCACCCTGGGCCTTCGGTGTTTACTTTTGGAAATGTCTTTCTTTCCTTGGTTTCTAGAGACCGTCCCTGGATGCAGCCTGATCCCTCCACACGATGTTCTAGTGGAACAGGCCATGAGCTTGAAAGCCTTCCGTGGCCCTGGAATCCTTTCTTTCCTGTCTGTGGTGTCACCTGGGCCTAGCTGGGCCCCAGGGTCTCCACCAGGAAGCTTCCCTCTCTGTCACTTTTCTGAGGTATCAACCTCTCTCTCCTTCCAACTTCTCACTCTCCACTTCCGACCGACTGACTGCACTTGACCTTCCTGTATCTGCTCTTACTTTCTGTTGGCTCCTCCCACTTTCCCTGTTGCTAGGCCCCACCCTATGGGAGAAGAGATGGGTCTTACGGCCCCCCAGCATGGGGGTAGCTGCCACTATCTCCGGTCCCAAAATATGCCTAACAAAAGGTGTAGTGTGAATTTGCCTGTGAACCGGCGTTTACCCTTGTCCTTACCCAGGATGGGACATCACACCTCTGGCTGAGTTGCAATGTCCCTGTTGCGACGGAAGCCTCAGGGGCGCCACACATACAGCACACAGACATACATCTTATCTCTTACCTCCATTCAGGCTGTATAAGTAACTCGGGTAGATGACTTCAAATACATATTTAGGCCGTTCTTTTCCAGCCAGACGAGCACTGCGTCTCGGCACCGATTCTGATACTGAGTCTGGACTGGGCCTGAATAGCTGAATGACAAAATATTTAAAAATAAGTTAATTTTAATAGACAGTGCATGAAAGGAATCACATCGTATGGAGGGTGTATATAGTGCACCACTCATAGGTGTAATTTGTAAATATTATAAAGATGGACACTAGTGTAGCGGGCGGAGGGGACGCCGCTGCGCTTGCTAACGCTCGGGTCCGGCGCTACTGCGGCTGCTGCTCGGTGGCTCGAGCCGCGGGCCGGATCTGGGGACTCGAGCGGCGCTCCTCGCCCGTGAGAGAAAAGGGTGGTTGGTTTGTTTAAGGATTTAGTCCGTGACGCCACCCACGGGTTGTGGTGAAGATGGGCACCACCGCTGCTGGTGACGGGGATCCGGGAGCGATGGTAGGGAGCAGCTGGGATGTTGTTTTCCCCCTCCGTGGGTAGGGGTTGGTGGTCCCGGGGCCCGGTGGTGTGACGGGGAGGCAGGGTAGGTGAGGTGCAGGGTTGCAGGGTCAGCGCGGCGCGGTGCCGGATGGCACGGGTGTACTCACTCAGTAAGAGATGCACAAAGTCCTCGGTAAACCAAACGGCTGGATGGACGGGTCCCGCAGCCGGCTGCAGTGTCTCTCCCCGGACAGGTGATGGCGGCTGTCTTTCCCTGCACCTTTGTGTACTGTTTTGACTACGATGAGTCCCCAACGGTAGTCCGCTCCCCGGTGTATGGATGCCGGAGGAGCCCGTTTGCCTGCAGGCGCTGGCCCTTGGGTCTCTAGCCTTAGGCGGTAGCTGTATACCCTCACGGTGTGGACGGTTGCCTTCTAACGGGTCTTTGGCTGTTAGGAAACCCCTGGGGTTCCTGTCACACTCGGATTTGACTGTTGACGGCGACTCCAAGCCTAGTCGGGGTCCGATGGCCTTGCCTGTGTGTGCTGGCTTCACTTCGCTCCCCGGTCGGTACCGGCGGACCACCGCCCGACCCCCGGTCCTACGGTTCCGCGTAGATTCACCACTCCTGCAGACGGCCACCACTGTCTGCCAACCTTGTTGTCAGTGCCTGGGCCACAAACCCAGACACTCTCCACTTCACTCCTCTCACTTCAACCTCCTCAACTTCACTCCAATCTCTCACTGACTGCTTTTCCCGCCTCCAGGCCTGTGAACTCCTCGATGGGCAGGGCCAACCGCTTGGCTCCGCCCCACCTGGTGTGGACATCAGACCCTGGTGGGAGGCAACAAGGGTTTTGTGTTTGGCTAATGTTACTGTCTAGTGGGTGTGGGGGTGTATGTGTGTTACCTGTGACGACCTGGCTAGTCCAGGGCGCCACACTAGCGCTCCCACAAGGAATGGGAAAGGGGCTATACTTAACTCTGGAGGTATGGAGGTGACGTCGGGGGTGGGGGGGGGGACACAGGACTGAAAATATCAGTTAAATCTATAAAAAGGGGGGGGAGGAAGGGAATGGAAGCTGCAGGCAGTTGGCAGGGTCCGCGTTAAACTGTCTAAAAGAAGAAATAAATGAATAACTACCGCGCTAACTGGATGAGTGGGAAAAGGGAGTGAATGGGTAGACCTAAATTTAGGTATACAAATATGGAGACACAGCAGGGAATTTGTAAACTGTAAGCTGATTTATTGTATAATAATTTAAGATAAAACACAAGTTTTAAAAATATACATAAAACCAAAACAAAAAACCTCTGCGTGGAGGTATTGTGGAGAGGGTCTTGGTGAGGAACTTAGGGACAGAAGGGGAGGCTTGGGACCTGTTAGTAATACAAAATGACAGGATTGAATGCAGGTAAACTCATAATAGGAATGAGGATCTGGGTTGAATACTAATTACTTGGTGGTTATGAACACAATGAGGATGAAAATGTAGAATTTGTGAAAATGACAAGAGGAGGAGAGAACAACTTTTGGTGTTTCCCCTTTATGTAGGAACCTGTAAACCAAAATAAGTAGATTACTCTGTGTTGACAGTATGCTCCACAGTGTGGGGGCTTCTTAAAAAGGGGGGGGGGGGAGGGTAAATCTACCAGTGTTGGTCTTTTGAGTGCCTGTGTATTTGCTTTTGAAGGCCTGATAGATTAGCGATATTTAGGAAAATGTCCTAAAAAATATTAGTAGATTGAAATTAGTACTAATAAATAAATCACAGGAATACAAGTGTTAATAGTGGTGATAGAAAAATACTTGATGATATGAATGCTGAATGCTTAAGATATATGTGTGCTGGATTCAGCAACTACATAGGATAGAGACTGAAGTTTCACCTGGTAAAAATGGTATAAGGTATTGAAAGCGTATGAATGGAAATGATGTAATCACATGAAATAACCATATGGAAATAAGGGACAGTATAAAAAAAAATGGTACTAGTATTGTATAATAAGTGTAAATACCTGATAGGGTGTTTAGTGAATATAAAGAGATAAATAGAGAGGATGTTCATATGATTACTGAAACTGGATAATTTAGCTGGTGCCACCTATTAAAGATAGACAATACAGGTCAGAGTTGAAAATGGTTATTACGACCTAGACTGGTGCTGTTATTAAAACAAGGGGAAGAATTCAACGTTACCTGACAATAAAACTAGGTAGCGATTTCAAAATTACCTGTCTGTGAGCACTGAGTTCAGCTGTAGAAAATTTAAGCTAAATGTTGAGGCTGTAGGAGCTGAGGTGTTAACCTGTAACTGACAGTGTTATGGTTAAATATACGTTAGAATTGAGGGTCAATAGTTAATATACCTAAACAATTGCTGTAAATAGAACTAGATGGTGATTGAGAAAAAAAAATATAAAAAAATGTTTTTTTTACCTGTCAGTGAGCACTGAGTTCAGCTGTTGAGAATTCAGGCTGCCTGATGAGGATGTAGAAGCTCAAGGGTTAACCTGCAACCTGACTAGTGGTTGGGTTAGGTAATGGTAAACAGAGGGTGAGCATAGTCAAAGATAGTGAGGTCAGATAGCTGGTTGTATGAGTCAGCTACTGTATTGTGAAAAAATATCACAGTTGGGCTGTCAGCAGGCGCCTTGCTAGGGGCAGTAATTGTCTAACCTAACTGGCTAAGATGTCCGTGGAAGTTGGTCTGTCAGGAGTGTCGCTAGGAGCTGCGTGGAGCGCGGCGTAACAGGCCGCCGAGCGGAAGTGGGTGGGAGGTCCCGGCCGGAAACTCTCCCGTCCAACTACCATGAGCTCAGTACTAGCACTAGTGCCCTTGTATCTGCATGCTTCATAAACCTCCCACTATCCACAGTGATGTCACCCATCCCTGAGCTCACGGAGAGAGCCAAAGCAAATAGCCATAATAAAATGTAACTTTTAATGATAAATTAATTAAAAAGACAAGGTGCAACAATAGTGAATAAAGGGCAACAGAACACAGCAGGAGAAGGGGTCAAGATTGCAACCGTATATAGGCTCAAAACAGTCCCATGTCTCCAAACACCAGGGGGCAGACTAAGTAAATTTCAATATGCATCATATACCTTTGATGCTATAGACATAAGATAGAAGTAAAGTGCGGTAGTGAGATAATGCTGTACTATAGACAAAATATCAATGGTTAAAGCAATAAGAGATTAAACATACCAAGTTGCATCTGCTCCTGCGAGTGCTGGCACCAAGTTCCCTACGCGCGTTTCAGCTGCAAAGCCTTCGTCAGGGGGCAGGGCCTCAGACCAGCAAGGGCCGCCTTATATATGTCAATCGGCCAATGAACTGGCACATGAGACAAAGATCTGGAGTAGATAGATGGCGCATGAGATCAATAGGAAGCGGCTGCGCACACTCAGCGCCACATCATCCGGCAGGTGCAGCGTGTGACGCAAGCAGGCCCAAACCACGTGACCAAGTCACATAATCGGACCCTGGTCACGTAACACAACCCGCCACAGATAGAGATGCGGCGTCTGGTGAGCACAGTCGATCCGATCAGTCGCATGCGCACAACTCCATATAGTCAAATAGCCATAAAAGACGATAGTAGATAGACAAAAGGTATGTATTTAAGACCAAACAAAATTCTCAGTGTGTATAATCTAGTATATATACAAAAAAATACATAAGAGAAGTCATGAATAGACTTCATGTATCACATTTCAATTACAATAATGTGTGAAAAAACATGTGCAAATAAAGTTACAGTGTGCTACATCATGAATAATACATAATCTATCAAAGTTGTGTCAAACTAAAACAACAAATTGTTTAAAAGATCTGAAGTCCTCAGTGGTTGATACCTTTTAATGGCTAACTGAAAAGATGGTTATAATAGCAAGCTTTCGAGACTACTCAGGTGTCTTCTTGAGGCTCAATGTAACACAAAATCTGAAGAGTAACATATTTATACACAATAGGGCATAGAATGGGGCAGTAAAAAAGACATGTGATGTAAAGCAAACCTATCACTATGGCAAGAGGACAAACTGTTGTGGCGATAAATATTGCTGCAGTTCAGTGTGAAAGTTTTATTGTCCTCTGATTAGGGTCTGGTCCGGGCTGTGATGCTCTCGGATGGTCAGAGGAGCACATCTTTTAATTGATGTAAAAAGATATGAATCTATGTGACACATTCATTTTTGCTCTGAATGTGTCAAAGGTCATCATAAGTTTGTACTCCCATAGTCTCCTATCTCTCTGGGACCTGAAGTTTCCTTTCAATACCAGCAATTTCATGTCCGTGATGCTGTAGTCTGGCTTACAAAAATGTTTGGCCACAGTCTACATACAGACCCCCAGTTGGACATTTGTTACATATAATTAAGTACACCACATTGGTTGTGATGCAGCTGAAGGTACCTGGGATCTTGTAGTCCTGATGTGATCTGGGAATCTTTATCTTGTCCGTTGTCAATATCAATGGACAGGTCTTACATTTTTTCTGGTTGCAGGGAAGTGTTCCTGTTGCTGTTGGAGAGGACAGGGAGCTTCTGGCAATGATGCTTCTTAGATTTGGGGGCTGTCTAAAACACTGAAGTGGGGGGGGTCTGGAAAAATAGATTTTAACCGGGCATCATTTTGTAGTAATGGTTGTAGTTTCCGTGTAGCTCCTCTTAACACCTCCAGATGTGAATTGTAGGTGATTACAAGAGGGACCTGGTTGTTTTCAACTTCAGTTTTATAATGTAAAAGAGGGTTTCTTGATATTCTGGTGGCTCTTGTAATCTGGTTTTCAATTGTTCTTGGGTGGTAGCCTTGATTCAGAAAGGTCTTTCTGAGGCCCTCAAGGTGATTGTCTCTATGTGTACTGTTGGAACATATCCGATTGTACCTGATAGCCTGGCTGTATACAATAGATTTTTTTTGTGTTTTGGATGAAAACTGTCCCATTTCAGGTCCTGAAGGAGAGGTTTCAACCTCGAAACACGTAGACCTATGAAATAAAAAAGATATTATTCATCAACATCTCTACACCTTCATTTGGCAGATGTGCGGCGTTAACGACTTCTCTTCTCCGGTTTGAATGCTCATCCACGTTTGGCTGCAGCAGACGCCATTATCTCATGATTGGCTATGTGGTTGTGACTTTGACAACCAAATTAGGTGAGTGGATATTTCTTATATATACTACTCCTTTCATCTGGTGTTACCTTATCAGCGCTTCTTTTTTCTAGTATTATCACTGGGATGGGCACATGGGACAGTAGTATCTAGATTCGCTCCTCTTACTTTGCTTTCTACAGACCCGGCACCTTTTTTTGGGACGGTTTTGGGTGGGAGTAGGAGGCATAAGACACATAAAATGTCTTTCTATTAGTCTCATGCCATTCTCTGACTCGAAGGCTGCCTCTGGTGCCATTGAGTCAAATATGAGGGACTCAATAATTTTTTCTTGGTATTGTAGAAATGTGAGGGCCCCTTGTGATTTTCTTTAAAGTACAAAACTGTTGTAGGTAGCAATCTGTATCAGGTAGATTTCTACCTTTTTGTACCAGGCCCTCGTTTTCCCGCTTTACCAGGTATGGTTGGAGCACCTGGTCAGACAGGTCCACGCCACCCATGAACTTGTTGTATTGTGTCACAGAGATGGGTTTTTGTTTGTCCCTGGTGGCTCCCCTCTCTCTGACCGACAAAGTGGTGTCCTCATGCAGGGTGGTGAGCATGTAGACGTCTTTGCGATCATTCCACTTTACGGAAAGTAGTTTGCTATTTGCCAGTGCGAACAATGCCCCCTTCTCTAGACGTCTGGACACCAACTGTGCCGGCAGTTAGGCCTCTGTATTTTCAGCGTGAAGGGATTGGTATTGAGGGATACTGGTGTGATAGTTGTCGGTGTATACGTGGTAACCTTTACCAAGAAATGGCATCATTAGCTTCCAGACAATTTTTCATGGGATGCTAATTGTTTGGGGACAGTTGGGTGGGCTTATTTAGCAGTACCTACCCTCATAAATGATAAAATTCCACGTGTAACCGCTAGTGCTTTCGCACACTTTACTGTATATAATTTTATGCCATACTTGACTCTTTTGAAGGGGATAAATTGACGGAATGAGACAGCCCTTGTAGCTCATTAGGGACTCGTCAATTGAAACATTCTTCTCTGGGCTGTAGGAAGTTAGTGATATTAGGGGTTTCAATTTATTAAGGCGGTCATTATTGGGGTCAGTTCTTGGGGGGACTTGGGAATTATCACTAAAATAGACGAATCTCAATAGGGTCTCGTATTGAGTTCAGGACATTACGGCTTCAAATACAGGGGTGGCATGGACTGATTTAGTTTCCCAGTAGGAGCGGAAACTGTTTTTTTTTCTCTGTTTCCATGTTGAGGGTAATTTTTTTTATTTCCGGGACACTTGTGGGGATTCAGGACCCGGAAATGATAGATGTCGGCTTTTGGGCAATATATTTTCATGCATATAAGTTGGTAATGTTACGGGGGGCTGTCTGATAATAACCTAAAGGAGTATCAGACAGTCAGTGTCCACCGTGCAAAGACTTTGCTGCAGACTATGGCAGAGTGCAATACCTCTGTTAACTCACAGAAGGATATAATAAGTAAGTAAAGCAATTCCTCCCTTACTTGGAGGGTGTGTGGAATGATCTCTGTTAATAATCACAGAGACAAAGGCAATGTGTGCGAAATGGCACCTACCTAGGTCCGCTCTTCTAGTAGTGCAAAAGAGACGAACGGCAGCATAAGCCGCACAAAGCTCCTACCTGCGTTCGCTCCACTAGTGTGCGAGGACACGAACCACTAGATATGGCACCTGCCTAGGTCCGCTCTTCTAGTGGTGCAAAAGAGACGAACAGCAGCATAAGCCGCACAAAGCTCCTACCTCTATTTTCGCTCCCCTAGTGTGCGAGGATACGAACAACTGCCAGACGCAGTATAAGGAACGTTACCCTAGCGGCAACGTCCACCTACAAGTCGAATCACAAGGCCCAGCCAGACCATGTGCCTCAGGCACCTGCCTATGTCCGCTCCCCTAAGAGGTAAGGATATGGACAGCAGCCGAAGCTGTAAGGTATAAGAACGCTACCCTGCCGGTAGCGCTCACCTAGCATAGACAGAGGAATGCCTAGAGGAACGCGCACAGAGCGTCTACTCTTATGCATGAACCAAGAGGACTGAGCGCCATGCGGCGTGTGTCAGGGTCTTATATAGACTCTGTGCCTCATCCAAGATGGAGGACACCAGAGCCAATCCGCTGCCAGAACGACAGGAGTGACGTCATGCTGGCCTATCACCGAGCAAGGCGTCACAAGCACATGACCAGCGACCAATCGGCATAGAAGGTGTCAGAGACATGTGACCTCGTGTCAGCGATGATGTCACCCGCACATGTGCAATGGCTCCAAGATAGGACTTAGTCTCCAGCGCTCGCACATGTGCAGTAGCAAGAAATCTGGACTTAGTCTCCAGCGCTCGCACATGTGCAGTAGCAAGAAATCTGGACATAGTCTCCAGTGCTCGCAGCAACCGTAACAGGTCTGGTGGGTGATGAGCTCAAGCACATGTTGGGTAACAAAAATTTGGAAAAAATCCATTGGGGCAAAATTGGTGACATTTATTTTGATGCCAGGGTCTCCTATGAAAGGGGGAATTTGCGGGGTAAAGGACGGGTGAAGATACTAGGGAGGATGGGGGACCTCAGAACTAGGTCTTGCCCCTTACGCTTCAGCAGTGAAGACCAGCAGGGTGTGGGACCCCGTGGAGAAAGCCAAATCGTCAACGCTGTCTGGAAATGCCTCTCTTTCTGAGGCCGATTCGGTCTCTGAACCAGAACTGCTGGAGGCAAGCTGTGAGTTTGCTTGCTCCGCAGTATACATGCTGCGTGCCATGTTTTGTGGGGTTTTTTTGCATATCCCTGCCTATGGAATGATAGAGGGGGGATGATCAGAAAATTGGGAATGGATTGTCAAGATTTCAGTAGATTTATCACTTTTTATCTCTAATATGGCAGCACGTAGTCTCTCTCTTCTCCCCCAGATCAACTACAAGGAAAAGAGGAGAGAAGCAGACCTATGTGCTGCCTTATTTATCAAATATTGGCAATTTTACCACTGTGGTAGGATCTATCACAGTATTCAAATCTTAGCCAATCAGAATTTTTTTTTGGGTTGCTTGTGTAGCAGGTAGATTATGGCAGGCACACTGCGCGTGCGCCCACTATTTTCCCAGAGAAGAGAAGAAGAGGGACTGGGGGGGGGGGGGGGGGCGTAAGGAAACGAGGGAACCCAGATCGGGTGGGAGAGAGACCGTTAAGAATAGTGATTAGGATTCCGGTAGACCGGAGGGAGTTCTGGCAAACCGGAGGGTGCTAGGGGGACAAGAGACAGCTCCGGTATACTGGAAAAGTGCTCAGGGTTAGAACATTTCCCTCCGATCTGAAATGTTTGATCAGAATGAAAGGAAATATATGCAGAGGCAGTGGTGGAAGTTTTCGGCGCGCTCCAGCACCGAGTCTGTGAGGGGGATTCCTCCGGTCCCGGGGGCCATAGGGGCACTAGGGGCTTATATTTATTTTTCATCTGACATGTTTGATAATGTCAGATGAGAAAGAAATCAGTATTACTTGCCATTTTTTTTTTTTTTAATGTGATCGGCCGTTTACGGTTTATACAGGCGATCGCATTATCGGGGTCCAAAAAAAACCCACCCTGATTCATAATCTTGGAGGTCTCAGCTACCTTTGGGAGCTGAACCCCCAAGATTTTCCATCGCTGAGGGGCGCTACAAACTTATTTTAGCATGACATTTCAAAGCGTCGGTACAGAACAAGTGCCCTGCTTTTCTGACGTCTTGAGACGTTAGGCCGTCGCTATGGGGTTCAACTAGATGATTGTGCATCTCAGACTTTACATTGTACAATCTTTACATCCATTCTTCCGGCTATCACCACTGCATTTGCTATTGAAAAAGGTCCACAATCATTTGCTCCATTTTGTTTTGGCATCACATAATTGTAATATCCAGAAATGTATTACTGCCATTGAAAAGTGGTCTGTACAGTTTAAAAATTTTGTTTCTGCAATGTCAGAAATGGAAGATGAGTGCAAAGAGATAAAAAGAGTGATCGAATTGTCTTTATATGTCAACTCACCAATGTACACCAACATGATGGATCTGGATGATATGGCTGCAGTTACAGAAGGCATGTTAGAACGGGTCAACACTATTTTGTCCATCAAACTTCAGCATTCGCTTTTCTAATTAAATGCTGGCATAAATCAATTATCATCTCACCATTCATTGGTGGTAATTACTGCACAATCATTAAAGGTTGATTTTATATTTTTTTTCCAAATGTTTTTATTAAATTTTTCAATTTTTATAAACATAACAAAGACCTTCATGGTTACAAAAGAAGAACATTCCTCTGACAGAATAAAACATAATAGGGGATATTGTCCCAACTTAAAATTCCAGACTGCTCTTTGGTAAGTCGTTAAAACCTGTGTCAACCCTAGGTATTTCCGAAGTTGCTGATGTGTCCCGATATACCCTTATCTGCTCATCTTCTCCGCTCTCCACAACCCACTACTGGATGATTCTTAATTTACCCAAGTTGTCTTGGATATCATTCAAGAAATACCACTCTGAGTGTGTAAAAGGTGTCATCACATTATTTATCTCTCCCGGGGTAAATTGGCGTTCAATAAAGTTTCTCCATCTCCCAAAAAACTTGCCTGTCAACCTGTCTTTGTCCCTTTCCGCTGCCATTTTTTCTAGTCTCAATAGGTTGTGTAATTCGCCAATGACTTCCTTCATTGATGGGCTCTCTCTGTGTATCCAGTGTTTTAAAATACATCGTTTGGCTATCATGGCTATGTCATGTAGTATTGCAAAATTTTTCTGTCCCTGCGCCTCCGAACCCCCTCTTACTCCTTTCTCAAAGGAGTGAAAAATCCACACCATTAACTCTAAATCACTAGAAATTCCCCATGTTGCTCTAACAAATGCCCTAACTTGATTCCAAAACCCCTGAATTTTCTTACATTCCCATAATCCATGTAACATATCTGTTTTCTCTTCTTGACACTTAGGACATCGCATATCTCTTCCTGGTATATTGAATCCCAAGATAGCCCTATGTAAGATTCTAAATTGAGTGTCCCTCCATCTCTCATTAGTAACATGTTTCCGCACTTGTACCCAACCCTTCAATATGGTGCCCACCACTTCTTGTCCTTTCAATTGTTTCCCCCAAGCTGTTAGGGTACGGCTATCTTCCCTAGATATAAGCACCCCCCGAAATATTCGGTAGATATGAGAGACATTGACACTTGCTATATCACCTTCCATAAGTTCATCAATCAAACTTCTGTTCAGTTCCCTTCCAAGCTCACTCAGATCTCCAAGCACCCCAAATTTTAATTGTTCATATTGGATAATATGCGAGCTATTGAGGTCATACTTATCTAGCACTTCTTTGCCTGTCATCCACCTTCTCTCCTCCACATTCATAACGTCTTTCACCCACCTAATGCCCTTCTCTTTCCATCTAATAAACAGCTTGTTTTCTCTTCCCAAGGGGAAGTTTGGAGATGCCCAAGGGTTCAAGTACTTAGACACTTTCCATGAAAGACTCAGCTTCTTTCTCACTGACTTCCAGGTTAACATAGTGTCTCGGAATATGATTGAGCACCTTATGTGCCTTTCCACCTTGGACAATGGAGAGTGTAGAATGGACGTCAAATCCCATGGTGATGCATACTTAGCTTCCATACCGTAGTCTGAGTGCCTACTCGTCCCTCTCATCCAATCCAACACATGCCTCATTATACACACCAGATTATATCCCCGAACATCTGGGAAGCTAAGTCCTCCCTCCTCCGCTGACTTCATCAGTGTACGCAATTTTATTCTGGGTTTCCTTCCCCTCCATACAAAATCCGCATACGCAGAGTTCAGTCTATTCACATCCTTTAGTTTTAGTAATAACGGGATTGTCTGGAATGGATATAGTAGTCTAGGAAAGCTCATCATTTTTATCAGGTGACATCTTGCCAGAAGTGGTAGAGGCAGACCCTTCCATCCCTTGATTTGTGTTATAATTTTCCTTATTAACGGTCCGTAATTTAGCTCGTAGATCGATTCCATCGTTCTCCCTATATGTATTCCCTGGTATATAATTGATGTCTGTGCTATAGGGATGCCACAGAAACAACCCTCCCTTGCGTTTCCCCCTGTTGGTCCTTGAGGCCCCCTCAGAAACATGATCTCGCACTTTTTCTTGTTTATCTTAAATCCCGATATTAGTCCAAATTTCTCAATCAAGGCAAGAGTCTGTGGTAAATCTGCGCTGGGGTCCCCCATATACAGTATAACATCATCAGCAAAAAGCGCTACCTTTATTTCCATTTCCCTTATCTTGATCCCTTTAAAGCTGTTCTGTCCCTGTAAAATTCTTGATAAAGGTTCAATTGCCAGGTTGAATAGGAGGGGAGATAGCGGGCAACCTTGTCTTGTTCCCTTCATCAAAGGGAACACGTCTGATAGAAAGCCCGGAGTGTGTATCCTAGCTCCCGAGTTGGCATATAGTGTTCTGATATAAAGTCTCATTTTGCCTACTAATCCTATGGCCTCCATTACCCTGTCTAACCAGCTCCAGTTTACATTATCGAACGCTTTTTCAGCGTCAAGAGTAACTAGGTCTGGTTTTGCCCCTTTCCCAGTGCACTCTAATCTCACTGCGTCTAACACTAGAATTGTCCTCCGGATGTTAGTGACAGCATTTCTCCCTTTAATAAACCCCACCTGGTGTTCTGTAATGATCCTAGGTAGAATCATGGCCAATCTGTTAGCCATGATCTTGGACATTATTTTTAAATCCTGGTTTATAAGTGATATGGGCCTATAGCTAGAGGGATCATCTAGATCTTTGGTCCCCTTGGGGAGTAATTTGATATATGCTACATTAGAATTTTTGGGAATTTCCCCTCCTTCCAGTAATGCGTTAAATACAGCCGTAAGATCCGGTGAGATCAGATCCTTCATAGCCCTGTAAAATTCGCTATTAAACCCGTCAGGTCCCGGTGCCTTGTTGGTGTTAAGGTCCCCGATTGTTCTCATTACCTCCTCCACTGTAATAGGTGCATTCAAGGCACTCAAGTCTTCCTCATTTAACCTGGGCATGTGTGCTTGTCTCAGCCATTCTGCCTCGTCAGTCATGTCATTATCTCCTGGCCCATATAATTTTCTATAATAATCTCCCAGCAGTTTATTAATTTCCTTAGGGTCCGTGGTCACCCCTCCCCCCTTTGTTTTCAGTTTGGGGATCACTGTCATCTTTCTGCTGCCCCTTGCCAGGTTTGCCAACATTCTCCCCGCCTTGTTGCCGAATCTATGCAACTCAGCTTCTTTGTGCGACCAGAATAATTGTTCCTTCCTTTTGGCCCAATCGTCAAATCCCCTTTTCGCCTCCAACCATCTGTCTTTAGCTGTGGGAGATCTGTTTGCCAGGTACTTAGTGTAAGCTACCCGAACTGCTTCACTCAGGGCATTATAATTTTCATTCGTTTTTCGTTTGATCATGGCCGCATACCCCATCAATCGACCCCTCAGTACCGCCTTTGCCGTTTCCCAATATAACATTGGTGTCCCTTTATGTTCCTTGTTGTCTTCTATGAATTCTCCCCACCACTCTTGCAGTATTTTTTGGAAGTTTTCTTGTCTAAGAAGAAAAGATGGAAATCTCCATATGATATCTGTACCTCTCTTGAATTTTTCTCTAATGCCCAATCTCACTGGACTATGATCTGATATCACCATGTTCTCTATCTCACAGTTTTGTACTCCATTCACTAGGTCTTGAGATATCCAGAACTGGTCAATACGTGACCAACTATCATGTGGGTGTGAAAAGTGCGTATATTCTCTATCATGCGGATGCGTTAGTCTCCAGATATCTTTCAATCCTACATCTTCTAATGTTACCTCTCTATTGTCTGACCTCCTGTCCACGTTTCCGACTCCCTCCTCCCTCCTCCTCCTATCCTCCGCTGAGTCTGGAACTGTGTTAAAGTCTCCTCCCACTATTATGTTAGTCCCCCCCTCTGTTAGTAATCTGGCCTTTATGCCTTCATGAAAGGAGTTCTGTTGTGCGTTTGGACCGTAAACATTATAAATGCTAAGTTTGCCCGCTGGACTAATGATTGTTAAGTGTTGCCACCTTCCCTGGTCATCAGCCTCGTGTGTCACTACTTCATGGCTTAGTTGTTTATTTATAAGAATCATGGTACCCGCTTTCCTGCCTTGTGCTTCCGCCCCGTATACGGTGCCCACCCATTGTTTCTTCATGCGGAAAAAATCCTCCTTCCCCAAGTGCGTTTCCTGTAATAGTGCAATGTCTGTTTTAAGTCTTTTCAGGTGTCTCAATATCATTGCTCGTTTGTTAGGAGATCTCAGACCTTTAACGTTCCACGTAATTATTTGTACCATGGTTACTAATGCATTCTGCTTTTGCTGGTCCCTCTCCTGTGGGCCCTAGCCTCCCGATAGGCGAGACAATCATCACTAAATACCTTGTTAGCCCCCCAAAGTTGACACTTCCCTTCCCCACCTTGTAAGTATAACAAAAGTAACAAAAAACAAGTAACTGTGAAACATGTTTTCCCTATCGAGAAATTTTTGGCACTTTTCGCCATGTTAGTGACTTCCACTTTTCCTGACCAAACCATCAAGCTCCCTAGTCCCCCCCCCTTAAAGTATACATTTTATCCCCGGACCATCATGAACGAGCCCCGAATGATATGAGGAGATTGAGACATTATGTTAATACCTCTCAAGAAGAAGAGAAAATTAAAAAAAAAAAAAAAAAAAACAAAAAAAAAAAGGGAAATTCGGGTCCAACTTAGCTCTGAGTCCTGGAAACCATCCTGACGTTCAGATTAGATCCCCTTCAATTGTGTCTGCATGCCGATCTTGGACAAAGGAAAGAGGAGGTAAGGGAAGAGGGGGGAAAGGAGAAAAAAAAAAAAAAAAAAGGGAGGGGGGAAGGTGAAGCAGGGAGTAAAAGGAGGAGGCCCAAAAATTGGCACATAGCCTCCCCTTCCACCTCTCACGACCCCTCGCCCCTCTCTCCTTGACAAAAAATACGAAAGGGATCTATTTGATTTCAGTTGTCCTGAATCTTCCCCAAGAGTTAGTCTCTGTGATCCGTGCGAGGAGTAGGTTGTTGTAATCCTGGGCTTGTTCTCCTCTCCTTTCTGCTCTCAACTTGCGTTTGCTCTCCGACATGTTTCGGATCTTTTCCTGGGCTCATGGAAAATCGTCTTCTGTTGCTCCCCTCTTCACTAGATCCCCTCCCCTGTCCATCTGGCCGGGACTTGTCTGGCTCTGCCATGATAGCATTTTCTGCTTCTTTATAATCTTTGTAGTAAGCAAACGAGCCATTGGGGTTTTTAACTTTTAGTGTAGCAGGGTACATCAGCTGACATTTTATTTTTTTGTTATACAGAAATGTGCAAATTTTGCTAAAATCTTTTCTTCTTCTGGACACTTCAGCCGAGTAATCACCAAAAATCAGCAATCTATTGCCTTGGTAATGTAACGGGCGCTTACGTTCCCTAAAGGCCCTCAGTATTTCCTCCTTGTGCTTGTAATCTAGATATTTAACTATCACCTGTCTAGCCCTCACCGGGTTTTTCTTGTTGAGATTCTGATCCTCTCCCTTGTTCGCCTCTTGTTGTCGCAGTGGTCCCACTCTATGAGCCCTTTCTACTCTGAATTTTGCCTTTATGCCTAAGGCCTGAGGTAGCTCCAGCTCACATATATTGTCCAGTTGCCCCAATGAGACCGATTCTGGCAGCCCGACTATACGTAAATTATTTCGTCTCGACCGATTCTCCAAGTCTTCAGCCTTGTCTTTCAGATATTCATTAGACTTCACTAGACTTGCTATTTGTCCTTGCATAGCCAAAATTGTTTCTTCAGAATCAGATATTCTCTGTTCCGTTTCTGCCAATCTAGATGCCTGGACGTTTATCTGATTTTGCATAGCAGCCAATGATGTTTGTATGGCTGTCTCAATGACCACTTTGATCTCTTTTGACAGATGTGATGTCACTTCTACAGCTAATTTTTTATAATCTATATTGAGCTCCTGGTTGTACTTGTTTTGGCCTCCAGGTGGTGCAATTGTCTTATATTTCTTATTTTGCACTGAGCTTTTCCCTCTCTCTGCCAGCAGTAATTTGCATGATTGAGACATTGGTGTCCCTGGCTGCTTCTTGTTTTCTTTACAGGGGGTACTAGTGTTTCTGGAATGTAGCTTCTGGTGAGGTCTTTCAGGATTAGGTCCCTCATGTTGCTTAATTATTTTCCCTTCTCTTCCTGCTGCTCCACTGTGCAATCTTTGCTTGCTAATTCCTCCTTCCCATCTCTCTTCCATGTCCATGTCGCCTTCATCTTCCCACTGAGATCCTTCCTCTTCTGTCCCCTGCATCCATCTCTCCCCAGCCCCCTCCTCTTCTGTCTCATAGCTCGCATCTCCTTTATCTCCCCCTCTCCTAATCTGTGTTACCGCGGCTTGCAGCTGGGACTCCGTCCCCTCCTCCACCAGACTCTCTGGCGCCATGTTAATTTCTTCCTCCACACATGGCACTTCAGGATCATTACTTCTCCGGGACATCTCGCTGCAGCCAGCACTTCTCAGGAGGTACCGCTCCATGCCTGCTGACTTCTAATTCCCCTCCAAGGTCTTTTTGTCTCATCCACGTGTCCGGGTGAGTTATTTTTTGTCGGTTTCTCCGGGGGGTGGCAGGAGCTTCCCCTCTATGCTGTCACCTCAGCCAGGACAGGATCCGGAAGTCCTCGATTTTATATTTTTTATGATGACCAAACACGATCAAGATGTTCTGTGGGGGGTGTTGGGAGCTTACGTCTTCTCTAGCCATACCACTGTTTCCCATACATCATCCGTTTTATGCTCGGACTCCTCTGAATGTTGGATTTTTTCCTGCTTGCCGTATTTTCTTACAGGAAGCCCCTGTCCCTCCGATACTGGTAGTTTTGGTGCCTGTTCCAGCGCCAAGTCCTCATTTTGGTGGATTTATTCCCGTACTTCTAAATACAAATTATTTAATATGAGAGTCAGATGTTTAACAAAGTCTTGTTTGTCCAAAAGATAAATTGAGTCTTCACCTTTTTAACAGTATTAGACATTACCGAATCCAATATCAGACGATTTCTCCAACGAGAGGGCGATTCCTGCAGTGTTTGATCTGAATCATTATTTAGTAAGAAAAAGGAAAAAAATTCTCAGCTCATTCCAAATTTCTATCTTGACTTAGAATGGGAATGTTGATAAATCCAAAAGAAGGAGAAGACGGCACTTCACAGTGGAAATCTGCGATTTTAATGACTGTAAATGCAGGTTACAGCATGTGGGGGAGGAGGGTGTGCGGGCACGCCAGACGACGGCCGTTTCGCGCTACAGCAAAGCGCTTCTACGGGTCCTAACATGTGACGTCAGCTCACTTCCTTTTAACAGGACACAGGGGCTGAGGTAGTGAAATTAAAACACGTAGCTTATGCTAACAAGTTGCGACAGCGCACAATAGACAAAATGTTTGAATTTCTACAAAGCTTCAAAAGACAAGTGGATTAATTAGGTTATATACAGGCAGAACATAAGAGACTATTTAAACCCCATAGTGGTTAGATGTTATTGACCCACAGGAAATTTTTTTCCATATTATTATCACTGTAAAGTGCCTAAATAATTATTATATAAATGCTAAGCATTAGAAATAAAAGAGAGGGGCATAGCAGATCTAATAGTTAATCCCCAAAAGAATCAAAAGCAGGACCTAAAGAAACACAGACATGTCATTCCGATCATTGAGCCCTAGGGGCCCATTGCTTTAACATCCCTGATTAAACGTGATTCTTTCTGCAAGAGCAATTTATGAGTATCTCCACCCATAGCTGGTGGATTAATCCTAATAACACCAGCGAAGAACAACACATTCGGATTCCCAGCATGGCACTCTCTAATGTGTTTAATTTATCTCGGTGATACGATGCATGTATATATTGTTTTATAATGTTTGCGGAAACGAATGTAAAGGCATCGAATAGTTTTACCTATATAATAGAACGAACATGGACAAAAAATTGCGTAGACAACATTTTTTGTTTTACATAAGATGAACTGCTTTACTGGGATTCTGGTGTCTCCAATTTCTAATACCTTTGCTGTTAAATGAAAAGAACAATATTGGCAATCGCCACATTTATAGTTACCTACAGGTTGAGCCTGGTTTAGCCATGTTTTTTTGCTTTTTTGCAATTTTTTGTGAACAATTACATCTTCCAGATTCCTACTTCTATGTTATTAATGGCCCACTGCTAGCTAGTTTAGTCAGATCTCCATCTGCTTCTATTACATGCCATTGTCTCCTTATACTAGCGCGAATATGGCTATCCATTGAACTAAATTTAAAACTAAATAGGAATCTTTTTTCATCCTGTTTTTCTCTTTTCGTTTTTTGTCATATTGCTGTGGATCGGAGAAAGAGCGAAGCGGTGCAGCATCAATTATAGGACGAGGATAGCCTGTGTTCAATAATCTAAATCTTGGAACTGTTGTTCCTGGATAATTTTGTTGTTATTTACCCTTTTAATGCAAAGGAATTGACTATATAGCAGAGATCGCTTGATGTTGAATGGGTGGTAACTATCGAAATGCAATAGAGTGTTTTTTGAGGTTGGCTTTCTTTAAACCTCACGTGCCAAAGTCCCTTTATCCAGCATAAGTTTGACATCAAGGAACTCTAATATAGAGCCACCTAAGACACTAGTAAATTTCATGTTATAATTGTTAGTCATTTAAGAAATTTTACAAAATCTTGAAAATCAGTTTCTGACTCGTCCCACACCAAGAAGATGTCATCCACAAACCTTAAGTACTTCTTGATGTGCTTCAAGAATTGATTAACAGTACTATAGATTAAAGTATCTTCCATTGAGGCTAGAAGTGAACTAGCAAAAGATCATGCTACGGGGATACCCATAGCGGTACCCCCGCATTGTTGGAACCACTGTTCACCAAATTCAAAGGCATTGTATTTCAAGATGAGAATCAATGCCTCTTCTTTAAAATCTGCAAAACATCGGTCCATGCCCAAATCCAGAACAATTTTTTTTCACAACCTGACCCCCCAAATCCTGGGGGATCCTAGTATAGAGACTTTCTATATCAATGGATGCCAGATGGAAATTCGCTTGCCACTCAAATGCGTCAAGGGAGGAGACAAACATATTGGTGTCCCTGACCTGTGATGGGATTTTAACTAACAGTGGGTGAAGCAACCAATCGATGTATTGAGACAATGGCTCCATAACGGGAATTCTTCTATTAATTGTCTTAGTGATTGCCTTAAAGTTGGAGCTCAAAAGTGTCCCCATGGGGTTTGAGATCATCTATGCGGATCTTGTGCTATTGTTATCTTTCAGCATTGAGTACCTGTCCATTAAATCAATTATCATCTATTTTATGTTTAATATCCAGTTTGGATAGCCCCACTAGCCTGTCTCATTATTTAAAGCCTCATCCGTGGAGGAATTCCTTCTGTATCCATGTAGTTCCCCAACTGGAATATTTTTAGTATATGCTTGGAATGAGTTGATCCAACATGAAGGGTGGAATTAGTAGCTGTAAGTTTCCTCTAGAAAGAACCTAGAATACCCGCAATGGGATCCATAGTAAGTGTGACATTAAGGAAATTTATAGTTTTACTCCAATATAGTGGGTAACTCTGAGGTTCATATAATTCACACTCAGAATATTAATGAAATCCGACGCCAACTCCCTCGGTCTGTCCCATATCAGAAGCAGGTCGTCAATATAGCGAACCAGCCACTAGATATGAGTGGAGAAGCGGTTAGCGTAGGAAAGAAACATAACGGCTTTCCCATGCAGCCATATAGATATTTTGCTATTAAAGGTGAAAACTTTACACCCAAGAATGCTCCACAAATCTATGGACTTTTTTTGTTTTCTTTTAAAGAAAATCCACGAACATAACTAGAAATTTTTGTATAGGAAACGTAATACTGCTGAATTTGATAAGAAAGAATCTGAATGGTCAGATCTTGGAGCAGATGTGGGTACCGGTCCTTTACATCACAGATAATGAAAATTCTGCTATCAGACCATTCCGTGTGGTCTATGGACAAAATAAGTTGCTTTGTGTCCTTGCTAAATACTGATAGATTTGAAACTAGAGTTTATTCCCTATACCTGTTACATTCGGTCTAAATGAAGGAGGGAAAACTTCCTTATATATTTTGATAAAGAATGAAGTATAGGTATAATTAGACATTCTATAAAGAGATCTTTTGATAACTTCCAGTTGATAACCCCTAAAGATACACACTCAGATAGCAATTTCTTCATCTTTTCTTGAAAAGTATTTGCGGGATCCTGACTGAGATGTTTATATACATCTCGATTGTCCAAAATAAGCATATTTTTTTTGTCATATAATTCAGTGTTCAGGAGGACGATGACTCCACTTTTTCTGACCTTCCCAATCACGAGATCCTTATTTTGTTTTAAATCTCTCTCTCTACTTGGTTCAGATTACACTTTGTTTTCTTTTGTCGGATGGACTTCTCAAGTTAAATTAAATCACTCTCAATGACTTCCTGAAAAGTGTCTGGAGTTGGTTGCGTAATAATTGTTTTTTTTTCTATAGTTAAATAGTCATTAAAATCTATGTCCTGCCTTAATGATTCACTTGCTAATTTCCTCAGATCGTGGACAGATCATTGCTCTTCGAAGGGTCTAATTTTGGATTCTGGGTTATAGAGTTCATTTTCATCCACTGATATAGCTTCTAGTGGGTTATTGTCAGGAAATTAAAAAAAAATAAAAAAAAAATAATAAATTTGAAGGTTAAGTTCCTTAGACGTTTCTTAACGTCCAGCAGAGTTTGGTGCACATTTAATTATTTTGTGAAGGAGAACGTTAATCCCATTGAGAGAGCGTTGCATTGTATGAACGTCAAAATATATCTTCACATGTTAACTTTGACATCTTCCCTTTCCTTTTTTGTCTCAGTGGGTACCTTTTTATGCTTCCTGCCTCCCCTTCTTCCTCGGCTCTTTCATTTTTTGAAAACAGAGTTGATTTGACTCCTTGACATATGGAGAAATCAGTTTGAATGCTTGTTAAACATGAGACACGGTAGCATCTCTTCTCAAATGAGGATTCAGAGAGAATATTAGGATCAGTGTCGTTGGAATTATTATAGGAGGAATCGGTATCTGAAAAACTGACCCTCTTATGTCCATGAGATGTAGGATGTTGCCTATTCTCCTTTCTTAAGATGGATTTTCCATGGATTTTGCAGCAATTATTATGCTAAGTACCTCAAAGTGCATATAGTGCTGGGAATCTCTCAAATTTATTGTTCTTAATATGAATATTGTTTTTTTTCTATTTTAGTTAAATTAGATTTCATTAATTTAGACCAATCCTCAAATAGTTTTAATGTAGAGTATTACTGCAACAAGGTTTTCACCTGCTGAATCTGTTGTTTAATGGAGGACAAAGCTGACTCCTCCTGCTTGACAATCAAGCCCATAAGCTTAAGGGAATATTCATCCATTATTTAGTGATTTGCACTCATCTTGTAAGCCTTGGTCACCATGCCTATTGTTTGTGTCCACAAAACAATCACTATCAAGGCTGAAAAGAAGGTTTTGAGAGTATGCTAGATTAGTAGCAATACTCAAAAATAAACAGGTGTTTACGCGGTAGCAGAAATTTCTTCCGGTCTTTACATGTGCAAGTGGGTGTCATGCTAGGTATGTGAGAATACCAGGCGATCGTTGAAAGGGGGAGAGGGAAACCCTGTTCCATAGAAGGGAGGGAGATGGTGAACGGTAGTAAAACCTACCACTGGCCTCTGGCATCCCTAGATAGGTTCCACACCTATACGCCGATCTGGATAACTAGGCCCTGGCTAACCCTAAAAGAAGCCCTAGGTAGTGATCTGATAGAATGAGCACTAGTCAGCCTTCCTAACACCTAATGTATACACAGGGAAAACAAACAGGGGAATACAAATGGACAACTGATCTGCAAGATGGGTTTGGGAGAATGACAGCAACATACAACAACATTTTACAGCAGGAGATGTAAAGCCGACTGCTTGCATTTTAGACAGCATAGCAGTAAACTCTATTACCGGTAACAAACCAAGGGGAAATGCAGGTACAAGTATTTTTGTGCAGAAATTTCTGCATCTCTGCTGAAAAAACAGACATTTTTCATTTCTTTAAAGAAAAATGCAGAATGAATTGACATGCTCCAGGATTCTCAATGGTAGCATAACAATTTGCTTGCATTTTTGTGACACAACGGCATAAAAAAAGCATAAAAAAGTGATAAAAACGCACTGTGTGCACATGGCCTTAAATCGTTTTCTTGTAGTGACAAAGTTCTCATCTTTCTTAATATTTACACATGGTAAGTGACACCATGATTTGCACAAGTAACTCTCCACCATATGTTCATCTCCTTTGTAAATGTGGCAAAGCCAGTAAGTTGTAAGAGTTAACCTTTTCTGTTATGGTTTTTTTTTTTACGGGGTTTGATTTAATGAGAAAATATTTCCAGACCCCCCTTTTTTAGACGTAAAACTAGATGATTGCGCATCTCTGGCTGTCTACACTGTACAATCTTTACATCTATACCTCCGGCTATCACCACTGCATTTGCAATTGAAAGAGGTCCGCAATAATTTTCTCCATTTTGTTTTTGGTAACTTATAATTGTAACATCCAGAATTTTAATATTGCCGTTTGTATAGTTTCAAAATGTATTTCTCCAATGTTAGAAAGAAATGGAAAACGAATGTAAAGAGTTAAAAACATTGACTGAATTGTCATTATATGCTAAAACTAACCAACGTGCACCAACATGATGGATCTGGATATGGCTGCAGTTACAGAAGGGATGTCAGAATGGGCCAACACTATTGGATCCATCAAACCTCAAATGTCAAAGGTCACTTTTCTAATTAAATGGTGGTATGAATCAATTCTATTATCATCTCACCATTCATTGGTGGTAATTACTGCACGATCATTAAAGGTTTATTTTATATTATTCATGGTGACCTAAACAGGATCAAGATCTTCTGTGGAGGGTGTTGGTGGGCTTACGTCTTTTCTATTCATACCACTGTTTCCCATATATCAGCCGTTTTATGCTCGGGGTTAGATCGTTCCCTGTAAATGTCTGTGATTTTGTTGCTAGTCGTCTTTCCTTACAGGAAGCCTCTGTCCCTTTGAGACTGGTATTTTTGGTGCATGTTTTAGTGCCAAGTCGCCATTTTTGGTGATTTGTTCCCGGACTATTAAATACAATTTTTTTAATATGAGTCAGATGTTTAAAAAAGTTTTGTGAGTCCAAAAGAAAAATTGAGTCTTCACCTTTTTAACAGTTTAAATACATGAATTTGACCATCGTTATTACACCGAGAAGCTAACTAAGTAGTATCCCAACTCCGAAAGGCATGTCAGAAAGGAGAAAAAAGAGATAAGGCACAAATAATGTTCAAAAATATTTTTATTAATAATAGTTGTTATTTAAAAGATGGATACAAAACAGTACAAAAAGGACATACAGTTAGGTCCAGAAATATTTGGACAGTGACACAATTTTCGCGAGTTGGACTCTGCATGCCACCACATTGGATTTGAAATGAAACCTCTACAACAGAATTCAAGTGCAGATTGTAACGTTTAATTTGAAGGTTTGAACAAAAATATCTGATAGAAATTGTAGGAATTGTACACATTTCTTTACAAACACTCCACATTTTAGGAGGTCAAAAGTAATTGGACAAATAAACCAAACCCAAACAAAATATTTTTATTTTCAATATTTTGTTGCGAATCCTTTGGAGACAATCACTGCCTTAAGTCTGGAACCCATGGACATCACCAAACGCTGGGTTTCCTCCTTCTTAATGCTTTGCCAGGCCTTTACAGCAGCAGCCTTCAGGTCGTGCTTGTTTGTGGGTCTTTCCGTCTTAAGTCTGGATTTGAGCAAGTGAAATGCATGCTCAATTGGGTTAAGATCTGGTGATTGACTTGTCCATTTCAGAATGTTCCACTTTTTTGCACTCATGAACTCCTGGGTAGCTTTGGCTGTATGTTTGGGGTCATTGTCCATCTGTACTATGAAGCGCCGTCCGATCAACTTTGCGGCATTTGGCTGAATCTGGGCTGAAAGTATATCCCGGTACACTTCAGAATTCATCCAGCTACTCTTGTCTGCTGTTATGTCATCAATAAACACAAGTGACCCAGTGCTATTGAAAGCCATGCATGCCCATGCCATCATGTTGCCTCCACCATGTTTTACAGAGGATGTGGTGTGCCTTGGATCATGTGCCGTTCCCTTTCTTCTCCAAACTTTTTTCTTCCCATCATTCTGGTACAGGTTGATCTTTGTCTCATCTGTCCATAGAATACTTTTCCAGAACTGAGCTGGCTTTCATGAGGTGTTTTTCAGCAAATTTAACTCTGGCCTGTCTATTTTTGGAATTGATGAATGGTTTGCATCTAGATGTGAACCCTTTGTATTTACTTTCATGGAGTCTTCTCTTTACTGTTGACTTAGAGACAGATACACCTACTTCACTGAGAGTGTTCTGGACTTCAGTTGATGTTGTGAACGGGTTCTTCTTCACCAAAGAAAGTATGCGGCGATCATCCACCACTGTTGTCATCCGTGGACGCCCAGGCCTTTTTGAGTTCCCAAGCTCACCAGTCAATTCCATTTTTCTCAGAATGTACCCGACTGTTGATTTTGCTACTCCAAGCATGTCTGCTATCTTTCTGATGGATTTTTTCTTTTTTTTCAGCCTCAGGATGTTCTGCTTCACCTCAATTGAGAGTTATTTAGACTGCATGTTGTCTGGTCACAGCAACAGCTTCCAAATGCAAAACCACACACCTGTAATCAACCCCAGACCTTTTAACTACTTCATTGATTACAGGTTAACGAGGGAGACGCCTTCAGAGTTAATTGCAGCCCTTAGAGTCCCTTGTCCAATTACTTTTGGTCCCTTGAAAAAGAGGAGGCTATGCATTACAAAGCTATGATTCCTAAACCCTTTCTCCGATTTGGATGTGAAAACTCTCATATTGCAGCTGGGAGTGTGCACTTTCAGCCCATATTATATATATAATTGTATTTCTCAACATGTTTTTGTAAACCGCTAAAATAACAAAACTTGTGTCACTGTCCAAATATAAGTGGTGTGGGCAGGAAAAAATTTCTGTATGAAATGGTTATGAGGGTAACAATTTGCCAGAACAGAACCAGCCATAGAGCAATATATGTGTAGATGAATTACTTAGTGTGTGGTGTTTACACACACACACACACACACACCAGTAACATCCTGTAGAAATGAAACATATATGGGGCATATGCAAGACTCCAAAGCGATGGATCAATGGGGGTGTACGTTGAAAAAATTATTTAAGTATTTTTTATTGTGTATATACACCTGAAATCAGGCCTATAGATGAACAAGCACCCCTCATAGATACGTCACATAATAAAAAAAGTGCAGCTCAGTCTCAGCTTTGCACAACTTTGCTCTGTGGCTTTAAATCTTATTGAACATGTGAGTAGTTAGAAAATGCCCAGAGCAGAGGAAGTGCATCGGAGAGAGGAGAGCACTATGCACATGGAAATGGAGCTTTGCAATTACCTGACAGTACGTTGGGCTGGTTCTGGTGGCAAAGGTGGACCTCCTAACAGCCGTTTCGCAACACGCTTTTTCTAAGGAAGTATTAATAAAAATATTTTTGAACATTATTTGTGCCTTTTCACCTTTTTAACAGTATAAGACATTACCGAAACAAATGTCAGATGATTTCTCCAATGAGTGGACAATTCCTCCAGTGTTTTATCTGAATCATTATTTAGTAAGAAAACGGCAAAAACTTGTCCGCTCCCCCTTCCTGTAGATACAGCGCACGGGTCATGCAGTGCTGCAAGGTCTAGTGGAGAGAAAAAGATAAATCCAGCGCTGATGTCTCCATAAAAATGTAACTTTAATTTCATTACTTCAAAGTGATTAAAATCCACAGCTATCAATTTCATACGCTTAAAAACAGTGTAAGAACGGTGTAAGAACCTCAGTCACTGATTGTCAGTGTTACAAATGGAGGGGGCTTTAAAATGTTATTACTATTCGCTTACATCCTCCTATAGAGATCCGGTTTCCTGGAGACTGCAGCTGATGGTTATAATTATCGGGTTATATCACTATAGTGGACTTATCCTAGAACTTCAATTAATAATATATTTAAAATAATCTTAGTTTATGCATAATGATAGATTAGGTCCTGGCGGATATTAACACCCAGGGACACTCGAGTTTTTAACAGATTCAAAAAGTCTCTCTGTTCAATAACTTCCGTTTAATGCCTCCTATATGAAAGGAGATTTTATCCCTTTCTATATCCATCGCTTCAAATGTGGTGACGTTTCCATTATGGCATTGGATGAAATGTCTAGAGATCTAATCTCTTACGCGTTATCTTTCTTCATCGTTCCTTATGGGAGACCCAGACCATGGGTGTATAGCTTCTGCCTCCGGAGGACACACAAAGTACTACACTCAAACATGTAGCTCCTCCCTCCTAGCATATACACCCCCTGGTAGCCAGTCCTAGCCAGTTTCAATGCTTTGTGTTCAGGAGGTCACACACACACATGCATTCTCTGATTTTTGATTTTTTGGATTTTAAAGATTTGGAAGAAAAGCGGGTCCAGTCTGGACTCCCGGCATGTCACTTCTCACCCCACTGTGTCGGCGGTGCTGTTAAGGTTGATTTTCCAAGGCTGGAGCCTTCACATGCCGCGCTCCTTCACCATCCCCTGGGGCTCTGGCTTTAAGTGGGAGCCATCACGGTTCTCACTGCTTTGCAGGAGACCGGTCTCCATCCGCAGCCCTTTTCAGGATTCTGCCGGACGGAGCGCTCACCTCCCAGGGACCTGGCACCTGCGTCTCACAAGCTAAGTACTGAGACGTTTTTACCACAGAAGGTGGTCTTTCCAGGGGTCCCTTGTTCTTTATTTATTGGGGAGAGTGTGTTTTATGATTGTGGTAACATTTCCGGCCGGTTCTCCAGTTTTCACTGGAGAACCGCGTCGATGGTGCCTGCACGCTGGCCGCATGTTTTAATCTAGGCCCCGGCTTCGCCTGAGGCCTAGTTTCGGTTTTCACTGCCCCTGCATGTCAGTCATGCAGGGGACAGTGCGGCTCCGCCCAGCGGCTGTTCAGCACAGGGAACGGACATTCCTCACTGAGGAAAGATTCCCTCCCCTGTCTACATCATTTGCCCGCTCTCAGAGTAGGCCCCGCCCCCTCTCCTCGCGCCGGTCGCCATTTTCTCAGCGTTCTCAGTGTCTGCCTAGGCACAGAGATACCACATTGTGACAAATGGGGGCCTGGGCTGGGGGACTGGAGGGCACAGATATACTCTGCTGGGGGTCATTCTGGACAGAGCCCCCACTTCTGCAGCATGTCTCACATCAGAGCAAGGCTGCAAGGCTGTTCTTAATATGCACTGCATGTAGACTCGTACTGCCTGTACTGAGCATATAAAAACAGTGGTCCCTCAGCCTGGAGGCTCATCAGTGGTCCCTCCAGCTGCTCCGACTCCGGTGGCTGAACCCCCGGTTTGGGTAGAATCCGCTCTTTCCAGGGGACAGCTGTCCCGGACTCTGCTGAGCATGCATTAGCCCCCTTCTCAGGGCGCTTCTGCTGCTACGGCTCGCTCAGCAAAGCTCACATGGTCTCAGACCCCGTCCTCCTAAAACGGAGACGCAGGGTCCCCTGTCCTTCCCCGTCCTGCAGCTCTGATTCACGAGCTTACTCTCTTGACGGGGAGGATGTCTTTACTAGGGGCTCGGACACTACTTCATGTACCATTGATCTGTCCGAAGGTGATGCAGATGCTAATGATTTGATTGCGTCCATTATATTTGTACTGGACCTCCATCCGCCTGTATCAGGGGAGCATCCCCCTCTGGCAGAAAGGCATCAGTATACCTTAAAGAGAACAAGGAGTGTGTTCCTTAACCACTCCAGTTTTCAGCCCACTGTGACCAAGCCCAGAGCCTGTCCTGACAGACGCTCCCAAAGCGTGGTTCTGATGACTGTTTCCCCCTTCCACCAGAGGTGGTCAAGGAGTGGGCTCATTCACCAAGGGTGGTCCCTCCGGTGTCTAGACTTTCAGCCCGGATAGTTGTATCCGTGGCTGACGGCACCTCTCTAAGGATCCCACTGTACATTAATTCTGTACTGGACCTCAATCCCCCAGAGTTTACCTTGCCTAAGAGAACAAGGAGTGTGTTCCTTAACCACTCCAGTTTTCAGGCCACTGTGACCAAGCCCAGGGTCTGCTCTGACAAACGCTTCCCAAAGCGTGGTTCTGATGACAGTTTTCCCTTTCCACCAGTGGTGGTCAAGGAGTGGGCTCATTCACCAAAGGTGGGTCAGCCCGGACCGTTGTATTAGTGGCTGATGGCTCCTCACTTAAGGTTTTGCTGTCCGCCAGGTTGGCCTTCTGGCCAAATCTGTATGGAGGCGGCAGGAGCGTCGTTCTCCTCAGCTTTTGCAGCAGTGCGGGCTTCAAAGCCATCTCTGCTTCTCTAGAGGAGATGCATTCCCTCACAGGGACTCTATGCCCGAAATGGTTGCCTTAACTTCCAGACTTCAGTCTTTTCATCCTATGCCATGTCTGCCATGCTGGAGACTCTCACCGCACTGCGGTGGCCTCGGCTAATTTCCTCGCTATCCGCAGGCTCCTGTGGCTTCGGAAGTGGAAGGCAGATGCTTCTAAAGAAGTTCCTTGCTGGGCTCCCTTTTGTTGGGACCAGACTATTCGGGAACAACTGGATGAAATTATTAAGGAAGCTCTTGGCGGGAAGAGTTCTTCCATGCCACAAACCTAAACCAGGAAACCTGTCCAGGGCAGGAATCAGTCGAGGTTTCGTTCTTTTCATTCCTCCATCTGATCGTTCTCTAAGCCCTCGGCCTCGTCCACTAGCTCAGCCAAGGATCGTAAACCCAAATGGCGCACGAAGCCGCGTCTTCAGAAACCGCAGGAGATGCTGCTACTAAGTCAGCCTCCTCCGGGCTATCTGACCACGCCAGCAACGTCCTTGGTCGGTGGCAGGCTCTCCCACTTTGGCGACGCATGGTTTTAACACGTCTCCGATCAGTGGGTGCGGGATACCATCTCCCACGGTTACAGGATAGAATTCTATCCAGCCCACCAAACAGATTTTTTCTGTCAACTCCCCCCTGCTCCAAGGTCGCCGCCTTCTCACAGGCCGTGGCATTCTTGCAGGCCAATGGAGTAATTGTACCGGTTCCCGACTGGGAACGGTTCTGAGATGTCTGCTTAAATCTATTCCTAGTCCCCGAAGAGGGCGGTGCCTTCCGACCTGGATCTCAAGCTTCTCAAGCATGTTCAGGTGCGGCATTTTCGCATGGAGTCTCGGCGATCAATCAATGACCCAAGGAGATTCCCTAGCATCCATCGATATCAGAGATGCCTATCTGCATGTGCCAATCGCAGTTTCACACCAGCGTTGGCTACGTTTTGCAATCGGAGTGGTCCAATTCGTGGCTCTTCCCTTGGGGTTAGCCACGGCCCCTCAAGTATTCTCAAGGTCGGGGCAGCTGTGATTGCGGTCCTGCACCTCTAGGGGTTGGCAGTGATCCTTTTGCCCTGGACGGCCTTCTAGTCTGGGCTTCATCCAGTGCAGACTGTTAGCGGAGTGCCTCGCTCACTCTCGCCACTCTAACCAATTCGGGTGGCTTGTCATTCTGTCCAAGTCCACTCTAACTTCGACCCAGAAGTTCACGTACCCAGGGACGCTATTCGAGACTCTGTCGGCACTTGTGAAGCTGCCCTTAGTCAAACAGCAGTCCCTCCGCTGGCGGTCGACGTCGTTCCATCAGGCACCTAATACAGGTGCTGAATCAGATGGTGGCGTCAATGGAAGCAATTCCCTTGCCCAGTTCCACCTGCGTCCTCTGCGGCTGGATATTTTCCGCTGTTGGAACAAGCGGACTTCCTCCTTCCACGAGGTGGTGGCTTCGCCACAGACCAGGGGCTCGTTTCAGTGGTGGCTTCGGCCCCTCTGTCTCAGGGATGCTCCTTCCTGGCCCCGTCCCGGGTGATCCTCACCAGGATGCTAGTCTATCCGGCGGGGGAGCAGTATATCTCCACCATGGAGCGCAGGGCACTTGGACTCTGTCCGAATCAGCCCTCTGGATCAATGTGCTGGTAATCAGAGCTGTGTTTCTAGCTCTCTAAGCCTTTCACCATCTGTTGGCGGCCAGGCACATTCGAGTCCAGTCAGACAACGCGACAGCGTTTGCCTACATCAACTTCCAGGGCGGGACACTCAGCCGCCTGGCAATGTTGGAGGCTCAACGCATTCTTCAGTGGACGAAGGACTCCTAGTCCACCATATTCGCAGCCCACATCCCAGACGTGGAAAACTGTGAGGCAGATTATCTCAGCCGTCAAACCGTGGCTCCACGATCCTCAGGTTTTTGCGGCAGGCGCACTGGTTCAAGTTTGGTCCCAGCTTCGTCTGTCTTACGTGTTTCACCCTCTAGCTCTTGCCCAGAGTCCTGCGCAAGATCAGAAAGGAGGGCCGTCGGGTCATTCTCATACTCCAGACTGACCCAGGCAAGCTTGGTACCCTGACCTGCTCCATCTGTCCGTAGAGGTGCCATGGCATCTCCCGGACTGTCCAGACCTTCTCTCACGAGGTCCGTCTTTCCGCCAGAATCCTGCGGCTCTCAGATTGACGGCGTGGCTTTTGAGTCCTGGATCTTGACGACTTCTGGTATCCCTCCTTAAGTCATCTCCACTATGACTCGAGCTCCGAAGTATCCTTTGGCCTTTTTGGCCTTGCCGACCCTCCTGTCCCTTCTACAGTCCGGTCTGCAGCTAGGACTATCCCTCAACTCCCTTAAGGGACAGGTCTCGGCTCTGTCAGTGTTGTGCCAGCGGCGTATCGCCCGGCTGGCTCTGGTGCGCTCCTTCATGCAGGGCGCATCTCACATCATTCCACCTTACCGGCGGTCTTTGGAGCCCTGGGACCTTAATCCGGTCCTCACGGCTTCCGGAAACCCCCTTTTGAGCCTCTTAGGGAGGTTTCTTTGTTTCGTCTTTCACAGAAAGTGGCCTTTCTAGTGGCCATAATTTCCCTCAAGAGAGTCTCTGTTTTGGCTGCACTCTCTTCGGAGTCACCCCCTTTTTTTGGTTTTTCATCAAGACAAGGTGGTTCTCCGTCCGACTCCGGACTTTCTCCCTAAGGTGGTTGCTGCTTCCACCTTAACAGGGGCATTTTCCCTGCCTTCCTTTTGTCCGGCTCCTGTTCATCGCTTTGAAAAGGCGTTGCATACTCTGGATCTGGTGCGGGCGCTCCGGATCTATGTGTCTCGCACCGCTGTTCTTAGCCGGTGCACCTCTCTTTTGTGCTGACCACTGGTCAGCGTAAGGGCCTCTCGGCATCTAAGCCGACCCTGGCTCGTTGGATTAGGTCGGCCATTTCCGATACCTACCAGTGTATTCAAGTGCCTCCCCCGCCGGGGATCAAGGCACACTTGACCAGAGCTGTCGGTGCCTCTTAGGTTTTCACGCCCAGGCTGCGGCTCAGCAGGTCTGTCAGACTGCCACTTGGATTAGTCTGCATACCTTTCGAAGCACTACCAAGTGCATGCTCATGCTTCGGCAGATGCGAGCTTGGGCAGACGCATCCTTTCAGGCGGCTGTCGCCCATTTGTGAAGTTAGGTTTCGCCTACTTCTCAGTTTTTCTGTTTATTCCCACCCATGGACTGCTTTAGAACGTCCCATGGTCTGGGTCTCCCATAAGGAACGATGAAGAAAAAGAGAATTTTGTTACTTACCGTAAATTCTTTTTCTTATAGTTCCGACATGGGAGACCCAGCACCCTCCCTATTGCCAGGTTTCTTGTTCCGTGTGTTTTCACCGGCTGTTGTTGTTGTAGACAGAGGTTCCGGTTGTTCCGGGTTTTGCTCTGTCTCTACTTGTGGGTGGATGTCCTCCTTCAGCTTTTGCACTAACCTGGCTAGGACTGGCTATCAGGGGGTGTATATGCTAGGAGGGAGGAGCTACACGTTTGAGTGTAGTACTTTGTGTGTCCTCCGGAGGCAGAAGCTATACACCCATGGTCTGGGTCTCCCATGTCGGAACTATAAGAAAAAGAATTTACGGTAAGTAACAAAATTCTCTTTTTTTAGTTGCGTCAGACAGGTGACACCTAATGCGGATTTTCAATGGGCCACCTGTACATCCCACATATTGTAGGTTACATGCCATACATTTAATATGATTTGATTTTTTGTAACAGACGGAGCAATGTTTTTTGAATTTAGATTGCGTGGCCAAGTTTATATGACCCCCCTTGTTATTCAACCATGTATTCTGACTAATAGCAGAGCTAATAAACAAACTAGGAGAATGTTATTTAATGTTGTTTCACTCTTTGCTATAGATTTTTCTGTCCTGACTTAGATTGGGAAATCTTCTATTATTTGTCTTATTGATTGCCTTAAACTGAGGGCTCAACAGTGACTCCATGGGGTTTGAGATCATCAGTGCAGATTCTGTGCTACTGTTATCTTTCATCATTGAGTCCCTGTCCATCCGATCAATTATCGTCTATACTATATTTAACATCCAGTTTGAATAGCTCCGCTAACCTGTGTTTCATTATTTTAAGCCTCATTTGTGGAGGAATTCCTTCTGTATACATACAGTTCCCCAACTGGAATATTTTTAATATATGCTTGGGATGACAAAAAACAACATGAAGGGTGAAACTGGTAGCAGTAATTTTTTCCATAGGGAGAACCTGCATTAGGATCCATAGTAAGTGTGACATCATGGAAATTGATAGTTTTGTCTCCAATATTGTGGGTAAATCTGCAGTTGATATCATTGACACTCAGACTATTAATGAAATCAGACACCAGCTCCCTCTGTCTGTCCCATATCAGAAGCAGGTCGTCAATATAGTGACCCAGTCACCTGATGAGTGGAGAAGGGGTTAGCATAGGAAATAAACAAAATGGTTTTCCCATGCAGCCATATAGATATTTGCTATTGAAGGTGAAAAGCCTACACTCATCAGTGCTTCACAAATCTGTAGACATTTTTTGTTTTCTGTTAAAGAAAATCCACCAACATAACTAGAATTCTTGTATAGGAAATGTAAAATTGCTGAATGGTCATATATTGGAGCAGGGATGGATCTTTACATCACATATAATAAGGGCCTTTACATCACATATAATTTCTACTCTCAAACCATTCTGTCTGGTCTAGGGACGAAATAAGGTGCTTTTTGTCCTTTCTAAATACTGGTAGAGTTGAAACGAGATGTTGCAGATCAATTTAGGAGCCTAATCTTTCACGCATATTCCCTATACCTGCTAAAGTCGTTCTAAATGCAGAGACAACTCATATATTTTGATAAAGAATGAAGTATAGGTATAATTCTTTCAATTGTTTGATAACCTCCAGTTGATATCCTCAAAATACACACCCTCAAATAGCAATTTCTTTATCTTGTCTGTAAAAATATTTGTGGAATCCTGACTTAAATGTTTATATACTTTTTGATTGTCCAACATAAGCATATTTTGTTTGTCATATAATTCAGCATTCAGGAGGACGATAACTCGACCTTTGTTGGGCCTCCTGATCACGAGATCCTTATTCTGTTTTAAACCTTTTTCTACTTTGTTCATATCACGCTTTGTCTTGTTTTGTCGGATGGACTTCTTAAGTAGAGATGAGCGAACCGGTCGTGGTTCGGTTCGCCGAACGGAGGTCCCGTTCGAGTTCGGTTCGTCGAACGTTCGACGAACCGAACTCGAACCGCATAGGAAACAATGGCAGGCATTCACAAACACATAAAAACACCTAGAAAACAACCTCAAAGGTGTCCAAAAGGTGACAAACAACTCACAACACAACACAAACACATGGGAAAGTGACAAGAACAAATTCTTATGCGAAAACAAAAGAGCGTAACGAGGAAAAAGAGGACGAGACACAGATATAGGCATGGCACGCCCTT
The DNA here is from genome assembly GCF_048569485.1 of Anomaloglossus baeobatrachus. Classification (NCBI taxonomy): domain Eukaryota; kingdom Metazoa; phylum Chordata; class Amphibia; order Anura; family Aromobatidae; genus Anomaloglossus; species Anomaloglossus baeobatrachus. The sequence goes on from NC_134354.1 coordinate 761,736,099, forward strand.
CTAAAATCATGTAAAACACCGCAAGGTGACTCCAAGCGGAGTCTCCCTTTTTTCCAAAAATTGGGCCCCACACACACCCACCCATTCAGTGGCAGCACTTGTGCCCCAGTTGTACACTTTACAGCTAGATTTGCATCAAGCACATTCAAAAATACGCCATTCTTAACTGTCCCCAGGATGACACCGGGGTAGGTAGCAAAGTCTTTGCTGAACCATGACTTGTTCATCTTGGCTCCTTTTAAAAAACACAACAAGCAAGGGTTACTCCAAGCGGAGTCTCCCTTTTTTCCAAAAATTGTGCCCCACACACACCCACCCATTCAGTGGCAGCACTTGTGCCCTAGTTGTACATTTCACAGCTAGATTTGCATCAAGCACATTCAAAAATACACCATTCTTAACCGTCCCCAGGATGACACCGGGGTAGGTAGCAAAGTCTTTGCTGAACCATGACTTGTTCATCTTGGCTCCTTTTAAAAAACAATGTAAGTAAGGGTTACTCCAAGCGGAGTCTTGGGCCACACAGACACCCCATCAGTGGCAGCACTTGTGCCCTAGTTGTAAACAGGATGTTTTGATTTGCATCAAGCACATTCCAAATCCACAAGCATTTACTCTCCCCAGGATGACACAGGGGTAGTAAATTCCTTGTGGATCCATGACTTGTTCATTTTGATGAACGTTAGTCTGTCCACATTGTCACTGGACAGACGCGTGCGCTTATCTGTCAGCACACACCCAGCAGCACTGAAGACACGTTCAGAGACAACGCTGGCAGCTGGACACGACAAAATCTCCAAGGCGTAAGTGGAAAGCTCTGGCCATTTTTCAAGATTTGAAGCCCAAAATGAGCATGGCTCCATTTGCAAAGTCATGGCATCGATGTTCATTTGGAGATACTCCTGTATCATCCTCTCCAGCCGTTGACTATGTGTTAGACTTGTTGTCTCTGTTGGCCTTGCAAAGGAGGGTCTAAAAAAATTATGAAAAGATTCCATAAAATTGCTGTTACTATCACCAGATACAGTCCTACTGGTACGGGTAGACTGTTGAAGATGATGAGACTGTCCCATGCTTGTCAAGTTACAACTAGGAGATTCACTCCCTGCACCTGCACGGTTGTTTGGTGGAAAAGCCGAGCTAAGATCGAGTAACAGCTTCTGCTGATACTCCTGCATACGTGCGTCCCTTTCTATGGCTGGAATTATGTCACAAAATTTGGACTTGTACCGGGGATCTAATAGTGTGGCAAGCCAGTAGTCATCATCACTTCTAATTTTGACAATACGAGGGTTATGTTGGAGGTAGTGCAGCAAGAAAGCACTCATGTGTCTTGCGCAGCCATGCGGACCAAGTCCACGCTGTGTTTGTGGCATAGAGGTGCTAACCGTTCTTTCTTCCTCTGACATCTCCCCCCAACCTCTTTCAACTGAAATTTGACCAAGGTCTCCCTCATCCGCTGAGTCTTTCATGTCCATGGACAGTTCGTCCTCCATTTCTTCATGTTCTCCTGCACCTTCCTCAACATTTCGCCTGCTACCATGCGCCCTTGTTGATCACTGTCCCCCATGGTCCCATGCCTGCCGCATTGGTGATGATGAACGTTGACCTTGGAGATGTTGTTATGTCTTGCGCATATGAATCCTACTGTAGTTCCTCCCCTTCCTGTTGTCCCACCCCCTGACTCCGAATAGTGTTTAGCGTGTGCTCCAACATGTAAATGACTGGAATTGTCATGCTGATAATGGCATTGTCAGCGCTAAACATATTCGTCGCCATGTCGAAACTGTGCAGAAGGGTGCATAGGTCCTTGATCTGAGACCACTCCATCATGGTGATCTGCCCCACCTCTGCATCTCATTCGCCCAGGCTATACGTAATGACGTTTTGCACCTGGGCTCGGCGGTGCTGCCACAGTCGCTGTAACATGTGGAGAGTCGCATTCCAGCGTGTCGCCACATCGCATTTCAAGCGATGAACCGGCAGGCCAAAAGACTTCTGGAGCGATGCAAGTCGCTCAGCTGCGGCGCTTGAACGGCGGAAGTGAGCAGACAGTTTTCGTGCCCTGGTCAGAAGGCCATCTAGGCCGGGATAGTGTGTTAATTGCTGGACAACAAGGTTCAACACGTGAGCCATACAAGGTACGTGTGTCACCTTGCCCAGGCGAAGGGCCGCACCCAGGTTTGCAGCATCGTCGCACACGGCCTTACCAGGCTGCAGGTTGAGTGGAGACAACCATTTATTAAACTCGGACCGCAGAGCTGACCACAACTCCTCAGCTGCGTGACTCTTATTCCCAAGACATGTCAAGCTAAAGACCACTTGATGACGTTGCTCTCTGCTGCCAGCATAGTAATGAGGGGTGCGTGATTCCTTCTGCGCAGTGAGAACGCTGGTGGCCTGACCAGGCAGGCTTGGGGCGGAGGTGGAGGACACAGATGAGGTGGAGGAGGCAGAAGCAGTGGCGTAACTTGGACAGACAGAGGATTGACACACAAGTCGTGGGGACGGCAAGACTTGCGCAGCAGACTCTTCACCATCTATCACCATAGTTACCCAGTGCCCAGTCAGCGACATGTAATGTCCCTGTCCATGCTTACTGGTCCAAGTATCGGTGGTAAAATGCACCCGTTCACACACAAAGTTTCTCAAAGAAGCGGTGATGTTGTGTGCGACATGCTGGTGTAGCGCGGGCACACCTTTCTTAGAGAAGTAGTGGCGACTGGGCATCTGGTACTGGGGCACAGCGACAGACATAAGGTCTCTAATATCCTGTGTGTCCACTAGGCGGAAAGGCAGCATTTCGGTAGCCAATAGCTTACAGAGGGATAAAGTCAACCTCTTAGCTTTGTCATGGGTCGCAGGAAATGGCCTTTTATTTGTCCACATCTGAGGGACAGAGATCTGGCTGCTGTGTGTAGACGGTGTTGAGTAGGGTGTCCCTGGAAAAATGCAGGTTTGTGAGGAAAGTGCAGTCGGAGACATGATGTTGCCTTCATCCAACGTTGGTGCTATCGATGTCTGAGAGAGCTGTACACACGCACTTGTTTCCCCTTCCAAACCAACTGATGACCTACCAAGCAAACTGCCTGTTGCGGTTACAGTGGTGGAAGTTGTGCGTGGAAAACCAGGTGTGACAGCTGTCCCCACAGTCCTAGAAGATGAAGAGCGCGCGGATGCACTGGAAGGGGCAGGCCGTGGATGGTCCGCTCCGCTAGGCCGCATTGCAGCACGGTGAGCTTCCAACTGGGACCTATGATATTTATTCATGTGACGATTCATTGAAGAAGTTGTCAAACTGCTGAGGTTTTGACCTCTACTAACAGAATCACGACAAATTTTACACATCACATAATTTGGGCGATCTTTTTCTATGTCAAAATGGACCAGGCTAGGCAAGGCTTAGAGGGCATGCGACCTGCTGAGCCCCCTCGACTAGTGCTCAGAGGCAGAGTGGTGGCTGATGATGCAGTTGTAGACATGCTACCAGTGCTCCGACTCTGGCCAGGAAGGCGCAAGGTAACTTCGTCGTCGGTTGCATCTTCCTCCACCACCTCTGTTGACCTCCTCGAGTGCCTGACTGTGGGTTGACAGTAGGTGGGATCTAGAACTTCCTCATCAATTGTTGTGTTTGCACTCCCCTCACCCTCAGACCGAGCCTCTTCTTGCCCTGACCGAATATTTAAGTTGTCATCACAATCTGGTATCTGTGTCTCATCGTCATCAGTATGTTCCTCATTGTCTATAACCACAGGTGTTACAGTTTGTGACAAAGGGTCAACATTATGCTCAGAAACTTGGTCCTCACGGCCTGAATCAGAGTCACAAAGGTTCTGGGCATCACTGCAGACCATTTCCTGGTCTGTACTCACTGTAGCTTGGGAGTAGACCTCTGATTCCCAGGCTATAGTGTGACTGAACAGCTCTGCAGACTCAGCCATCTCAGTTCCACCATACTGTGCAGGGCTGATGGAGACTTCAGAGCTGGGAGAAAGCGAGTTTGATTGGGATGACAACTCAGAGGACTGGTGTTTTTTGGATGCGGGAGTTGAGGTGGCTGAGAGGGCACTTGTTGGACCACTTGAGATCCATTCAAGCATTTTCCTTTTTTGGTCATCATCTACCTTTGTTCCTGTTGTTCGTGTCCGTAAAAAAGGGAGCACATCGGATTGTCCACGGTAAGTAGTAGACATCTTACTTTTGCTGGTAGATGGTCTATCTTCAGCAGATGTTAATGGAGCTTTGCCACCTTCCCCACGGACAAACCCTTTTTTTCCTTTTCCAACACGCCTCTTCCCCTTTCCACCAGCATCTGTCATTTTGCCACTCATGTTGATTGCAACAAGATTGTGCACTTAAAATGTGGTAGTAAAAATTGAGAGGTGGTGTAGATTGCAGCGGTGGTCTAGCTTTATTAACAGCAGAATAATAAAGAATAATTATCCCTGACAATGCAACTACGGCCCTTAAACTGGCAGCATAAATTGCTAGTATAATGGCTTAGTAACAATGAGGTTTAGTGTGCAATGCAGGCGGACGTGCTGCAAATATCTTTGCACTAGTGGGGCAATACAGCAGTCCAATAGCCACGTTTAGGATGCCACTAAGTTCACTCAGTGTTTGCTAGTATAATGGCTTAGTAACAATGAGTTTGTGTGCAATGCAGGCAGACGTGCTGCAAATATCTTTGCACTACTGGGGCAATACAGCAGTCCAACAGCCACGTTTAGGATGCCACTAAGTTCACTCAGTGTTTGCTAGTATAATGGCTTAGTAACAATGAGTTTTAGTGGGCAATGCAGGCACACGTGCTGCAAATATCTTTGCACTACTGGGGCAATACAGCAGTCCAACAGCCACGTTTAGGATGCCACTAAGTTCACTCAGTGTTTGCTAGTATAATGGCTTAGTAACAATGAGTTGGAGTGTGCAAAAGGCAGGAGGGTACAGTGGCAGAGTTGTGGGTCTCTGGGTAGAGGAAAGGACGCCTGCCTTTCTATCCCTCCTAATGGGGAAATGCAGCGAGGAAATCCCTGACCTTAGCTACACAGACGCTGTCATCTTGTGTAGCTGTTAAACTCTGTTTTCACGGACCTGTCACCTATGGCTCTGACCCTGCCAGTATGAGCCCTTAAAAGGACTGATAGAAAGTGCTATCCCTATTCTGTACAGCGCTGTGTATGGAGCGTACACAGCAGTATCGGCGATAGGAGCTGCACCAGTGATGTCTGACACCAAGGACGCAGAAGGCAGATAATGGCGTGCTGGAGGAAAATGTTCGGTTTTATGATGCAGGGACATGTGACATGGACATCCTATCACATATGCCGTTGCTTCTCTGGCTAAAAGTCCACTTAGCTGTGTGTGTCTGGGATTGGCTGACATGCTGGCCCGCCCCACTACACGCGCGCGCTTAGGGAAGGAAGACAAGGAAAAAAAAAAAAAATGGCGATCACCATTATACATACAGCAGTGATCTGAATGCGCTGTTCCCGCACACTATACACTGAAATGTCATAATAGTGTGAGTCACAGAGTGACTTACACTATTACAGCGGAAAACCAGCTAGGAATTAGCTGTTTTTTTTGCTGCTAGAACCGTTCTCGAACGTATCTAGAACTATCGAGCTTTAGCAAAAAGCTCGAGTTCTAGTTCGATCTAGAACAGCCCCCAAAATCACTTGAGCCGCGAACTGGAGAACCACGAACCGCGCTCAACTCTATTCTTAAGTTAAATTAAATCACTCTCAATGATTTCCTGAAAAATGTCTGGAATTGATAGGGTAATAATAGGGTTTTTTTCTATATTAAAATGGTCGTTAAAATCGATGTCCTGACTTAATGATTCACTTGTTAATATCCTTAGATCCCGGACAGATCGTTGCTCTTCGAAGGGTCTAATTTTGGATTCTGGGTTATAGAGTTAATTTCCATCCTCTGATATAGCTTCTAATGGGGAATTGTCAGGAAATGTAAAAAAAGAAAAAAATAATAAATTTGAGGGTTAAGTTCCTTAGAAGTTTAACGTCCAGCAAAGTTTGATATACATTTAATTATTTTGTGGGGAAGAACATTAATCCCAAAGAGAGATGTTGCATTGCATATCCGTCAAAATATAGTTTCACACGTTAACTTTGACATCTTCCCTGTTTTTCTTTGTCTCAGTGGCTATCTCAATGCTTCCTGCCTCCTCTTCTCCTTCGCCGCTTTCATTTTTTTGAAAACTGAGTTGATTTGATTCTATGAGATATGGATAAATCAGTTTGAATGCGTGTTACGACTTGAGTCCTGGTAGCGTCTCTTCTCAAATGAGGTTTCAGAGACAATATCAGGATTACTGTCATTGGAATTATGATAGGAAGAATTGGTATCTGAATAACTGAACCTCTTATCTCCAAGAGATGTAAGATGTTGCCTCTTCTCCTTTCTTAAGATGGATTCGGCATAGATTTTACACTGATGCACAAAACAATCGCTATGAAGGCTGATAAGGTTTTGAGAGTATGCTGGATTAGTAGCAATACTGAAAATTAAACACATATTTACACGATAGCAGAAATTTATTCCGGTCTTTACATGTGCAAGTGGGTGTCATGCTAGGTATGGGAGAATACCAGGCAAACGTCGAAAGGGGGGAGAGGGAAACCCTGTTCCATGGAAGAAAGGGAGATGGTGAGCCGTAGTAAAACCTACCACTAGCATCCCTAGATAGGTTCCACACTTATACGCCAATCAGGATAACTAGACCCTGGCCGACCCTGAAAGAGGCCCTAGGTAGTGACCTGACAGGATGAACACTAGTCAGCCTGCATAACACCTAATGTATACACAAGGAAAACAAACAGGGGAATGCAAATGGACAACTGATCTGCAAGATGGGTTTGGGACAATAACAGCAACAAACAACAACATTTTACAACAGGAGATGTCAAGCCGACTGCTTGCATTTTAGACAGCATAGGAGTAAACTCTATTACCGGTAACAAACTGTTACTATTACCGGTACTGGAGAAACACACGTTTTTCATTTCTTTGGTGAAAAATGTAGAAAGAATTGACATGCTCCAGGATTCTCATTGGTAACATAAGGATTTGCTTGCAGTTTTGTGACAAAACAGCATAAAAAAAGCATAAAAAATGTGATGAAAACGCACCGTGTGCACATGGCCTTAAATCATTTTCTTGTAGTGACAAAGTTGTCATTTTTTTTCATATTTACACATGGTAAGTGACACCATGATTTGCACAATGAACTCTCCACTATATGTTCATCTCCTTTGTAAATGTGACAAAGCCAGTAAGTTGTAAGAGTTAACCTTTTCTGTTATAGTTTTTTTTACGGGGTTTGATTTAATGAGAAAATATTTCCAGACCCCCCTTTTTTAGACATAAAGCTAGATGATTGCGCATCTCTGGCTGTATACACTGTACAATCTTTACATCTATACCTCCGGCTATGACCACTGCATTTACAATTGAAAGATGTCCACAATCATTTTCTCCATTTTGTTTTTGGTAACTTATAATTGTAACATCCAGAATTTTATTACTCCCATTTGTACAGTTTCAAAATGTATTTCTCCAATGTTAGAAATGGAAGACGAATGTAAAAAGTTAAAAACATTGACTGAATTGTCATTATATGCTAAAACTCACCAATGTGCACCAACATGATGGATCTGGATGATTTGGCTGCAGTTACAGAAGGGATATGAAAATGGGCCAATATTATTGGATCCATCAAACCTCAAATTTCAGGGTTCGCTTTTCTAATTAAATGCTGGCATGAATCAATTATGTTATCATCTAACCATTCATTGTTGGTAATTACTGCACAATCATTAAAGGTTGATTTTATATTATTTATGCTGACCAAACACGATCAAGATGATCTGTGGGGGGTGTAGGAGCTTACGTCTTCTCTATCCATACTACTATTTCCCATACATCAGCCGTTTTATGCTAGGACTCCTACTCTGAATGTTGGATTTTTTCCTGCTTGCCGTATTTTCTTACAGGAAGCCCCTGTTTCTTCGATACTGGTATTTTTGGTGCCTGTTTCAGTGCCAAGTCCCCATCTTGGGGGATTTATTCCCGTATTTCTGAATACAAATTGTTTAATATGAGAGTCAGATGTTTAACAAAATCTTGTTTATCCAAAAGATAAATTGAGTCTTCAACTTTTTAAAAGTATTAGACATTACCGAATCCAATGTCAGATGATTCCTCCAACAAGAGGGCGATTCCTGCAGTGTTTTATCTGAATCACTATTTAGTAAGAAAAAGGAAAAAAAATTCTCAGCTCATTCCTCATTTGTATCCTGACTTAGAATGGGAATGTTGATAAATCCAGGAGAAGACGGCACTTTACAGTGGAGATCTGTGATTTTAATGACTGTGTAAATACAGGTTACAGCATGTGGGGGAGGAGAGAGTGCGGGCACGCCGGACGACAGCCGTTTCGTGCTACAGCAAAGCGCTTCTACGAGTCCTAACATGTGACGTCAGCTCACTTCCTTATAAGGAGGGAAAACTTCCTTATATATTTTGATAAATAATGAAGTATAGGTATAATTAGACATTCTATAAAGAGATCTTTTGATAACTTCCAGTTGATAACCCCTAAAGATACACCCTCAGATAGCAATTTCTTCATCTTTTCTTGAAAAGTATTTGCAGGATCCTGACTGAGATGTTTATATACATCTCGATTGTCCAAAATAAGCATATTGTTTTTTGTCATATAATTCAGTGTTCAGGAGGACGATGACTCCACTTTTTCTGACCGTCCCAATCACGAGATCCTTATTTTGTTTTAAATCTCTCTCTACTTGGTTCAGATTACACTTTGTCTTGTTTTGTCGGATGGACTTCTCAAGTTAAATTAAATCACTCTCAATGATTTCCTGAAAAGTGTCTGGAATTGGTTGCGTAATAATTGTTTTTTTTTCTCTAGTTAAATAGTCATTAAAATCTATGTCCTGCCTTAATGATTCACTTGTTAATATCCTCAGATCGTGGACAGATCATTGCTCTTCGAAGGGTCTGATTTTGGATTCTGGGTTATAGAGTTCATTTTCATCCACTGATATAGCTTCTAAGTGGGGTATTGTCAGGAAATTAAAAAAAAAATAATAAATTTGAGGGTTAAGTTTTTTAGAAGTTTTCTAACATCCAGCAGAGTTTGGTGCACATTTAATTATTTTGTGAGGGAGAACGTTAATCCCAATGAGAGAACGTTGCATTGTATGTACGTCAAAATATAGCTTCACACGTTAACTTTGACAACCTCCCTTTCCTCTTTTGTCTCAGTGGGTACCTTTTTATGCTTCCTGCCTCCCCTTCTTCCTCGCCTTTCATTTTTGGAAAACAGAGTTGATTTGACTCCTTGACATATGGAGAAATCAGTTTGAAAGTGTGTTACGACGTGAGACACGGTAGCGTCTCTTCTCAAATGAGGATTCAGAGAGAATATTAGGATTAGTGTCGTTGGAATTATTATAGGAGGAATCGGTATCTGAAAAACTGACTTTCTTATGTCCATGAGATGTAGGATGTTGCCCATTCTCCTTTCTTAAGATGGATTTGCCATGGATTTTGCAGCAATGATTATGCTAAGTACCTCAAAGTGCATATAGTGCTGGCAACTCCTATCAAATTTATTGTTCTTAATATGAATATTGTGTTCTTCTATTTTAGTTACATTCGATTTCCTTGATTTAGACTAATCCTCAAATAGTTTTGATGTAGAGTATTGCTGCAACAATGTCTTCACCTGCTGAATCTGTTGTTTAATGGAGGACAAAGTTGACTCCTCCTGCTTGACAATTAAGCCCATAAGCTTAAGTTAATATTCATCCATTATTTAGTGATTTGCACTCATCTTGTAAGCCTTGGTCACCATGCCTATTGTTTGTGTCCACAAAACAATCACTATCAAGGCTGAAAAGGTTTTAACAGTATGCTGGATTAATAACACTGAATATTAAACATGTTTACGCGGTAGCAGAAATTTCTTCCAGTCTTTACATGTGCAAGTGGGTGTCATGCTAGGCATGGGAGAATACCAGGCAAATGTCGAAAGGGGGGAGAGGGAAAGGTGGGGAGATGGTGAGCCCTAGTAAAACCTACCACTGGTCTCTGGTGTCGCTAGATAGGATCAGGACAGCTAGGCCCTAGCTGACCCGACAGGATGAGCACTAGAAAACCTCCCTAACACCTAGCAGGATTTCCTTGCAGTTTTGTGACAAAATAGCACAAAAAAAAGCATCAAAAAGTGATAAAAACGTACCGTGCGCACATGGCCTAGAACCGTTTTCTTGTAGTAAATATACCATCTTTCTCGCTATTTACACATGGTAAATGAAATCATGATTTGCACAAGTAACTCTCCACATATATTCATCTGAATTGTAAATGTAAACAGCAATCCTCATGCAAGGGAGGCCACTTGATAAATTAATATGAAAAGCAGTTCAAGAGGCTGAAAATTAACTTTTAATCCTAATATATTAAAAACCACTATTAAGTGATATGTAACCAAAAGCTCCCTGGTATTCTGACAGCTCAGAAACTGCCATATGGTGGATAATATGGCAACCAAGGAGCCTAAAGATATAACAAAATAAACAAAAAAACACAACAAACATAAACAATAATTGAGTAGATTATTTCACTCAAGAGAACAGTGGTCCATATAGTGAGAATATAAGAAAGTAATCAAAAAAACTCAATATAAGAAAAAAATATTGGATACTGGTCCTCAAAGGAGGAACTGGGAGCACAATTGTAATCAATTTAAGTGAGAATAAATTGAAACAATCTCACCCATATCAGGTAGCTTGGGGTGCCTCAGGGTTGCCTCTGTGTGGGTCCTTCCAGTCTCATATTGTTACTGACCCTGCACATGTCACGGGCGGGGGGTGCGCCGCTGCTCGCGCTGCACGCTCGGGTCCGGCGCTGCTGCGACGGCTGCTCGGTGGCTCGAGCAGTGAGCCAGATCCGGGGACTCGAGCGGCGCTCCTCGCCGGTGAGTGAAACGGGTGGTTTGGTTTGGGGATTTGGTCCGTGACGCCACCCACGGTTTGTGGTGAAGGTGGGCACCACCGCTGCTGGTGACGGGGATCCCGGGAGCGTTGTTAGGGAGCAGCTGAGATGTTTTCCCCCTCCGTGGGTAGGGGTTGGTGGTCCCGGGGCCCGGTGAGGTGACGGGTAAGCAGGGCTGGCGAGGTGCAGGGTCGTGGGGACGGCGCGGCGCGGTGCCGGATGGCACTGCTGTACTCACTCAGCAACAGATACACGCAAAGTCTCTGGTAAACCAAACGGCTGGATGGACGGGTCCTGCAGCCGGCTGCTGTGGCTTCTCCCGGACAGTTGATGGCGGCTGTCTTTCCCTGCACCTGTTTATGTTTTCGGCTCCGATGGCTTCCCACCGGTAACCCGCTCCCCAGCGTATAGGTGGCGGAGGAGCCCCTTTTGCCCGCCGGCTCTGGCCCTTGGAACTCTAGCTGTGGCGGTAGCTGTATTTCCTTCTGCTGGTTGGACGGTTGCCTTCAATCGGGTCTTGGCTGTTAGGAAACCCCTGGGGTTCTGGTCACTGACGGATTTGACCTCTAATGGCGACTCCAAGCCTGGTCGGAGTCCGTAGGCCCTGCCTGTGTGTGCTGGCTTCACTTCGCTCCCCGGTTCGGTACCGGCGGGCCACCGCCCGTCCCCGGTCCTACGGTTCCACGTTGATCTGCCTCTCCTGCAGACGGCCACCACCGTCTGCCAACCTTGCTGTATGTGTCCGGGTCACGCACCCGGGCACGGTCAGTTTACTCCTCCACTGCTACTCCACTCCTCTCTCCTTCACTTCCCTAACTGATCTCTCTATTCACTTCCTTTTCCCGCCTCCAGGACTGTGAACTCCTCAGTGGGTGGGGCCAACCGCCTGGCTTCACCCCACCTGGTGTGGACATCAGCCCCTGGAGGGTGGCAACAAGGATTTTGTGTCTGGCTGTTGTGCCTGTCTCGGGGTGGGGGTGTGTGTGTTGTAGTATCTGTGACGACCTGACTAGTCCAGGTCGCCACATTCCCCCTTGGTTAAATGCAGACCGTCCACGGGCTGCCCGTCCCTCACCGGTTTTATTTTTTCTACTGCAAATGATATAAAACATGAAAACTTTCAAAAAAAGCATATTTATAAATCTTCCCTTAACGGGAGGCACGGTACTTTAACGTTACAAACACATTTTTATTAATAACGGTCGGCTTCCGCTCTCCCACCCAAACAACCTGGCCCTGATGCTGCCTTTAAGAAGTGGGCAGCACCCCTTGACCCCAGTCCAGATCCAGGCTGCCTGAGCGGGAACGGGTACGGTGTCTCGCACCCGACGGCCTTTTCAGGGGACCCCACGTCCATGGGGGGCCCCTGACCCCCCCGGAGGATCGCCACCGGTTGCGGTAGTGGCGGGCCCGGGCCATCCCTTTTTTCCAGGCCCATCCTCCAAATCTGCCTCTCCGAAGGCGGTAACGGAAAGCAGGTTTCAAACTATTTACAATCCCACAAGTTCGTGGGTGCCCTGCTAGTTCTCAGGCATGTCCATGAAGAGTTCCTCATGCCAACGGTAACAAAGGGTCCCTACGGGGACAACTTGCCGGCAACGGCCGGGTCAATCACGGTGTCAATCAGAAAAACAACGGTTGATTAGCTTTCATTCATTTGCAATGGTGCTGGTGGTCCCAATGGGGGACAACGGTGCAACGGAGGGACCGCTGCCTTCAGTGCTCACTTTCATACTCCTCACTTGGCCCCAGGTGAAGAAACACGCACCAGCGCACGGCAGGCGCGACGGGGAAGGGACGCCCGATATCCATTCTTTCCGCTCTGTGGGATGTAAGTGGCCTCCATGTCATGCAAGCCGACGACTCCCTCCTCCGAGACAGGCTCTTTGTCAGGCCCGGAGTCACTATCATCCGTTCCTGCACCAGGTGGGTTGCCGCCAGCTGCCGCAGTCTCCGGGTTCGCCACTCTTTCTGCTGCCGCTGCAGGGGGCCGCAAGCCAGACGGACCAGCAGTGGCGGGGCACACGGGCAGGGAAGACGGAGGCAGTATGGGGGCCAGGGGCAGACCGGGTCCCTTAGCCGCAGTGGCCGGTCCTTCAGGGACATAGGGGCGTGGGTCACTCACCAGCTCCTCCATCATGGTCTCCATCCCGTACACCCGGGCGACCGCAGCTAACTCCTCCACCTCCGCGGTCCACTGCTCCATCAGAAGACATATCTGATTCCGGTAGCGCTGACAGATCCCCGCCGTTCGGGCCCTGATCCATGCCGCTGTTCCGGGCACCGGCCCCGGGATCTTTGCGGGCGGACGGGGCGGACATGTTGGCAGCGGTATCTTCCAGGAACCAAATGGCGGCAGAGTCCTGGCGTCCCTGCTTTTATGGCCTCGGTTTACATGCGGCCGGACACCATCCTTCCCCCCTCGGTCTTTTCTCAGCACCTCCTCTTCAGGGGCGTGGCTTCGGCTTTTGCGCCTCCACTGCTCGAGAAGACGCTTGAGCGGGAAAATCTTTGCGCCCAAGATGGCGGATTCTGGAATTTTTCGACCGGACACCGCCGGCGCGGAACACAAGGCGCACTTCTAGCAGTCGGCAGAACGTTAAGATCCTGTTCGTGACGCCAAGTTGTCGCGGGCGGGGGGTGCGCCGCTGCTCGCACTGCACGCTTGGGGCCGGCGCTGCTGCGACAGCTGCTCGGTGGCTCGAGCGGTGGGCCGGATCCGGGCACTCGAGCGGCGCTCCTCGCCCGTAAGTGAAAGGGGTGGTTTGGTTTGGGGATTTGGTCCTTGACGCCACCCACGGTTTGTGGTGAAGGTGGGCACCACCGCTGCTGGTGACGGGGATCCCGGGAGGATTGTTAGGGAGCAGCTGAGATGTTTTCCCCCTCCGTGGGTAGGGGTTGGTGGTCCCAGGGGCCCGGTGAGGTGACGGGTAAGCAGGGCTGGCGAGGTGCAGGGTCGCTGGGACATCGCGGCGCGGTGCCGGATGGCACTGGTGTACTCACTCAGCAACAGATACACGCAAAGTCTCTGGTAAACCAAACGGCTGGATGGACGGGTCCCGCAGCCAGCTGCTGTGGCTACTCGCGGACAGTGGATGGCGGCTGTCTTTCCCTTCACCTGTTTATGTGTTCGGCTCCGATGGCTTCCCACCGGTAACCCGCTCCCCAGCGTATAGGTGGTGGAGGAGCCCCTTTTGCCCGCTGGCTCTTGCCCTTGGAACTCTAGCTGTGGCGGTAGCTGTATTTCCTTCTGCTGGTTGGACGGTTGCCTTCAATCGGGTCTTGGGTGTTAGGAAACCCCTGGGGTTCCGGTCACTGACGGATTTGACCTCTAATGGCGACTCCAAGCCTGGTCGGGGTCCGTAGGCCCTGCCTGTGTGTGCTGGCTTCACTTCGCTCCCCGGTTCGGTACCGGCGAGCCACCGTCCGTCCCCGGTCAACAGCCAACAGCCTGGCTCCACCCCACCTGGTGTGGACATCAGCCCCTGGAGGGAGGCAACAAGGATTTTGTGTCTGGCTGTTGTGCCTGTCTCGGGGTGGGGGTGTGTGTGTTGTAGTACCTGTGACGACCTGGCTAGTCCAGGGCGCCACACACATCCCTAAGGAAGCTTACTTCACCTGGCACCCACAAGCTTCTGCCCTAACAAGGGCAGACCACATCTGACCCTCACTTAATACCCCTATACCGTTCCTAGCCTTGTCTCGACGCGTTATATCGTGGAGGAATCATCAGAGTACTCCGGTATTGTGGTAAAGATCAGAGGTCCTATGCCCAAGCTCCCACAAACACAGTGGAACCAGAGCACTAGAATTAGAGGGTATATAACAGGTAGCAATCAAACAAATTAACGGCCAGTTAATAAACTCACCAATGGTGATTCAGGACTCCAGGTGGAACCACATCAGAAACTCCATACCATAAACATGATAATATGGAAGGCTCTTCCCATTTATCAACCGCATGGTCAATTGAACGCAAGCTGCGTGCGTTCCGCATTAATCTCCATTCAGGGATGATGTGTGTATCCGGGTGTCACGTGACGACAAACCGGAAGTACGTCATTCACTGGGCGGAACAGAGCTGTGCATAACTGCGCAGACTCCAGTTCCAGAGCGCAGATTCCACAATACATCCCCAGGGCATTTTGTTGGGTAAGGACTGCAGCAAGGTAATGAACATTTTCTGCAGCAAAACATGCAGCAGCATATCCGCGGTAAAAACGCAGTGTGCGCACAAGGCCTAAGATGGATTTATCAGATTTTGCAAAGATGATTATGCCAAGTGTATACTTCATATGCACATAGTCTTGGCAAGCTATCAAATTTATTTTTATTAATATGAATATTGTGTTATATGTTACTTAAATTAGATTTAATTGATTTAGACCAATCCTGAAATAGTTGTGATGTAGAGTATTGCTGCAACAAGGATTTCTCCTTCAGAATCTGTTGTTTAATGGAGGATAAGGCTGACTCCTCCTACTTGATATCAAGCCCATAAGCTTAAGGGAATAATCATCTATTATTTAGTGATTTTGCACTCATCTACTTGTAAGCCTCGGTCACCATGCCTATTGTCTGTGTCCACAAAAAAAATGCTATCAAGGCTGATAAGGTTTTGAGAGTCTGATGGACAAATAGCAACATAAACACATGTTTACACAGTAACAAAAATTTGTTCCAGTCTTGTGCAAGTGGGAGTCACGCTAGGTATGGGGGAATACCAGGAGAACGTCGAAGGGGGGAGAGGGAAACCCTGTCTATAGGGAAGATGGTGAACCCTAGTAAAACCTTCCGCTGGCCCTAGATAGGTTCTGCACCTACACGCTATCAGGATAACTAGGCCCTGGCTGACCATGACATAGGCCCTAGGTAGTGACCTGACAGGATGAGCACTAGTCAGCCTCCCTAACACCTAATGATGACACAGGGAAAACAAACAGGGGAATACAAATGGACAACTGATCTGCACAATGAGTGTGAGAGAACAACAGCATCATACAACATTTTACAAGAGGAGATTTAAAGCCGACTGCTTGCAATCTCAACAGCATAGAAGTAAACTCTATTACCGGCAACAAACCAAGGGGAAATGCGGGTACAAGTATTTGGTTGTAGAATATCCGCATCTCTCAGGAAAAACAGACATTTTTCATTTCTTTTGAGAAATTACAGAAAATTTGCATGTTGCAAAATTCTCATTGACTTGCTAGCAGAAGGATTTCCTTGCAATTTTGTGACAAAAGAAGCGTAAAAAAAAAAGCATAAAAAATGTGATAAAGCATTGTCCTAAAACCGTTTTCTTGTAGTGACAAGTTTACCATCTTTCTTGATATTTACACATAAGTGACATGATTTGCACAAGGAACTCTCCACCATATGTTCATCTGCTTTGTAAATGTGGCAAAGCCAGTAAGTTGTAAGAGTTAACATTTTCTTTTTTAATTTTTTTTACGGGGATTCATTTCATGAGACAATATTTCCAAACACCCCTTTGTTAGACAAAATTAGATGATTTCTCATCTCAGACTGTTTACACTGTACAATCTTTACATCCATTCCTCCAGCTATCAGTGTTGCATTTGCAATTGAAGAAAGCCCACAATCATTTGCTCCATGTTGTTTCTGGAAACACATAATTGTAACATCCAGAATGTTATTACTGCCGTGGAAGAGTGGTTTGTACGGTTTCAAAATTTTATTTCTCCAATGTTAGAAATGGAAGAGAAGTGCAAAGAGTTAAACAAAGTGACCAAATTGTCATGATCAAACAAGACCCATTCATTCCCATGCAAAAAAAACTGAGGCAGACAACAGAATATGGATTGGAAAAACTGGCCGTATTGTTTTTATTAAGGGTTACTAATAATCAATCACATAAACCATAACAGATACTTCAACATATAAATAACATTACCAAAATCACCAAAATAAATACCAAAATCCACTCAGAGCCTCTGGGCGATTTTACCTCTCTAGTAAAAACAAACGACAAAACCAAGGATACACAGCAAATAAAAAGGGAGGGAGGGCGGGACAACTTCTTCACTGTTTGTCAGCTGTGAATGAGACAGTTGACTAAAACCCGGCTTTTTATAGGAAAAACTGCTTCCCGCACAAAACATCCTAACCAATAAATTATTTATAAACACCCGCGCAGTGAGCTGATTGGCACAATGCCAACTCACCCGCGTTACTAGGCAGAACAGATAACTAAAACTAAGGGCCTGTGTAATCATGGCAATCCCTGAGCTAATCGCTGTGGGATTTTAAATGATCACACAAGACCCATTCATTCCCATACAAATAAACTGAGGCAGACAACAGAATATGGATTGGAAAAATTGACCGTATTGTTTTTATTAAGGGTTACTAATACTCAATCACAGAAACCATAACAGATACTTCAACATATAAATAACATTACCAAAATCACCATAATAAATACTGAAATCCACCCAGAGCCTTTGAGTGATTTTACCCCTTAAAAAAACTAATGCCGCATTAGTGTCCCCCCACACAACCACAAAGCCATTTTTCCACCATACTCTGAAGACCTAAATTAAAAATATCAATCCCGATATCCGATAAGTGTACGCCATCCGCCCCATAAATACCCTGTTCTAAACCCTCTAAATCTAAGTGCCTAAATGAAAATTCCGCCAAAAGAAATAAAAAATTTTGCTACAGCCCTATTAATTCTCTTCCTAATTTTTTCCATAAAGAAAGACCGAGCAGAATTCCATACCAACCTAGGCATGATTTCCAAAAATACTACCACCACTGTACAAAAAAGATTCTTAACAAAAATAATGTCCCTCTTCACCAGCGAAATAAAATCAAGGGTTCTTATATTACCCAAATTGTTACCTCCCAAATGAATTATCAAGAGATCTGGTGACGGGTTGAACATGGCTCTCTTCTTCAATTCAACCAAAAGGTGCTCCCATCTCATACCGTGGTATCTAACCCAAAAATATTGGCCTGATCGTGAGAAAAAGAAAGATTCTCAGTATACTTCCGCACAGCAGCACGCTTCTGGGCCCAATAAATGAATGAGTGGCCAACAATCCACACGATCAGGGATTCTGAAATTAAAAATAATTAGTTAAGCAACAGATTAGGCCTTACATACAACTTGTACCTACCAGAAGACCATCTCCCCAACTTTTTAATTTTACTCCTATTTAAGCCTAGGCTAGCCGCAACCGTAGCAGCCCCAATTCTGAATGAATGAGAGGAAATTTTCAAATCACTTATCCCCAGACTCGCTAAACAGCGCTTTAAAATTGAATTAAATTGAAATTTCGTCGCTGGCTCTCCAGACATATGCATAAATAAAGCACCCGCCATAGGAGGACGAACCAAAAGCCACTGCCTAAGGTTAGAAACCGGACACACATGAATGATCAATGGAAGAGAGTTTAATCAAATGATCCTTTCCAAGCTGATCCGTCTTAGAACTGACAATAGAAATAAAACAATGAGACCTAAAAACCTTAACATCACCAACATTAAACCACCAACCACCTTCTTACTAGGAGATACCAACTCAGAAATCCGTAGAGCCAAAAAAAATAAGAGAACAAAAGCCAACCTAAACAGCAATGTTTTAAAACTATTTGTACAAACCGAACCCAACGCTAGCCATAACTCCTCCAACAACTCAACCGAAATAGAGCATCTAACATCCGACTAAGACGACTCTCTTTTAAAACCTTTTAAAAACTGCCTAATAGGAAAAAAATAAAAAAGTGATTCAAAACCCCACAATTTAAGAAAAAAGGAAATGCCCAACAAAGCTTTATGCAATGCCGAATGACTGATACCACCCGACAATTAAAACTGAACATAGCAACAAACAGTAGATAAATCACTATCATGACAATCGAAACCCCTACCATCACAAAACTGCCTCTATCTGTCCCATGCAGCAGCATAAGCTGCCCATGTATTCGGGGCTAAGGAATTTTTAATATGAACAGGGATTAAATCCCCATAATTTGCATACAGTGCTGTGGACTAGAGATGAGCCAACCGGTCGCGGTTCGGCTCGAGCTTGGTTCGCCGAACGGAGGTCGCGTTCGAGTTCAGTTGGCAAACCACTCGAACCCCATAGGAAACAATCTGAGGCAATCACAAACACATAAAAACACCTAGAAAACACCCTCAAAGGTGTCCAAAAGGGGACAAACAACTCACAACACAAACACATGGGAAAGGGACAAGAACAAATTCTCATGCGAAAACAAAACAGCGTTACGAGGAAAGAGAGGACGAGACAGATATAGGCATGGCATGCCCTTCTAAAATCATGTAAAACACCGCAAGGTGACTCCAAGCGGAGTCTCCCTTTTTTCCAAAAATTGGGCCACACAGGCAACTTTTCAGTGGCAGCACTTGTGCCCCAGTTGTACACTTCACAGGTAGATTTGCATCAAGCACATTCAAAAATACGCCATCCTTAACCGTCCCCAGGATGACACCGGGGTAGGTAGCAAAGTCTTTGCTGATCCCAGATCTGTTCATCTTGGATCATTTTTAGAAACACTGCAAGCAAGGGTTACTCCAAGCGGAGTCTCCCTTTTTTCCAAAAATTGAACCACACAGACACCCCTTCAGTGGCAGCATTTGTGCTCCAGTTGTACACTTCACAGGTAGATTTGCATGAAGTACATTCCAAATACACAAGCATTTACTCTCCCCAGGATGACACAGGGGTAGTAAAGTACTTTCGGATCCATGACCTGTTCATTTTGATGAACATTAGTCTGTCCACATGGTCACTCGACAGACGCGTGCGCTTTTCTGTCAGCACACACCCAGCAGCACTGAAGACACGTTCTGAGACAACGCTGGCAGCTGGACACGACAAGATCTCCAAGGTGTAAGTGGAGAGCTCAGGCCATTTTTTCAAGATTTGAAGCCCAAAATGAGAAGCAAGGCTCCATTTGCAAAGTCATGGCATCGATATTCATTTGGAGATACTCCTGTATCATCCTCTACAGCCGTTGACTATGTGTCAGACTTCTTGTCTCTGGCCTTGCAAAGGATGGTCTAAAAAAATTATGAAACGATTCAATAAAATTGCTGTTACCAGCACCAGATACGGTGCTGCTGGTACGGTTAGACTGTTGATGATGAGACCGTCCCATGTTTGTTAAGTTACAACTGGGAGATTCACTCCCTGCACCACGGTTGTTTGGTGGAAAAGCCGAGCTAAGATCGAGTAACAGCTTCTGCTGATATTCCTGCATACGTGCGTCCCTTTCTATGGCTGGAATTATGTCGCAAAATTTGAACTTGTATCGGGGATCTAATAGTGTGGCAAGCCAGTAGTCATCATCACTTCTAATTTTGACAATATGAGGGTCATGTTGGAGGTAGGGCAGCAAGAAGGCGCTCATGTGTCTTGCGCAGCCATGCGGACCAAGTCCACGCTGTGTTTGTGGCATAGAGGTGCTAACCGTTCTTTCTTCCTCTGACATCTCCCCCCAACCTCTTTCAACTGAAATTTGACCAAGGTCTCCCTCATCCGCTGAGTCTTCCATGTCCATGGACAGTTCGTCCTCCATTTCTTCATGTACCTTCCTCAACATTTTGCCTGCTACCATGCGCCCTTGTTGATCCCTGTCCCCCATGGTCCCATGCCTGCCGCCTTGGTGATGATGAACGTCTGGACCTTGGTGATGTTGTTGTCCCTTGCGCATATGAATCCTCCTGTACTTCCTCCCCTTCCTGTTGTCCCACCCCCTGACTCCGAATAGTGTTTAGCGTGTGCTCCAGAATGTAAATGACTGGAATTGTCATGCTGATAATGGCATTGTCAGCGCTAAACATATTCGTCGGCATGTCGAAACTGTGCAGAATGGTGCATAGGTCCTTGATCTGAGACCACTTCATGAGGGTGATCTGCCCCACCTCTGCATCTTGTTGGCCCAGGCTATACGTCATGACGTATTGCACCAGTGCTCGGCGGTGCTGCCACAGTCGCTATAACATTTGGAGAGTCGAATTCCAGCGTGTCGCCACATCGCATTTCAGGCGATGAACCGGCAGGCCTAAAGACTTCTGCAGCGATGCAAGTCGCTCAGCTGCGGTGGTTGAACGGCGGAAGTGAGCAGAGAGTTTTCAGGCCCTGTTCAGAAGCCATCTAGGCCGGGATAGTGTGTTAAAAATTGCCGGACAACAAGATTCAACACGTGAGCCATACAAGGCACGTGTGTCACCTTGCTCAGGCAAAGGGCCGCACCCAGGTTTGCAGCATTGTCACACACGGCCTTACCAGGCTGCAGGTTAAGTGGAGACAACCATTTACCAAACTCAGTCTCCAGAGCTGCCCACAACTCAGCCGCTGTGTGACTCTTATTTCCAAGACATTTCAAGATAAAGACCGCCTGATGCCGTTGCGCTCTGCTGCCAGCATAGTAATCAGGTGTGCGTGATTCCATGTGCGCAGTTACAACGCTGGTGGCCTGATGAGGCAGGCTTGGGTCGGAGGTGGAGGACCCAGACGAGGTTGAGGAGGCAGAAGCAGTGGAGGAACTTGGACAGACAGAGGATTGACGCACAAGTCGTGGGGACGGCAAGACTTGTGCAGGAGACCCTTCTCCATCTATCACCATAGTTACCCAGTGCCCAGTCAGCGACATGTAACGTCCCTATCCATGCTTACTGGTCCAAGTATCGGTGGTGAAATGCACCCGTTCACACACAGAGTTTCTCAAGGAAGCGGTGATGTTGTGTGCGACATGCTGGTGTAGCGCAGGCACACCTTTCTTAGAGAAGTAGTGGCGACTGGGCATCTGGTACTGGGGCACAGCGACGGACATAAGGTCTCGAAAATCCTGTGTGTCCACCTGGCAGAAAGGCAGCATTTCGGTAGCCAAGAGCTTACAGAGGGATAAAGTCAACATCTTAGCTTTGTCATGGGTCGCAGGAAATGGCCTTTTATTTGTCCACATCTGAGGGACACAGATCTGGCTGCTGTGTGTAGACGGTGTTGAGTAGGGTGTCCCTGGAAAAATGCAGGTTTGTGAGGAAAGTGTAGGCATAGACATAATGTTGCCTTTATCCAACGTTGGTGCTATCAATGTCTGAGAGAGCTGTACACACTCACTTGTTTCCCCTTCCAAACCAACTGACGACCTACCAAGCAAACTGTCTGTTGTGGTTACAGTGGTGGAAGTTGTGCGTGAAAAACCAGGTGTGACAGCTGTCCCCACAGTCCTAGAAGATGAATAGTGCGCAAATGCACTGGAAGGGGCAGGCGGTAGATGGTCCGCTCCGCTAGGCCGCATTGCAGCACGGTGAGCTTCCGACTGGGACATATGATATTTATTCATGTGACGATTCAAGGAAGAAGTTGTCAAACTGCTGAGGTTTTTGCCTCTACTTACAGATTCCCGACAAATTTTACAGATCACATGATTTGGGCAATCCTTTGCGATGTCAAAAAAGGACCAGGCTAGGCAAGGCTAAGAAGACATGCAACCTGCTGAGCCACCCCGACTAGTGCTCAGAGGCAGAGTGGTGGCTGAGGATGCAGTTTTAGACGTGCTACCAGTACTGCTCCTCTGTCCAGGAAGGCGCAAGGTAACTTCGTCGTCAGTTACATCCTCCTCCAACGCCTCTGTTGACCTCGAGTGCCTGATTGTGGGTTGACAGTAGGTAGGATCACATAGGCAGAAAACCCCATAATAGAAGCATGGAATGGCACTTTTGTTTCTGCAATTTCACTGCAGTTGGATTGTTTCCTATTTTACAGTACAACATGGGGCAGAAGGACTGGTGAGAAGAGGACAAGCCGCCCCGCAAAAACAAGCCCTCATATGCTCTCATATATATATATATATATATATATATATATATATATATCCACAGTACAACATGGGGCAGAAGGACTGGTGAGAAGAGGACAAGCGACAAGCTGCCACGCAAAAACATGCGCTCACATGCTCTCATATATATATATATACACAGTACAACATGGGGCAGAAGGACTGGTGAGAAGAGGACAAGCCGCCCCGCAAAAACAAGCCCTCACATGCGCTTTTATATATATACACAGTACAACATGGGGCAGAAAGACTGGTGTGAAGAGGACAAGCTGCTCCGCAAAAACATGCGCTCACATGCTCTTTTTTTTATATATATATATATATATATATATATATATATATATATATATACATACATATATATATCCACAGTACAACATGGGGCAGAAAGACTGGTGAGAAGAGGACAAGCTGCTCCGCAAAAACATGCGCTCACATGCTCTCATATATATATATATATATATATATATATATATATATATATATACATATATATATATACATACTAAGAAAGGAGTTATGGCTGGAGGGGGGATTGTTAGCCATTACAGGGACCATAAATACAAAGAATCAGAGGGAATGGGATTGGGGTAACATTAACCCTTTCAGCCCCGGAAGCCACATTAAGCCGAGAGCTGGAAGGGTTAATGGTTGCACAGGGTTATCGGCTCACCACTACACATAAGAGAAGTGCACTCACCACGCGATGGCTCTCGGCCGACTCCAGGGGGAATCCCCTCCTTCCTCACACCGATCACTGGAGCCGCAGGGGCTGCAAAACGATGGAAGGTACTCCCAGCAGCAAGGTGGTCTGTGTCCCCGGCAGCCACTGGTGACACTGTGGGCCTCCGGGACCGGACCAGCTTCTGCCCCCTCAGGCGATTAGGGGCTGCTCCCTCCTGCCTCTCTGCAGTGCCCGGAGCAGGCTTGTTAGAGCGCAGCAGATACCTGCAGACCCTCTCCTGGCTCCCTGGCACCAATGAAAAGCGAGCGGCCATCTTCAGATAACGCTCAGATGATGGATAACTCCGATGATAGATAAATGACAGATAACTCTCAAATGACAGATAACTCTCAGATAAATAATAAAACAAGCGCACTATGAGAAGCACCCGTGGAATCCTTTTTAACGTTTATAATATTAGAATTGCTCACCTTTGTTGGTTGTGCGCCCCCGCACAACTTCAGTGTCAGCTTATCAGACTGGAGTTCCTCCGAACAGATCCTGTGTCCAGGCTTCAGGAGTCCAGATTTAGGGTATCAATGTCGGCTACTGATTTCCACCGGCACCATGGAATTCAGGTTTTTGTTCCTCAATCCTCCAGCTTACCAGCTGGGTTTTTTGATATGTCAGCAGGTCCTTTGCAGCTATTACCGATTCCCAATAGGGAGGGGGTATATGGATAATTCTTTCGGTCTATGTATAGCGCAATAAGGATATTTGCTGGTGATAGTTATTTAAACTTTATTAATTAGGCACTCCTATTATTACACGCGTTTCAGCAGAATTGCTTTCATCAGGTAAAATAGGAGCAGTCTATAGACCCTCTCCTGGCTCCCTGGCACCAATGAAAAGCGAGCGGCCATCTTCAGATAACGCTCAGATGATGGATAACTCCGATGATAGATAAATGACAGATAACTCTCAAATGACAGATAACTCTCAGATGACAGGTAACTCTCGACTACTTAACAAGGAAGAGGGCTGCTCCTCCCCTCACACGGTTTATATACCCCTGCAGCGCTACCCGCCTAAAGTAGAGGACCAATCAGGATCCAGATTCTGCTGGGCCCGAGGAGCGCTAAAACAACTTCAAAAACGGTAAGTACCATTTCTATCAACTGTAAAACAAGGGGGGGGGGCAGAGAGAAGAGACAGGAGGGAAAACAGGACGGGTTCGGGGATTAATAGAGGGAAAGAGAAGAAGAAGGCCGTGCTCGACTACAGCCTCCTGTAGCCCCCACAGTTTTTCCCCAAATAGACACTTAAACATTAATTCAGAGTAATAATTTCCCCCCCCAAAAGCTCAGAAGAGTAAACCTATCTTAGGGTCAGGCTAAGTTCACACTTGCTTGTTTTGCATCAGTCACAATCAGTTGCACAAGATGTGACTGATGCTGCAGAAAAACTGCCTACAAAAATAAAAATTTATTAAAATCGAACACATGCAAAAAAAAAAAGATTTTTTTATGTAAAAAAAAAAAAATATTACATGTCTGCGACGACGTAGTAGACTGATCAGAGTGACCAAAATTAGCTGGTAATATGGCCTTTGTAGCCGCATTGCTATTGTATTGCCTGACATATCTGTAAAATAATGGAGAATATCCACTCTGAGGTAATAAAATGGAGAATCAGTGAATGTTTTTGTTTTTTTTGTAACATAGCTTTATTGATTTCATCATTAAAAACCGCAGGGAGCAACAAGCGGAATATCCGCACCTAATCCGCACCAGAAACGCACCAAAACACACAAAAACGCATGCGGATTTCGGTGCGGCTTTTTTTGCATTTTTTTTTACCACGTGTGCGGTAATCTTTCAGTGCCTGCGGAATTTTCTTGAGAAAATTCCGTTTTCCAGTGCGCACAGGGCCTTAGCCTTTTATTTTATAATTTTTAAAGGGGTTTGATTTCTTTAGGAAATAATTCCAAACACTCCTTTTTTTTAAGACATAAAACTATTTGATGGCGCATCTCAGACTTAACACTGTACAATCTTTACATCCATTCCTCCGGCTAACACCACTGCACTTGCTATTGAAAAAGGTCCCCAAACATTTGCTCCATTTTTTTTTATGTCAACACATATGTTACGGGGGGCTGTCTGATAATAACCGAAAGGAGTATCAGACAGTCAGGGTCCACCGTGCAAAGACTTTGCTGCAGACTATGGCAGAGTGCAAAACCTCTGTTAACTCACAGAAGGATATAATAAGTAAGTAAAGCAATTCCTCCCTTACTTGGAGGGTGTGTGGAATGATCTCTGTTAATAATCACAGAGACAAAGGCAATGTGTGCGAAATGGCACCTACCTAGGTCCGCTCTTCTAGTGGTGCAAAAGAGACGAACAGCAGCGTAAGCCGCACAAAGCTCCTACCTCTGTTCGCTCCCCTAGTGTGCGAGGATACGAACAACTGCCAGACGCAGTATAAGGAACGTTACCCTAGCGGCAACGTCCACCTACGAGTAGAATCACAAGGCCCAGCCAGACCATGTGCCTCAGGCACCTGCCTATGTCCGCTCCCCTAAGAGGTAAAGATACGGACAGCAGCCGAAGCTGTAAGGTATAAGAACGCTACCCTGCCGGTAGCGCTCACCTAGCATAGACAGAGGAATGCCTAGAGGAACGCGACAGAGCGTCTACTCATATGCATGAACCAAGAGGACTGAGCACCATGCGGCATGTGTCAGGGTCTTATATAGACTCTGTGCCTCATCCAAGATGGAGGACACCAGAGCCAATCCGCTGCCAGAACGACAGGAGTGACGTCATGCTGGCCTATCACCGAGCAAGACGTCACAAGCACATGACCAGCGACCAATCGGCATAGAAGGTGTCAGAGACATGTGACCTCGTGTCAGCGATGATGTCACCCGCACATGTGCAATGGCTCTAAGATTGGACTTAGTCTCCGGCGCTCGCACATGTGCAGTAGCAAGAAATCTGGACATAGTCTCCAGTGCTCGCAGCAACCGTAACAACATAATTGTAATATCCAGAATGTTATTACTGCCGTGGAAAAGGGGTTTATACAGATTCAAAATTTGTTTCTCCAATGTTAGAAATGGTAGAGGAGTGTACAGAGTCAAAAACAGTGACCAAATTGTCATTATATGCCGAAACTAACCAATGTGCACCAACATGATGGCTCTGGATGTACAGTTACAGAAGGGATGTCAGAATAGGCCAACACCATTGTGTCCATTAAACTTCAGCGTTAACTTTTCCACTTAATGCTTCCATGAATCAATTCTATTATCATCTAACCATTCATTGGTGGTAATTACTGCACAATCATTAATGATTAATTTTATATTATGTATGGTGACCAAACACAATAAAGATGTTCTGTGGGAGGTGTTGGTGGGCTTACGTTTTCTCTATCCATACCACTGTTTCCAATACATCAGCCGCTTTATGGTCGGGGTTAGATCCTACTCTGTGAATGTCTGTTTTTTTCCTTCTTGACGTATTTTCTTACAAGAATCCCCTGTCCCTTCAAGACTGGTATTTTTTGTGCTTGTTCTAGCGCCAAGTCACCATCTTGGGTGATTTGTTAAACATCTGACTGTCATATTAAACAATTTGTATATAGGAGTACGGGAACAAAGTCTTGTGGGTCCAAAAGATAAATTGAGTCTTCACCTTTGTAAGAGTATAAGACATTGCCGAATCAAATGTCAGATAATTTCTCCTGCAGTGTTTCATCTGAATCACTATTTAGTAAAAAAAAAAAAGCAAAAAACGTGTCCGCTCCCCCTTCCTGTAGATGCCGCGCATGGATCACGCAGTGCGGCAAGGTCTAGTGGAGAAAAATGATCAGTCCAGCGTTGATGTCTCGATAAAAATGTAACTTTTATTCCATTTTTTCAAAACGATTAAAATACACAGATCACAATTTCATAATGTTTAAATGCAGACGCGTTTCGGTGTAAGAACCTCATTCATTGAATGTCAGTGTTACAAATGGAGGGAGCTTTAAAATGTTAGACTGCTTCCTGCTGTAAATAACCCATACCAAACCCAATGACCTTTAATCCTTACCAAAAATAACTTAATAATAATAACACACCACAGACCAATGTGGGGTAGGCAAATGGCCACAGCTTTATTACTTAACCGATATTTCCAAAACCTTTTATAACGCAATATTGGGCCCTGACCTCCACCAACCACACTTTCCTTCCCCATGCCTGGTCACTGCACAAGGCAGTGAGCATGGTAGTGTTTCAGGGCCGAAACAACCCGCCACGGTAGGAAATTGCATATGACCTATGCAATCCACCGCCACCCAACAAAACCATCGCACTCTCCAAACCATCCTGTAAACCAGAAAAGAAAATATCGTTTCCTATGGCATTTAAGTGCACTTCATCTGCCCACATCAGATCCTGATTTTCCCCTTCCAACATGCAGTGACGCATCACGACACCCCCATTTGCCCTTAGGAAACGGGAGACCCTCATGTTCAACAACCTACGAGCTCTCTCGAAAGCTGCTAAATCGCGAGCCCCTCTACAAACCCGCCTAGGAACAATTTCTGACCAAACTAACACACAGCTGTCCTGAAACAAAAATCGGAGCCTGGCCAAATCCTCCTTCGTCTTAATAAAGTCTGCCAATTTTATTTTCCCCAAATCATTACCTCCTGCATGCAACGCCAACCGCTGATAGCCATGACCTGTGATACCACCTGTGCCCACGTCAAACCTCGAAAACCATGTCAAGACATCTCCGCCTGACGTAGATCCAGGTTCACGCCCGCGGATCGCACTTCGGCTTTTCTTCGTCAAAAATATATAGGAATGTCCCACAATCCAGATTTGTGGGAAGGACTGTAAAACATAACCAGAAAGCAGCATGGGAATTTTCTTCCTCTTCTCTTCTTCCCTGAAGTTTAACCAGCAGCTCCTGCAGACAGCCAAGACCTTCCTGCTGCACTCACTCTGTCATCAACCTCTCCAAGGCCTCAGACATCTCGGAGCATGTAACGTTTTTTTCCTCCAAGATCCAGGGGGTAAGAGGGAGTGAACCTGTACCCCACTAACTTTTATAACCCCATCTTTCCTCTCCCTCGAAACCCTGATCAAATTCCTTCGCAGTCCCTGACCCCTGTGCTAACTGCTATGGGGCCTACTATTCCTATTCGGTTACATCCTCCTATAGTGATCCGGTTTCCTGGGGACTGCGACTGATGGTTATAATTATCGGGTTATATCACTATAGTGGACTTAGATTAGAGCTTCAATGAATAACATATTTGAATTAATCGTAGTTTATTCTTAATGATAGATTAGATCCTGGCGGATATTAACACCCAGGGGCACTCGAGTTTTTAACAGATGGATCCACAAAGTCTCTGTTCAGTAACGTCCATTTAATGTCTCCTGTATGAAAGGGGATTTTAACCCTTTCTATACCCATCGCTTCAAATGTGGAGACGTTTCCATTATGACGTTGGATGAAATGTCTACAGATTGCTGTGTTATCTTATTGGTTGCGTCAGATAGATGACACCTAATGTGGATTTTCAAGGGGCCACCTGTACACCCCACATATTGTAGGTTACACTCCGTACATTTAATAAGACAATTTTATAAGATTTTTTTGTAACAAAGTATTTTTTTTTACTTCTTCATGTGTTTGCAACACGTACAGTTTGTGTGGCCACATTTATATGACCCCTTGGTATTGAACCATGTATTCTGACTAGTGGGAGAGATAAGAAACAAACTGGGAGAAAGAATGGCATTTAATGTTGGTGACGTCTTTGCTATCATCATTCCCTTCTTTTTTTAATAATTCTTTATTTTTAAAAAGTTTTGTTCCAATTACTGTCTAGTTGTAATTACAGCAAAATATAGAAACATTGAATCATTTAAATATAAAACTTGGTAGGCGAGATCTTGAGCTACAAAAGAATAGATAATTCTGAGGAAGTACAAGAAAGTTCTTGGACTCAACGAGACACTTCAGTTAGTGGTGGGATTTGCAGGGGGCTCCCACAGGGTAGAGACACATGAGCAGGGATTGAAATAATAATATGGGGTAGGGGAGGAAAGGAGGAAATATATGTGGCTATATGCTGAATAGGTTGATGGCCGACTGCATGTACCAGCTATGTAGTCAGTACGTTATACTTGCTGGACTAAGGATCCCAGTTTGCTTTGTGTGTTTCACAACTGGAAAGCTCCTCTAATCTATATATCAAGTGAACCTTTCTGTCCACTCTTGAAGAGTTGGAGGGGATGGTTGCTTACAGTGGACAGAGTGAAAATGTTTGGCCGTTCCAACTAACGGGTAACAGCCCATGTTTTTTGTGCAGTAGGTTATTGAAAGGCAGGACAGCAAGACCTCCTTAACCTTCAGGTCATGCTTCAAGATGCCAAGGTCTTGAAGCGTATTATTTATGCCTGTCCAGTACGGCTTCTAGTCCAGGCAATGCCAGAAAGTGTGAGACAGATTTCCTATATGGGCTTTGCAAAGTTTAGTTTTCCAGCAAAGTTTAGAGTCGGTCAATCCAAAGTGATATAAAGCTTCTGGAGTTCTATACCAGCGAGATATTTTATATGCATTTTCCTGTAGTAAGGTACATCTAGAGAAACCATCTGAGTTAGCTAGATCTTCTCTACTTCAACCTCTGTTAGTGTGATCTTGAGTTAATTTTCCCATGAGAGTAAAAACACAGGTTTGGAGAAGGCTATAGGGGAAATGAGACAAGAAGATATCTTAGATACCAGCTTGGGTATGGGAAAAGAGACCTTGGTAAAGAGGTCTAGCCAGTGGCGTAGCAACTGCTTTTGCCGCCCGGGGCGGTCGTCAAATTTGCGCCCACCTCCGTTGGCCGTCGATAATCCAGGAACGTTCAAAAATTCGGAAAGCCATCAAAATATTTATTTTTCAAGGAACTACAATCGAACTAATTGTAGACTGCTGCTTTTAGTCCTAAACTTTCACTTTTTTACACACATATGGAGGCCTATTATACACATGGCCTTATACTTTTTATACACATATTGTAGAAAATTATCTAGCATCCAGATCAGTAGATTGGTTAAAAATCAATTTTCCTTTATTCCAAACTTCATAAAAGCATAAAATTCTCCATCATGATGAAGAACGCATCACAAGGCATGTAAGGTGGACGCGTTTCGGACAAAAAACTAGTCCTTAATCTGAGACAACACAATACATCTGAACACATACTTATAAAAGGAACCACAGGAAGTCATGAACAATCAAAGCTGAACAAGGTCACCTGATATGCTGAGTAATGAATCGCAGTAACCCTTACAAGACACTCAAAATTTTGTTTCTAACATTCATGCCAGTTGGAGTTCTACTTTGTAACATTAACATCCATTGTGCCTCATGGCGCAATAATAAATCATTTAAATCTCCACCTCCCCTCAGTGTCTGCACTTTCTCTATTGCATTAACTCTAAAGTGGCTCAAATCAGCTCTATGTATATGCAAAAAATGACGGCAGGCGGCTGATAAACTGCGTGTGATGGTGTGACCTACGTCATAAACGTGCTCCGATATGCGGCGTCTTAAAGTTCGTGAAGTATTCCCCACATACTGGATATTGCAATCTGTACACGTTATGACATAGATCACACCAGCAAAACCGCAGTTCATCAGAGACTGAATTTTAAATTCCTTTTTTGTAACAGAGAAAACAGTTTTGTCCGTATTCCACATGAATCTGCACAGCCCACAGTTTTTCTGGCCGCATTTGAAAGACCCACAAGTGGGTAGCCAATTCCTTGCAGTTATTTCGTTGCCCAGAGTGTTTTTATTTTTGTTCTTTTTGGAGTGATCTCTGGGGGACACTCTATTAGCGATAGTTTTATTCCTCCTAGACACGAATTTGACTCCGCTTTTTAATGTGTCATCTACATATAAAATCGGCAAGAATTTATACACATATGTATTAGCTTGATGCTTCAAGTTTTCTTAAACCACAATTATGAAAATTGAAAAGATATTTTTTAATAATAAGAGCAACATTAAGTCGGTTGAAAATCTAGAGAAACCATGAGTTAGCTGGATCCTCTCTACTTCAACCTCTGTTAGTGTGATCTTGAGTTAATTTTCCCATGAGAGTAAAAACACAGGTTTGGAGAAGGCTATAGGGGAAATGAGACAAGAAGATATCTTAGATACCAGCTTGGGTATGGGAAAAGAGAGCTTGGTAAAGAGGTCTAGCCAGTGGCGTAGCAACTGCTTTTGCCGCCCGGGGTGGTTGTCAAATTTGCCGCCCCCCTCCGTTGGCCGTCAATAATCCAGGAACTTTAAAAAATCCGGAAAGCCATCAAAATATTTATTTTTCATGGAACTACAATCGAACTAATTGTAGACTGCTGCTATTAGTCCTAGACTTTCACTTTTTTACACACATATGTAGGCCTATTATACACATGGCCTTATACTTTTTATACACATATGTATTAGCTTGATGCTTCAAGTTTTTTTAAACCACAATTATGAAAATTGAAAAGATATTTTTTAATAATAAGAGCAACATTAGGTCGGTTGAAAATTTACAAACTCTTTACCGAAAGGAAAGCGCACGCAAAGTTATTGATAACTATCAACATTAAGTCCATCAGCAACTTCCCTCTCTATGGAGAGGACTGCCATGTCTGTAAGCCTTTTCTTGCTCATTGCTGATCGAAGGTAGTTCTTTATGAGCTTGAGTTTAGAGAAGGAGCGCTCACAGCTGGCAACGCTAATAGCTCGGGTAAGTAAGATGCGCAGTAAGCACAAAGAGTGAGGGCGGTCCTGCACCAATGTTCAGTGCATGTGTTACCTGCGGTGCCGCATGTATTCCGAAGGGAGGTTAAACAGTAATAGCATCCAGAGCGGGGGTGCTCGTCACAGAGGAAGGTCCATATGGATAGAGACGAGAAGGAACTGACCGCACTCCAACTGCTGGACGCGTGGAAGCCTAATTGACAGGCAAAACGGCCGTCGTCCTCTTGTAGGAGCCTGCTCACCGACTGCGTCCAGCCTTTTACCTGCACTGATGATTAAATGAGAATTCCTACACAGCGGTTGGAGTGCGGTCAGTTCCATCTCGTCTCTATCCAAGATGCGCAGTAAGATCACAATATTTGGGACAGAATCTCCAAGGTGGTAACTCTGTATGAAGCTCAAAAGATCAAAGGCTCCATCAATTTTGTCATTTCCTGAAGCTTCAACAAAATACTGCAATCTCTTCCTTTCGGCAGAGAAGTCCTCTTTTTCTACATCTTCATCAACTTTGCCAAGCTGACAATCATAATTATCATCAAGCAGGTTTGATAGTGCAAGGAAAGCATATTTGTTTGCAAGATCATGAACTTGCTGAAATCTGCAAGATATTTCTTCAATCAACCTGTCTGTGACAACATTTCCCGTCTCGACTCTGCATCAAATCCCAGCGCTTCATCAGTCGATCCTTCACCATCCATGCGTTTCTTTTTGCGGATTCGACGCTCCATGCTTATCCCCATTTTGGAACAGAGTTTTTCGGATTCGTCTATTGCACTGTCCTCCATCTTTTCCCTATTCTGAAGAAGGCATCTGATAAAACGATCTGAGACGGGGTTCCAGGCACGGAGTCCACAGCGTGGATTCGGGACAAGGCATCGGCTTTCCCATTACGTGACCCTGAATGGTACATAATAATAAATTTAAACTGGTTAAAGAATAGGCTCCACCGAGCTTGCTTGTGGAGACAGGCACCTGGCAGATTTAAGAAATTCCAGGTTACGATGGTCCTTGAGAACTACCACTTGTTGCGTTGCTCCCTGTAAGTGGTGTCTCCATTCCTTAAAAGCTGATATAATAGCCAACAACTCCTTGTCCGCAATGTCATAGATCTTTTCTGCAGGGGACAACCGGCGAGAAAAGAAGGCACATGAATGTAAGAGACCCTTGTCCCCCATCCTCTGTGAAAGAATAGCCCCAAGTGCATAATCGGAAGCGTCGACTTCCACAATAAAAGGAAGTGCGGGATCCGGGTGTGTCAGGATTGGCGCCGAGGTAAAACAAAACTTGAGATGATTAAAAGCTTCCCGGGCCTGGGCGGACCACACAAACTTCTGCCCCTTCTTGGTTAGCAAGGTGATAGGACGGACAATCTCTGAAAAGTTGCGGATAAAGCGCTTTTAAAAATTAGCAAAGCCGACAAAGAGTTGTACCTCCTTGATGTTTCTCGGTTCTGGCCAGTCTAGAATTGCCTGGATCTTGCCAGACTCCATATTCAGTCCGTGAGGAGAGATAACATATCCTAAGAATTGAATCTTGGTGCAATGAAATGCACACTTTTTCAGCTTAATGTACAGGTGATTATCCCTCAGACGGGTTAGTACTGTCTTAACGTGCTGCTGGATTTCCTGTAAGGAATCAGAAAAGATCAAGATGTCATCCAGGTAAATCACCACAAACTGGTCCAATAAATCCCTAAAAATATCATTGGCTAGATGTTGGAAAGCCGCAGGGGCGTTACAGAGTCCGAAGGCCATCACTAGATACTCATAATGTCCATACCGACATCTGAACGCTGTCTTCCACTCATTCCCGAGACGTATGCGGAGTAAATTATATGCTCCACGGAGATCCAATTTGGTAAATATTTTGGCCTGTTGTACCCTCTCCAATAGTTCGGGAACTAACAGCAACGGATACCAGTTCCGGATGGTTATTTTATTAAGCTCCTGGTACTCGATACAAGGTCTCAGAGTCCCATCTTTCTTCTTTACAAAAAAGATGGGAGCCCCTGCTGGTGAAGAAGAAGGTCGAATAAACCCCTTGGCTAAGTTTTCATCGATATACTCTTTCAGGGATTGTAACTCTGGGGCCGCCAATGGGTAGACATGACCAAACTGAATTTCTGCCTCTGGAAGTAATTCTATAGGACAATCATACGATCTATGCGGGGGAAGCCGATCTGCTTTTTTCTTGTCGCATATATCTGCAAATTCATTATAGACCGAGTGTAGAACAGATACCAGTAAAGTGCCCTCCGCAGTCGGTGTTACTGGAACCGATACTGTTGGATTAATAGTCAAACCGCTCTGAGGTGGAAAGGATATTTCCTTTGTCTCCCAATTGATGACTAGATTTTTAGACCGCAACCAAGGAAGTCCTAGAATTATCGGAAAATGGGGAGAAGAAAGCAACATGCAAATAAGTGTCTCCCGATGACCTGGTTTTATCACACATTCCAGAGGTACCGTCTCCCGATCAACTGGTCTTGAGACTATTGGAGAACCGTCTACCTTTTCCATGGTAACCGATGAGGCTCTTTGTTCAGTCCCAATACCATGTTTCCTGGCAAAAGAAGAGTCCATGAAATTTCCCCCTGCCCCCGGAGTCTATCATAGCAGATGTAGGAATTAACTGTCCCTCCCACCGAATCTGAATTGGAAGCGAGCAATGGGTGTATTTTCCTTCCGGGTCCTTAGATGACGTTGACATCAATGTCGAGAGAAATACTGCATCCAGGTGTATACTTGCTTCAGAGATGTCGGTCTCCGCGTCTGTATTATCACACTCTGTTACTGCTGCCACTATCTTATTCGATCGCTTAGGACATTCTGGGCAGTTAATCAGAAAATGATCGGATTGGCCACAATAAAAACATAAACGCTTATGGAGCCGATGTTCACGACGTTCGTTGGTCTCTCGCCGTTATAGAGTCTACTTGCATGGGAACATCCTCAGCCTCCCGTGGATTCCTGTTAGCAGGTTCCCTAGAAGGAAAAGCAAAGTGGGTTGCCTTGTTTACAGCTGCCCATTTTTTCTGGTTGCGTTCCGTCAAACGGGTATCGATACGCACACAGTGTTGGAGAAACAGTTCACAATCCTGTGGAGACTCGGCACGAGCTAACTCATCCTTGATTGTACCGGACAGACCCTTTCTGAAAACCGACAATGGCGCATTATTTCCCCAATCGCTGTCCACCACTAACCTTTTAAATTCGGTGACATATTCAATGACAGACTACTTTCCCTGCTGTAAGGGAAGCAGAGCCGGTTCAGCGGTAGCACGGCGATTAGCATCATCGAACATTTGAGCCATTGCTGTTAAAAAGTCATCCAGGTTATTCAAACGGGTATCGTGGCTTTCAATCATGGGATTAGCCCAAGCCAGTGCTCGTGATGTTAACAACATGATTATACATAATACCTTTGACCGATCAGACCGGTAATAATCAGCATGTACATCAAAAAACAGCATACACTAATTAACAAACCCACGGAACAGACTTCGATCGCCACTGAACCGAAATAGAGGTAATTTAGGCATACCGGTGGCTGATACGGATTTAATGGGCACAGCTTCCTGAACCTCCAATCGGGTTCATAGATCCTGAAAAACCTGACGAAATACCTGGTGATCGTGGCCCAGTTGTGCCTCCATATCTCTAACTTTATTATGCACTGCCTCCATCTCCTGCTGCAAGGAGTTAATCAAGGACTAAAGGTTCTCCACCCGTGTCTCCGTCATTGCCCCAGCGAAATCCTCTTATTTTATGGGCTTGAGTATAATGTAATTCTATTGTATGAACTTGAGGATTCTGATCACATAGGACAATTAAGAGCAGAGACGGGTTCTTGGTGCAAGGAATTTCTATAATACACAGCCAACAATATGACCCAGTATATAGCACACAGAAACAAACACAAGCACAGTATATACCGCTGAGCACAGTCCTTCCGAATATAGTTCAGTAAATAAGTAGTCCAGGTAACGTAGATCCGAATGAAGAAAGTTTGTGGCACAAGTCCTCACACCGGTGTGACCGGGTGATAAGTCCCTGGTTTTGATCCACACGAATAATGTATCAAATGGTCCTGGCCAAGTTCAATAAGTCCAAACACGTTCTTAGCAGAAAGAGTAAATACGGGTAAAGTTCCGGAAAGACAGTTGCAAAGTATCTAACCGGTAAGTATCGCTTACATACACTTGGGACGTCCGAGCCGCTGGTAGAAGCAATACCGCCGGGAGTTAACCTGAGAACAGCCTTACAAAGAAGCCGCGGGTAATTCACAAAGATCTGGAAAGGCAACCAGGTAACGAGAGCAGCGGGGCAGCAGCAGACAGGAAGCAGTATACTCAAGCAACTAGACTAAGCTTATGGGCGGGTCTTTAAGCAGATGAACCGGAAGTAGGACACATAACAAAAACTCCATTTTAATAAAGGGCAAGATCATTCAGAAGCAACCTGGAACCCCGGAACACTGACAAGGAGTGTATGTTGTTTTTTTTATCATAAAGCATATGATCTGTAGTAGTTTTGTGGAGTTGCATTTACCATCCCTCCCTTTGACAAACCCAGCTTGATCTGGGTGTACAAGTTTAGGCAGTATTCTACTTATCCTTGTTGCTGAAATGTTTGCCCAAAGCTTCATGTCGGTATTTAGAAGTGAAAATGGACGGTAGCTACTACATTCTAGCTGGTTCTTGCCGTCTTTCGGGATGATTGAGATGAAAACCTCTGTTTGCTTGGGGGTGGGGTTCCAAATAGAAAGGAATTAAATACTTATACCAGATGGGGGAGTAAAATGGTTTTGAATTTTTTTATAATATATTTTAGGGAATCCATCGCGGCCTGGAGCCTTGCCATTTGGAATAGTTTTTCAAGGTACAGTACTAAAGACTTTTTCAAGGTACAGCACAAAAGACTTTTTGTGGTGTAATACCAGCAGACAATTAATCAAAATCCTCGGGTTGCACTGAAGGGAAGACAATCGGGTAAAGAAAGCTATTCATTTCCAAATGAACAAGGATTCATAGAATTGTTTGAAGGCATTGGCAATGTCTTCTATTCTACCTAGTAACACATTTTTGTTGGACAAGAGACACTTAAGGAATCCTTGTTGTGTTTTGTTTTTTTTGTTTGTTTGTTTTTTTGTGATGTGAGTTTACTAGCTTTGTTTCCATGCATATAGAATTTGTGTCTGCATCTCTGGTATATTTTGATCGTACGTACGTTTAGAATGTTTTTTAAGCAGGTTCTTAGGTTGAAAGTTCGGTCTGAATGTGTTTGGCTCTAGACCGCTTGTGGATATGTTGTAGAGTGTTTATCTGATGTAAAATAGACGTTTTTCTTTCTTTTCAACGTGATCCTAGGGCTATAATATCACCTCGCATAACTGATTTGTGGGTATCCCACACCATTGAAAGCAACGTGCAAGAGTTCACATTTTCTTTGAAAACAGGTCTAATGTTTTCGTTGTCAATAAGGGTTTCATTCAGTCTCCCGGTCGAAGGTGGGCGAGGTAGTGTAAAGATGAGAATTTCTAGGAATATAGGAGCATGATCCGAGATTGTGATAGAGCCAATTGAAGTTGATTTTACTACTTGTAAGCAGTAGCTTTATATAAGTAGATAGTCTAGTCTATGATATGAGTTATACAGCCATGAGTAAAAGGTGAAATCTTTGACTTGCTATCAAGATTTTTTTCCTGATTTAGAATGGGAATTCTTTTATTAATTGTCTTAGTGATTGCTTTAAACTGGGGGCTAAACAGTGTCCCCATGAGGTTGGAGATCATCTATGTGGGTTGTGTGGTACTCTTATCTTTCAGCATTGAGTCCCTGTCCATCCGAAAAATTATCGTCTGTGCTATATTTATCATCTGGTTTGGATATCCCTGCTAGCTTGTGTCTCATTATTAAAAGCCTCTTCCATGGAGGAATTCCTTCTGTATCCATACAGTTTCCCAACTGGAGTATTTTTAATATATGCTTGGGATGACATGATCTAACATCAGGGGTGGAATTGGTAGCTGTAATTTTTCTAAAGGGAGAAACTAGAATACCCGCAATGGGATCGATCTGTACACTTTTTTTTGTTAAAAGGAAATCTCCCAACATAAAAAAAAATTCTTGTATAGGAAGCATAAAACTGCTGAAATTGATAAGAAGCTGAATATTTTAAGGATCTGCAATTTTTTGGTAGAGAGAACCTAGAATACCTGCAATGGGATCCATAGTAAATGTGACCATGGAAATTGATTTTTTTTACCTCCAATTTGGTGGGTAAACTAGAGGTTTATATTATTGACACTCAGTTAATGAAATCCGACGCTAACTCCCTTGGTCCTTCCCATATCGTCAATATAGCAACCCAGCCACTTAATATGGGTGGAGAAGGGGTTAGCATAGGGAAACACAAAACGACTTTGCCATGTGTTAGAGAATAGTCAGCCAAAATATGCTGAGCAGCCATGTTGTACCTAACAGCCATCTTAGGCAGACTTGAGCAAACCAACTTTGCAGCTAATGAGATGCATTGGCTAGAGTTCTCCCCCCAGAGAGGAGATAGAGATGACATCAGTGTTATTAGCAAGTAGAAGAAGAAGTTCAAAAAGGTTAATTTGTATAGAACAATACAATTGCGTCAGTTGATAGATGGTGATGTGTAGTCAAGAATAGCAGGTATATTGAATTGATAAAGAAACAAAGTTGTCAATAGAGTTGTCAGTGTTTGAAGAGTTATGTGAAGTAGAGGCGCCTTCAGGGATCAGAAATGTTAGCCATGACAACATTACTGAATTAATTAAAAGTATCATGGAGGCCCATAAGGATCTGATAAGTTTTTACCGCAATGCTCGTAAATAATGTCATGATGTATCATTATATTCTTTGTTTTCTAATGTGTACGCCTTTCTCTGCAGTATGAGCTTTCCATTGTCTAACATGTATAAAAGCCCCCACACACCCATTAGGAACACTTCTTCATCTGTTGCTAATTCTGCTGTTCTACAAGACACCTGCGTGTGTCTTCGTGCCGATAACCTGTCTTATCTGCTCTGTTGCTATCTCGGAATAAACTTCAGTCTTTGCTTGGAACGGATTGTCTACAACGTCTTCTTAGCTCTCGAGGTCTACGAGAACTTTTTCTTTCAAGTGGCAAGCTCAGCTAAGGAGGAGAAGCCAGGACGGTGGCTGCCTCCAAGAAGAACCTAGGAAGAATTTGTAGACGAGAGCTAAGGACTGGAAGGGAAAAAGAAGAAAAAGCGTTGCGCAACGTGGAAGTCACTCAAAGGAAGCCAGCCTGAAGAGAACCACTCACGAGTGCATCCCAGTCTGGCCGATTGTTATTTTTATTTTATTATAAGAGACTAAGGACTATAGAGATTTATGTTTAACTAAGAAGAAACCTCTATGTGAGTTTATCTACAAGGGCGTGGAGAACTGTTTTTGTGCCACGGTAGCAAAGAGGCTTTAAAAGACGGAGGGATACGCCTGGCAAGCGTAGTGAGTGAGGCTGGAAAGCAACTACATCTCACTTGGTCGACTCAAGCCGGCACACGGGTCTTCCATACAGAGAGGTGTGAGTATCTAATTCTTGCTTGAATCGCATTGGTTGATACTAGAGCAGACTTAAAACGCGTCCTTGTAGACCACTGAACTGACATGGAGTGGTTAAAAGGACAGGCAGAAAGGCACGCTGTCACACCCCAGGTGGAAGGGGTTAATACAGAAGTTACATCGTTAAAAAGGATGCACTGGTTTGTGCAAGAGAATAGAGATTTAGACAGAAAGAAGACGCTAGTTAGGGAAGGGTGCTGAGTAGCGGCTTTGTGTAAGACAGTGATGGCTTTTGACCAGACAATTGAAAGACAGCCTCAGAGACAGCATATTAGTGGGGTCACGTGGAATAGAATAGTGTATGGGGAGAGAGAAGCGCAGTTGAGTGAGACATTAAAGCAAGCGGAGGTAGCACAAAGGGAGGGATATGAGCTCCGGGACCTGCATGCAGCGATGAAAGAGAAGGGGGAGGTGGCACGGAGTCAGAGTGTGGCAGGGAAGAAAGTTGAGGAATGGAGACTTAGGTTACAGAACTGGATGCGAGAACATATGGAAAAACAAGAAGTAGTGACAAAACATATTCAGTTGATGCAGGAGCAGTTAAAGAAAGAGTCTGGGGAGGCTGGTGATGGGGACGATTCATCCCAGATAGAGGACAAACCTAATGCCACTTCTACCCCTAAAATAGCTCCCGGCCAGGCATCCCTGATACATCTTAAATTTATTAAAAACCTGCCCAATTGGGATGAAAGTAAAGGGGTGTTCCGTAATGTTCGTGGTTTTGAATCATGGTTGAATAAGTTTCAAATTGAGTCCGCAGAGGATGCTGCCCGATACTTCCGGTCCTTTGTTCCTCCTGAATTTTTGTCCCACTACAAAGTACAAGAAGGAAGAGCGATTCATTATGACCTTACAGATTCTCAGGGGAGGATGAAGTTAGTGATCTCCCAAAAGCCACGAGAGAGAAAGTCTAATCCGGGATTGTTAGAGTCCTTCAAAATTAAGAAAGGGGATGAGCTTAGAGTTGAAGCAAGTAAGTGGGTTGCAGCCTGGTGCGTAGTGTTTGACAAGTTATTGAGTAGTATGGATCAAGGAAATAGAAATGTGATGATGGAACAGTTTGTGAAGAAAGTACCCTTTGACGGGGCTTTCAAGTCAGGGGTTTTGAATAATGCTGAATCTATTGAGGATGTAGTCCAAGCCTTGTTAACCAATGTCAGAACCATGCAGTCCGAGACGAAGGGAGACGAATCTAATGTTTTTGCCTTACGCGCGCCTTGGGTTGCATCTGCTGATTCACGGAGACCAGGGTTTCCAGGGGGGGATGGCCAGCTGCCGAGAATGGGCTGGTCCCAGTCGGCAGAGCCCCCCTTTCGGAACCCCAATAGGGGTCCTCCGGTGTGTTATTTCTGTGGACAGGTGAGACATATCAAACGTCAGTGTTCTCATTTGGAGCAGAGGAACATACCTCGGGTACCATTTAACCCCCCCATGTCCCGAGGTATTCCCGGTCCCCATCCACAGGGAGTAAGACCTCCTTATCCCCTCGTGGATGATCCCCGGCAGTATCAGCAGTACAATGGTCTTCAAATGGTTAATCCTGCCACTCAGGGACCTTCCGCTCCCCTAGCTCTTAATTACACAGGCCCAGAGATCAATGCTATTCAGGGTGGAGCCATTCCTCGTTTCTATGCTCCGGCAGTGAAGGAGCTGCAGGAATATGAGGACCGGGCTCTCACTGATGGTCTCTTTGGGGCAGAGGTGGGGGCTGTGGGGCGAAAGACTCT
Organism: Anomaloglossus baeobatrachus; assembly: GCF_048569485.1. Taxonomy (NCBI): domain Eukaryota; kingdom Metazoa; phylum Chordata; class Amphibia; order Anura; family Aromobatidae; genus Anomaloglossus; species Anomaloglossus baeobatrachus. The sequence continues at coordinate 761,777,810 of NC_134354.1, forward strand.
CATAGACGAGAATGATGGATTTTTTTGGGCTTCCCACGGCGGGAGACACGGATTGATGCTGTGAACCCCCTGTTCCCCTCACCTTTCTTGCCCATCTTTCCCTGGGCATGGATGGACAACCATATGTCAGAGGGAGAATGGAGGGGCTATCATGGGAAGACTTTTTCGTTCATACCGGAGCCTCGGTTTTGTAACTGGGCACTAATTGCAGTCACCCCCTGGATTGCCTGAAACTACCACTTTGGTAGGATTTGAAGGCTCCTGTATTCAAGCAACAAAAAGCCGTCCAGTGAACCTGAGATTTCCGGACTCAGGGGGATCGAAGCAAAGGGGTCTTCGATGTACTTTTTGGGTAAATCCACAGTTGGACTCCACTATTTTGGGAACTGATGTACTAGGAGCATTGGGAATTGTTGTTGATTTATGTAACCGAGCTCTGTGGCGTGACAAGAGAGCCACTGTTTGTTCCGTTATTGTGCCTGTGGAAGAAGAGCTGGAGAGTCATAAAGTAGACATTGCCAGCTTGAATCTATGTACTGATGAAATTTTGGGGAAAATGTTGCAAATGATGCTTTAAAAGATGAATTGAAACAGTTGTTCCCAGAATTGTGGACTTCAAATGAAACTGATTGTGGTCTAATGCAAACTCATGTTAAAATTGATGGTGATAAGCTATCACCTTTCCAGCGACAGTACCAAATTCCTGAAGAAATCATCCCGTACATACAGGTGGCAGTTTCTGGGTTGGAAAAAAGTAGATTTTGGGTACTGACCGTAAAATCTCTTTCTTGGAGCCTTCATTGGGGGACACAGAGACCATGGGTTGTATGCTGCTGCCACTAAGAGGCGACACTAAGCAAAACAAGGAAAACTCCTCCTATGCAGTATACACCCACCAACTGGCAATCATTCCTCAGTTAGTGAGAAAGCAATAGGAGACAACAAGTAAAGAACGAACAATCTTACAGAAGTGAACATTAAACTCAACATTCAACAGTAACATATGTCCAACACAAGGGCGGGTGCTGTGTCCCCCAATGAAGGCTCCAAGAAAGAGATTTTACGGTGAGTACCCAAAATCTACTTTTCTTTATCGCTTCATTGGGGGACACAGAGACCATGGGATGTCCTAAAGCAGTCCCATGGGTGGGTCTAATGTTACTCTCAGGGCTGACCTCGGTCCACTGCAGCCTGCAGAACTCGTCTACCGAGGCTCGCATCAGAGGATGCGAAAGTGTGGACCCTGTAGAACTTTGTGAAGGTGTGGAACGAAGACCAGGTGGCCGCTTTGCAAAGCTGTGACGCTGGAGCGTGGTGACGGACCGCCCAAGAGGCTCCCACCGCCCCCTGGTGGAATGGGCCGTAATCCTGAGTGGGCGCGTTTTCCCTCTTACCCGGTAGGCTTCTAGCACGGCAGAGCGGATACATCGCGCAATGGAGGACTTGGAGGCAGGTAGGCCTCTGCGCGGGCCGGATGGAAGCACAAATAGGGAATCCGACCGTCTGAAATGAGACGTCCTGGAAATGTACAGGCGGAGGGCTCTGACCAAGTCCAGCTTGTGGAGAAGAATCTCACGAGGGTGAGAAGGGTTCAGGCAAAAAAAGGAAGAACAATGTCCTCGTTGAGATGGAAAGAGGAGACCACCTTGGAAGAAAGGACGGTACCGGCCGGAGGACTACCTTATCCTGCTGGAAGACGAGATAAGGAGAGCGGCAGGAAAGCGCCGCTAGTTCAGATACCCACCTGATTGACGTGATGGCAACTATGAAGGCGACCTTCCAAGAAAGGAACGTTAGAGACACCTCCTGAATAGGTTCGAAGGGGGTATGCTGAAGAACGGACAGAACTAGGTTGAGGTCCCAGGGCTCCACAGGAGGCTGAACGGGGGGCACCGAATGAGCGGCACCTTGGATGAATGTGCGAACCAGTGAGCGAGAGGCAATCCTCTTCTGGAAGAGAATGGAAAGAGCAGACACTTGCCCCTTGAGAGAGCTGAGTGCCAACCCTGCATCCAGACCAGACTACAGGAAGTACAACAGAACTGGTAAGGAGAAGATCATGGCTGTGACCTGGTTAGCTTCACACCAGCGGAAGTAGGCCTTCCACGTACGGTGGTAGATGCAGGAAGAGGAAGGCTTCCGTGCTTTAATCATTGTCTGGACGACCCTTTCTGAGAATCCTGAAGAGGTTAGTACTGCGGCTTCAACAGCCATGCCGTTAAATTGAGCGACTGTGAATTCTGGTGAAGAAAAGGTCCCTGAGTGAGAAGGTCTGGGACGTCTGGAAGTCTCCACGGAACGTCGGCGAGAAGGTGCACGAGTTCTGCGTACCACGGGCGACGGGGCCACGAGAATCACCGGTACTCCTTCTGATTTGATCTTCTTGACTAATTTGGGGATAAGCGGAAACGGAGGAAAGAGGTACGGCAGAGAGAACTGCGACCAGGGAATCGCTAAGGCGTCCGTTGCGAGCGCCAGTGGGTCTCTTGCTCTGGAGACGAACTGGGGCACCTTGTGATTCCACCTGGAGGCCAGGAGATCCACGTCGGGGGTCCCCCACCTGGAACAGATCTGCTGGAAGATTCTGGGATTGAGGGACCACTCTCCCGCGTCGAGTCCTTCTCGGCTGAGGAAGTCGGCGGCCCAATTGTCCACTCCCGGGATGTCGACCGCTGAGATCGCTGGGATGTTCTGTTTGGCCCAGTCGAGGATTTGAGATACCTCCTTCATCGCCGCTCGGCTGCGTGTTCCGCCCTGATGGTTTATGTAGGCCACAGTGGTCGCATTGTCGGACTGTACCCGAATTGGGTGTCCTAGAAGCAGGGACTCCTAGTGAAGAAGAGCCAGGCGAACTGATCTGAGTACCAAGATGTTTATGGGAAGCTTGGTTTCCGACTCGGTCCAGCGACCCTGAACCGTAAGGTCTTGGAATGTGGCTCCCCAGCCTAGCAGGCTGGCGTTTGTCGTGATGACCTTCCATCGAAGGGGAAGAAATGATCTCCCTTGTAGGCTGAGGGGAGAGCGTTTCCACCATTCCAATGATTCTCTGACTCGAGGAGGGAGCACGATTGGCCGATCCAGGGAGTGAAGAGACTTGTCCCATGTTGCTAGAAGGAGACCCTGAAGAGGGCGAGTATGGAATTGACTGTAGGGCACAGCTTCCATTGACGCCACCATTTTTCCGAGAATGCTCATGCAGTACCGAAGAGATCAATGGGGTGCGTGTTGGAGCTTCCAAATCCCCCTGAGGATAGCTGAGAGCTTGTCCTTGGGCAGAAGAACCTTCGCCTGTGCGGTGTCGAAGATCATGCCGAGGAATGAGATGCGTTGAGCCGGGATCAGAGATGACTTTGTCTGTTGATCAACCAGCCGAGACGGTCTAGCGTATCCAGAGTGATGTTGAGGCTGTCGCGGCACTCCGACGCCGAGGGAGCCTTAATCAAAATGTCGTCCAGGTACGGGATGGCTAGAATTCCCCGGGTCTGAAGAATAGCCATGACAGTTGCCATCACCTTGGTGAAGACTCTGTGAGCTGTCGAGAGCCCGAATGGGAGAGCTGTGAATTGAAAGTGTTGCTCCTGAACCATGAAGCGTAAGAATCTCTGATGAGCTGGAAAGATCGGGATGTGGAGATAGGCATCCTGGATGTCCACCGAACAAAGGAACACCCTGGGTTCCATGGATGCTATCACTGAGCGCAGAGACTCCATGCGGAATCGACGGAGACGGACCCGCCTGTTGAGGCGCTTCAGGTCCAGAATGGGACGGACTGTGCCATTCTTCTTCGGGACAACGAAAAGGTTTGAATAAAAACCCCGAAATCGGTCTTGAGGGGGGACGGGGGTGATGACCCCAGAGTCTCGCATGGACTGGATGGCTGCGAAGAATCCCTTGGTGAGAGAGGGATCCTTGGGGGGTTTGGACTTGACAAAGCGTGAGCGTGGGAGAGAAGAAAACTCTATCTTGTAGCCGTGAGAGACGTCTCGGACCCAGGCGTCGTCTATCACGGAAAGCCACGCGCTTCTGAACATGCGGAGGCGACCGCCGACCCTGGATGAGGATCCGGGAATGGGAGCCCAGTCATGCGGAGGAGAATCTGTTGGAGCTGGAGGTCTTGGACTGCTGGCCACGGGAACGCCAGGAACGCCAGTGGGGTGTTGCCTTAAAGGAGGGTGTTATGGTTGATGTGTCTCTGGAGACTATGTCCGGATGTCTTGCTACTGCACATGTGCAAGCGCTGGAGACTAAGTCCTATCTTGGAGCCATTGCACATGTGCGGGTGACATCATCGCTGACACGAGTTCACATGTCTCTGACACTTTCTAAGCTGATTGGCCACTGGTCATGTGCTTGTGACACGTGGTCACATGTCTCTGACACCTATGCCGATTGGTCGCTGGTCATGTGCTTCTGACGCTTTGCTCGGTGATAGGCCAGCGTGACGTCATTGCTGTCATTCTGGCAGCGGATTGGCTCTGGTGTCCTCCATCTTGGATGAGGCACAGAGTCTATATAAGACCCTGACGCACGCCGCCCAGCGCTCAGTCCTCTTGGTTCATGCATGAGGGTAGACGCCCTGTGTACGTCCCTCTAGGCATCTCTCTGTCTATGTTAGGTGAGCGCTACCGGCAGGGTAGCGTTCTTATACCTTACAGCTTCGGCTGCAGTCTGTATCCTTACCTCTTAGTGGAGCGGACATAGGCAGGTGCCTGAGGCACATGGTCCCGCTGGGCCTTGTGATTCTACTCGTAGGTGGATGTTGCCGCTAGGGTAACGTTCCTTATACTGCGTCTGGCAGTTGCTCGTATCCTCGCACACTAGGGGAGCGAACAGAGGTAGGAGCTTTGTGCGGCTTATGCTGCTGTCCGTCTCTTTTGCACCACTAGAAGAGCGGACCTAGGCAGGTGCCATATCTAGTGGTTTGTGTCCTTGCACACTAGTGGAGCGAACGCAGATAGGAGCTTTGTGCGGCTTACGCTGCTGTCCGTCTCTTTTCCACCACTAGAAGAGCGGACCTAGGCAGGTGCCGTATCTAGTGGTTCGTGTCCTCGCACACTAGTGGAGCGAACGCAGGTAGGAGCTTTGTGCGGCTTACGCTGCTGTCCGTCTCCTGGCACCACTAGAGGAACGGACCTAGGTTGGTGCCATTTCACACTCACTGCTTTTGTCTCTGTGATCTTTAACAGAGACCATTCTACACACCCTCCAAGTAAGGAAGGAATTGCTTTATTTTCTAATTATATTCCTCTGTGAGTTTAACAGAGGTATTGCACTCTGCACTTGTGCTATTATTTTTTACAGTGCCACACTTATATACCCCTTATCCTCTGCCATAGTCTGCAGCAGAGTCTTTGCATGGTGGACCCTGACTGTCTGACATGCCTTTAGGTTTTATTATCAGACAGCCCCCCGTAACAGAGGGCTTCCGTCTCTTCTGACGTGCTGGTGACCGCTCCCGACGTGTGTTGGTAGAAAATTGATGAAAGGGACAAAAGGGAAAAACCCGTCGTTTGGGAGAGGCATGGGGGATCCTTCGTTGGGGAAGGAAGGTACTTTTGCCCCCAGTAGCCTCAGAGATGATCTTGTCCAGCTTTTCTCCGAAAAGTCTGGCACCAAAAAAGGGAAGACTGGTGAGAGACTTTTTGGATGCTGAGTCCGCGTTCCACGCTTTAAGCCACAAGGCTCTGTGGATTGCAGTAATGTTGCCGGCTGCCAGGGCTGCGGAAGCAGCGGAGTCGAGGGACGCAGCAACTAGATACTTTACGGCATGTGCGATCAGATCTGCCAGCTCGGGGCTGGGAGCTTCAGCCAGGATACCACGCCGAAGGAGCTTTGCCCAGGCGGAGACAGCCTTGGAGACCCAGGTGGATGCAAAGGCTGGAGTGATGGTGGAGCCGGAGGCTTCAAAGGCCGACTTGGCTAAGGATTCTATGGTCCTGTCCGAGGGATCCTTAAGGGAGGCGCCATCAGAAAGCGGCAAGGTGGTACTGGATGAAAGTCGGGAGATCGGATGATCCACTGAAGGAGACACTGACCACTTCTGAAGAAGTTCCGGTGGAAAGGGATAAAGGACCTGTGTCCGCTTGCGCCTCTGGAAACGCTTGTCGGGATGTTCCGACTGTCTAGAGAAAACGTCCTCAAATTCCCTATGGTTGCCAAAGCTTCTTGGCAGTTTTGAAAGGGACCAATTGACTGGTAGGAGCCGGATCTACATCCTTCACCTCTAGGGTCTGGTTGACGGCAATGACCAAACTGTCCATCATACTGGTCAGCTTGGAGATATGTTCAGAGTCCAGATCGGAGTCAGAATCCGGGTCCTGGTCCGAATCTGGGGCTGCCGCAGATGAGGTAGGAGATAGAGAGCGTATTGCTCTGGAGGCCATAGAGGGGCTAGGGGAGCTGGAGGATGACCCCGAGAAGGACCGCTTCCTAGACCTCCTGTGTGTTCTGCCCTGCCGGGCTGGTGGCGCTGCGGGCTCAGACTCGCTCTGGGTCACCGGGGGGACTCCAGAGGTGGAGGCGGGCAGACGCTCTATGGCTGAAACTAAGGTTTAAGATACCTTAGTTAGGTTGTCCACGGACTGAGAGAGAGCTGTGGCCCACTCAGGTGTGGGGGCCGAGTCCTCGTTACGGGCGGTGGGGGGCTCCGTAGTAGTTATGCTAGGGGTGCTACAGGCTAGACAGATGGGAGAGGACTGCCCTGAGGGAAACTTTTTTAGACAAGAGGTGCAGGCGAAGTGAAGTACTATGGCCTGTGGCTGAGAGCGGGTCGCTCTTGTGCTGGACATGGGACAGCAGGGAGAGAGAGAGAAGAAACAGAGCAGAGGATGTCAGGTGGATGGGGACTGGGGAAGGAGCTGCCTCCCAGTGACAGAGCTTACTTAGATTCTGGCGTCCTGTGCTGGCGCTGTGTCCTGTCTGAAGCTGCAGGCTGACGGAGCAGAGGTGGGGGCTCCGGGGAGCTGCAGGGTACAAGGTCGGAGGCTACACCTGGAACGCTGCCGCCGCACAGAGGGATCGCAGGGCTGTAATGGCGCTGCTGAGGGTGTCCGGGCTGGGGGAGGAGCAGGAAAGGAGCACGAAAAAAAAACGCTGCAGAGTGCAGGGATTGGCTGAGAGAGAGAAAAGGCCCGTGAATGGTTAGAAAAAGGGCGCGCAGAGGCCTGCTGGGAATGGCTGTTGGAGCGGGCGGGCCTGCTGGGAAGCAAGGACCCGCGCGATAGGCCAGCCGGGAGGGGGCGTGGCCGGACGGGAGCTAGGCCGGAGAGAAGCCGGGGGCTAAATTAGGGATGAGGCCGCAGGGGGAGTCGGTGAACAGCACCGAGGACGGGAGGGAGAGACTGGGGCAGTGCCTGTCTAAAGGGGAGCTGACCAGGGGTAAGCTAATCCTATGGATCCTAATCCTTTCTTTTCCCTTTCTTTTTTTTTTTTTTAAACGGAGCCCCCCATGACCCGGGACAAGGGATGGGTAGCTTTAGGTGTGTATGGGGAGGGTTCACAAACGAAAAACTACTAACTAACTAATAGCTATTTGTAAGAATGAAATGTGAAAAATGGAACCTGCATTACTGCCATGAATATATGAATAAAGAGAAATTTAGCTACTGAATTGATCAATGCAGAAGAGCCCCAACACTACGCCAAAGTATTTCTCTACGTTGGGGTCCCTAGCTTGTGTGTGTCCTCTCATGCAGTTTCTTTATTCATATATTCATGGCAGTAATGCAGGTTCCATTTTTCACATTTCATTCTTACAAATAGCTATTGAATTTTTCATGTCAGTATTCACACAGCAGTTTCTGCTATTCCATGTATTCCCCTTCCATAGTCACTGGTGTGCATACCTTATCTCCCCATAGTGATGTTTTTTAGGTTTTTTGCACCCAGTTCAGACATAGAATGGAGTTCCAAACGTTATTCCTTAATGTTAGTAGTTTTTCGTTTGTGAACCCTCCCCATACACACCTATTGCCAATCCACATTATACGCATATATAGCCTGGGTCTCAGCGTCCCATACACGGTAAGTTTTAACTGCATGAGAGGACACACACAAGCTAGGGACCCCAACGTAGAGAAATACTTTGGCGTAGTGTTGGGGCTCTTCTGCATTGATCAATTCAGTAGCTAAATATATTCATGGCAGTAATGCAGGTTCCATTTTTCACATTTCATTCTTACAAATAGCTATTGAATTTTTCATGTCAGTATTCACACAGCAGTTTCTGCTATTCCATGTATTCCCCTTCCATAGTCACTGGTGTGCATACCTTATCTCCCCATAGTGATGTTTTTTAGGTTTTTTGCACCCAGTTCAGACATAGAATGGAGTTCCAAACGTTATTCCTTAATGTTAGTAGTTTTTCGTTTGTGAACCCTCCCCATACACACCTATTGCCAATCCACATTATACGCATATATAGCCTGGGTCTCAGCGTCCCATACACGGTAAGTTTTTTAACTGCATGAGAGGACACACACAAGCTAGGGACCCCAACGTAGAGAAATACTTTGGCGTAGTGTTGGGGCTCTTCTGCATTGATCAATTCAGTAGCTAAATTTCTCTTTATTCATATATTCATGGCAGTAATGCAGGTTCCATTTTTCACATTTCATTCTTACAAATAGCTATTGAATTTTTCATGTCAGTATTCACACAGCAGTTTCTGCTATTCCATGTATTCCCCTTCCATAGTCACTGGTGTGCATACCTTATCTCCCCAAAGGGATGGGTAGCTGTCCCGATGGCTGATAGTCCTCCTTGATCCTGGCTTGATCCTGGCCTCCTGGGAAAGACATAGGGAGACGGGTATCTTCCAGTGTGATTTTTCGTCTCCCCTCCCTGATCAGGCCGGCTGTGGAGGGCGAGCGTGCAGGGGGAGGGGGGCAAGGACCATCCGCCTGTCCCCCTAAACAGTCTTGAGAGTGTTAGGGGGGTAGGGTCCTGCTAGACAGAAACGGAGGACAACGGAAGTGGCGGATGGACCCCACTTCTGTGCCACCGGTCTCTAGGGGGGAGAGCAGGGTGAGCTATTACACCCTGTCGCCCGACGAGTTGTGTCTGAAACGAAAAAGGAAAATATTAAAAATACAAACCTGAGGGGCTGAGAGCAACCCCAAGTGTGTCCACCTCCTATGGATGTCGCGGGCGGAGGAGGGGACGCCGCGCTCTCCCACTGCTCGGGTCCGGCTGCCGCTGCGGCTGCTGCGGCCTGCCGCTGCTCGGTGGCTCGAGCGATGGGCCGGATCCCGGGGACTCGAGCGGCGCTCCTCGCCCGTGAGTGAAAAGGGATGTTGGTGTTTTGGGATAGTTTATTGTCCGTGACGCCACCCACGGTTGTGGTGATTTGTTAAAACCACCGCTGCTCTGTATGGGAAGCCCGGGAGTGATGGTATGGAGCAGCCAGTTGTTGATGTGCCCTCCGTGGGTAGGGGTTTTGGTGCTCCCGGGGACCGGTGATGGGATTGGTATGGTGGACAGGCGGGTATGGGGCCTGTGGAGGTGCAGGGGCGCAGGGGCAGCGCTGTGCCGCACGGCACGGAGGTACTCACTCAGCCAGTAAACACGACACAGTTCTCGGTAAACAAACGGCTGGTTGGACGGGTCCCTCGGCCGGTTACGGTGCTGCGGTTCCCTGCAGTTAGCAGTGACGGTCTCTTCCCTGCACCTATGAAAAGTCTCTTGGTAGCGATGGGTTCCCACCGGTTACCCACTCCTCGGCTTCAAGCTGGGCCGAAGGAGCTCTACTCTTGCCCGCAGGCGCTGGCCCTGGGAAACTGGTGCCTTGGCGGTGGCGGTGTCTCCCCTTATCGGTCGGACTGTTGCCTTCAATCGGGACTTGGTTGTTAGCAGACAGACGTCCCCTTCACTGACGGATTTGGCAAATTATGGCGACTCCTAGCCTTGCCAGGATCCGAAAGGCCCCTACCCTGGTGCTGACTGTTCTTCGTATACTGCTCCAGTACCGCCGGGTCACCACCCGTCCGCGGTCCTTCCAGCAACCTCCGAGCAGTCCCCCTGCAGACTATCACCGCCGTCTGCTGACCATGCTGTCACAGTCCGGGGCACACACCCGGACCAACTTCAGGCTTTACTACTCTCACTTTTTACTCTTTCTCTCCAGCTCCTCTACCACTTCCTTCTCCTTCACTCCCCTAGCTTGAACTCCATTCTTCTTCCTGTCCAAACTCTATCCGCCTGGTTCTCCCGCCTCCAGGGCTGTGAACTCCTCGGTGGGCAGGGCCAACCGCCTGGCCCACCCCCTGGTGTGGACATCAGCCCCTGGAGGAAGGCAACAAGGATTTTGGGTTAGCTTGATGTACCTGCAGGGAATGTGGGGTGCGTGTGGTGTTGTGAGCTGTGACCCCTGGCTTGCCCATGGCGTCACATTCCCCCTTAGCAAAACGCAGACCGTCCTCGGGCTGCCCGTCCAACACCGGTTTTATTTTCCTGTTGTTTTTCTGAAAAAGATATGAAAAAATGGTAACATATTTACAAATTATGACATCATCCCACATCGGGAGGCACATTTCTTAAACGGTTTCAAACGGTGTACGGTTACGGTTTCCGCTCTCTCCCACCCAAGCAACCTGGCCCTGATGCTGCCCCTAAAACTTAGGCAGCACCCCTTGACCCCAGTCCAGCACAAGTCACCCGAGCGGGATCTGTCCTTCCCCTCCAGAGGGTAGCCACTGGTTCCTGTGGTGGCTGGGCCCCAGCCTGCTCTGCTGTGGGCCCTCCCTCCAACCTACCTCTCCGGAGGTGGCAATTGCGGAAACGGTAACACAACTTATTTACATGCCACTAACGTTTGTGGTTGCCCTGCAAGTTCACGGGCTTGTCCATGAGCAGTTCCTCATGCAACTTTTAAACGGTCCCCACGGGGACAACGGTGCCGGTAACGGCCGGTTTCCAAATCACGGTTGACAATCAGGTGAACTTCACGGTTTCATTTTACTTATTATCTTTCATTTTCAAACACAAACACTGGTGGTCCCAACGGGGACGGTACAACGGTGCTCCGCTGCCATTACTGGGCATTTTCGTCCTCCTCACTCGGATCGGGGTGGAAGAACACGGGCACCAGCCCCTCCAATGCATAGCAAGCACGACGTGGAAGGGCCGCCCGATATCCGTTGTTTCCACTTCGGGGAACATACGTGGCCTCCATGCCATGCAGGGCAACGACCCCCTCATCCTCCTCCGAAACGGGTTCGGTATCAGGCCCAGAGTCACCATCGTCTGTCCCTGCGTCAGGCGGGTTGCCGCCAGCTGCCACAGCTTCCAGGCTTGCCACTCTTTCTGCCACGGTCACAGAGGGGTTTACGCCCAACGGGCCAGGCGCAGTGCGATGCACGAGCAGGGAGAACGGTGGGGGCCAGGGGTAGACCGGGTCCCGCGGCCGGTCCCTCGGGGACACAGGGGCGTGGGTCACTCACCAGCTCCTCCATCATGGCCTCCATTCCATACACTCACGCAACAGCAGCTATCGCCTCCACCTCTGCGGTCCACTGCTCCATCAGTCTGCAGATCTGGCTCCGGTAGTGACGGCAGATCCCCGCCGTCCGGGCCCTCAGCCATGCCGCTGTTCCGGGCACCAGCTCGGTAGCCTCCGCATAACTAGGTGGGGCGGACATTCCTTGCCAGGGTCGGCGGACTGTGGGGGTCTCAGCGTTTCTGCTTGTACCACCACCTTCACATGCATCCAGCCGCCATCGCGTCCCCCTTAGCTTCTTTTCGTCCCCTCCTCTATCGGGGCAGGGTTTTGGCCTTCGCGCCTCTGCTACTCGAGAAGACGTTCGAGCGGGAACTTTTCGCGCCAAAGATGGCGACTTCTGAAATTTTCCGGCCGGATACCTCCGGCGGTTACAAGGCGCACCTCTACCCAACGGCAGAGCGGTAAGATCCTGTTCGTGACGCCAAGTTGTCACGGGCGGAGGAGGGGACGCCGCGCTCTCCCACTGCTCGGGTCCGGCTGCGGCTGCTGCGACCTGCCGCTGCTCGGTGGCTCGAGCGATGGGCCGGATCCCGGGGACTCGAGCGGCGCTTCTCGCCCGTGAGTGAAAAGGGATGTTGGTGTTTTGGGATAGTTTATTGTCCGTGACGCCACCCACGGTTGTGGTGCTTTGTTAACACCACCGCTGCTCTGTATGGGAATCCCGGGAGTGATGGTATGGAGCAGCCAGTTGTTGATGTGCCCTCCGTGGGTAGGGGTTGTGGTGCTCCCGGGGCCCGGTGATGGGATTGGTATGGTGAACAGGCGGGTATGGGGCCTGTGGAGGTGCAGGGGCGCAGGGGCAGCGCTGTGCCGCACGGCACGGAGGTACTCACTCAGCCAGTAAACACGACACAGTTCTCGGTAAACAAACGGCTGGTTGGACGGGTCCCTCGGACGGTTACGGTGCTGCGGTTCCCTGCAGTTAGCGGTGACGGTCTCTTCCCTGCACCTATGAAAAGTCTCTTGGTAGCGATGGGTTCCCACCGGTTACCCACTCCTCGGCTTCAAGCTGGGCCGAAGGAGCTCTACTCTTGCCCGCAGGCGCTGGCCCTGGAAAACTGGTGCCTTGGCGGTGGCGGTGTCTCCCCTTATCGGTCGGACTGTTGCCTTCAATCGGGACTTGGTTGTTAGGAGACAGACGTCCCCTTCACTGACGGATTTGGCAAATTATGGCGACTCCTAGCCTTGCCGGGATCCGAAAGGCCCCTGCCCTGGTGCTGACTGTTCTTCGTATACTGCTCCGGTACCACCCGTCCGCGGTCCTTCCAGCAACCTCCGAGCAGTCCCCCTGCAGACTATCACCGCCGTCTGCTGACCTTGCTGTCACAGTCCGGGGCACACACCCGGACCAACTTCAGGCTTTACTGCTCTCACTTTTTACTCTTTCTCTCCAGCTCCTCTACCACTTCCTTCTCCTTCACTCCCCTAGCTTGAACTCCGTTCTTCTTCCTGTCCAAACTCTATCCGCCTGGTTCTCCCGCCTCCAGGGCTGTGATCTCCTCGGTGGGCGGAGCCAACCGCCTGGCCCACCCCCTGGTGTGGACATCAGCCCCTGGAGGAAGGCAACAATGATTTTGGGTTAGCTTGATGTACCTGCAGGGAATGTGGGGTGCGTGTGGTGTTGTGACCTGTGACCCCTGGCTTGCCCATGGCGTCACATTCCCCCTGAGACTTGTAAATAAGTACACTCTGTCAGCTGCTCACCTTGTTGCATCTGTCGCTAAAGTCATGTCACAGCTGAGGAATGAATGTAAAGTGTTTTCATGTCTTGACATTGCAAACGGATTTTTCTCCGTACCCATTGTTAATTTTTCCAGAGAATTTATTGTAGATTTTGCTTGCCTTGCTAAACCACTATATGAGCTCCTAAAATGTATTGAGAATGATTATGTCCAAATCATTATCGAAATCCTACAGGCCTTTGACGGGTTAAAGCGGGCTCTCACTGCAGCCATGGCATTAATCAACCCTGATCCCTCCCAGCCCTGCACAGGGGATGTGTCCATCTCATTTGTGCTTTTGCAAGAATGGCCCAAAGAAGGTTCTGAAATTGCAAGTCATTTACATGCCTTGGGTTTTTCTGCTCAGTTGTTAACGTGCATGGAAAAGGGCTTCACTTTGTGCATGAAGCATGTACTGGCTGTACACTGGACGATGAATCAAGTAAGACACATAGTCGGATTTTCTCCTTTGATTTTACCAGCTATTCTGCTGGCCATCCGTGCTGTGGCTTCCAAATCCACAGGAATTTCTCCTTTTGAATTAATGACGGGAAGACAGATGCCTGTTCATTTGCCAAGTGACATTGTATCTCCTTGCCCAGAACAAGCCATAGTACAGAGGGATCAGTGGCACCAAAACCAACAACAGATTTAGCACCTTTAGTAGTATACTGTTTTTCAGATGGCTAAAAGTTGTGTCAATCCTACTGAAAAATCCTTTCAATCCAAAATTGTTACAGAAGCTCAGATCATAGTTAAAAACTAAAAACTTCAGGTAGAACTCAGAGAAGCAAATTAGGAGTGTTCATTTTTGTCACACAAGTGATTGGCCCCACAGTTTTAGGAGTATGTAGGGTTAGCAAGCCAAGAGACAAAGGTGTTAAAATTATTCACATTGATCAATGTAAACTTCCTAATATTGGTAAGAACTGATACCTCACTTTTATTTTTCCCACAGGTCCCTAACCATGGATCCGCCAGAGTATCTGCAGGTGATGTTTCACACTATACAGTTGGACTCTGATAGTGTGAGAGGGGGAGAAGATCTGGAGATTCCAGAATTCGGGGAGGAAAGGAAAACATGGATCAGAATATTTAAGGACTGTTAAAGGACTCATTACCTTGGGACTCATACTTTCATTACTTTTTTTTTGTTTTTTGTATGTTTTTGTTAGGGATGTGGGCCCTCCATGTATATGCTCAATCTGATCTCTTGGAAAAACTGGCTTACAGGTGTATGAGTCAATGAGGTGCCTCAATAATCCTGTCTATGGCAATTCAACCTTGCATATGTCAACTCTGTAAGTTCTACTCTGGACAGAGTACAAAAGGGGGAGTTGTTAGAGAATAGTCAGCCAAAATATGCTGAGCAGCCATGTTGTACCTAACAGCCATCTTAGGCAGACTTGAGCAAACCAACTTTGCAGCTAATGAGATGCATTGGCTAGAGTTCTCCCCCCAGAGAGGAGATAGAGATGACATCAGTGTTATTAGGAAGTAGAAGAAGTTCAAAAAGGTTAATTTGTATAGAACAATACAATTGCGTCAGTTGATAGATGGTGATGTGTAGTCCCGAATAGCAGGTATATTGAATTGATGAAGAAACAAAGTTGTCAATAGAGTTGTCAGTGTTTGAAGAGTTATGTGAAGTAGAGGCGCCTTCAGGGATCAGAGATGTTAGCCATGACAACATTACTGAATTAATTAAAAGTATCATGGAGGCCCATAGGGGTCTGATAAGTTTTTACCGCAATGCTCGTAAATAATGTCATGATGTATCATTATATTCTTTGTTTTCTAATGTGTACGCCTTTTCTCTGCAGTATGAGCTTTCCTTTGTCTAACATGTAGAAAAGCCTCCACACGCCCATTGGGAACACTTCTTCTTCATCTGTTGCTAATTCTGCTGTTCTACAAGACACCTGCATGTGTCTTCGTGCCGATAACCTGTCTTGTCTGCTCTGTTGCTATCTCGGAATAAACTTCAGTCTTTGCTTGGAACGGATTGTCTACAACGTCTTCTTAGCTCTCGAGGTCTACGAGAACTTTTTCTTTCACCATGCAGCCATGTACTATAGATATTTGCTATTGAAAGTGAAAATCCTGCACTCATCAGTGCTCCACAAATCTGTACACATTTTTTTTCTCTAAAGAAAATCCACCAACATAACTAAAAATGCTTGTATAGGAAGCATAAAACTGCTGAATTTGATAAGATGTTAAAAAAGAAGAATGGTCAGATCTTGGAGCATGGATGGGTTTAGTGCCTTTACATCACATGTAATGAAAATGCTACTATCAGACGATATTGTGTGGTCTAGGGACGAAATTAGGTGTTTTGTGTCCTTTATAAATCCTGGTAGATTTTAAACTAGAGGTTGCAGGTGTCGATCAATCCAGGAGGTTAATCTTTCACACATATTCCCTAGACCTGCTACAATTGGTCTAAATGAAGGAGTAAAAAGCTCCTTATGTATTTCTGATAAAAAAAATAACTATAGGTATAATTAGACATTCTATAAAGAGATCTTTTGAGAACTTCCAGTAGATAGCCCCCAAAGATACAGCAACTTGTTCATCTTGTCTTAAATTTTTTTGCGGAATCCTGACTGAGCTGTTTATATACATCTCGATTGTCCTGCATAAGCATATTTTTTTTGTCATATAATCCAGTGTTCAGAAAGACGACATCTTTTCCACCTTTCTTGGCCCTCCCGATCACAAGATCCTTATTCTGTTTTAAATCTCTCTCTACTTTGTTCAGCTTACGCGTTTTCTTTTTTTTTTTTCCGGTGGACTTCTCAAGTTAAATTGAATCGCTCTCATTGATTTCCTGAAAAATGTCTGGAATTGGTTGGGTAAACCTTTCTTTTTTCTGCAGTGAAATGGTCGTAAAGATCTACGTCCTGCCGTAATGAGGCACTTGCTAATATCTTCAGATCCTGGACAGATAGTTGTTCTTCAGAGGAGCTCATTTTGGCTACCGGGTTATAGAGTTCATTTTTGTCCACTGATATAGCTTCCACTGGGCTATTGTCAGGAGATTTAAAACAAAATGAAATTTGAGGGTTAAATTCCTTATGACAGACTTAGCTTATTGCAAATAAGTTCAACCTGCACCTCAAAACAACCAGAAGGGGAAATAGAAAGTGCAATCTCAATGAGAAAAATAAAATAAAATTAATGTGGGCAGCAAAAAAGGATGGTTAAAATACTTCTGTAAGGAGTGTGCAACAAGTCACATAATATAAGAAAGAACCCCCTGCGCTGGACACCATAAATATATTACTGTTTACAACTTTACAAGAAGATGGCAGGAGGGTTGATAGCTGATTCTGATAGTCAGCCCTCAAACATATGAGCAGATTGAATAGCCCTATACAGACGTTTGCACACAAAGGTCCCAAATTGATAATATTGCAGACAAGCAGTGTTATAAATTGTTACAAATAAGTATAAAAAGTTGCAAAAAGTTACATAAAATGTGACCCCTGCAGTATGCATTAAAATTGAAGCATAACACTCACCCTCCTAAACGATTAGCTGTAGTAAATATCTGCACAGAGATCCTCACAACCAATTAGCTGGAGTAAATATCTATCTGAATAAAATCTCCAGATAGAAGTCCAAAAATAAGAGTCTAATAATAAAAATATAAGGTGGGTGCAGTTAAATATGACGTCGCTCCTGTAGAGTGTTTGTTCCAGAAAGTCCAGGGAGCTTTGGAGAGTGCTGTGAGGATAAGAGCTATCAGACCTGCTAACCCACGCTGTGGGATTGCAATGCTGCCGCTGTGGATGCCCCGGCCGGTGGCTATCCCAGCAGTAAAGCAGAGCAGTGCCGTAGTCAGAACTGTGTGTGATGTCACACAGGCAGGGTACAGAGGCCAAAAAGGCTTGTACTAATCCTAGTGACCGGCAAAGTCCCATGCCTCGAGATGGCCACCTCCAGCCTACTCTAGTCCAGTCCCCAGTTAGAAGGCACCTAATCTGTTCGTAAGGTGAAATGTGGAAACACCAGTGATTAACCTCCTCCTCACCTGAATTGAATACTGCACCTTAAATGAGATGCAGTACCCTGTGGCGACTGAAGCTTCAGGGGTGCCACGTACTCCCACAGCAAATCGCAGCACTCCGGGGCTGCAACAAAACAACATTGGTGCACCACAGTTTTTGTTATGCAGAAAACAAATGAACAATCTTCCCTTTATGGGAGGCTTTATCAATCAAACATTTGAAATAGTAATCTTGGGAATACTTGTCACCGGGCTGGTGAGAATCAGGGGATGTCACGGGTGGCCCTGCCCTGTTTCGTGACCCCG
Source organism: Anomaloglossus baeobatrachus (assembly GCF_048569485.1). Classification (NCBI taxonomy): domain Eukaryota; kingdom Metazoa; phylum Chordata; class Amphibia; order Anura; family Aromobatidae; genus Anomaloglossus; species Anomaloglossus baeobatrachus. The sequence goes on from NC_134354.1 coordinate 761,795,349, forward strand.
TCAGTGTCAAAAAAAGGGATGAAAAACGGAGATGATGATGAAGGGGTTGAGGAGGTTGGGAGTAGTTGTCTTGTGACACCACCTGTGGTGTGCAGCCAGGGATTAGCCGCCACTGAGGGTGATTTACTCTGAAGCGGATGGTAATGCAGCTTGGATGGTTCAGCTCCCCACAGATGGAGCTAGGCCCTGGGATGATGGTGGTAGTAGTGGCCGTTGGCACCGAAGCACAGTAGTTGTGGTTCAAGGTCTTTACTCTCTATATGATAGCCACCCTCGGAGTGCCAGTTTCTGCTGTGATGGGCCCCAGCCGATCCCGGGTAAGTCTGAGGTCAACACCTTTGTCAGAGTGCATTCCTTCACAAGGGTTACGCCTTGATAAAGTGAAGAACCCAGGCTGAGCTTCCTGCTCCAAGCCTCAGGCTCTAAGAAGAAAAAAGTTGAACAAAATGGTGTTGTGTTGCCAGGACTGTAGTCCCGACTTGACTATTGTGTGAAGGTTGCTCCTACTTCTACCCCAAGTGGTACCTGCCCCCCTGGTGGTTGTCCTAGTGACCGGGAAAGTCCCATGCCTCGTGATGGCCACCCCCAGTTTACCCTACTTCAGTCCCCAGTAAGAAGGCACCTAAGCTGTATGTAAGGTGAAATATAGAAACACCAGTGATTAACCTCTTGATCACCCGAGACGAATACTTCACCTTAAATGAGATGCAGTACCCTGTGGCGACTGAAGCCTCAGGGGCGCCACATAAGCCTTGCTCACCATGCGTATTGTTTGTGTCCATGAACAAGGAATCACTATCAAGGCTGATTAAAAAGGTTTTGATGGTATGCTGGACTAATAGTAACACCTAAAATGAAACATTGTTTACATGGTAGCAGACATTTCTTCCAGTCTTTATATGTGCAAGTGGGTGTCACTCTTGGAATTGGGGAATACCAGATGAATGCTGAAAGGGGGGAGAGGATAACCCTGTCTCTAGGGGAGAGGGAAGATGGTGAGCCCCAGTAAAACCTTCCGCTGGCCAATGGTATCCCTAGATAGGATCAGGATAACTAGGCCCTGGCTGACCCTGAAATAGGCAGTAGGTAGTGACCTGACAGGATGAACACTAGTAAACCCCACTATAAAACCTAATGAATACACACTGGACTTCCCCAGTGAGGCAACCCGGAGCTAACCCCTATACAAGAACTGTCCGATCACCCCACCATAGGGCCTAGATGCACGGTAGTCGGAACACTAGGGTTACGAGTCCTTCAGGGATTTTCAGGGAATGTCTCTGAGTCCAAAGGCACCGTGGGCAGGATGGATGGCGGGAAACGGGTTCAGGTGCCGGGAAGGAAGAGTAGACGAGACAGGGTCTGGGTCCAGTGAGCTGTGCAGGCGGGTGTACCAGGTAGAGTCGGGGATCGGTGACGGGAATAGGCTGACGGAAGATGACGGGATCCTCAGCAGATGGTCACCGGGACACTTCCTGGAGAACCGGTAGTCAGGACCAGCGGACGGAGCCTGTGGACGAGACAGAGTTAACGGAGAGACAAGCACAAGGGGACCTGAGCACCTAGCTCTGGGAACACGTTGATCAGGCACCGCCCACCAGAAAAAGGGAAGTCTTATATACCCTGTACCTGTATCTTGTCATATCATGTTCCCGGGACGCTGGCCCTTTAAGACAAGGTGAGTGAGCGCGCGCGCGCCCTAATGCGCATGCGCGGGGTTCGGGTGCCGGAGGCCACTACATGACGCTGTGAAGGAGATGCAGGGGAGCCAGACAGCATGTCCTGGATCGCAGGGGGACGCCGGAGCCGGTGGGCGGGAGGCACGGAACACGCAGAGGAGGAGGAGTGAGAGGAGCAGCCACGGGCAGAGGGACCGGGGACCGGAGCGGTGAGTGGCAGGCGGAGCCGGGGACCGGGTAGCGTGACATGTGGCAGAGAGTTTCATAGTCTCACTGCTCTTACAGTAAAGATCCTTAGTCTCACTGCTCTTACAGTAAATAATCTGTATCTGTGATTATAAATAAACCTCCTTTCCTCTAACTGTAGTGGAGGTCTCCTTGTCCACGTCGCAGGCCTCTGTGTAAAAAGATCATTAGAGAGAGCTCTGTACGGTCCCCTCAATTAATTATACATTGTAATAAGATTGCCCCTAAGCCTTCGTTTTTCCAAACTGAATAGCCACAAGTTTAATAACTTGTCTCGGTTCTGCATTTCCTCCATTCCTTTAATAACCTTGGTTACTCTTTTCTGCACCCACTATGTCTTTCTTATACACCGGAGACCAAAATTGTACACAAAATTTAAGTGTGGTCGCACTAGTGACTTGTATAGGGGTAAAACTATGTTCTTGTCCTGAGCATTTCTGCCTCATTTAATGTATCCCATTATTTTATTAGTCTTGGCAGCAGCCGCCTGACACTGGTCAGTAAAGTTGTGTTTACCGTCCACTCATACACCCAAGTCTTTTTCAGTGACCGTTTTACCAAGTGTTCAAATAAAGTGACGATCTAGCTCAATGGAGTATTTTTACTCCAAATCAATTACAGTGCATCAAGCAGTGAAGGTGGACGTACAGCACAGTCTACACATTGCAAGTGCTTATAACACTCTTAGTCATGATACAGACTGAGCAGAAATGGGCAGATAAAAAGGGTTTCTCTCTCCCAACACAGCAGTTTATTAAAGGGAACCTGTCAGATACAATATCCACCCAGAACCAGGAGCATTTCTGGGTGTATATTGCTAATCCCTGCCTAACTGTCACTGTATCTAATAGCATAGATAAAGAAATCTTTAGAAAAAGTATTTCTAAAGATCCTTTATGATATGCTAATGAGCGCGGGGACTAGCCCCCTGGGCGTTGCTTTCCTGGCTAGTCGCCTTCATTTAGATGTTAGTATGCCCCTGTGGGTGTGCTAACATGCTAATGAATACGCAGCGTCACAGGATGATCTCACCCACTTGTCCGCTGCCATCACCGCCCGGCACTAGATTACACATGTACCCGGAGTTTAGGTCATGTGCACTACTTCATTTTGAAGCCAGGAGGCGTACACCTAGCTTCATAGTGCGCATGACCGAAACTCCGGGGTCATCCGCACTGAGTAGAAATCCCCCTTCGGACGCGATGGCAGCAGAGGAATGAGTGAGATCATCCTGTGACGCTGCGCATTCATTAGAATGATAGCACGCCCACAAAGGTGTACTAACATGCTATTGGGGACGACTAGCAAGGGAACTAACGCCCAGGGGACTAGTCCCTGAACTCTTTAGCATATGGTAAAAGATCATTAGAAATACTTTTTCTAAAGATCTCTTTATCTATGCTAGTGTATACAGGGACAGTTAGGCAGGGATTAGCAATATACACCAAGAACTGCTCGTGGTTCTGGCTGCATATTGGACCTGACTGATTCCCTTTAATTAATCAGATGGTTTCCTATTACAAGCTGTGTGGAGAAAGATGCCAGTATTATATGCTACTCAGTATATATATTATTGTGCAATATAAAAGCACACCAAACCAAGAAAATGTGTGCATATATACTGTACCCTATTTCCCCGAAAATAAGAGTGTCTTATATTAATTTTTGCTCCCAGAGATGCACTAGGTCTTATTTTCAGGGGATGTCTTATTTTTTCCATGAAGAATTCACATTTATTGTTACCTAGTTACTTAGGTTGAAAAAAAACCTAGGTCCATCTAGTTCAACCTTCCTCCACCAATTCTACATTTGGTCACTAAGGGCGGCTTTGCACGTTGCGACATCACACGTGCGATGTCGATGGGGTCAAACCGAAAGTGACGCACATCCGGCGTCGCAGTCGACATCGCAACGTGTAAAACCTTTTTGATACGATGAACAACCGCAAAAGCGTCGTTATCGTATCATCGCTGCAGCCTCCGACATTTCCATAATGCCGGTGCAGTGACAGGTGCGATGTTGTTCCTCGCTCCTGCGGCAGCACACATCGCTGTGTGTGAAGCCACAGTAGCGAGGATCATCACCTACCTGCCTCCCGGCTGCAATGAGAAGGACGGAGGTGGGCGGGATGTTTACATCCTGCTCATCTCCGCCCCTCTGCTTCAATTGGCCGCCTGCCGTGTGACGTCGCTGTGACGCCACACGACCCGCCCCCTTAGGAAGGAGGCGGGTCGCCGGACAGAGGGACGTCGCATGGCAGGTATGTGCGTGTGAAGCTGCCGTAGCGATGATAATCGCTACGGCAGCTTTCACTAGATATCGCACGTGCGACGGGGACGGGACTATCGCTGCAGCATCGGTAACACATTGTTACCGATGTCGCAGCGTGCAAAGCCCGCCTTAGTCATTTATAACCAACAATGTTTTGTGTACTGAGGAAATCATCCAGCCCTTTTTTAAAAGCGGTTATACTATCTGCCATTACTACCTCTTGTGGTCGGCATTCCACAGTCTGACTGCTCTAACTGTAAAGAACCCTTTCCTATTTAGCTGTCGGAATCGCTTTTCTTCCACTCGCAGTGAGTGCCCCCTGGTCCTTAATATTGTCTTTGGAAGAAATAAGTCATGAGCCAGTCCTTTATATTGACCACACATGTCTTTATACAAATAAATGAGATCTCCTCTGAGACGCCTTTTTTCTAAGCTAAACATATGTAACTTTTCAACCTCTCATCATATGGGCGGCCTTCCATTCCTTGCAATAATCTAGTTGACCGCCTTTGAACTTACACTAACTTTTGAATGACCTGTATAAAATGTGGAGCCTAAAACTGGATCCCGTATTCCAGATGTGGCCTTACAAGTGACTTATAGAGAGGTAACAATACGTTGGGATCACGGGATCTAATCTCTCTTTTTATACACCATAAAATCTTGTTTGCTTTAGCAGCTGCTGCCTGACATTGAGTGCTGCTGCTCAGCTTATTTGTAACCAGAATCCCCAAGTATTGTTGAACAAAAAAAAAATCGAACATTTATTATATACTGAACAGTATTTTTCATCACAAACCAAACATAAACAGACAAATTGTAAATCCTATCAAGAATTTCTTGTTACTACCATTATTTCCATGTACAACAATCTATAGTACATTTACCAATCCTGATATTTATGAACACAAAGGAAGATTTATTCAATGACGGTCATGTCATCATCTTCTGGAGCATCATCATAACAATCCAAATCCTGAATTTCCCAGTGAATTTCTTGTGACTCCATTTCTTTCAGAATCATTGGCCAAAATCTCTCATGTTTGGCAATAGCACTGTGCTTAAATGAGTACGTCTTGTCAAGGTAGCCTGCTCCTAGTGCATTTGCAATACAACTCTCTCTGATTTTCTCCCATGAAGTCCTCAAGTCCCAATCTCTTGCAGTTTAGGCTTCTCAAAGTTTCCACGCTGATTTCTCTCCATTCTATTTCAATGTAGTCATTAATTTTCATGCGCAAATTGTCCTTGAATGGCTTGTTTTTTGCAAAATCAAGAGTCTTGGGATTTATTATTTGATCTATTTTTCTTTTGTAAAGAAATTTCTTCATGTCTTTAGCGCGGTGTGTGCTGGCTGCATCCGAGACTAGCAGACCTCTTTAGCTCCCTCGCAAAACAAGCAGTCTTCATGTCCTTCATGCAGCTGCTTTGCAACTGTTACGGATGAACCAACTGATATGGTAAAAAGTGAGAGGAAACCGATATCAGTGGTCAGGGTCCACCGTACAGTGGTGGTAAACTGCAGCTAATAGCCTAAGGCTGTACTGATATTCAACAAAACCCCAAAAGTAAATAGGCACCTGTGTTAAAGGTCACACAAGTGTAGGCGCAGGTTTACAAAGACTCTATGTAAATATAAAGAACCTGTGTGTACAGTCTATGTGTTCTAATCCACACAGAAGCTGCAGTATAGTTTAATGGGACCTTGTTGCTTCACAGGACCCAACAAGGGAATTAATATAATAAGGACTGGACCTGTTTACTCACGAGACCAGAATGGGCGCTATGCTCTCTTGTGACTTCACAGAAGTACATATATACAGCATACACAGTATGGATAGATGTAAATGCAGAACACTACCCGTATTCTGCTAGTACACGCTCTGGGTAAATGCAGAGGTGAGCGTGTAGGGTATTGCTCCTATACCGGAGTGGAATAGGGTATCTCCGGTTAACCACCGGTCCCTTAAAGGCACAACAACGATATCCCTGGAGCCCAGCTTCTAACCCTAACTCGGTCTAGATGTGACCACGACACCTCACCCTAACCTGCCTGCTTACCCTCAATCAGTCCAGTAGTACTTCGCCGTGTATCTCTAAGGTAGCTCTGTGTTGCTGCATGCACAAAGACGAGTGCGCACCTACATGTGGGCGACAGGGCTACTTATCACCTCTGTACCGCCCACAAGATGAAGAAACCACGTGTAGCCAGCCCCTTTGGCCAATTAGAGCCTTAAAAGTCACTTATGATGTCACCGCGGCCAATAGAACTTTGCCACATCACTGATGATGTCACCGCGGCCAATAGAAACTTTCAAAGTCACTGATGTCACCGCGGCCAATAGAAACTTTCCAGGTCACTGATGATGTCACTGCGGCCAATAGAAACTTGCCACATCACTGACATGCTCAGATAATAGCCTAATACCCATGGGAGTCCCGCGCATGCTCAGTAGGCTCTTTTTGACAGTCTCAGAAATCAAAAAAGTCCTGGTCACCATCCGTGGCTCAGGAGACCGGGCCGAGCGACCTCGGGTGTGGGGAGGAACAGCTCCAGAAGACAAACGAGGAGCCCCCGTACACCAATTCATGACAGCAACGGACGGTGAAGGTAGGGGACAACGGTGGCGGACGAAAAAGAATCACAGCTGCATGCCCTGGTGTTCTGTTCGGCGGGCATGCTTCCAAACAAAAACTTTGCTAGGTCTTACTTTCGGGGGAGGCCTTATATTTAGCAATTATTTTCATGACTCTAAAAATTGTAGATTCACATTGAAGACATCAAAACTATGAATGAAAACATGTGGAATGAAATACTTAAAGTGTGAAACAACTGAAAATATGTCTTATATTCTAGGTTCTTCAAAGTAGCCACCTTTTGCTTTGATTACTGCTTTGCACACTCTTGACATTCCCTTGATGACCTTCAAGAGGTAGTCACCGGAAATGGTTTTCCAACAGTCTTGAAGGAGTTCCCAGAGAAGCTTAGCACTTGTTGGCCCTTTTGCCTTCACTCTGCGGTCCAGCTCACCCCAAACCATCTTGATTGGGTTCAGGTCTGGTGGCTGTGGAGACTAGGTCATCTGGCGTAGCACCCCATCACTCTCCTTCTTAGTCAAATAGCCCTTACTTAGCCTGGAGGTGTGTTTGGGGTCATTGACCTGTTGAAAAATAAATGATGGTCCAACTAAACGCAAACCGGATGGAATAGCATGTCGCTGCAAGATGCTGTGGTAGCCATGCTGGTTTAGTATGCCTTCAATTTTGATTAAATCCCCAACAGTGTCCCCAGCAAAGCACCCCCACACCATCACACCTCCTCCTCCATGCTTCGCGGTGGGAACCAGCCATGTAGAGTCCATCCGTTCACCTTTTCTACAAAGACAGGACGGTTGGATCCAAAGATCTCAAATTTGGACTCTTCAGACCAAAGCACAGATTTCCACTGGTCTAATGTCCATTCCTTGTGTTCTTTAGCCCAAACAAGTCTCTTCTGCTTGTTGTTTGTCCTTAGCAGTGGTTTCCTAGCAGCTATTTTACCATGAAGGCCTGCTGCGCAAAGTCTCCTCTTAACAGTTGTTCTAGAGATGGTTTGGCCAAACCTTTGGTCTGTACTGTATATATATACAGCATATATATATATATATATATATCAGACACAAGTGCAGTAGTGAATTTAAAACAAATGCTGGTCGGTATGCATTGGACCTAGTTCAGAGAGTGTATTCAATTTATCAGTGATGTTAGTCAGTAGATTTTGGTATTGCGATGTTCTCAAGCAGCGAGACCCGGCAAGTCCCAGCAATCGATCAACTTAAGGCGACTCTTCTCCTCTTCCCAGAATGCACTGGAAATATGCAGATGAGCTTCCTGCTTCTCCAATCCCTGGTTATCTGTGAACCCTATCAGCGTCGTGCCGAACTCAAGCGCCAGGAAGATAACACACTGTTCAATGATCCCTGCCTTTGTATCAGGTTGCCCTATCTGTTCCCCTAATAATGGAGTCCCCCACTAGCAGCACCTGTGTGGCCTGCCCTGCACTCCTTTTTTCCCCTTTACTAAACAGACACTACTCCATCTTTCAGAGGACGTTTTGCTGTAGCAGTGCTACCCCTGCACTGACATCACCCTCATCTGCCAACTTCACAAACATATTGGGGTATGCCTGATCAAGACTAGCCTCTCTGGCACTCTTCTCTCTATCCCTCTTCTCTCTACCCCACCTTCTAACTGTAACCCATCTAGCTGCCTCACTGTCCTGCAACTCCATACTACGCTCCTCTCCCACATTTACCCCAGTGAGCAGGAAACTTTTTTCCATATTGTCAATGGATCTCAGTGTTGCCATGCCAGCTACTCATTTGCATCTCAGTACCTGGGGTTTCCAAATGTACAAGTGCATACATCTCACACATCTCTATATTATTATTTTTCTGTGCACATTCTATACGTATATATTACCTTCTTCCATGTTTATTCATTCACTTTTACCCTTGCACAATATTTATGCACTATTTCTATAATTTGTTTTACGTATGTGTATATATATATATCTATATATATACATATATATATATACACACACACAAACGTAAAAAAAATTATATATACAGTAAATTTTATATATATATATATATATATATATATATATATACAGTCATATGAAAAAGTTTGGGCACCCCTATTAATGTTAACCTTTTTTCTTTATAACAATTTGGGTTTTTGCAGCAGCTATTTCAGTTTCATATATCTAATAACTGATGGACTGAGTAATATTTCTGGATTGAAATGAGGTTTATTCTACTAACAGAAAATGTGCAATCCGCATTTAAACAACATTTGACTGGTGCAAAAGTATGGACACTGCAACATAAAAGTGACAATAATATTTTGTAGATCCTCCTTTTGCAAAAATCACAGCCTCTAGTTGCTTCCTGTAGCTTTTAATGAGTTTCTGGATCCTGGATGAAAGTATTTTTGACCATTCCTGTTTACAAAACAATTCCAGTTCAGTTAAGTTTGATGGTCGCCAAGCATGGACAGCACGCTTCAAATCATCCCACAGATTTTCAATGATATTCAGGTCTGGGGACTGGGATGGCCATTCCAGAACATTGTAATTGTTCCTCTGCATGAATGCCTGAGTAGATTTGGAGCGGTGTTTTGGATCATTGTCTTGCTGAAATATCCATCCCCTTTGTAACTTCAACTTCGTCACTGATTCTTGCCCATTATTGTCAAGAATCTGCTGATACTGAGTTGAATCCATGTGACCCTCAACTTTAACAAGATTCACGGTGTCGGCATTGGCCACACAGCCCCAAAGCATGATGGAACCTCCACCAAATTTTACTGGGGGTAGCAAGTGCTTTTTTTGGAATGCTGTGTTTTTATGCCTCCATGCAGAACGCCTTTTTGTATGACCAAACAACTCAATCTTTGTTTCATCAGTCCACAGGACCTTCTTCCAAAATGTAACTGGCTTGTCCAAATGTGCTTTTGCATACCTCAGGCGACTCTGTTTGTGGCGTGCTTGCAGAAACGGCTTCTTTCGCATCACTCTCCCATACAGCTTCTCCTTGTGCAACGTGCGCTGTATTGTTGACCGATGCACATTGACACCATTTGCAGCAAGATGATGCTGCAGGTCTTTGGAGGTGGTCTGTGGATTGTCCTTGACTGTTCTCACCATTCTTCTTCTCTGCCTTTCTGATATTTTTCTTGGCCTGCCACTTCTGGGCTTAACAAGAAGTGTACCTGTGTTCTTTCATTTCATTACTATGTTCCTCACAGTGAAAACTGACAGTTTAAATCTCTGAGACAACTTTTTGTATCCTTCCCCTGAACAACTATGTTGAATAATCTTTGTTTTCAGATCATTTGAGAGTTGTTTTGAGGACCCCATGATGCCACTCTTCATAGGAGATTCAAATAGGAGAACAACTTGCAAGTGGCCACCTTAAATACCTTTTCTCATGATCGGATACATCTGCCTATGAAGTTCAAAGCTCAATGAGGTTACAAAACCAATTTAGTGCTTCAGTAAGTCAGTAAAAAGTAGTTAGGAGGGTTCAAATCAAGAAATTGATAAGGGTGCCCATACTTTTGCCCAGGTCAAATTTTGTTTAAATGCGGATTGCACATTTTCTGTTAGTACAATAAACCTCATTTCAATCCAGAAATATTACTCAGTCCATCAGTTATTAGATATATGAAACTGAAATAGCTGTTGCAAAAAAACCAAATTGTTATAAAGAAAAAAGGTTAACATTAATAGGGGTGCCCAAACTTTTTCATATGAGTGTATATATCTATAAAATCTATGTATGGTTTTATACCTTGTATATTATATGGCCCCAGTTTGTGATTGCATATTCCATTGGTCACACATACTTACTTTTTTCCCCATGTATAAAGAAATAATATTTAGTCAGCCACCAATTTTGCAAGTTCTCCCACTTATAAAGATGAGATTTGCCTGTAATAGACATCATAGGTGACCACAACTATGAGAGACAACATGAGAAAACAAATCCAGGAACCACCTTGTCTGATTTGGAAGATTTCATTTGCAAATTATAGTGGAAGATAGGTATTTGTTCAATAACAAAAGTTAATCTCAATATTTTGTTATATATCCTTTGTTGGCAATGACAGAGGTTGTTTTCTGTAAGTCTTCAGAAGGTTAGCACACACTGTTGGTGGTATGTTGGCCCATTCCTCCATGCAGATCTCCTTTATAGCAGTGATGTTTTGGGCCTGTCGCTGGCCAACATAGACTTTCAACTCCCTCCAAAGGTTTTCTATGGAGTTGAGATCTGAAGACTGGCTAGGACACTTCAGGACCTGCATATGCTTCTCATGAAGTCACTTTTTTGTTGCCCTGGCAGTGTGCTTGGGATCATTATCATGCTGAAAGACCCAGCCACGTTTCATCTTCAATGCCCTTGCTGATGGCAGGAGGTTTGCACTCAAAATCTCACGATACATGGCCCCATTCAGTGTTTCATGTACACAGATCAGTCATCCTGGTCCATTTGCAGAGCAACAGCCTGAAAGCATGATGTTGCCACCCCCATGCTTCACAGTAGGTATGGTGTTCTTTGGATTCAACTCAGCATTCTGTCTCCTCCTAATCCTAATGCTCTCTAGCAAACTTCAGACGGGCCCAGACATGTACTGGCTTAAGCAGGGTAACATGTCTGGCACTGCAGAATCTGAATTCCTGGCGGTGTGGTGTGTTACTGATGGTAACGTTTGTTTCAGTGGTCCCATCTTTATGCAGGACATTCACTAGGTCCCTTGTGTGGTTCTGGGATTTTTGCTCACTGTTCTTGTGATCATTTTGACCCCACAGGGTGAGATCTTTCGTGAAGCCCCAGATCGAGGGAGATTATTAGTGGTCTTGTATGTCTTCCATTTTCTTATTATTGCTCCCACAGTTGATATTATCACACCAAGCTGCTTGCTTATTGCAGATTCAGTCTTCTCAGCCTAGTGCATTGCTACAATTTTGTTTCTAGTGTCCTTCTACAGCGCTTTGGTCTTCACCATAGTGGAGTTTGGAGTGACTGTTTGAACTTGTTATCGTTATAAAAGACCCCTGTCCACAACCTCAAACTGGTGCCGTTACTACAGGTAATGAGTGGAGGACAGAGGAGACTCTTAAAGAAGAAGTTACAGGTCTGTGAGAGACAGAAATCTTGCATGTTTTTAGATGACTAAAAAACTACTTTCCACCATAATTTGCAAAAATATCTTGCCAAATCAGGCAAAGTGTTTATCTTGATTTGTTTTCTCATTTTGTCTGTCATAGTTGTGGTCACCTATGATGTCAATTACAGGCAAATCACATCTTTATAAGTGGGGGAACTTGCACAATTGGTGGCTGACTAAACACTTTTTTCCCCACTCTATTGCTGTGTACTTCTCTTTTCATAAATTTCTATTTTTGCAACTTGTATTATGCACACCGCACTTCACAGGGACTTAGTTCTTATCTTACTCCCATTTTTACTGATGAATTAACTTTCTCCTTTCACCTACAGATACACCGTCACTGGAAGTTCAATGCACTGGAGGTTCAATCCTTGGCATTAAGGCTTACTACGCACTCGCCGTCTTCTTGATGGTGGTGGATACTGTCATCCCACTAACTGCAGCATTGAACTTCCCCTAAGTGCTTTGCCCTGACAACGCATGTGCCGCACGACGACCTGCTCCCACAGTGCATTCGCTACAAGCAATTCCCTGTGCCACCAATGATTGGCCACTAGCTCTTTATAAACTGGTTCCTGCCTCCCCAACACATGCCTCCTGAGGAAATTGATCACGAAACGTGCGTTGGGGCAGCGGTTTCGGACGGAGCAGCATAGTTTAAACAGGAAGTTCATTTTCAGTCATGACAGACATTTCCCTTCTGTAACCTTATGTGCTTTACTGCCGATGTGCCTCTGCTGTATATATTATAGTTATACCTTAGCATCACACCTGGAATTGTTCACTTATGCACTTTACTTCTATGGGGATCACTGAGCCGTGATTGTTCAATATTTACATCGTGTTTCATAGTTACACCAATACTTAATTACAGTGTACTTAGTTTGTCACAAGCTAATATTATCATTGTTTTTATTAAATAAAGAAATAGTAAAAATTTAATATCTTAGGCTGTATACTTTCTGTCCATTTTTTGTTGTCTAATATAATCTAGTTCATGGCCTGCTATAGTGTTATGAAAGGGTACTTATTGTTGACTAAAGTTTCTCTGTTTTCTAACAGATTTCAAATCCCTTTTGCCATCATGAATGTTAGAGACGGAAAAAACTTGGCAGACTAAAACGAATAATATTTTTAACAATGGTGCTACGGGTATTTTTAATTAAGTCCAAAATGATCTAGCAGAATTCAAAAAAATATACACCATTCTAAATGATAAGAAAAACTTGTCTATGGCGGACCAAGACCTCCTTGGATAATTACCTCGAAGAAGGAATCATTCCAAGGGGCTCAAGTCACAGAATCCACACTTTCCCCTCCTTTGATTTTGATGATGGCGACCTGGTAAGTGGAAGGAAGCCACTTCCCACTGTTTATTCTACTGTATAGAGATCATTAGTGAAAAACATAGCAAATTGCTAGAAGAAGTGGATCAGAAATTACAGGAAACACAAAGAGTTAGAAAAGAGTATGCATAGTGAACAATTGATCTCTTGATGAACAACTGGAAAAAAATCTGGATAAACTGGAACAAGAAATAAGCTCACTCAAACTTAAAAAAATATCAAAGAGATGTCAAGGATTATGATCTCAAAAAAGTTTACAAATAGCAATATAAAAAAACCTGTATCTAGTCGGAATTTACCTTGCACAGTCTCCAATTCCTCTTTATCCTCTGAGGCTAACAGTATTACTTCTTATCAGGAAATGGAATCTCACAATCCTAGATCTATTAATACCAGGCATGGTGGAAAAAGAACCATTCAGACCAATACGGATACCTACAGCAAGGGAAGGAGAGACGACTATCCTAAGGTAGTTAATCTATCTACTCACCAACAGGAAAATATTTTTTAAAAAGGTCTACCCTTCTCTCCCACACAACAGATAGATAAGTTCACGACAGTGAAGGACGTGCATCTATTTGCCCATAACCTGGTGGTGAAACAACACTTTGTAAAATCCCATGACAATGATTGCCAAATGTTTAATACTGATGAGGAGCTATAGGCCTTGAGAATTTTGGAAAACCTAGCAAACGAGGAGCAAGATGAGTTGGTGAGTAAATTTCCTACCTATTGATATAATAAATTCTCAACGTTTCCTAATTTAACCACTAGTACGTCTACTTAATTTTTCTATATCTTGGGATACCATTTTTACAATTGTATCAACCGTAGGACAAGTACAAAATCCAATATTACAGAAGAAGAAAGGAATGCCATTGAAGAAATGAAGGCTTGGTTGGATGTGGTATTTAAACTCGCCGACTAAGCGAGTAATTTAGTCATATGGAGCAATGACTTGTATGTGAAGCAGGCTCAAAAAGTGCTATAAAAAGTGACCACAAACCCCTTACCACAATTCTAGTTGGAGCTTAAATATAGTTTGGTTTGTGCCTTTGACATCAATGTTATCTCTGTGAGAGAAATACTCTACTTCTAGGCCCTTGGAACTCCAAATTATTAAGATTTGTTTTACAAGCGCTTGGAGAAATCAATACAGCACAACCAAGCATGGTATAATGAGAGATTCTGGTTTATTACTTCATGTGACCAGCTTATATAGTTCCTCATGCAACGAAATTACCATGCACCAATAAGAGCCGTAGGGGTGTGTATAGAAATGTGAAACTTCCCCGCCCATCAGTGTATGCTGAACCCTATGACATAATTTAGTTATAAGACAAGATGGTTTCTATACAATGCAAAAATGGCGTGTACTGTCTCACAATCTCAAAGAAACTTCTGGACGCCATGATCTGTACCAAACCTATGCTACCCACTTTGTATCTATTACCAAAAATTCACAAAAATCCACTTGATCCCCCAGCAGGCTAATTGTGTCCGGTAATGGCGGTCTCTGTGAGACTGTAAAGAAAAAAAAAAGAAGCTCCGGCACACTGCTAGTACCCCAAAGAAAACATACACTGGAATTCTGCTCTTTTCTTTATTTATTGTTGCAAAAAAATTCTGTGAAAATCTTAAATTACTTACCGGTAATGATTTTTTCAAGAAGCCATGACAGCGGCACCAGAGAGATAGGTCTGCCTATCTTAGGACAGGAAACCCACTGAAATAAAAGGGCGGCTCCTCTCTCTTGCCTCAGTTTGGTTAAAGAGCACAGAGAGGAACACCAGAAAACAGGTAAACACAATAACAACAATAACACCATAATATCACATGTCAGACCGCGGAAACCAAGAACACCAGTGGTGAAGAAAATGAAAGTGGAGGGAAGCTGTGGTGCTGTCGTGGCTTCTGGAAAAAATCATTACCGGTAAGTAATTTAAGATTTTTCCCTACACCACGACAGCACCACCGGAGAGATTCTGAAGATAACAACATCAGGAAGCGACCGCAGCCTCTAGCACCCTTCTACCAAAGGTCAAATCCACCGTGGCCGACAAATCCAAACGATAGTGGTTAAAAAAGGTTGTGGGAGAGGACCAGGTTGCAGCCTTACATATTAGATCCAGAGGCACATCTGCTCGCTCAGCCCAGGAGGTTGCCACAGCCCTGGTGGAATGAGCCGTAATACCCTGCGGGATAGGCCTATCCTGGGCTAGATAAGCTGCCTTAATAGCCTCCTTAACCCATCTAGCTATCGTGCCCTTGGAAGCTGAGCACCCCTTCCTAGGTCCCTGAAAGCAAAGAAATAAAGCCTGGGACTACCTCCAAGGTTTGGTGACCTCAATGTAATGACTAAGAACCCTGGCAACATCTAATGTGTGCAGCCTTTCCTCCTTGGGGTTCTTAGGCATCGGGCAGAAGGATGGAAGGACACCATCCTGAGAGCGATGAAAACACCTAGCCACTTTGGGTAAATTAGTGAGGTCTGTGCAAAGGAAGACCCTATCCTCAAAAAACTGAGTATAAGTGGGGCATACCGAAAGGGCCTGGAGATCACTAACTCATCTAGCAGACGTAAGGGCAACCAGCAAAGCAACCTTCAGAGTCAGGGTCTTTATAGTACATTGGGACAAGGGTTCAAAGGGGGTCCCGTCAAGGAATCTAAAACCAAATTGAGATCTCAAAGAGAGAAAATGAGATGGGGGACCGGTCTGTCCCTCTGACAGGAGGAGATGAATTTTTTAACCCGTCTATTGCCTGCTAGGTCAGAATTTTAAAGCGCTGCCAGCGCCAAGACCTGGACCTTCAAGGTGCTAACTGACAACCCCAAGTCATTACCCTTCTGGAAAAATTCCATAACATCTCCCACCGGAGTTCCCCTACAGGACTGACACTAGAGAAGGAGAGAAATTTGTTCCACACTCTTGCGTAAATCCTGGTAGTAGTCAATTTTCGACTACGCAAGAGGGTGGAAATCAATCCAGAAGAGAACCCGTAACCCTCTAATAATCTCCTCTCAAATTCCAGGCCGTCAAAGGAGGGCCCGAAACCTGAGAGTGAAGCAGAGGGCCCTGGAAGAGATCTGGCCTCTCCGGGAGGATCCAAGGGTCCGACACTGACATCCTCTGGAGCCAGTAAAACCACGCCCTCCTGGGCCAGAAAAGAGCTATGAGGAGCAATCTGGCTTTGTCCTCCCTGGCCCTCTTCAGGACTGCTGGAAGCAATATCAGGAGCAGGAAGGCATAACAGCAGACCTCCCCATGAAACCTGAAAGGCGTCTAGCGCCCAGGGTCTGTCGAGAGGGTTGAGGGAACAGAACCGATGTACCTGTCAGTTGCATCTAGTTGCAAAGAGGTTGGGCACCCCCAAAGATGTACAACCAGGCAAAAAACCTCTTTGTGCAGACACCACTCCCCTTGCCGTACTTGATGCCTGCTCAGAAAGTCGGCTGTGACATTGTCCTCCGTCGAATATGAAGTGCCGTAAGGGAGGAAAGGTGGCTTTGAGCTAGTGAAAAAATAGTGTTTGTAATCCGCATCAGGGAAGAAGACTGATTCCCCCCCTGGTGGTTGATATAGGAGACTGCCACTCTGTTGTCTGAGAAGACTCTGATGTGCGTACCCGCTAGGTGAGGAAGAAGGGCGTGCAAAGCCTTCCCAATGTTGCGCAATTCTCTGGCGTTCGAAAAGCCCCGACTTTCTAGAGGACTCCAGGGACCCTGCACCGCCCGTCCTCGTAGATGAGCCCCCCAACCCAGTGTGCTGAAGTCGGTAGTGATGACATCTGAAAGTGGAAGTGACCAGGGAACCCCAGCTGACAGATTCCGGATCCACACCCACCAGCAGAGGGAATGAAGAGTGTGGGAAGAAAGGGTGATGAGCTTGTCCAAACACCCTCCCAATAAGCTCTGCATCCTCTACACCTCCTCCTGAAGAACCGGGTATGACACTGTGCCCAGGGGACTGCCGGGATACATGCTACTAGAGAGCCCAGTAATGACATGGCCTCTCTGAGGCTAAGAACAGGGTTCGTGATGACCGAGGAGACTCGTGTTCTGAGTGACGATACTTTCTCCTGAGGAAGGAGGCAGAGCTGAGATCGAGAATCCAGAGTGAGGCCTAAAAAAATCTGACTAGTGGAGGGTTCTAGTTTTGACTTTTCTAGATTCAAAATCCAACCCAATGTCCGTAAGATGAAGATCACTGCCAGAATCTGGGTCTTGCAGTCTGTCTCTAAAGTCCCCACTATTAGAAAATCGTCCAGGTACGGGATAATAAGGATCCTTTTTTCGTGCATATGGGCCATCATCTCTGCTACCACCTTTGTAAAGACCCTCGGGGCCATAGCCAACCCGAAGGGAAGCGCCCTGAACTGGAAGTGTCGTAGTATACACCTGATCTGAAGGGCCACCCTGAGGAACTTCTGATGGGAAGCATGAATTAGAATATGATAATATATGTCCCGGAGATCCAGAACCGCCATGAAATACCCTGGAAACATGTTTTATGGCCGATTTCACAGACTCCATCTTGAAGTGATGATACACCAAATGTTTGTTGAGACGTCGCAGGTTGATAATCGTCCAAAACGATCCATCGGGTTTTCTTACCAGGAACAGCGGAGAATAAAACCCAGAGCCTTCTTCTCCAGCTAGAACTTCTACCAAGACAGATTTTCTGAGGAGGCCCTCCACCTCCTGCTGCAACGCGAGTTGTTTTTCTGCCGACCTGCCGAGCGATGTAATTATTAATGACCCCCAGGGTCGAATGGAATTGCAGTTGTAACCCATCTTTAACAATCCCAAGAATCCAAGAACTGGACGAGATGTTGCACCATGCAGGGTAGGAGGAGAGTCTACCTCCCACTGCAACAGAGGAATCACCGGGCTGGCTTCTTACCGTCCGCAGGAGGCCTGAACATGAAGCCAGATCTCTTCCTCTTGTTGTCTCTCCACCCCGCCTTGGACGCGGGTTGCTTACCCTTACCGAATCCCTTCCTCCGGAAGGTGCGGTGCCTAAAGGGGGCAGAGGAAAAAGTGGAAAATCCCTTCTTCACATCTCCCGCCTTCTCAAGGATCTCATCAAGCTGCTTACCAAAGAGATAGTCACCCTCACAAGGCAGAGCACATAGTTTCGACTTCGACTGTGAGTCTCCTGGCCATCCCTTCAACCAGAGTGATCGTCTAGCTGAGTTGGACAAAGCCGCAGATTTATCGGATAAACGGAGGGTATCTGCCGAAGCGTCTGACAAAAAAGCAGCAGCTCTCTTGGCACAAGGATCTGATCCTGAGGGGCCTCCTCTGTAATTTGATCCTCCAGCTGCTGCAACCAGACCATCAGGGACCTAGCAACACAGGTACTGGCCACTGAAGGTCAAAACCCTCCCACGGCCATCTTCCAGGCAGAGCGGAGATAAGTATCTGCCTTTCTGTCCTTCAAGGAACCCAGGTGCTCAAACGTCAGGAAAGACTGTTTTGCCGTGTAAAACACCGCCACATCTAATTTAGGGCAATGGTCCCACAAGGAACAATCAGACTCCTGGAAGGGATACTTCTTTTTAAACAAGGACGGAGGGTAAGCTCTCCTCTCTGGCTTCTCCCACTGGTCCGCTATCAGTCTCTTAACCTTTTCATGGAGAGGAAAGGAGTGCCGCCGCTTGTGTTCCAGTCCTCTGAACATTAGATCCTCAACAGATTCAGGATCCTTTGTCCCCACCAGGCCCATTGTAGCTCTGACTACCTTTATCAGGTGATTAACTTCAGCAGCAGGAAAACAAGGCCTGCCCCCCACATTGTCCTCGGAAGATGAACCTGGAGATATTCCAGTCCTC
The DNA here is from genome assembly GCF_048569485.1 of Anomaloglossus baeobatrachus. Lineage (NCBI taxonomy): Eukaryota > Metazoa > Chordata > Amphibia > Anura > Aromobatidae > Anomaloglossus > Anomaloglossus baeobatrachus. The sequence continues at coordinate 761,814,442 of NC_134354.1, forward strand.
TGAACATTAGATCCTCAACAGATTCAGGATCCTTTGTCCCCACCAGGCCCATTGTAGCTCTGACTACCTTTATCAGGTGATTAACTTCAGCAGCAGGAAAACAAGGCCTGCCCCCCACATTGTCCTCGGAAGATGAACCTGGAGATGATGAGGAGGAATCAGACGCAGAGTCTGAGGCTTCTCCCGACTCCCGATCCTGCACTCTGGTTTTGATTGAGGTGGCAGAAATGGGAGGCAGAGAAAACCCCTTCATGGACTCCCTGACCTCTGCTCTAATGACTTCCTTGAGACTAGATGCAATGTCCGGTGCTTCCTCAGCAATCATCTTCTGAATATAGATATTACATAATTTCTTCAGGTAGTCAGAGTGCCCCCTTCACACGTGCGTTTAAATTAAGTACGTGTTACGCATAACGTATTTCATGTCCGTGTTGCGTTTTTATCGTCCGTTTTCTGGCTCCGTGTGTGATGGGTGTGTCATCCGTATGTCCGTATGAGATGTCTGTGTGTCCGTGTTTGTAGTCTGTGTGTAATCCGTATTCCATGCGTATGCCATCCGTTTTCTTAGTACGTGTAGCAGGAAAAAGTCTTGTAATTAATGGGATAATATGTTGCTGCTGTGTTCATTTGTTAGGTTAACAAGATAAGAAGCCCAATCAACTGTGCCTGAGTTGGTGTGCAAAACTGGAGTGTTGTTTGGATGCTACTTGAAAATGTCTATTTCTAATGAGGCTCTACTGTTTCTGGCATGGCTTGTATCTAGACGTTTTGGCATAAGGAGACATATGATACAGTCTCCAGAAACTCCAGAAAGAAGAATGTGGGTTCACCCTATTGTCCTTATGCGTCCTACTTATGAACATTTCTATTGCCTTTATGGGGAATTAAGGAGATATCCAGCCAAATTTTCAGCATATTGCCGATTAAGTGTTGAGAGTTTTGACGCCATTCTGGAAATTCTCAGGCCTCACATCTAACTGCAGGACACATGTATGCGTCTATGTATTTAATCTGAAGAAAGATTGTTGGTGACGTTACGGTATGGTTTTTAAAAAAAAAAAAAAAATAGGCATGTATTGTGTAAATGTGTGTGTGTTAATAATCGATGTTTGTACATTAATGAGCAAATGACCAACTATATCATTGTTTAGCCAACAAAGTATTAAGAAAATAAAAATGTTGGTGAAAATTTAAGTTAATGGGTTTTTTAAAAAAAAATTATAAAAAGAAACCCCCAAAAAATGATGCTAAAACATGCTATTTATTAATTTAAATTTAAATTCTCCTTTGAAATCAGATGTGTCGTTATAATTTCAAATAGATAAGGTTGACTTTTGTTGTTTATATTTAATATCTTGCAGCAGCCTAAACATAATTTGCTATGTATTTTAATACACATCTCAATTTTCAAATCTTTAATTACATAGGTTCCTGCCGTCAAGAATGTCATATGGTGCTCTCAATTTTGATTTTCTACTGGACATGTCAACTATAAGTGGAATCATCAGACAAACGTGTGATGCATTATGGGACCATCTTAAAAGCCTAGTAATGCCACAGCCAACAAGACAAACATGTATGGACATAGCCCAAGGCTTTCAGGAGATTACTAATTTCCCACACTGTATAGGGGCATTGGACGGGAATCATATAAGAGTTTGTAAGCCACCTAATTCTGGCTCCAGATATTTTAATTTCCATAAGTATTTTTCTGTTGTGATTTTAGCCTTAGTTGATACTAATTATAAATTTATTTATGTGGACATAGGAGCATATGGAAGTTTATCAGACTCACGAATATTTTGATCATCTAGATTGGCTAGACGGTTGGTATCAATGGATTTAGATTTACCTTCACCCTCATTACTGACTGGAACTTCTGGTCCTCCAGTTCCATATGTAATGGTGGCTTATGAGGGCTTCGCATTATCCACAAACATAATGCGACCCTTTCCAAGACGGGGAATTGATTCTGTTAAAGCCCAATTTAACAGTAGACTTAAGGTTGCACGCACTTATGTAGAATGTACCTTTGGTATACTTGCTGCCAAATGGAGAATATATCATACCACTATGCAACTGAACCAAAGCAATGTTCAGGCTGTGACTAAAGCTACAATAGTGTTGCACAACTATTGTAGAATACATGAAGGTACGGTCATGAGTGACATAACATCACAAACTACCAATGACACTGTGTCAAGCAATGTGATGAAAAAGAATCACAATTGTTTGTCTGGCTTGCAAGTTAGAAATCACTGTTAGATATTTTGTTCAAAATTAAAATGTATTATAGTTTGTAAAAATGAGTGGCATATGGTTTAACCTTGTTTAATGTACTTTTAGTTAAAATTATTTAACAATTGAAAAATACAAAAAATATATTGTTTAAAAAGTTGCCATATGTTAAAGACATATATAGAGCTAACAAATTTAAGAATAAATTTGCCTTTTTCTGCTGATTTTGGGTTGTCAAACTATTGTTTACATTTTACACCTACCAAATAATGTTCTTCTATAACTTAAGTTTCAGAAATAATGTTTAATATTAAAAAATAGTGTATTATTTAATTATTAAAAATAATGTAATTTTTTTCATTCAAATATAAGCAATAAAATAGTGTATGTTGTTTTAAAAAAAAAGTTTGGAAACCAAAATGAATCCTTCCAAAAAATTTTTTTTTCTTTTTGTTTAAAAAATTTTTTTTTTAAAAAAGTTAACTTTGACACAAATGTTTCATATGTTAAATATAGGCATAATTTTTATGTACACTTTTTTTAATTTAAACATTGTTGTTAATCAATAAAACAAAAACTCAGTCCAAAATTGTGCTTAATTTAGTATGGAACTTTTTTTTTCACTTTATTATTTTAAGAAATGATGATTTTCATTTATACTACCCTTTTATGCCAATGGCTACATGTTAATTCAAAAACACAACTGAAAATCAACATTGTTACACATCTGTGGCTTACTTTAGCAATGTACTCATGTGGAAACATATTCATAAAACAGACAATTTGAAATTAGACAATATTCGTTTGAATTTGACATTGTTATTAAAAAACTTTATAAACTAACAGTATATTTATGTTAATGTTGTGTTGGTACACAACATCAAAATCAGATTATAATTTTGTAAATGATATAATCTTTATCCAAATTTTTTTTAAAAAAAATATAAAAAAAAAAGAATGTAATTGGGTAAAAACACAAGTATATAAAATTTGGATTGTTTTGTTTTTTCTATCAAAATGTAGTTTTTGAATTCTACACTACATTATCAATGTTAACAAAGTTTTTTATTGCTAACATTTTTTCAAAAAACTTATAATAAAAAAAAAATCTTGTGTCATTGACCTGTTGACACAACATTGCTATTTTTATTTTTAAAATAAAAAAACAAACAGTTTAAGCATTATAATGTAATATGACACAGTTCATGTACTAATTAAGTCATCAAGACTTGAAACTGTCTCCTGTGTTGCTGTATTGTTTGTTTCAGTTTCGGCCATTGTTTGAGGAACAAATGTAGAGGATTGATTTTTATTGACATTGGTGGTTACTCCTGGATCTTGAGCAGATGTTGGCTGTAAAATATTTGTAGAATTAGCATATATGGGTTGTGCCAATGTTTGACCCAACAGAAGTTGAGTTTGGATCTGAGGCTGCTGTGTGTATGAGTAATTTGTTGCAAGTTGTTGCCCCTGTATGAATGGTTGATTAAGATTTTGACCTAGGAAAAAAAGATTGTGGGTATGTTGAAACTTGGTTAGTTGGTTGTCTTGGTAGCATACTTGTTGTGTTGATGTATGTTTGTGTTTGATTTTGGAAAAAAATCATTGGGTACATTTGGGTTTGTGGTTGTGACATGTGAGTCTGTTACAAACCGGCGCCGCCATAGCCACAAGCAGCCTGCTGCGGTTCCTGTTGCGCCCAGGCGGCGGCTGCCGTTCTTGGCCGTGCCTCGGGTCGTCCAGTTGGCTGTTCCTTCCACCACGTCTAAGTGTGGAGAGGCGGCTAGTGCGCATGCGTGCGCCGATTTACCCCAGCCAGAGTTTAAGCCCGGTGTTTTGCCTAGTGAGCATGCTCAGCCTGTTTGTATTATGTCTGAGACTAAGTCCTCAGTTCAGGCTACTGAGCATGCTCCCACAATTAACCCTAACAGCCTCTTTGCACAGGTACTTGGACTTTGTGCTGTGTCTAAGTTCTGGGATGTGCCTACTGAGCATGCTCAAACTGATAGTCTGCTTTCTAAGACTGTGGCTCAGGCTACTGAGCATGCTCAGGCACTTAGTGCATCAGAGGCTAGGTCCGGTAAGGACCTCACTGAGCATGTCCGTGAGGTGGTAGGCCCTGATAGGGCAGAGGGTGTCAGGTGTCCTGATGACGTGGCAACTCCGGACTGGCTCGCAGAGGCCCGCCCCTATGATCTGGCACCTCAGTATTGGTCGTCAGACGATGACTGGTGAAGTGTTTGGGGCGTGGCTGCCATGAGGTCATCAATGACGTGGCGGTTCCGGATAGGTCGCATGTGACGTCACTGATGACATGGCACTCTGCTATAGGACCTTGGTGGTTCCACCCTGGGTTTGGGGCGGACCCAGGTTATAAAAGGGGCTGGAGACAACATGGAGGGGCGCAGTCTTCACTTTTGCTCAGTCAGAGCACACCTCCATGTTAGAGCCTCATTGCGGCATAAGCCTATGTTGGGAAGCGGTAGGTAGGGTTAGGCGAACGGTGCCTGTCACGCCAAGATTCGTGGCTCGGCACATCAGGGTCAGGCGCCGTGCTTCCCTCCTGCCGTTCCAGTCTTGCTATAGCAGCCCAGTGGCGTCAACTGGGCTGCGGCTGCTGTACTTCCTTTCCGATTGTGCTCCCTACGCACACGGACAATGCACCTGCTGCGCCACCTGTCTGATTGTGCCCCCTACGCACACGGACAACGCACCTGCTGCTCCACCTGTCCGATTGTGCTCCCTACGCACACGGACAACGCACCTGCTGCGCCACCTGTCCGGTTGTGCCCCCTACGCACACTGACAGCATACCCCAGGACCCCTGTGAAGTTAACAGGGTGTTCCTTATCCTCCTCGGCTTCCCGGTCAACGCTACTGGTGTACCCAGCTGGCCTGACGTGTCCTACACACACGTGGCCAGTCGAGAGGTGGCCAGAAACGCTAATCGGAGGACCGCTCGGCCTGACGTGTCCTACACACGTGGCCGACAGGGCGCTTTCGTGGCGGTCTTCCGGTCAACGCTACCTGATTACCACCCGGCCTGACGTGTTTCCTGCACACGTGGTTGGTGTAGCGCTAGGTGCACCAAAACGCTAATCGGGTTGTCGTCCGGTCTGACGTGTCCCAACACACGTGACCGGTTCCCAGAGTTCCTGGGTTATCTCAGAGCCATCCAGCTCTATAGTCTCCGCCTAACCCTCAGGTGCCAGCAGCTCCTTTGTCATCTGGAGCACGGTGGGCCCCGACTGGCGATTAGGATATATACCCCCTGGTCCTAAACTGCCGGTCCCCCCGTAACAGAGTCATCACACTGCTAGATTGGCCAGTAACTATATTGGATATAGATGATTGTTGTCTATTAATGTGGGTTTGAGTATCAATATTTTGGGGATTTTGGGTTCCTATGTTGGGGACATTTGATGCAGCATTCATGTTAGCATTATTTTGAGTCAAGAGTGGAGCAAATACATCCATGTTTGGATTATTGAAGTTAGCACGCCATTGCTCAATGCCTGCTAGGACATGGTTTGGCAGAGGATTAGTTTGACAGGCGGATATTAAAGTTAGTATAGCTGCTCTCAAACGTTCTTGATGGTCTGAATGTATTTTTGCTAGGCAAGGTGCCATGGATCTGCAAAAACGTTCTGTTTCTGGCAATAAAGAATTCACTATTGCCATTACTCGTGTATCTATGATTTTTGGTAATGATCTTATATCCTCTGGCCGTTTGAGTCGAGTCTACGTACCCGATATGTTTGAGTATTGAAACGTGGTACAGTATTTGTGATGGAGGATGGTGCAACATTTGTAGAAGTGGGTTGGGTTGTGCTTTGTGTTAGATTATTACTTGACCCTGCCCCTGCATCACTAGATACCTGATACACAATATTATTTTGGGTATTCTGACTTTCAGTTACATTTGTAAGGGGCGGCTCAACTTCTGATGCCGAAGTAGCTGTAGCAGATGGAGCAGCAGATGGTATTTCATCGGAGTCATCAAAGTTATTGTCTGTTCTAAAAATTGAAAAATACAAATTGAATGTATATTATAAATATTTGGCTTTGTGAATAATGTATATTACATGAAACATGTTGCACAATTTTTAAAAATAATTTTTTAACTTACTGTGTGACCTCCATGATAGGCCTTAAAAATTCTAAATTTGCAAAATACACATTTTCTTTTCCTTGTACAGTCATATGAAAAAGTTTGGGCACCCCTATTAATGTTAACCTTTTTTCTTTATAACAATTTGGGTTTTTGCAGCAGCTATTTCCGTTCCATATATCTAATAACTGATGGACTGAGTAATATTTCTGGATTGAAATGAGGTTTATTGTACTAACAGAAAATATGCAATCCGCATTTAAACAAAATTTGACCGGTGCAAAGGTATGGGCACCTCAACATAAAAGTGACATTAATATTTTGTAGATCCTCCTTTTGCAAAAATAACAGCCTCTAGTCGCTTCCTGTAGCTTTTAATGAGTTCCTGGATGAAGGTAGATTTGACCATTCCTGTTTACAAAACAATTCCAGTTCAGTTAAGTTTGATGGTCGCCGAGCATGGACAGCACGCTTCAAATCATCCCACAGATTTTCAATGATATTCAGGTCTGGGGACTGGGATGGCCATTCCAGAACATTGTAATTGTTCCTCTGCATGAATGCCTGAGTAGATTTGGAGCGGTGTTTTGGATCATTGTCTTGCTGAAATATCCATCCCCTGCGTAACTTCAACTTCGTCACTGATTCTTGCATATTATTGTCAAGAATCTGCTGATACTGAGTTGAATCCATGCGACCCTCAACTTTAACAAGATTCCCGGTGCCGGCATTGGCCACACAGCCCCAAAGCATGATGGAACTTCCACCAAATTTTACTGTGGGTAGCAAGTGCTTTTCTTGGAATGCCGTGGTTTTTTTGCCTCCATGCATAACGCCTTTTTGTATGACCAAACAACTCAATCTTTGTTTCATCAGTCCACAGGACCTTCATCCAAAATGTAACTGGCTTGTCCAAATGTGCTTTTGCATAAGTCAGGTGACTCTGTTTGTGGCGTGCTTGCAGAAACAGCTTCTTTCGCATCACTCTCCCATACAGCTTCTCCTTGTGCAACTTGCGCTGTATTGTTGACCGATGCACATTGACACCATCTGCAGCAAGATGATGCTGCAGGTCTTTGGAGGTGGTCTGTGGATTGTCCTTGACTGTTCTCACCATTCTTCTTCTCTGCCTTTCTGATATTTTTCTTGGTCTGCCTCTTCTTAGCTTAACAAGATCTGTACCTGTGTTCTTCCATTTCCTTACTATGTTCCTCACAGTGGAAACTGACAGTTTAAATCTCTGAGACAACTTTTTGTATCCTTCCCCTGAACAACTATGTTGAATGATCTCTGTTTTCAGATCATTTGAAAGCTGTTTTGCGGAGCCCATGATGCCACTCTTCATAGGAGATTCAAATAGATCAACTTGCAAGTGGCCACCTTAAATACCTTTTCTCATGATTGGATACACCTGCCTATGAAGTTCAAAGCTCAATGAGGTTACAAAACCAATTTAGTGCTTTAGTAAGTCAGTAAAAAGTAGTTAGGAGTGTTCAAATAAAGAAATTGATACAGGTGCTCATACTTTTGCACCGGTCAAATTTTGTTTAAATGCGGATTGCACATTTTCTTTTAATACAATAAATCTCATTTCAATCCAGAAATATTACTCAGTCCATCAGTTATTAGATATATGAAACTGAAATAGGTGTTGCAAAACCCAAATTGTTATAAAGAAAAAAGTTTAACATTAATAGGTGCCCCCAAACTTTTCCATATGACTGTATTTGCAGAAGTGGATGGTATTGGGTTAAATTCCCACCTGTATTGGTCCCATGCAGAACGCCATCTTCTTTTCACCAAATCCACTGTGCCCATTAGGTTTTTATAGGAGTTGTACAAATGGTGTTGCGGAAAAAAAAAAAACATTAACATCATTGTATTACACACACAACCCTCCAAACCATACGTGCAAATGAATATATCACGCAATATATTATGTGCATGCTACCATTACTAATTTATGATGGGAAAACATACATGTAATGGGAACACACATGGGTTAACTTACCAAATTTAGCTCTTTTTCCTGGTGAACAACAATCCCATCCATTGTTAGGATACACATCCTCTCCTCTGCTACCACCTTCCATGTGAGTTCAACTATAACACGGTCACGGTAGCCATCAGTCCTTGTATCCCATAATTCGGGGTGCTGCCCCATGGTAGCTATCAAACGTTCGGTATCCACCCGAGGAGCCATGGTTTGGTATTGATAGAATTACAATTTCCACTGGGATATATGAGGAACAATGAACAACACACCTTCCCTCACTGTGTCCTGCCAGAAAAATGTGATTTCCAACTGATCTTTTCTAATAAGATGTACCTGTTTGAAAATGATACAATCATTGCCCTATTTGTAGAAAAAAACGGCTACGGACCACACGGAGATGCATCCGTGTCACGTACGTGTGCTCACGTACCCATTGAGTTTAATGGGTCCGTCTATGCGTGTTCCGTGAGAAAAACGGACATGCATCCGTGTTTTACGGACAAACAAACGTATCACGCACACAGACACACGCACCGTATGGAATAACGTACGTGTAACTGCATACATTGATTAACATTGAAGTGCATGTGCCTGTGTCTCCGGTACGTGCAGGAACGGACCAAACACGTACCGGAGACACGTGCGTGTGAAGGGGGCCTAAGGCACATTCTTTGTGTTTAATCTTCTCTGACCTTTTCCTAGGTTTCTCCTAAGAATAGAGGAAGAAGAAGGGAAGCCCTATTAATGGGAATAGGTAACCCCAAACACTCACCCACAGCTGGCCATACGGTACCGGGTCATGCGAACGAATAGGTCTCTTGGGACTCCTGCGTGGAGGTGAGGATCTCTTGTCAGGAAGTCACCCACTGGAGACTACCACCACTTCCATGATGCGGTGTCTGCTTCTGCGGGCTCTTGTCAGTGAGCTCACGCTCCTGGGATTCTTCCCTAAGCTCCTCCATACTGAATCTGGAGGGTGAGCACCATGGAGCGCCTACAGCTTCCCTTTATGCGCTGGAGGCAGAGAAGCTGTGGGCAGCGCCATCTTGGAGCCACTGCGCATGCGCAGAGGCGACTTCCTGTTCCCGATTACGTCAATGCCGGTCCCGGAATCCGACCGCAGAGGAATCACTGCGCCGCCTCGGTCCATGTGCAGGGCCAGCCACCGGGCGCCGAGACAGGGACACAGTCGGGAGATGGAGCTGCGAATCCTGCAGGGACAGCCACCGGGCTGATCCATCCCAACTGACTTGCTGCAGGGCCAGTCACCGGACGCCGAGCAGGTAAGCGCACGAACACACAGGGAAAGAGCTAACTCCCCTTGTCTTCCAGGATGCTCTCAGAGTCAAAAACACCACACCCCGGGAACTTCGTCCTTCACTGTGGCAGCACCACAGCTTTTCAGGGTCTCCCATCTTGGGACAGAAAACCAAAACTGAGGCGAAAGAGAGGAGCCGCCCTTTTATTTCAGTGGGTTTCCTGTCCTAAGATGGGGGACCTACATCTCTGGTGTCGCTGTCGTGGTGAAGGGAAAAGGTGCTGTACATTTCTCTTGGACTGCCACAAGTGACATTCGGCCTATTGGCCTTCGCCAGATCGGACCCTGTAGTTAAAAAGTAATACATAAAATAATAACATAGACACCAATTAATGATAGATGAAAACATATGTAATAATACAGCAATTATTATGCAATAACAGTATGGATATATGCAAGTGTAGATCATCATCCACCAAGTACAATAAAGTTATAATAAGAAATATCCAAAATATGAGAAAGAACTGAAATATAAGGTGTCAATATATAATCAAATGAGTAGGTGAAACGCATAGTGACGTAGATGTACTTGTCACAAGAATATGTGTGGTGTGTCAAAAAAAGATATGAGCGGTAATGGAATATATAGGGAACTAGATGACAGAATAGAGTGGTATGCACATCCAAATATGAATACCTGATATATAGAGAGAGAGATATAGTGATTATTCATTGTATGAAAACATTGTATGTAATATGTATAATATAGCTTGTGGGACAGAGTACCTGAATTCAGGAGTGGCAATATGAGAAGATTGGTTTAACCAACAAGGTCTTATCATGAAAAAGACATCTGAATGAAAAATAGTAGACAATAAATTGATAGATATAGTGAAGTCCACCAGTAATTATCAATTTTAATAGTATACCTATAGATAGGATCGTTTTAAGAGTGGCAGATTAGATGTACCGAAAGATAAGTAGCCTAGTAATCGTCCTGCGGCAGCAGAGGAGATAGACTTGGTGATACTGTAAATATAGTATATAACTATAAGAAAATAATAACCAGATTCTGATGATATACAATATTTAATGTCATATTAAGTAGTCCTACTTGGTTTATAGGACCAGGCAAATTGCAGAAAAGACATCAATATGGCATATGAAACCCACAATACTGCATGGGAACAAAATTGTATTAATATGTGACTAAATGATCAACTGGTTAATAGATAATAAATAATAATTCTACCTATGATATCTTACATAGGAGACCAAATTATGTGTAATGTCAAAATACACCATGGGCCATAAAAGGATATTAGGTTATATCAAGGAAAAAATCCTAGAGTCACACTCTAGGGAAAGAAAATCATTTTTTTTTTAAAAAAGTAAGAAGCAGTTGAAGATAGTGGCCAATACAGGGTTAAACTGTGTGGCATGTGAATGTCAGGGAAGTACATACCTAGTAATAAGGAATGTTCATAGGTGGAAGGAACAGCTCAGATAGCGAGGAGGTAGTATGACCTTACAGGATTCTATAAAGACTGGAAGAATGTAAGTCTAAGTAACAACGATGGGGTTCTATATTATCCACCTGGTGAAAAACACTTATCAGTGACCCCCAGGACGGTAGTAGGTAAGTGTGCCCATATGCGTCCTGCTGCCCGCCGTGTAGCTTAGGCTACTTTCACACATCTGTTTTTTGGCATCAGGCACACATCCGGCGTTTGCCTGATGCAACGGATCTGGCGCAGATTACGCAAAAACTGATGCGCCGCATCCCTTTTTTATGACTGATTCGGCGCATCCGTTTTGTCCGTTTTTTGCCGGATCCGTTTTTTACAATAAATTGGAGCATGCTCATTTTAAAAAATCCGGCGGCCGCATCCGGTTTTTGCCGCATTACTCCGGGTCTGGCGTCCATAGGCTTCCATTGTAAATCATGCCGTATTGCACCGGATCCGGCGCAATGCGTTTTTTTTTTGTCAAAGACAAAAAACTTTACAAAAGACGTTCCATCTGGCCGCCACATTAGCCAATTACGCCTCATCCGGCAAAGGCTGGATGCAATGCAATGCCATCCAGCACAATCAGGCGCTAATACAATTCAATGGGGATAAAACGGATCCAGCGCCGGATCCGTTTTATCCGTTTTTGTCCGGATTGTGCCAGATGGAAAAAAACTGATGTGTGAAAGTGGCCTAAGAAACTGCCGTTTTTATGCTGCTGTTTGCGCACAGTGTTTTATGCAACATTCAGTCTATGAAACGCAGAAGTGAGTGAGTGAATCGCAGTCAGCGCCTGCGCAGTGATTGCTTTGGCAGACTGATAGGAGGTGGAGTTTGAAAGCAGGAAAGCCCGTCTTGGAGTTGAAAGTGCAGCATTAGCAGGATAAGTGACAACTAGTGCATAGTAGGTGAACGATTATTGATTCTGAAAAAGAGAAAAAAAAGAAATTAATGACGTCCTAATGAACACATGCATATATAACATATACTAAAAATATAGTCATTGGGGGGGGGGTTCTTTTATTAAACGAAGGAAACCAACAATTTTGATCACGTGTGTAGTACGCCTTATTTGTTGTATAACGTGTCTGTAATCATAATTACCATTTTTATCTTGTATTTTCACATTCCATGGTATGGTTTTTATTGCATTTTTTTTTCAATATAACTTTTATTAATAGGGATGATCAAATACCCTATTATTCGCTTCGACGGATATCCAGTGAATACCTCACCACTATTCGAGTATTCACGAATATTCGACCACCAATGTAAGTCTATGGGAAACCAGAATAATTTTACGTCGGACCTGTCGGTGAGCTGTGGTGAATGACTGAGGAAAAGGCTGATATGGATGGGAAAAGGCTGAAACAGTATGGGCACAGCCTGTAGAAGGTGCCTGACTGCATTTCTGGTGTCTTTGAATAATGTGGTCAGAGCAGGACGCGGCGTTTACCTAGTCGCCAGAGCAGCTCTCAAACCAAAGTAAAAGAGGGGAGATTGCGAAGAAACAGTTTCTAGTACCTAATAACTGTAATAAAACGTCAAATCAAGCCCCAACCTCCCAAAAAAACCACTTTAGCATATGTTCACACGTTTTTTTACATTTTTCCTTCTTTTTCGATTAGAAAGGGCTGTAATTTATACATTATATTGGTGTCTGTCTCACACCTCCTTTTTTGGGACATATTTAACAGCACTTTAAAAGGTCAGCTACAATGTGCCCGTTGGGATGTTGACCTTGCCCTCCTTCTTCTCCACCAGCACCACCGGCTCCAGTGGCCCTCTATTCAAATGGAGAAAGGGCCACTGGCTGTCCTCAAATCTCAGAATTTTTAGGGTTCTCAGGTGGGCCCTGTAACATACATTGGGGAGGAATGGCAGTCATTTGTAGTGTTCTGCGTCCTCTATATCATTAGTGTGAAAGTTGGAATATGTACTCCATAACACTTTACAGTGCTATTGCCAATGTAGCCATTTGGATGTTGGCCTTGCCCTCCTCCTCCTCCATCAACACCACCGGCTCCAGTGGCCCTCTATTCAAATTCTATTCAAATGATTCAGAGGTGTATGTTTTATGGACAAATGAACGCCACGCTGGGACATTGAAGCTGATGTCGTTGATGATGGTTTCATCTGACCAAAAGCAGGTTGGGAGCAGGAGGCATCATCGCCTGCTTCCTAGACCGCAGTTTGTGAAGCGTGCAGCACCGTGGAAGTGGCAGTTGTTTCACTCTGGAACTCAAGCTTTATTCCACTAGCTGACACCGAGGATTTAAAAAAGATTCCGTTTCCTCAGGGGGAAATGGTTCAAAGACCATGTAGCACAGCATCAGAAGGTACTCCCAACAGCTTATTTAAAAAAAATGGTAGGATAAGCAACAGGGAATAACATGCTAAGGAGTTTAATACATTCAGTTTCCCCAGGGGATAATGGTTCAGACACAATGGAGCACTGCATCAGTTGGTACTCCCAACAGCTTTTTATTAAAAAATGGTACCATAAGCAACAGGGCATAACATGCCAAAGAGTTTAATACATTCAGTTCCCCCAGGGTGTAGTCGTTCAGACACCATGTAGCTAAGCATCACAATTTACTCCCATCAGCTTTTTTTTTTTTAAAAAAATAGCATAAGCAACAGGGCATAACATGCCAAGGAGTTTAATACATTCATTTTCTCACACCGCCAAAAGGTAGCAGAAAGCCTCTGTTCCCACAAGCCGATACGGCAAACTCTCAAGGCTATCAATCGTGCAATGTGTGCACTTATGGTTTCTGCCCTTGGGTGCATAACGGTGTATTTTCGCTTCTTTTTAAAGGTCTCTGGTAAGGACAACTGAACGGAACGCTAGGACTCCGAAGCGGATGTGGTCGTTGATCTTTGAGTTTGGCCAACATCAGGTTGGGAGAAGGAGGCATCAGCGCCACCTTCTTGCACACCAGTGTGGGAAGCAGGCAGCCCAGGGGAAGTGGCAGAGTTTTGAGTCTGGAACTCAAGCTTTAGGCTATGTGCACATGTTGCGTTTTTTTCAGCGCGGAAAAAAACGCACCCTCTGGCAGAGGGGAGAATTGTAAACAATGCTTTTTGAGAAAAACGCATCGAAAGCACATGCGTTTTTCATGTGTTTTCCATGCGTATTTTAGGTGCGTTTTTTAAGACTTGTCAGTGTTAATAAAGTTGGTTGAACACAGACCTTTGGAAAAAAAAACCTGTGATGTCATTTCTTTCTTCTCCACATTCTCTACATTCTCCATTGTGGAAACAGAGTGATCTTGGCTGTAATAAAAAAATGCCACAACCCACAGGACAGATACGTCTACGCAGGGCCCAACGAAGTCAGCTGCTTATTCTACTGTTATTACTTTGTCGTCGTAGACGCCAGGTAATTTTTTGCCCAAAATTGTATAACGTTTCTGTTTTCTTTGTTGTTCTCTCTATTAACCAATACAATATGTTGTAGGCAATGACCAAAAGGATGTGGGTGCATCCTCCTGTTATGGCACGTGAGGAGAAAGGCCATTTCACCTTACTGTACAGCGATTTAAGGCGGTGAGCATAACCTAGTCTTTTTATTTTGCTACATATGTATATCTTTATGTAATACCATATTTCTATATGAGTCTCTATAGGTTATTTTCCTTTTTTTGTTGACATATACAATCTGGATCTAAGGCCCTGTGCGCACTTACCGGTTTTTGCAGCGGATTTCCTGCGGTTTGGCTGCATGTTTTGCTGCATAACATCTCTGCAGTGATTCACCAGCAAAACCTATGGGAAAAAAAAATGCTGTGCGCCCTTTGCGGAATTTGACAGCTGCATGTTTTGCAGCAGGATTCCCGCTGCAAAAACAATTGCATGTCACTTCTGTTCCGCACGTCGCTGCGGGATTTCACTCCATTGACTGTAATGTAATCGTGAAATCCCGCAGGGAATAACGCAGGCAGCAAATTCTGTGCACTTCATTGCATTTTCATGCGTTATTCACTACGGTATTTCACGGTTTACCTGCGGTAATGCACATTGCTGCCCTGCGATTTGCAGGGAAGTGATGTTATTATGACAGGAAGAGGAAGCGGAGCAGGGAGTAAACACACACACATCACAGACCCAGGCATAGAACACACACACACATCACAGACCCAGGCATAGAACACACACACACATCACAGACCCAGGCATAGAACACACACACATCACAGACCCAGGCATAGAACACACACACACATCACAGACCCAGGCATAGAACACACACACATCACTCACACACAGACATATAGAATACACATACAAATCAAGCGGACAAATTTAATAAACAAAACATGTGCTCCGCCTTTTTTTACCGTCCAGCCAGGTAAACACATAGTGGCGGCCCGGTATTCTCAGGCTGGGGAGGGCGGGGGGCAGGGTTAATGCCCCCCTTTTCCTGCAGCCGAGAATATCAGCCGCAGCTGCCCCGGGACTGTCGCATCCATTATGCAGCAGTACCGGAGTGTCCCCGGCTCTTCCTGTTGCCGTGATGCAGTGGCAATCAGGGTAATATAAGTAGTTAATGGCGGCGCATCGCCACCACCAAGTCCAGGCTTGATCATGGCAGCGTCTATGTGACAGCTGACATGATCAACCCGTAAGTAAAGTGAATAAACACACACACCGAAAAATACTTTATTTTAAATAACACACAAAAAAAGTGTTTGTTTGATCTCTGTAATTTCTGCTTCTAGTTGTTACTGCCCAGGTTTTTTTTCTAATTTTTTTTTTTTTAAAAGCTGTCCAGACAAATTCATTTCTTTTTGTCGGCTACCCATCCACGCTTTTGATCGCCTACTGTCAATGGTCAAAAGAGAGCTAACATATAAGGACAGTGTGATGCGACAGTCTATCTCTGCTGAGGAAAGGCTGCTCATCACCTTGCGGTAAGTTGTAATGTACTATATACAAAACACTGTTTTTTGTTGATTGTGTGTCTGCTACAGGAATCTGCACCCTTGTTTATTCTCGACATTTTGGCCACACTCATGTGACACAGGGAATGACGTAGACTATGTTTTGATTGTAAAAATGTTAACGTCGCACTTAAATTAATTTCACAAAAAATCTGGCTCCATTAAAGTCAATATAGCTGTTACACAATGCAGCCTGAACTTGAGGAGAATGCGCAGCCACCACCTTTGTATGTAATGTTTCTTGTCACAACACAGCCAGTAATAAAAGACACAAAGAAATGCACACAAAGAGATAGAAAGAGAGAGGGAGACATCGAAATAGTGGGAGTGAAAACAAAAGAAATGTCACGTTCAACACCGTGTAGTGAACCTACTTGACATGTCTAAACGAAATGGGTGAATTCAATTGCAATGTATGTAATTTTAAATGTCAAAAACTGGTTTTCATTTCATTTTCTTTTCTTTTCCAGATTTCTTGCCACTGGAGAGAGTTTTGCATCCCTGCATCTTCAATTTTGGGTTGGTAAATCTACCATTTCCAAAATTGTGAGGTGCACATGCAACTTGATCTGGCAGAAGTTGCAGCCCATAGTGATGCCTTCCCCAACCGAGGAAACTTGGCTACAGGTTGCGGCAGGCTTTCAGACTGTGGCCAACTTCCCCAACTGCATAGGTGCCGTTGATGGCAAACATGTTAGGGTTCAGAAGCCACCGCGATCAGGCTCAAATTTTTTTAATTACAAATAATATTTTTCTGTGGTCCTCATGGCGGTGGCTGATGCCCATTACAACTTTGTGGCCATTGATGTTGGTGCTTATGGCAGTACGGGAGATTCTCGGGTGTTGAAAAATCACAGATTGGACTGCAAATTCTTCAAGATTGCGGAACACTCCCAGCCCCTCAACCTTTGCCGGGCTCCACAGATCCAGTCCCCTTTGTGATGATATCGGATGAGGCCTTCCCTTTACTAACAAACCTGCTGCGCCCATACCCACGGAGAGGACTCGATGACCGGCGGAGGATTTTTAACTATCGGCTGAGTCGTGCACGTAGATATGTGGAGTGCACCTTTGGAATCATGAGTAGTCAGTGGAGGATCTTTCACACATCCATCCAGTTAAAACCAAGCACGGTTGATGCTGTCATAAAAGCGTGCTGTGCTCTCCACAATTTTGGTCATCAGTACACCACTGATGTATTTGAAGAAGCACAGGCACGAAGCTTTATGCCAGTATTAACCGTTTCTGGTCGGCCAAGTAACTCTGGTGTCTCTGTGCGAGATACCTTCACTGACTACTTTATGAGTCCTGAAGGTGCCGTGCACTGGCAATACTCCAGTGTCGGTGTTGTGCAGCCTGATCAGCAGAGAAGACAGGAACCCGCTTGAAAGACAAGATGTTACAAGTTTTTGCACCAGTCATTAGCATGGTACACTTTGGCCAGCGACCTTTGTGCTAACAGTCTGACATGTTTGTGTTTTTTTAATTAAAAATGTGTTGTTTTTAAAGAATGTTTTTTTATATGTAAAAACTTGAATGTTTTAAAAACCTTGAATTTAAATAACACACACACAGCAAATATAGTGTATAACAATATATTTATTAAACTTTTTATTACTAAACAAATATAACTTTTTTATTTAATGAAATGATTAATTTAACCCCTTCAGCCCCCAGCCTGTTTTCACCTTAAAGACCCGGCCATTTTTTACATTTCTGACCAGTGTCACTTTGACAGGTTATAACTCTGGAACGCTTCAACGGATCCTGGTGATTCTGACATTGTTTTTTCGTGACATATTATACTTTATGTCAGTGGTAAATTTAGGCCGATATGTTTTGCGTTTATTTGTGAAATTTTCGAAAATTTGGCGAAAATTTTCAAAATTAGAAATTTTATGCCCATAAATCTGAGAGATATGTCACACAAAATAGTTACTAAATAACATTTCCAACATGTCTGCTTTACATCAGCGCTATTTTCGAAACAATTTTTTTTTTCGTTAGGAAGTTAGAAGGGTTCAAAGTTCATCAGCAATTTTTCATTTTTACAACAAAATTTACAAAAAAAAATTTTTTAGGTACCACATTACATTTGGAGTGACTTTGAGAGGCCTAGGTGACAGAAAATACCCAAAAGTGACCCCATTCTAAAATCTGCACCCCTCACTCTGCTCAAAACCACATCCAAGAAGTTTATCAACCCTTTAGGAGCTTCACAGCAACCAAATCAATGTAGAAAGAAAAAATGAAAATTTAACTTTTTTACACAAAAATGTTACTTTAGCCATAAAATTTAGCATTTTCACAAGGGTATCAGGAAAAAATGCTCCATAAAATTAATTGTGTGTGTTCTCCTGAGTACACTGATATCTCTTATGTGGTGGAAATCAATTGTTTGGGCGCACGGCAGGGCTCAGAAGGCAAGAAGCGTCATTTGACTTTTCAAACGCAAAATTGTCTGGAATAGTTAGTGGATGCCATGTTGTGTTTGGAGACCCCCTGAGGTGCCTAAACAATGGATCTCCCCCACAAGTTACCCCGTTTTGGAAACTAGACCCCTCATGGAATTTATCTAGATGTTTAGTGAGCACTTTGAACCTCTGGGGGCTTTACAAAAGTTAATAACGAGCCGTGAAAATAAAAAAAAAAAAAATTACCACAAAATTGTTACTTCTACCAGATAGCTTTTTTTTTTTACAAGGGTATCAGGAAAAATTGCACCATAAAATGTATGAGAACCCCCCCCCCCCGGTTATGTGGCGTATATCAGGTTCCCGCACCGTTTATGTGGCTTATGGAAGATTCCTCCCCGTTATGTGGCGTATATCAGGTTTCCCCCCCCCGTCTATGTGACTTATGGAAGATATCCCCCCCGTCTATGTGGCTTACATCGTGCATCAGGTTCCCCCCCGTCTATGTGACGTACGGAATGTCCCCCCCCCGTTTATGTGGCTTATGGAAGATCCCCCTCCCCCCCGTCTATGTGGCGTTCATCAGGTCCCCCCCCTCCGTCTATGTGGCTTATGGAAGATCCCCCCTCCCCCCGTCTATGTGGCTTTCATCAGGTCCCCCCCGTCTATGTGGCTTATGGAAAATCCTCCCCCCGTTATGTGGCGTACATCAGGTTCCCCACCGTCTATGTGACGTACGGAATGTCCCCCCATTTATGTGGCTTATGGAAGATCCCCCTCCCCCCCGTCTATGTGGCGTTCATCAGGTCCCCCCCCGTCTATGTGGCTTATGGAAGATCCCCCCTCCCCCTCTATTTGGCTTATGGAAGATCCCCCCCCCGTCTATGTGGCGTACAGAAGTCCCCCCCCCCCGTCTATGTGTTGTACGTCATTTTGTGTGTGTTATGGAGGAATGTTGGGATGGCACATGTTAATTTAGTACCCGGATGAGTGATAAACTTTGAAGCAGTTTATCACACAAAGTCCTGGTTTATCAGGACAAGTGTCGCATTGAAACACTGTGTCCTTCCTCACCCCCCTGCTATAGCACACCCGGCACCTTTTCTGAGATCTTCCTCTTCCGGTGGTTTGCGGTACCTCACCAGGAAAATGTTGCCCTGGTACCATGCGGGCACTTGCAGTTCCAGAGTTGCTAGGGACAGCTGCTTCTTCTCTTCCAAACATCAAGGTCTTGATGACTGCTTCCTGGAACTGAAGGAAGGTGTTGGCCTGGCCTGCACCTCGTGAGAGCACGAAAGCATTGTACAGTGCCATCTGCACGATGTGCACAGCCAGCTTCTTATACCACACCTTCACCTTCCGCATGGCATTATAGGGCTGGAGGACTTGATCGGAAAGATTAACTCCTCCCATATGTTTGTTGTACCCCAAGGCACAGTCCGGTTTGCGAACCTGTGCCGAGGTACCTCGAACACTGATGGCTGTGGTGCCGGGACCATGAATTGTGGTCAAGAAAAGGACATCCCTTCTGTCTTTGAACTTGACAACAACCATGTTGTCGCTACATTGGGCTCTACTCTCACCTCTTGGGAGCAGCTGCCCAATTAGCGTCACAGGGAGGCCCCTCTGATTTTTCTGGACAGTACCGCAAGATGCGGTACCTCTGGAAGAGTAGGATGCTTGTATAAAAATTATCAACATACAGGTGATAACCTTTATCAAACAGTGGGTGGATCAACTCCCACACAATTTTCCCACTCACCCCCAGAGTAGGTGGGCATTCTGGGGGTTGGATCTGCATGTCCTTCCCTTCGTAAACTCTAAAGTTGTGAGTGTACCCTGAGGTACTCTCGCACAACTTATAGAGTTTAATGCCGTACCTTGCCCTTTTACTGGGCAGATACTGGCGAAACTTCAGTCTCCCTTTGAAGTGGATGAGGGATTCATCCACACAAATTTCCCTCTGGGGAACGTACACTTCAGCAAACTTACTTTTGAAGTGTTCGATGACCGGACGAATTTTGAACAGTCTGTCAAAATTCGGGTCATCGCGGGGAAGACTGTCCGCATTGTCCCTAAAATGTAAAAATTTGTGCATGGCCTCAAAACGCTTACGGGTCATAACCATGCCAAATACTGGAGTGTTGTATAAAATATTAACACTCCAATATTGGCGAAATTGTGGCTTCTTCACCAGCCTCATGTGAAGAGTGAGACCCCAATACTTCAACATTTCTACTGAATCCGCCGGGGTCCTGCTAGAAAATGCTAAGTCAGCATTTTGGGCCAAATATCGTTGGGCGTTGAGATTCGTTTGCACCACCATGAGACTGACAAACTCTTCAGAAAAATAGACTTTGAAAAAGTCTATTGCTCCAAGGTTTGTAGTATCAAACTGGATTCCTGGTTGGGGAAGAAACTCAGGAATCTGTGGTGCAAAGTTTTCAGGGACTGGGATCCATACCCGGTCACTAGTGCTAGGTTGGGGGTCCCTAGCACTAGTGCTGGGCTGGGGGTCACTCACGCTCTTCTCCGAGTCTTCTCCCCTGGGCTCCGGCTCTTCTCCCCTGGGCTCCGGCTCTTCTCCCCTGGGCTGTGACTGATACCTCGTCCTACGACGTCTTCGCGGTGGTCCTTCGTCACTGGAGGAGGAATCGGCTTGGGAGGAACAGAGGAATGTGGGGTCATCTCCCTCGCTATCAGGCTCGGAGGCAACAAAGGCATACGCCTCCTCATCTGAATACTGTTTCTGGGATCGGGACATTGTATTTGTGGTGTGTGTACAAAAACTTTATTTAGTGTTTGTGTGTGTGAGAAAAAAATACTTTATTTAGTGTATGTGAGTGTTTGTGTCTCTGACAAACAAGGAAAATCTAGAAAGAAAGAGAAAATACAAAAAAATATTAGTTTGGCGAAATAAAAAGACAGACGTCAGTAAAAAAAAAAAAAATATGAGCGCCTGCCATTATACACGAGTCTTGCATCGCATCATCCGCTCCTGTCTGGAAGCGAGCAACTGCGCTGGATAATGCGATGCAAGAGGGCGCGGCAGCGGATGGAGGGGCGGCAGATGAGAAAGGGCGCAGCGGATGGTGGATGGGAAAGGGCGCAGCAGATGGAGGAGCGGCAGAGGATGGGAAAGGGCACAGCGGATGGAGGATGGGAAAAGGCGCAGCGGATGGAGGAGCGGCAGATGAGAAAAGGCGCAGCGGATGGAGGAGCGGCAGATGAGAAAAGGCGCAGCGGATGGAGGATGGGAAAGGGCGCAGCAGATGGAGGAGCGGCGGAGGATGGGGGGGTGGGAGGTGAGATTGGGGATAGCTACCTTACAGGATGGATCTAGGCAGCAGGATCACAGCAGACAGAGGAGGCAGCAGATGAAGGAGGTAGCAGATTGAGGAGGGTGAAAAGGGGCAGTAGATGAAGAGGATGGGTGTTACGAACCGGCGCCGCCATAGCCGCAAGCAGCCTGCTGCGGTTCCTGTTGCGCCCAGGCACCGGCTGCCGTTCTTGGCCGTGCCTCGGGTCGTCCAGTTGGCTGTTCCTTCCACCACGTCTAAGTGTGGAGAGGCGGCTAGTGCGCATGCGTGCGCCGATTTACCCCAGCCAGAGTTGAAGCCGGGTGTTTTGCCTAGTGAGCATGCTCAGCCTGATTGTGTTATGTCTGAGACTAAGTCCTCAGTTCAGGCTACTGAGCATGCTCCCACAATTAACCCTAACAGCCTCTTTGCACAGGTACTTGGACTTCGTGCTGTGTCTAAGTTCTGGGATGTGCCTACTGAGCATGCTCAAACTGATAGTCTGCTTTCTGAGCCTGTTGCTCAGGCTACTGGGCATGCTCAGGCACTTAGTGCACCAGAGGCTAGGTCCGGTAAGGACCCCTCTGAGCATGTCCGTGAGGTGGCAGGCCCTAATAGGGCAGAGGGTGTCAGGTGTCCTGATGACGTGGCAACTCCGGACTGGCTCGCAGAGGCCCGCCCCTATGATCTGGCACCTCAGTATTGGTCGTCAGACGATGACTGGTGAAGTGTTTGGGGCGTGGCTGCCATGAGGTCATCAATGACGTGGCGATTCCGGATAGGTTGCATGTGACGTCACTGATGACATGGCACTCTGCTATTGGACCTTGGTGGTTCCACCCTGGGTTTGGGGCGGACCCAGGTTATAAAAGGGGCTGGAGACAACATGGAGGTGCGCAGTCTTCACTTTTGCTCAGTCAGAGCACACCTCCATGTTAGAGCCTCATTGCGGCATAAGCCTATGTTGGGAAGCAGTAGGTAGGGTTAGGCGAACGGTGCCTGTCACGCCAAGATTCGTGGCTCGGCACATCAGGGTCAGGCGCCGTGCTTCCCTCCTGCCGTTCCAGTCTTGCTATAGCAGCCCAGTGGCGTTAACTGGGCTGCGGCTGCTGTGCTACCTGTCCGATTGTGCCCCCTACGCACACGGACAACGCACCTGCTGCGCCACCTGTCCGATTGTGCCCCCTACGCACACGGACAACGCACCTGCTGCGCCACCTGTCCGGTTGTACCCCCTACGCGCACGGACAGCGTACCCCAGGACCCCTGTGGAGTTAACAGGGTGTTCCTTATCCTCCTCGGCTTCCCAGTCAACGCTACTGGTGTACCCATCTGGCCTGACGTGTCCTACACACACGTGGCCAGTCGAGAGATGGCCAGAAACGCTAATCAGAGGACCGCTCGGCCTGACGTGTCCTACACACGTGGCCGACAGGGCGCTTTCGTGGCGGTCTTCCGGTCAACGCTACCTGGTTACCACCCGGCCTGACGTGTTTCCTGCACACGTGGTTGGTGTAGCGCTAGGTGCACCAAAACACTAATCGGGTTGTCGTCCGGTCTGACGTGTCCCAACACACGTGACCGGTTCCCAGAGTTCCTGGGTTATCTCAGAGCCATCCAGCTCTATAGTCTCCGCCTAACCCTCAGGTGCCAGCAGCTCCTTTGTCATCTGGAGCACGGTGGGCCCCGACTGGCGATTAGGATATATACCCCCTGGTCCTAATCTGCCGGTCCCCCCGTAACAGTAAAACTGCGCCAGGGTCTGGCTGGCATGGCGGAGATGGAGCAGCTACGTCAGTTCATGCTGCAGCTTGATGCCAGAGTGAGGTCTCTTGAGAAGTCTGCTCTTGCTGCTGATATGGATGATGTGGTGGCTCAAGCGGCTGCAATGGTGTCAGTCACCAAGCCTACTCCAACCCTCCCTCACCTCTCACTGCCCAACAAGTTTACGGGGAACAGCAAGGCATGTAGGGGATTCGTGAACCAGTGCTCAGTCCATCTAGAGCTGTTGGCTGCACGGTTTCCTACAGAGAGGTCGAAGGTGGGGTTTATCATCTCCTTGCTCTCTGATAGAGCACTGGAGTGGGCTACACCATTGTGGGAGAGGAATGACCCCGTAGTACAGGACTCTAAGGAGTTTTTGGAGTCTTTGCGACAAGTGTTCCTGGGGCCTCAGGTCACTCACGACTCGGCCCTACAGCTACTGACTTTGGAGCAGGGGCGTACCTCCTCAAGTCAATATGCTGTGAGTTTCCGGACACTTGCTGCAGAACTGGGGTGGTCAGAGAGGACTCTCATTCCACTGTTCTGGAGGGGATTAGCCTCACACGTGAAGGACGCATTAGCGTCGCGTGAGGTACCAACTACCCTTGAGGGCCTCATGACTCTGGCTACCCGCATTGACCTGCGGACCTCCGAACGTCAGCTGGAGCGCAGGTCAGAGGGTCGTTCAGCCACTGTAGTGGTCTCTCCTACTGCACCTCCCTTAGAGGACATCTCTGTCCCTATGGACATCTCTAGGGTTGGTGTTGCTAGGTCTTCGAGTCGCAAGGGCATTTCCTGTTTCGCTTGTGGGCAGTATGGTCATTATGCCAACCGTTGCCCAAAGCGTCAGGATAAGCGACCACGATTGGTGACCATAGCTGGAAGTAGACTGGACTCTGCATCATCCATTAGGGTGACGTTTCCCGCGTCCATTTCCTTTAAGGGGTCAACATGGTCCACAAGGGCAAGTGTGGACACAGGTGCTGGGGATAGTTTCATCTCCTCCTCTTTTGCCCGGCGGCATGCCATCCCGCTGGTGCAAATGCCAAGGCCAGTGAGAGTCCGTGTGGTGGATGGGTCCTTGTTGCCCAAGGTAATTCACCAGCGAACAGTGCCCATTACCCTTGCCATGTCATCTGGGCATAGGGAGACCATTTCATTTCTGGTTCTCCCTAAGGGTGCAGATGATATTCTGCTGGGTATTCCTTGGTTGAAGCGGCATTCCCCACATATCGACTGGTTGTCTGGGGTGATTACGCGGTGGAGCGAGTCTTGTAGCTCCCACTGCATGTCTCCATCTTCCGCCCGTCGCTCAATGGTATCTGTGGCGACTATAGACCATTCGAGTGGGAGGGCCGCTAGAGGGGGGGGTACTGTTACGAACCGGTGCCGCCATAGCCGCAAGCAGCCTGCTGCGGTTCCTGTTGCGCCCAGGCACCGGCTGCTGTTCTTGGCCGTGCCTCGGGTCGTCCAGTTGGCTGTTCCTTCCACCACGTCTAAGTGTGGAGAGGCGGCTAGTGCGCATGCGTGCGCCGATTTACCCCAGCCAGAGTTGAAGCCGGGTGTTTTGCCTAGTGAGCATGCTCAGCCTGATTGTGTTATGTCTGAGACTAAGTCCTCAGTTCAGGCTACTGAGCATGCTCCCACAATTAACTCTAACAGCCTCTTTGCAGAGGTACTTGGACTTCGTGCTGTGTCTAAGTGCTGGGATGTGCCTACTGAGCATGCTCAAACTGATAGTCTGCTTTCTGAGCCTGTTGCTCAGGCTACTGGGCATGCTCAGGCTCTTAGTGCACCAGAGGCTAGGTCCGGTAAGGACCTCACTGAGCATGTCCGTGAGGTGGCAGGTCCTAATAGGGCAGAGGGTGTCAGGTGTCCTGATGACGTGGCAACTTCGGACTGGCTCGCAGAGGCCCGCCCCTATGATCTGGCACCTCAGTATTGGTCGTCAGACGATGACTGGTGAAGTGTTTGGGGCGTGGCTGCCATGAGGTCATCAATGACGTGGCGGTTCCGGATAGGTTGCATGTGACGTCACTGATGACATGGCACTCGCTATTGGACCTTGGTGGTTCCACCCTGGGTTTGGGGCGGACCCAGGTTATAAAAGGGGCTGGAGACAACATGGAGGTGCGCAGTCTTCACTTTTGCTCAGTCAGAGCACACCTCCATGTTAGAGCCTCATTGCGGCATAAGCCTATGTTGGGAAGCAGTAGGTAGGGTTAGGCGAACGGTGCCTGTCACGCCAAGATTCGTGGCTCGGCACATCAGGGTCAGGCGCCGTGCTTCCCTCCTGCCGTTCCAGTCTTGCTATAGCAGCCCAGTGGCGTTAACTGGGCTGCGGCTGCTGTGCTACCTGTCCGATTGTGCCCCCTACGCACACGGACAACGCACCTGCTGCGCCACCTGTCCGATTGTGCCCCCTACGCACACGGACAACGCACCTGCTGCGCCACCTGTCCGATTGTGCCCCCTACGCACACGGACAACGCACCTGCTGCGCCACCTGTCCGATTGTGCCCCCTACGCACACGGACAACGCACCTGCTGCGCCACCTGTCCGGTTGTGCCCCCTACGCGCACGGACAGCGTACCCCAGGACCCCTGTGGAGTTAACAGGGTGTTCCTTATCCTCCTCGGCTTCCCGGTCAACGCTACTGGTGTACCCATCTGGCCTGACCTGTCCTACACACACGTGGCCAGTCGAGAGGTGGCCAGAAACGCTAATCAGAGGACCGCTCGGCCTGACGTGTCCTACACACGTGGCCGACAGGGCGCTTTCGTGGCGGTCTTCCGGTCAACGCTACCTGGTTACCACCCGGCCTGACGTGTTTCCTGCACACGTGGTTGGTGTAGCGCTAGGTGCACCAAAACGCTAATCGGGTTGTCGTCCGGTCTGACGTGTCGCAACACACGTGACCGGTTCCCAGAGTTCCTGGGTTATCTCAGAGCCATCCAGCTCTATAGTCTCCGCCTAACCCTCAGGTGCCAGCAGCTCCTTTGTCATCTGGAGCACGGTGGGCCCCGACTGGCGATTAGGATATATACCCCCTGGTCCTAATCTGCCGGTCCCCCCGTAACAATGGGAGAGAGCAGGCAGCAGATCAGGGAGGGGGGCAGAGAGCGATGGCACATGGAGGGGGGGAGGCAGCACATGGAGGGAGGGGGGGAGGCAGCATATGGGGGGAGGGGAGGCAGCACATGGAAGGCGGCGGCCGATTTGGTGCAGTGGCAGCCGATGGAGGAGGCGGCGGCCGCCGATCGGGTGCAGCGGCGGCTGAAAAAGGTGGGTGCGACTGAAAGGGGACGGTGGCAGCGGGGACAGCAGCATGTAAAGCGGAGTGGCGGGCAGGGACAGTGGCGGGAACAGCAGCGTGGCGGGCAAGGACAGTGGCGTGGCGGGCGCAGCGGTGGATCGGGGGGAGCAGCGGTGGATCAGGGGGGCAGCGGTGGATCGGCGGGGCATCGGTGGATCAGGGGGGGGCAGCGGTGGATCGGGGGGGGCTATAACTTACCGATGGGCACCCGCAGCGACCGCTCTCATCAGCTTTCACGGACGGAGTGAAGCTGAGGGTAGCGGTCACCTACACGTCACCGGCACAAGATCCACGGTGATTGGAGAGATCGGTCACAAGGCTGGTCTCTCCAATCAGAGCTGGGGGCGGGTGAAACAAAGTTCACCCAGCTCCAGCCAGTCATCAGTGCTACAGCAGCACTGATTATGGCTGGATTTCAATGTGTCAGCCATTTTCAATGGCCGACACATTACAGTGACTGTAATTGGCTGAGTGGCGTTCGTCAGCCAATCACAGCCTCTGTAGGTTCGGGGAGGGGACACCACCCCTCCTGAGGTCAGGCAGAAGTCCCCTCCTTCCCGAATCTTCTATTTCATTACAACTATTGCACTTACAGGGGCTCCGGGGCCGCGATTTCGCCATGACGTACTGGGTACATCACGGGTCGTTTAGCACCATGACGTACCCAGTACGTCAAAGGTTGTTGAGGGGTTAAAGATGAAAAAAATCTTGAGAGAAGTACCCGCCCATGGCTTCCGAGCCTTGGGATGGCCCTGACATCTGGTGGTCACTATGGTCAACTGTTGCTTGGCTGACATCCTGCCTCACTTGTTGCAAATATGTGTTGCTAGGTCTCACCACATGTGCAGCAGGATATTCTGGGAAGGGTGTGGTACAGCTAACATGTTTGCCAGCTGATCGTTGCGGTACAGTGACATTTTGTGGTGGCTGGCGTTTCAGGGTAAACATTTTTTCTACACCACACACTAATTCACCCGCAGTGGGGAACGGCTCTTCTTCCTCAAACCCAGCCATCAAGCCACAATAGGCCGTCATACAGGCCGATTGTTTGGCTTTGTTGTTTAGTTGCCTCAAACACTTGGCCATGCTTGACGCAAAAGTATCAAACTCATCCTCCGTTGATGTGTTTTTAAGGAATTCCAATGTTTGGTTGGTCAGGGGGTCATTTGTTTTGGTACAAGCCAGTGTTGTGGGGTTTTTTCTTTATTTGGCTCTCTGGATCTCACGACCACCAGTGCCAGAACTGGCCGCAGCTGTAGAAGACCCGCTTGTGGTGGGACAGAGAGGGTCTACACTTATTGGCGGCACCACCAATTCTTCAGAGGCATGGCTTGCCTGTTCAGACGACTGGTCTTCATTGTCGATGGTGCTCTCAAACCCAGGCTCCTCTGGCTGACCAATATTTCCTTCTGTCCTGTGAATGCATAACAAAATGGATGTAATCGTGAATTTACCAACTTGCTTATTTTTTTTTATTTTTTTTTTAAAGTTACTAGCGTAACACTCTTCCGCTGCCACAAAAACTGCAACTCCTCCTGGTATGCAATATGTTTTTTGGAAGGTGAAGCACCACTTTTGTTACATTCGGAGAGACACTTGAAGAACCGGTCCTTCACCGATCTCCATCTTTGTCACTTTCTTTAATAAAAAAAAAAATATATATATATATAAATACAACACATTTGTTAAAAATATAGTTTTCCATGGTAGGAAGCATCATTGCACATTATCAATGTTATTCTGAAGATTGGCATCGGCCTCATGCCAACGTGGGTAAAGCTCTCTGCAGATCGTAATCCAGCTATTTTCCCTCAGCTGCTTCTTGCTGTAGTCTGGTGAAGCCATATCCCATAAGCAAGGCATAGACTCCACCTAATAAACAGAAAATAGTGACTGACATGAAATCATGACATCCATGTGCTTGAAAATAAAAAAAAAGAAGGGATAACTAGTATAAAAAGGATGGATAAATAGAAAAGCATAGAAGGATGGATGGATAACCAGAAAGAAAAGCATAGAACGATGGATGGATAAACAGAAAAGAATAGCATAGAAGGATTGATAAATAGAGAGATGGAAATAAAAGATAGATAAGAACTCAAAGAGGCAACAACAAAACGTGGACCTCACAGGTTGTTATCCTATTTCTTGTGAGCGCAGGGATACCCCACATGTGGCCAAAAACCTCTGTTTGGATAAATGGGAGGGCTTGGAATGGAAGGAGCACCATTTGAATTTTGGAAAAGTTGAAATAAACTTCGCGCACCATGTCACATTAGCAGGGCCTCTTGGGTACCTATACATCAGAAAACCCCCACAAGTGACCCCATTTTGGAATCTGCACCCCTCAAGGATTTTATTCAGGAGTATATTAAGAATTTTTAATCCACAGGTACTTCACCCAAAATGTTGCTGTAGCAACAATATTCTCACTGTTGGGCTATGTGGCCGTGATCCAGCGACACGGCGTCTAGTACACAGTGTCAGCCTTCCTGCAGAGATGTGAGTGTTGTCCACGGGAGAACGCAGCTGCCCATGCCCACGATTTGGGTTCAGGCTGCTGTGGACTTTAGCTCTATTCTACCTGCAGAGAGCACTCTCGTCTCCACAGCATAAATTGACATGCAGAGACTCGGGAAGCTGCGCCACCAGTCAGTTTATGCTGCGGAGAAAAGAAGCACAGTGGGCATGGGATCTCCAAAAATCCTTCCACTGTGCTTCTACTGCACACTCAGCGCCCAAACCACTGCAAAACCAGATTGTGGGCACACAGCCAAAAAAGCGTCAATGGATGAATGGATGTCAAATATATATATAACGTCCCACCCCCCCCTGCATATTCTAAGCTGGCACCTTTAGTACCTTTCATGTGGCACTAAAGGGTGCCTAGCCTAGTATTTATCCCAAAAAAAATGAAAAAAATGGCATGGGGAGCCCCCCTATTTTTGATAGCCAGTTAGGGTAAAGCAGACAGCTGTAGCCTGGAAACCACAGCTGGCAGCTTCATCTTGTCTGGTGATCAATTTGGAGGGCTCCCCAGGCTTTTTTTTTATTGATAAATAAAGAATTAAAAAAAAAATAATGTGGGGTCCCCCCAAATTAGATCACCAGCCAAGGTGAAGCTGACAGCTGGGGTCTGGTATTCTCAGGGTGGGAAGAACCATGGCAATTGGACTCTTCCAAACCTAAAAATAGCAGGCTGCAGCCGCCCCAGAAGTGGCACATCCATTAGATGCGCCAATCCTGGCGCTTCTCCCCAACTCATCCCGTTGCCCTGGTGCGGTGGCAAACGGGGTAATAAATGGGGTTGATACCAGATGTGTAATGTCACCTGGCATCAAGCCCAGCAATTAGTGATGTCATGGCGTCTATTTGATACCAGACATAACTAATTGACAGTAAACAAAAGCAAAAAAAAAATGACAATAAAAAAATTTTTATTAGAAAAAACACTCCCCAAATCATTCCCTTGTTCACCAATTTAATAAAAAAATTTGAAAAAAAATGGGTCCGCAGAAATCCATTTGGACGTCCCACGTCGGCTCTGGACCTTCTAGAATATGGGGGCACGTTCAGGGAACGTATCCCCCATTTTCTAGTAGGGCAGACCCTCCATTTGAGGAGAGTGGTGCCAAAAATCTGCATCCACTCTCCCCAAGACACAGCTGCAGACTGCCGAGCAGCCAGCACAGCTCTCTGAACACAGTGCTGGCTGTCAGCTGATCTGCACATGTGACCACACTGACCGGCGTCTGCTGTGAAGGAGGAGGGGGCCGCAGGGGATCAGCGCTGCGACCGGATAGGTAAGGGGGAATACCGGGGGGGAATAGGGGGTGACCTGGCAGGGCCTGGGTGGGCATTTTTCTGTCGCATGTCCCAAGGCACATGCGACAGATATCATAGGAGTAGGGCGGCCGGTGCGCTACTGTGCGCGCGGCCATTTTGGATTTTCGGGAGGGGGTTGGGGGTCGGGAGGGGGTTGGGGGTCATGGGGGGCATAGGGGAGGGGGTTAGGGGGACACCGGGGGACCGGAGGAAACCGGGGAGGAGATTTATCTCCCATCTGACATGTTTGATCATGCCAGATGGGAGATAAATCTTTTCTTACCGGCGCTGTCATTGATCATCCGTATACGGTGTATACTGGAGATCGGGTGAGCGGGGACCGTGAATCATAATCTTCAGGGTCTCAGCTACCCCCGGTAGCTGAAATCCCGGGGATTTTCTGAATCTTGGGGGCGCTCTACCATTTTTCCCGACCGCCGTAAAAAAGTGGCGGATCGGGAAAAGTACCATTGCCGCCGTTCAAAGGTGGATCGGCGGTAGTTAAGGGGGGGAAAAAAAACCCCACTATACTCACCAGACTAATGAGCTTAGGGACATCGATCTTCCGTCTGTTATACCACGCCATGGCCCAGGGAAGATTCCTCACGAATGGCGATTCCTCGGGAGTCGGGACAACAGCAAACCGGCTTTCCAGGACTTTGCCAGGAAGTGAGGTCAACAGGAAACCTCTTGACCTTACTTCCAGGTAAATGCCTGTGTTCTGGCATGCCGACAAAGCCCGCGGACTGCAACAAAAAAGCAGCTCACTGCGTTGTAGCTGCGTTCTGACCCGCATCATTGATTTCAATGGGGGGAGAACGCAGCCACAACGCACAAAAGAAGTGACATGCTGCTTTTCTTTCCGCACCGATTTTTGGCATCCAAAACGCTGCGTTTAGAAACGCAGCGTGTGCACTGATTTTTCGGCTTTCTCATACACTTTTCTGGGAAAGCTGAACGCATGCAATTTGCCACTGAAACGCTGCGGTTCTAAATGCAGCGTTTCCGCGGTAAAAAACACATGTGCACACAGCCTTATTCCACTAGCTAACACCAAGGATTTTAAAAAAATTCACTTTCCCCAGGGGATAATGGTTCAGACACTATGGAGCACTGCATCAGTAGGTACTCCCAACAGCTTTTTATTAAAAGAAATGGTAGCATAAGCAACAGAACATAACATTCCAAGGAGTTTAACCCCTTCAGCCCCAAGCCTATTTTGACCCTAAAGACCAGGACATTTTTTGCAATTTTGACAAGTGTCACTTTATGAGATTATAACTCTGGAACGCTTCAACGGATCCCGGTGATTCTGAGATTGTTTTTCGTGACATATTGGGCTTCATGTTAGTGGTAAATTTAGGCCGATATTTTTTGCGTTTCTTCTTATGGAAATTTCGCGAACATTTTGTAAATTTTGTAATTTTCAAACTTTGAATTTTTATGCTCTAAAACCAACGAGACATATGACACAAAATAATTAATAACTAACATTTCCCACATGTCTACTTTACCTCAGAACAATTTTGGGAAAAAAAAAATTAAGGAAGTTATAGGGGTTCAAAGTTTATGAGCAATTTCTCATTTCTACAACAAAATTTACAAAGCCACTTTTTTTAGAGACCACATCACATTTTAAGCAATTTTGAAAGGTCTACATGACACAAAACACCCCAAAGTGACACCATTCCAATAACGGCACCCCTCAGGCTACTCAAAACCACATTCAAGGCTACTCAAAACCACATTCAAGAAGGTTATTAACCCTTCTGGTGCTTCACAGTAACTAAAGCAATGTGGAAGGGAAAAATGAACATTTTTCTTTTTGCAACAAAAATGTTAATTTAGCCTCAAATTTTGCATTTCACAAGGGTAGCAGGATTAAATGAACCCCCAAAATTTGTTGGGCAATTTCTTCAGAGCACGCAGATACCTCATTTGTGTCGAAAAACCACTGTTTGGGCGCACGGCAGGACTCGGAAGGGAAGGAGCGTCATTTGACTTTTTGAACAGAAAATTAGCTGGAATTGTTAGCCACACCATGTTGCGTTTGGCGAGCCCCTGAGGTACCGAAACAGTGGAGCTCCCCCACATGTGACCCCATTTTGGAAACTAGACCCCTCATGGAATTTATCTAGATGTTTATTGAGCACTTTGATCCTCTGGGGGCTTTACAAAAGTTAATAGAGTTGAGCCGTGAAAATAAAAAAAAATTTTTTTACCACAAAATTGTTACTTCAACCAGGTAGCTTTTTTTTCACAAGGGTATCAGGAAAAATTGCACCATAAAATGTATGGTGCAATTTCTCCTGAGTACACAGATACCTCATATGTGGTGGAAATCAAATGTTTGGGCGCACAGCAGGGCTCGGAATGCAAGAAGCATCATTTGACTTTTCAAACGCAAAATTGTCTGGAATAGTTAGCGTATTCCATGTTGTGTTTGGAGACCCCCTGAGGTGCCGAAACAGTGGAGCTCTCCCACATGTGACCCCATTTTGTAAACTAGACCCCCCATGGCATAGAAAAAAAACAGGGCGCACGCACGAATGTTCTGCAAAAAAGGGGGGGGGCTAGGTGGGATGGAAAAAAGAAGTCCTGTCCAAAGTCGAGTACGACTGCAGGACGATTGCTGATCAGGTACCTAATTGTTCAAGTTTTGTTTTTTTTTTATTTGGGGTGCACATAAAAAGCAAAAACTAGAGCAACAATTACATACCTGATCAGCCAATCACGTAGCTGATCAGCACTTGGCGGCAAGCGGGTGGGGGAGGAGGGGGGGGAGAGGGAGTGGGAGATGCGATTGGGGATAGTTAGAAAGGAGCCACGAACAATACTTACAGGATGGATCAGAACAGCGGCAGATGGGGGGGCAGCAGAGGCATATAAAGGGAGCATCTGTGAATGTGAGACGGCGGCGGCTGAGATAGGGTGGGGGCGGATGGGGGAGGGCGCAGTGGATGCAGGAGTGGCAGAGGATGGGGGGAAGGGGAATGGGAGGTGAGATTGGGGATAGTTACCTTACAGGATGGATCTAGGCAGCAGGATCACAGGAGATGGAGGAGGCAGCAGATCTGGGAGGGTGAGAGGTGAGAGGTGAGGGAGCACAGATCACGGGGGTGAGAGGGAGTGCAGCGCAGATCACGGGTGAGAGGTGAGGGACCACAGATCACGGGGGTGAGAGGTGAGGGAGCACAGATCACGGGGGTGAGAGGTGAGGGAGCACAGATCATGAGGGTGAGAGGTGGCGGGAGAGCGGACAGCAGATCACGGGGTGACAGGTGAGGGAGCACAGATCACGGGGGTGGCAGGGGAGGGAGCACACATCACGGGGGTGACAGGGGAGGGAGCACACATCACGGGGGTGACAGGGGAGGGAGCACACATCACGGGGGTGACGGGAGACGAGAGGGAGCACACATCACGGAGGTGACAGGGGAGGGAGCGCACATCACGGGGGTGACGGGAGGGAGCGCACATCACGGGGGTGACGGGAGGGAGCGCACATCACAGGGGTGACAGGGGAGGGGGCGGGTAGCCGATCACGGGGGTGAGAGGTGGGAGGGAGTGGGCAGCACATCACGGAGGGGAGGGGGCGCCAGCCGATCATGAGGGGGAGCGGCGGGCAGCGCATAATGGAGGGGAGGGGGCACGCAGCGCATAACGGAGGAGAGGGGCCGCGCAGCTCATAACGGAGGAGAGGGGGCGCGCAGCGCATAACGGAGGAGAGGGAGCGCGCAGCGCATAACGGACGAGAGGGGGCGGGCAGCCGATCATGAGGGGGGAGGGGCCGGGCAGCAGATCGGGGAGAGCGGTGACACTGTCACAGACAGAGGAGGGCAGTGGCGGATCGGGAGGGGTGGGGGTGCGGGCAGCAGATCAGGAGGGGTGAGGGTGCGGGCAGCAGATCGGGGAGACAGGTGGCAGATCGCGGAGGGCAGCGGCGGATCGGGAGGGGTGGGGGTGCGGGCAGCAGATCACGAGGGGTGAGGGTACGGGCAGCAGATTGGGGAGGCAGGTGACAGATCGCGGAGGGCAGCGGCGGATCGGGAGGTGTGGGGGTGCGGGCAGCAGATCACGAGGGGTGGGGGTGCGGGCAGCAGATCGGGGAGACAGGTGGCAGATTGTGGAGGGCAGCGGTGGCGGCAGATTGGGAGGTGTGGGGGTGAGGGTGCGGGCAGCAGATCACGAGGGGTGGGGGTGCGGGCAGCAGATTGGGGAGACAGGTAACAGATCGCGGAGGGCAGCGGTGGCGGCGGATCGGGAGGCTTTTCGCCGGTTTCATACAGTGCAATGGCAGCGCGGCAACTTCCGGGTCCCATGCTCCGGTCACATAACAGCATGGGACCGGAGCTTGTCGCCCTGCCATTGCACTGTATACACTCACTGTGCTGGCGTGCTGCAGGGACGACAAGTGACAGGTGCGGTCACCGGCAACAGGTCCATGGTGATTGGAGAGATCGGTCACAAGGCTGATCTCTCCAATCCGAGCTGCTGTAACTGGTGGAGGGTGATCCAGTGAGGTCACCCAGCTCCAGCCAATGGCCAGTGCTACAGGTGCACTGGTCAGGGCTGGATTTCAATGTTTCAGTCATTTTAAATGGCTGGAACATTACAGTGGCTGTGATTGGTTGAGCGGCGTTCGTCAGCAAATCACAGCCTCCGTAGGTCCGGGGAGGAGGCACCACCCCTCCTGAGGTCAGGTACAGGTCCTCTCCTCCCCGAATCTGCAGTTTATGTTAACCGATCGCAGTCATCGGAGGCTCCGGTGGCGCGATTACGCCATGACGGAAAGATCTGTCCTTGGTCTTCAAGGCCCAGGGCACCATGACGGAAAGATCCGTCCATGTTCGTGAAGGGGTTAATACATTCAGTTCCCCTAGGGTGTAATGGTTCAGACACTATGTAGCTAAGCATCACAAGGTACTCCCAACAGCTTATTTTTAAAAGATTTAGGATAAGCAACAGGGCATAACATTTAATACATTCAGTTTCCCCAGGGAATAATGGTTCAGACACTATGGAGCACTGCATCAGTAGGTACTCCCAACAGCTTTTTATTAAAAAAATTGTTAGCATAAGCAACAGGGCATAACATGCCAAGGAGCTAAAAAAAAATCTGATTTGGCACAGGGCCATGTGTAACACCATGGAGCACAGCATCAATAAAGAACACAAATAGAGACTGCCTGACCAACTGTTCTAGATGGTGTAGACTCAACAATGCTTGTGCCAGTGCATAATGTACAAAGGCTTGAAAAATATTGGCGTGGGTGATTGGGCCAAACAATTACATTGGAGCAGCATAACAAGTTACATTAGTCATGTGGTGTCATTAGATGATAGAAGACAAAATATTCTTGAATGAGAAACAAGGGAACTTATTTGAACTTAAGAAATCCAAATTTTGGGGCTACAATTATTATTGAGTCTTGTTAACAGGCGTCCTGAGATACTGGGGGCCATTTATCTATGGTTCATTTTGATCATCGTCAAACTGTCTGCACTTTCCATGGATAGTCAGGTGCGACTATCTGTTATTATTGACCCTGCTGAGCTGAAAACACGCTCAGACAACACAATAGCAGCAGGGCAAGCTAGCACTTCCAAAGCGTATAACGCGAGGTCTGGCCATGTGTTGAGCTTAGAAATCCAAAAGTTAAAGAGAACAGTAGACTCGGAAAGCACGCTGATACAGTCACATTGTTACGAACCGGCGACGTCATAGCAGCAAGCAGCCTGGTGCGGTTCCTGTTGCGCCGGCTGCCGTTCTTGGCCGTGCCTCGGGTTGTCCAGTTG
Organism: Anomaloglossus baeobatrachus; assembly: GCF_048569485.1. NCBI lineage: Eukaryota > Metazoa > Chordata > Amphibia > Anura > Aromobatidae > Anomaloglossus > Anomaloglossus baeobatrachus. Next base: position 761,850,920 of record NC_134354.1, read on the forward strand.
GCTGCTCCTTCCACCACATCTAAGTGTGGAGAGGCGGCTAGTGCGCATGCACGCGCCGATTTACCCCAGCCAGAGTCTAAGTCCAGTGTTTTGCCTAATGAGCATGTTCAGCCTGATTGTGTCAATTCTGAGACTAGGTCCTCAGTTCAGGCTACTGAGCATGCTGCCACAATTACGCCTAACAGCCTCTTTGCACAGGTACTTGGACTTCGTGCTGTGTCTAAGTTCTGGGATGTGCCTACTGAGCATGCTCAGGCAGATAGTCTGAGTTCTGAGTCTGTTGTTCAGGCTACTGAGCATGCTCAGGCACTTAGTGCATCGGAGGCTGGGTCCGGTAGGGACCTCACTGAGCATGTCCATGAGGTGGCAGGCCCTGATAGGGCAGAGGGTGTCAGGTGTCCTGATGACGTGGCAACTCCGGACTGGCTCGCAGAGGCCCGCCCCTATGATCTGGCACCTCACCATTGGTCATCAGATGATGACTGGTGAAGTGTTTGGGGCGTGGCTGCCATGAGGTCATCAATGATGTGGCGGTTCCGGATAGGCCGCTGGTGACGTCGCTGATGACACGGCACTCTCCTATTGGACCTTGGTGGTTCCACCCTGGGTTTGGGACGGACCCAGGTTATAAAAGGGGCTGGATACAACATGGAGCTGCGCAGTCTTCTCATGCATTTAGATTTCATGGTGGCATAAGCTTTGTTGGAAGTGGTAGGTAGGCTAGCGAACGGTGCCTGTCATGCCAAGATTCGTGGCTCGGCACATCAGGGTCAGTCGCCTTGCTTCCTTGCTGCCATTCCAGTTGTGCTATAGCAGTCCAGTGGCGTTAACTAGACTGTGGCTACTGCGTCATCTGTCCAATTGTGCCTCCTACGCAAATGGACAACATACCTGTTGCATTACTTGTCCGGTTGTGTCCTCTACGCACACGGACATCATACCTGCTGCGTCACCTGTCCGAGAGTGCCCTCTACGCGCACGGACAGCGCATTCCAGAACCCCTGTGGAGTTAACAGGCTGTTCCTGGATTGGGTGTGTGAACCCTATTTTCCTTCTCGGCTTCCCAGTCAAATGCTACTGGTGTGATTACCTGGTCTGATGTGTCCTTCACACACGTGGCCAGTCGAGTGGTGAGCAGAAACGCTAATCGGAGGACCGCTCAGCCTGACGTGTCTTACACACGTGGCCAACAGGGCGCTGTCGCAGCGGTCTTCTCGGTCAATGCTAACTGGTTACCTTCCAGCCTGACGTGTTCCCTACACACGTGGTTGGAGTATCGGCGGCTCCACCGAACCGCTAACTGGGTTGTCGGCTGGTTTGACGTGTCCCTACACACGTGACCGGTTCCCAGGTCTCCTGGGTTATCTCTGAGTCATCAGCTCTATAGTCTCCATCTAACCCACAGGGTGCCAGCAGCTCCATTGCCATCTGGAGCACAGTGGACCCTGACTGGCGATTGGGATATATACCCACTGGTCCTAATCTGCCGATCCCCCTGTAACACAACTACATAGTCCCTCACCATCTTACTTAACTGTTCCCTCCTTGTCATCATTCCCCCAACCGGTATCTGATTCGCAGTTGACTTTCTGGAAAATGGACCAGTTTTGGCACATTAGTCCCCCGCCTGTGTTGCTCCTACTATGCATAGCCATCTCTTGTAATCCTGTTGCGTGGAATGACATGCTACCTCTGATGCCAGCATGATCTGAGGGTAATCATTTCATCAACTGCTCCACTACAGCCCTCTTGAATGTTTCCGTAGTACAATCTTTATTTGTCTCCACAAGTAGCAAAGCAAATTTGTCTTTGTAGCGTGGGTCAAGGAAGGAACATAACCAGTATTTGTTGTGTGCCAAAATGTGGACTAGCCGACAGTCATGAGAAAGGCAGTGTGACATAAAGTGTGCCATGTGTCCCAGACTCCGAACTGGAAACCTTTGTGTGTCACTGCTAAGAATACATTCTGTCTCCCTAAACCTCCTCTCCTCCTCAGTCTCTCCTCCTCCTGTTTCTCCTCAGGCCATCCATGCTAGACAGCCCTGAACCTTGGGTTGTCAATCCCTTGGTTACCAACTTCAAAGCATTCCTGTTCTTCATCATCCTCCTCAGCCTCATGATGCTGAGCAAAGTTAGCCTGAGCTTGTTGGCCGAGGTTGTGTGGATTACTAGCAACCATTGGGAAGTCTGGATCCACAGACAACTCGGGTGCATGAACACTTTGGTCAGTCAGACCATCCAGAGAGTGTTTCAATAAACAAATCAGTCGAATGCTATTGCTGATAACAGCATCCTCACTGCTCACAATGTTGGTACAGTAATCAAAATTCTCCAAGACCTGACACATGTCTGCAATCCACACCCACTCAGCAGTACTTATGTCTGGCAGCTGCATCTGACGGGCATGTTCCAACTGGAATTGGGATACTGCCCTCTGCTGCTCATGGATTCTGATTAACATATGATAGGTTGAATTCCATCTCGTGGGGAGATCACATATTAGTCTGTGACGAGGCAAGTGTAAGCACTGCTGCAGCACTGCCAGGCCAGCAAAAGAGGGAGATGACTTGCGGAAATATGCGCTAATACGTCGTACCTTGGTAAGTAGGTCTGGTATCCCAGGTTTTTTTTTCAAAAAGTGCTGAATTTATAATGTGGCCCATGCAAGGTATGTGTACAAGCTTTCCAAGTTTTAAAGCCGCCACCAGATTACAACTATTATTGCACACTACCATCCCTAGTAGGAGATCCAAAGGCTCAAGCCACTCATCTGTCTACTCAGTTATTGCTTTCAAAAGCTCAGGTGCCGTGTGAGATTTGTCACCGATACAGATGAGCTTCAGTAGAGCGTGTTGACGCTTAGCCGAGGCAGTGCTGCAGAGATCCCAGCTGGGGAATTATGTCGACGGTTGGACACAGGCGGATGTTGAGAAGGATGCACAGGAGCCAGATGAAGAGTAGGAGGAGGAGGGAGTTGTTGTTGTGTAGGAGGCTACTGAAACTGTGATTGAAGTTGGCCCGGCTATTCTGGGTGTGGGAATTATATGGGATGTTGCCGGCTCAGACGCTATACCAGCCGCCACTAGGTTCACCCAGTGTGCCGTCAGTGAAATGTACATACCTGTCCACTTCCCCTTGCCCACGTGTCTGTGGTTAAGTGGACCTTCCCTGTTATGGTGTTGATGAGAGCCCGTTTAATGTTTACAGACACGAGATTGTGGACCGCGGGGACTGCACAATGAGAAAAATAGTGGCGGCTAGGCATAGAGTACTGATGTTCTAACACCGCCAAAAGGTCGCGGAAAGCTTGTGTTCCCACAAGCCGATACAGCAACATCTCAAAGGCTATCAATCATGCAATGTGTGCAGTTATGGTTTCTGCCCTTGGGTGCATAACGGGGTATTTTTGCTTATTTTCAAAGGTCTGTGGTAAGGACAACTGAACGGAATGCTGGGACATCGAAGCTGATGTCGTCGATGATTGAGTTTGGCCATATCAGGTTGGGAGAAGGAGGCATCAGCGCCACCTTCTTGCACACCACTTTGGGAAGCAGTCAACCCAGTGGAAATGGCAGCGTTTTGAGTCTGGAAATCGTGTTTTTCACATAGAGCTGTCAACCACCTAGTGGTGTGCTTGGCTAACATATGGTTTCTCATGCTGGAGGTGCCCAAGCTGGAAGTATTTTTGCCTCTGCTAAGCTTGGTCTGACAGATTTGTCAAATGGCAACCGTTTGGTTCGAAGGACTTTTGGAAAAAAACCTCCCACACAATCGCACTACGGACCCTTGGACTCTGAGATGGCTGAGGTGGTGCACGGACCCTTGGACTCTGAAATGGCACAAGTGGTGCACGGACCCTTGGACTCTGAGATGCCACAGGTGGTGGTGTCATGTGCACAGTTGATTGACCTCTTGCAGTGGTCGAAACCCTATGTCTTACAGCCTTTTTGCGGACTATGGGCACATGGTCCTCTGCACTGCTGCTCTCGCAATCCATGCCACCCGTCCATGTTGGATCAGTCACCTCATCATCGACCATGTCGTCTTCAAATTCCTGAAGGTCAATATCTTCGGCAATGGAGGTTTCAGGCTGACCTGAGGAAAACTGTGTCTCATCATCCTCCAACACTTCCACCTGATTGCCCAGCATGTCATGGCCAAGAACATGGCTTTCTTCTGGCCTTGGGTGCTCAAAGATCTGTGCATAACTGCACACCACGGCCTCACCTGCGTTGGTGGTGTTGCGCGGTGAGAGGCAAGAAATGTCAAAGGTTCCCGTAAACAGTTCCTCAGAGTAACCTGATTTGGTGTCATGTGTTTCCTTAGAATACTGATGTTGTGAGGAAGGATGACCAGGCTGAGGATTCGATGGGCCAGCCTCTGGGCTACTCACGTCTGTCTATGTGGACCCTTGGGATTTGCTACTCGACAAGTAACTGGAGGCATTTTCTGCTCTCCAACTCGTTACCTGTTCGCACTGTTTAGGGCGCAAGAGTGCTTTCCCACATGGACAAGAAAATTGGGATAGGAAGGCAGAGGTAGATAAAGCAGGACCCTTTTTCTTTGGCTCGATCACACTGCTTGGGCGACCACCACTGTCACTACCACCTCGTCCACGGCCCTTACCTTCTCTTTTTCCTATTTTTTTGGTTTGATTATTTGAAGGTGAATACTGTAACGTGACCTTTTCTACAGGCAGGGGAACAACACTTATGCCGGGTTGTTAAACTTGTGTTAATAGTTTCTCACGATAGCTGTTTTTGTAAGTCTAAAAACCAAAAGGTACCTTTATTGGACAAACTACTACTTGGAGGAGTCGACAAAGATGTTGTGAATGTCTTACAGCCCCAAAAGAAAACAGGGTTTGACAACATTTTTCTTTTAGTATTGTTTTTTGGCACTCAGACTGTGTTTTAATATGAGCAAGGCACTATGTAGGTGCTGTAAGATATGAAGCTCCCCAAAGTATACTAGCTTGTTGCTAGGAAGGTACTGGCCTTGAGGCACAAGTAATGACCCTGACACCAAGTATTAATAATAATTGGGTAACACTCAGACTATGTGTTAGTTGCAGCAAGCCACTATGTAGGTTTTGTAAGATAGGAAGACCCCCAAAATTTGCTATCTTGTTGCTAGGAAGGTACTGGACTTGAGGCAGAAGTTATGCACCTGAAACCAAGTATTAATAAAAATTGGGTAACACTGAGACTGTGTGTTAATTGTAGCAAGCCACTAGGTAGGTTCTGTAAGTTATGAAGCCCCCAAAGTATGCTAGGTTGTTGCTAGGAAGGTACTGGCCTTGAAGCAGAACTTGTTACCCTGACAACAAGTATTAATAAAAATTGAGTAACACTGAGACTGTGTTAGTTGCAGCAAGGCACTAGGTAGGTTCTGTAAAATGTAAAGCCCCAAAATTGCACTAGGTAGGTTCTGTAAAATGTAAAGTCCCAAAATTACACTAGGTGGCTGATAGGAAGGTACTGGCCTTGAGGCACAAGTAGTGACCCTGACAGCAAGCATTAATAAAAATTGGGTAACTCTCAGACTGTGTGTTAGTTGCAGCAAGCCACTATGTAGGTTCTGTAAGATAGAAAGCCCCCAAAATATGCTAGCTTGTTTCTAGGAAGGTACTGGACTTGAGGCAGAAGTTGTGCACCTGCACCAAGTATTAATGGTAACACTGAGACTGTGTTTTAATAAGAGAAAGCCACTATGTAGGTTCTTTAAGATAGGAAGCCCCCCAAAATATGCTAGCTTGTTGCCAGGAAGGTACTAGACTTGAGGCAGAAGTTGTGCCCCTAACACTGAGTATTAATAAAAATTGGGTAACACTCAGACTGTGTGTTAGTTGCAGCAAGCCACTAGGTAGGTTCTGTAAAATATGAAGCCCCCAAAATTACACTAGGTGGGTGATAGGAAGGTACTGGCCTTGAGGCACAAGTAGTGACCTTGACTCCAAGTATTAATAAATATTGGGTAACACTGAGACTGTGAATTGAGATGGTGGCTGACAGGCACTACACTACACCTGAACCCGTTGTTTTTACAATTTTGGGACTTTTTTTGCAATTTGTAATACCTATTGCTATTATAACAGACATAAGGGATGTAGCAGTGCTGAGATTGTTGATTATTAGTAGCAGATGTCAGGACAGCTTTAAATCTCTCCCTGCCTGTGAATAAGCTCTCCCTATATCACACACTACAGTAACAGCCCGTATGCACCACTAATAAGAGGATTTTTTTTGCAGCAGTTCTATTTACACAGCTGCTAGCACACAGTGGACACTGTCTTCAGTCCTTATGAGGACTATTTTGGATTCTGCAGCAGGAACACTATCTCATAGAACCAACTGCACTGTCCCTATACCTGTGTCTATGATTTACACAGTCGCTAACAGCTAATGCTAAATAGCTTCAGCCCTTAGAAGGACTAGTATTAGTTGGCTGGAAAAACGCTGCATCGCACACAGTACAGTCTAGCTGCACCGACAGCTCAGGAATGAATGCGTGCACACAAAATGGCGACAGCCTTATATAGCCCCGATGACGCTGTGAGGCCAAGCCAAGCACAGTAAGACCACAACAAAAATGGCTGCGACGTTACTGTGAGGTCAACCAACGTCAGATGTGTTCATTGGCTGGAAAAAGGAGCCAGGAAGTCCAGAAACGAAAATTAAAGTATCAGAGCGAATAACATATTAGCCATCGGATAGTGAATACCTCGAATACCCCATTATTCGTCGATTCCTGAATAGTGGCGAATATATTCGCTCATCCCTATTTATTAACATTATTAATAACACAGGAAACCCCGTATTGTACAGAATAAAACACAATGTCAAAGCGCAAGCATTGTATCGAGGAATTGTTAGCAGATCAAATCGGTAGGCCTAAAATATAGGGAGATACAAAACTCAAGACTGTATCAACAACAATGAGAGCTGTAACAGACTACTTTTGAAGGATCAGCATAATATCTTTTTATAGTATATAACGAGGTCACCTTAGAGGAGTGAACAAAACCGGGGCCGTAACTCAAGTGTGAGTTAGCAGAATAGTGTTACAGAAATAACGATCTCAGTCTCCCATGGATCACACGTCAGACTTTCTTTTGGTGCGAGAAAGAAAGATTTATTGCATATGCAAGAGCTCTGATTGGATCACAGAACTGACTCTATATTGCCGGAGCAGCCTTTTTATACAAAATTGAAAGAAGGGAGTTACATATGACATAGCCAATACAGTAATACATATTAACATATATCCAATCACATATAAGTACTTAATTAAAGGATTACTAAAGTATGTTTGTGCCAAAGCTAACTCACGCGATTTCATGCCCTAGGGTGTCCGGGGGCAGAGTGACCCGCGTGGTACGGGTCAGTGCTGTAGTGTAAATAAGCCATCTTTGTTTAGTGTCTACTTATAAGGTTGCGTATTCTGAGAACATTGAAAATCCCCTAAAAGAGAATTTTAGATTTACTAGCTATGTCTTAAAGGGACTAGGTTATTAAAAGGATTATTGAGATCCAACTAAATGGCAAGCAGTTATAGCTAAATTAGAGGGTATAGAAGGAAAGTTTAGATGATAAGGGAAATTCCTCATCAATAGAAGATACTGAGTAACAGATGAACAAGAAAGAAGAAGATAAAAAAGAAAGTCAGAGAAGAAATAGGTGGGAGGGTTGGGGTCAAAAAGGGTAGGTGAATTTGTCCGGATGGCGGGAGGGGGGGCAGGTTCCAGACACTGACATGTGCAAATTCAACCTGTCTCCAGCAGTGAAATGTAATCATCAGATCTCTTAAACTCTGTCCAGTTATACCAAGTTCTAACGAATCAGTCTTGAGAGTTGTGAATTATGGAAGTGAGGTCTTCGAGCAACATCGTCTCGTTTATCCTGGCGAATCACATATCCATCGTAGGAGGGTTATTTTTTCCACAAGCGAAGTATGCAAGCTCTGGCTGCCATGATTAAGTGTCGTAAGGAATTCTTGTACTTTTTCGTTGAGATGTCACAATGATGTAAAAGGACAAGGGCTGGATCCAAAGCGGTGGTCAAGCTAGTAACTTTATGTATAAATACTCAGAAAAAATAACTTAGAAGTACAAGTGTATAAGGCTAAGGCAAAAAAACTTCTAAAATACAATACTTTATTAATAAGTCTTAAAAGGGAAAAACTCCCAACATTTTCAAATCAAGATAATATACAATAAACCAAAAACACAAAGGAGGGGCCTGGCCCTTAAATCGCCCTGGATCTCCCCCTTCCTTGCTGCGGAGGTCGGCACCCTAAAGCCTGCGCAGTTTGGCGCCCCCGCTCAACGAAGACTATCCCTCCGGGCCCTAACCTGACCCTAACAATTAGGAGGTGATAGTATTCTGGAGGAAAAATTCCAAATCGAACCAACAATCAATTTAAAGAATGTAATCCAAATACACTATGACCAATATAATTGAATTGGAAGCATAGTAGGGTATAATCACCCAACAAAAAAAATCACCCGTCAACAACCTGATGATTCCAAACAAACACCCAACGCGTTTCCCCTCATCTATTTGAGGTTCTTCAGGGGTGGATAAATTAGTAGTTAGTTCAAGGAACATTTAAACATAAAAAATGCTGGTGGTCCCATGTGACACTGCAAGTAAGTAAACCCCCACTTTCCCCCACAGATATTTAATCCCAGCAGAACACCGTGTTATAATCAACACCTAAATGGCCCCAAAATAAAGGACCAAAATTACTAGCACCCACCAGGGTAACCAACTTTAATCAAGGTGTCTATACAGATAGGGGATAGGTTCAAGGGGATAAACAACATTTGTTCAGAATAGCAAGCATTGGCTACTTATCTTCGACCGCAGTGCACAACGATAAAGGGACATTCTTCATAGGACTCCCTGGATGTAGAGTGAGTCCACAGCCCCACTACAGCAAAATATACGCTCCTCCATTCACCATCCTCCAGTCTAGAGGTGGCTAGAGTGTTTGAATGCAGATTAAGTGGGCAAGGAGCCACCCACATGAATATCAGCCTACTTATGGAAAAAATCTCAAATAATCTCACCTGTGATGCAGCGAAATTAACCCTTTCCAGTCCATTGTTAAAGAAACACGTGTATACACAGATTGTACGTGTCCATACAAGCACTTCCGTCTCTCCATGTGTCACGGTCATGTGATCGGGGGTTTCCCGATGACGAGGACACGCGCATACTCAATGATCGATGACGCAGCCCGCACCTGCGCACTATGTGCGTCCCAGGCTAAGACGCGAATAGGGAGGCGCTTGCAAGGAGGCAAACCCGGCCCACATCACGTGTCCCGGGCTGCCCCGATCACGTGAGCGGAGTTTCCCGATGACACTACTCGCGCCTGCGCAGTATGTGCGTTCCATACCGAGACGCACTGATGAGAGGTTCACTGAGAGGTGGGACCATCCCACAGCGTCCGATAATGTCCCCTTCTCTCTCAGAATATACAGAGAGAGGGAGCCAGTTATTTAAACCTCAGTGTGCAAGGTGATGGTGCTAAGTTTATCTGACCTCTCAGTATCATATGTATCCGTATCTGATGTAGAACTATCTCGTGGCTGCTCCACAGGGTCCCCCTGGAGCATGGGGTAAATCCTACCCTCCTTAAACTCCAGCAGATCCCTGCTAAATTGTTTTTGCTTGCGATCTTTAATGGAGTTCTGAAACGTTTCTATCGCAAACTGCAAAGCAGCTTCTTTTCTTTGAAAGTCTATATCACTTTTAAATTTGAGAGCCTCCTCGGTCAATGTGGTCAGCCTCCTTGATGTATAATCAAATATACTTCTCTCCTCCTTCAAAAGTACACCCATTAACCGTATAGAACTCTCAGTTAGCTCCTTCTCCCAGGCTGTCAAGAGTTCTGGGGACCGGGAGCGTTTTGATGGAATAAGATTTATTCTTAGACCCCTAGGAACAATTTTATTTTTAATATGGTTCTCCAATGATTGTATCTCCCACCAGGATTTTAGATTATCTTTATAACAGCCCGTGAGTTCCTGAAAGATGTTCCTAATATTTGAGGTTCTTGGGGTATCAGAATTTGTCACGCAATCAGAGAAAGCATCCCTTGCATCTAGTGCCCACTGCTCCCGATTCACAGGCCCTGACAAAAATCCTGCCATCAAAAGATTTCTAAATACTCAGAAAAAATAACTTAGAAGTACAAGTGTATAAGGCTAAGGCAAAAAAACTTCTAAAATACAATACTTTATTAATAAAGTCTTAAAAGAGGCCCGGTGGATTCACAGGTTATGTACTGTGAGTCCATCTGGACTCAATGAACAATTACACTTCGGTTGTTTTCTATAAATTGGTCTTAAGTGGTTCCCCTTCCTAAGTGTCTCCCTGCAAAATTTTTGCCCGGAATCTTGCCCGATTCCTTCTGGCCTATTCTTTCTGTCATGCCTATTAGTCCGCAAGGGAGTTGGCTTGATTTATTTACCTTATTGGAGGTCTGCATCTTTTTATTGATATCTAATGATTTATTAGAGTTACCTTAAAGGGAGCTTATATGGACCCTATTTATGGATGTTCTCACCTTGAACCTATATTATTTTCCTGAATGGCTGGGTATTACTCCAGTCGATTTACAGTCCTTAAACTTAGCACCATCCACCTCTCAGTGAACCTCTCATCAGTGCGTCTCGGTATGGAACGCACATACTGCGCAGGCGCGAGTAGTGTCATCGGGAAACTCCGCTCACGTGATCGGGGCAGCCCGGGACACGTGATGTGGGCCGGGTTTGCCTCCTTGCGAGCGCCTCCCTATTCGCGTCTTAGCCTGGGACGCACATAGTGCGCAGGTGCGGGCTGCGTCATCGATCATTAAGTATGCGCGTGCGCGGGTCCTCATCATCGGGAAACCCCCGATCACATGACCGTGACACACGGAGAGACGGAAGTGCTTGTATGGACATGTACAATCTGTGTATACACGTGTTTCTTTAACAACGGACTGGAAAGGGTTAATTTCGCTGCATCACAGGTGAGATTATTTGAGATTTTTTCCATAAGTAGGCTGATATTCATGTGGGTGGCTCCTTGCCCACTTAATCTGCATTCAAACACTCTAGCCACCTCTAGACTGGAGGATGGTGAATGGAGGAGCGTATATTTTGCTGTAGTGGGGCTTTGGACTCACTCTACATCCAGGGAGTCCTATGAAGAATGTCCCTTTATCGTTGTGCACTGCGGTCGAAGATAAGTAGCCAATGCTTGCTATTCTGAACAAATGTTGTTTATCCCCTTGAACCTATCCCCTATCTGTATAGACACCTTGATTAAAGTTGGTTACCCTGGTGGGTGCTAGTAATTTTGGTCCTTTATTTTGGGGCCATTTAGGTGTTGATTATAACACGGTGTTCTGCTGGGATTTGATATCTGTGGGGGAAAGTGGGGGTTTACTTACTTGCAGTGTCACATGGGACCACCAGCATTTTTCATGTTTAAATGTTCTTTGAACTAACTACTAATTTATCCACTCCTGAAGAACCTCAAATAGATGAGGGGAAACGCGTTGGGTGTTTCTGTTTGGAATCATCAGGTTTTTGACGGGTGATTTTTTGTTGGGTGATTATAGCTTACTATGCTTCCAATTCAATTATATTGGTCATAGTGTATTTGGATTACATTCTTTAAATTGATTGTTGGTTCGATTTGGAATTTTTCCTCCTGAATACTATCACCTCCTAATTGTTAGGGTCAGGTTAGGGCCCGGAGGGATAGTCTTCGTTGAGCGGGGGCGCCAAACTGCGCAGGCTTTAGGGTGCCGACCTCCGCAGCAAGGAAGGGGGAGATCCAGGGCGATTTAAGGGCCAGGCCCCTCCTTTGTGTTTTTGGTTTATTGTATATTATCTTAACTTTATGTATAACTGTTTGTATGTTCTGCCAAAACGGGGCAAGGCGCCTACATGACCAGAAAATATGCATCAGACTACCCTCCTCCTCCTCATCACATCTCCAACAGAGTGGGCTCATTTCTGGAAAGATTGAGTGCAGTCTAGTAGGAACTCTGGTGAGCAACTTAACACTCGCTTCCTGATCACGGGAGAAGATAGAGGATCGATGGCTCAGAGAATATATCTTTTCCCATTGGGCCTCAGAAAACTGGATTTGAAGATCATCCTCCCATTGTGATTGAAATTTGGTTTTGGTTCCCAGTGGGTGTGTTAATAAAATTATAAGCCATAGAAAGGGTATGTCTAATGGGACTTGTGCTTATACATTCATTCTAAAAAGGTGTTATAGAGTCATGAAAATGGGATCTAGGAGGAAGGGATTTCAAGAAATGTGTCAATTGGTTGGCTCTCCATACATCGAGGGCACAGGGAGTTTGGGAGCTCATAAGTTGCTCCTTTGTTGGCCAGGCGTTTCCAGTACTGAAGTGTAGCAGTCTGTAATGGCCCTCTCTCATAATTGACTGAAAAATCCAGTCTTCCACCCTCGGCAGAAAAAGTGGATTTCCCAGAATCGGAAACAATGAGGACGATTGGAGGAGTATGTGTGATCTAATTAATGAATTATCACAACATGCCAACGTAGCCCCGATTGTGGGGTGATCTCTCAGATGTTTTACTCTGCTTGAACCCACCCATGGAATGCCCGGTAAATGTACATCTGTGAAATCCTGTTCCACTCTCTGTTATCTCTAGATTTGTAATTGGAACAGAGGGCAGGGTCTTTACCTATTTTATGTATGACCGAAATGTGGGCTTTCAAAGAGTCTACTAGCAGTCTCGACCCCTCAGGGATAGAGTTCAGGCACCTGATAAGGTGTGGAGACAGGGACTTGAGAAATAGTCTGTAATAGGGGAGTGTAAGACCATTGGGACCCGGGGCCTTCCCTGGTTTAGTGTTCTTAATTGCAATGGAAAGCTCCTCTTCTGAGAAGGGCTGTTCCATGGCATCTGCCTCGTCACCTGACAATGCTGGCATGCCCGATTCCTTAATGTATTTTCAAATTCGGTCTTTAAACTCTTCCCACTTGTCTCCTCTGTTCCCTTATCTATCGAGTAAAGTGCCTCGTAATAGTCTTTAAAAGCATCCGCTATGCCCGAAAGTGTGTAAGTATGTTGCCTCGACTGATCTACTATAGTTGGTATGTATGTACGTATTGTACCATTGGGCTCTCAGTGCTCTGGCTAGTGCTTTGCCACTTTTATTGCCGTGTTCATAATAGAAGCAATGGCACTTGGAAAATATTGCCTTTGCTTTTTGGGTCAGTATAGAACGTAGGGATTCCCGCCTGGCCAACAGGGTTTTTCTCAGGGACTCATCGGGGGATTTCTTATGAGACTTCTCCAAGTGATTTATCTCTTTTAGTAAATTAGACATCTCCTATCTACGTTCCCTCTTTACCCGTGCCCCACATTTGATAAAAATTCCCCTGATCACACATTTGTGTGCTTCCCAGACCGACCAAGGATCTGTATCCCCTTTCATATTGGTGGCAAAGAACCAATTTAAAGTTTCTTGTTTTTCTGTTTTTACGGCAGTGTTATCTAAAAGCGATACGCTCAATCGCCAAAGACAGTGCTTTGGTCTAAACATCGGCAAGAGTATGGAGATACTGACAAGCGCATGATCGGAAAGTATGTTATCGAGGGAAACGTTTTGGTGCTTAATGAAAAAGTAATCGATCCTCGTGTACGTGTCGTGGAGAGCAGAATAGTATGAGAAATCTCTATCTGACGGGTGCATTAGTCACCATGTATCTAGCAATTGGTGGTTACGGATACAGGATGCCACGTGCTTTTGAACAGAAGGAGTTGTGAAAGAGGCCTCTGGAGTTATCCAAGGTGGGGTCCAGAATGATATTGAAATCTCTGCCCAGGATCAAAAGGTCCTCCATTAGAGAATCCAACAACTCTAAGTATGCGTGAAGCGCTTTGTCCTGCCCGTATTTGGGAGGTACAAAGATGCCAGAGTTACCGTTTGGGATGCAATATGTCCCTTGACCACCAGAAAGCGGCTCTCTCCATCCATGGGAGATTCAAGGAACTCCCAGGGGATCGCTTTAGAAACGACTATGCTCAAGCCTCTAGACTTGGGATCCGGTGAAGGACTGTGATATGCTGCAGTAAATCTGGAATCAGAAAGCTTAAAAGGTTTAGTTAGACAGTAATGAGTTTCCTGAAGGAAGGCAATATCTATCTTCCTTTTATGCTGAAGATTTAGGAGGATAGACTGTTTTCCTGGGCTATGCAGCCCCTTTAAGTTTTATGAGCCTACCCTCATTTCTGAGTATGGGTTTGATACCATTTTGATAATTGTTTGTGGTAGATAGTGCACGTCTATGTCAAGATATCTTAGGGGAGGGAGCGGGAAAGGGAAAGTGGGGATAGGAAGAAGAAGGTAATGTAGTGGAAAAAAGATGAGTAAGGGTATAGATTACTAGAGAAGAAAAAGGAAGGGAGAAAGAAGAATTTGAGAAACTAACGTTAAATGCTTAGGTACTAATTCCAAGTCGGCTCCAGACAGCAGAGTGTTAGGGAGTCTCAAGGGAATAGAGTAAGAAGTAGAGAAACAAATACAGTAAAATGTTGAGGAGGAAAGAGAATAGAGTAATGTGTAAGAAAGCTAACGCAGTGTACCCAAGAAAAATTCTTAGGCAAGCTCCAAAAAGCGGAGCATTGGGGAATAAAAAGGTTAAAAACAATAAAGATAATTAACACACAGGGGAAGGGGACATGGCTGTGGGTACCATAACCCCCTAAAAGCAAAGAAGAGTGTACTGTTGCCAGTTTGAATAACATCATCCTCCCTCATGTACCGGGGAAGAATGATGACCAAGTCTAAAAGGCCATTAAGGAGGCCAACAGCTCCTCCCTGCTTATTATATGCTAAAGCATTAACTTTATCGTTGCCTTCTAAAGAACAAAATACATATTAAACAACTAAATAACTGTCTCCCATTTGGTCTGTGTATACCACATATGTGGCTCCCCGAAATGGTTACTACTGAGTCATATATGTCCCTTCTCTTGTCACCTCTCAGGATACAAGTCTGAGGGATCCCTGAAATGGTTACCACTGAGTCATATATGCCCCTCCTCCTATCACCTCGCATGGTACATGTGGGAAAAGTCAGTATGGGAGGCACTAAAGAGCAAAATCTCAAATCAGACTGTTCTTGATCGATAACGCATCAGGGAGATGTAGAAATCTTATCCTTCTGCGAAGACTGATGATAGCGACGTGCTGCTCTTCTTGGCCTCTGCTGAGGTGTACGGAAGCCCTCCAATGACAGCCAGTCTGGAATCGGGACTGGCACCACATTGAGGAGATCAAACAGTGCAGGTAGATTGTCTGGTGTATGAAGGTAGAACATGGTGTCTTCTTTTCAGACGATGAGGTGGAATGGGTGTACCCACCGGTATGTCGATCCGGCATCCAATATCTTCACCAAGAGGGGATGAAGAAGGTGCCTCATGTACAGTGTGCGAGTGGAGACATCTGGAAAGATCTTAATAGAAGAGTCATTGAAAACGATCTGGTCAGACTTCCAAGCATCCCATAGAATGTCTTCTTTGTAAAATAATGGAGTCTACACAAGACGTCTCTCGGCTTGGTAGGATCTAATGGGCCTCTCCTTGTGACACGATGCACTCTATCAAACTGATAGCGGTCTTCTAGTGCTCGACCGGTCACACTTTGGAAACATTTCTGCACTTTAGATTGTAAGATCTCTCTTCCTTCTTCAGGGAGCCCCTTTATCTGAATGTTGTTTTTCCTCCCTCTATTTTCTTGGTCATTGAGGAGGAAAGCCATTTTTTGCAATCTTGAGCGCATTGTATCATGTTTCTCGGAGAGAGCGAGGACTTGAACCGAAATGTCTTTAAGCAAGACCTCAGTCGCTGATGTCCTATTTGTGAGCTCCGCTACGTCTCCCTTAATATGGTCATTAGCCTGCTGATGGGATGTTTCAATTCTTTCGGCAAGATCAGCAAGATCTTGTTTAGTGAGGAGAGCCTGAATCAACTCCTTCAGCGCTTGAAAGTCTAAATCAACCTGCGCATGAGTTGACCTAGCATATGAAGGCTCCATATCGTGGAGAAGCAGTAGTTTTTGTGAAGAGGAATTAGAGGCATCTTGCGTATGAGAATCTGGAGAGATATCTTTAGATGTCGATGGCGGAGAATTCTCCGAGAGGTTGAGGTCAGCCATTTTAGTGTTAATTCTTTCCCTTTTTGACCCTACAAATATTGTGGCAGTTCAGCTGCAAATTCTTATCATTTCCTTTTTTGCAAGCATTACAGTGAGTTGCTGGTTGTATTGCAGCTAAGGGACAAAGAAACTAATAAGGAAGATACATAAAACTCCATCCACATGAAGGTTGAAAGAATGAAATATCAAGGAGAAGTTAGTGCAGCCAAATGTAGCAAACTTCTGCAACCCGACACCACAGGTTGTCTGTCAACTGTGACAGTGCACCCCCTTCTACAAGTAGTCTCCGGACAGTCAGGATCACGTTTATCCAGATGGGAAGCATGAAATGAACAAACCAACTTTGTGGCAATGACATCTGATGCTGGAACCCATATCATCTCCTCTGGTCCGTAACCCCTCCAGTGTATCAGGTATTAAAGGGAATGACGTAGAGAGCGAGGATCACCAAACGTAACTCTTTGGAACTCCAAATTACCATCAACCATAACTGGGATGGGAGGTAAGAAGATGGTTCCAAAGGTACAACATACTTCTTTAGCAGTAATCTGAGGAACAAATTGTGCATCTGAAGAGCCTGATGTAACTCCAGATGAAACGCCACTGGGTTAATGACAATGACAACTATATAGGGAAATATAAACCTAGGGCACAGCTTCCAGGAAGGAACTTTCAAATTATTATTCCTGGTAGACAACCACACATAGTGATTCACGCCTAAGTCTGGACCTGGCAAGCTTCTACTATCAGCCATACGTTTTTATCTGTCCCCCATAAGCTTCAAATTACTCTGAACCACTTGACATACAGAAGAAAACGATGATGCAAAACACTCCTTTTCAGGAAACCCAGAAGCTTCATTGCCATTAAAGGTACCGAACTGTGGATGAAAATAGTATGCACCAAAAAATAGTGACTTGTCAGTAGACGCCTGGTGACAATTGTTTATAGCAAATTCAGTCAAGGGTAAGAAAGATGCCCAGTCCTCCAGGTTCTTGGAGACAAAACACCTAAGGGTAAGGTTCCAAATTTTGATTTATACCTTCAGTCTGACCATTTGACTGAGGGTGGAAGGCAAAAGAGAAATACAGTTGCACCTGCAGACAAGCACAAAAAGCTTTCTAAAATTTGAAAACAAATAGGGTTCCCCTATCAGAGACCACATCAGAAAGAACCCTGTGAAACCTGACATTCATTAATGAACACCTGAGCTAGAGTCTTGGCATTCGGTAGTGCCGGTAAGCGATGAAATGTAACATTTTACTGAACCTATCCACAACTACCAAAACCACCATCTTCCATGCAAGCAAAGGTAGGTCTGTGTTGAAATCCATAGATAAATGTGTCCATGGTCTACTAGGGATAGCCAAAGATAGGAGAGATCTAGATGGATGAGTATGTGTCACCTTTCAATGTGCACAGGTACTGCAAACAGACACAATGTCAAACACATCCTGATGCAACTTAGGCTAAAAACGTTGTGATCGGAGGTCCGAGGTTGCTTTACTACCTGGATAACCAGTATGTACCATATTGTGATGTTCCCCAATTATTTTATGGCGCAAATTAAGTGGCATAAATAACTTCCCAAAAGGTCAGGAGGCTGGGGAATCCCCCTTGGCCTCTAACACGTCCCCCTCCAGATCTGAGCACAAAGCTGACATGACCATTCCCTTTTGCAAAATAGGGACAGGGTTCTCATGATCATCTCCACCAGAAAAGCTCTGGGATAAAGCATCTGCCTTGAGGTTTTTAACCCCTGGATGGTAAGGGAGAGTAAAATTAAACCTGGTAAAAAAAAAACATCTAGGGTGCCTTGGGTTGAGACATTTTGCAGATTCGAGATATGACAGGTTTTTATGGTTTGTGATCACAATAGTGGGATGAACTGCTCTTTCCAGCAAATGACGCCATTCCGCGAAAGCTAACTTGATCGCCAACAGTTCTCTACTACCCTCATCAGTTTCAGCCAAAGTCAATTTAAAAAAAAAAAAAAAGGTATGGAGGCCATTTACCAGGTGATGTGCCCTGTAAAAACACAGCCCCAACCCCTCTACAATAAATGGCTGTGAAACAGGCTGGATGAGTTTAGGTGCTGTTGAAAAACATCTCTTTACAGAGTAAACAGCCTTCTGGGCAGAGTCCGACCATTTAGAGAAATCCGACCCCTTATTTATCTTGCCAGTGAGAAGTTTCACAATCATCTAATAATTCTAAATAAATTTCCAGTAAAATTTGGTAAACCCTAGAAAGCATTGTAACGCTTTCAGGTTTTCTGTACTATCCCAGTCAAGGACAAGTATGGACCTTTTCTGGATAATCAGTCACATCAAGAGGAGGATGGGAGGAGAGAAAATCCAGCACCGACGTAATAAAAAAATTCTTTATTCAAAATTCATAAAAAAAGGTAATTCCAACCAAGTGCAGAATATATTTACACTTGAGGCGTTTCGGAGAAAGTAGACTCCTTATTCATAAGTAACCGGATGCATACGAAAACCAAAAGACGACAACAGGTACCTTAAAAATAGCAAAAACACACTTCTCCAATTTGGCATAGTTTATTATCTCTTAAAATCTGTAATACCTGTTTTACATGTGTGATAACCCGGTACCCGTTCTGCTGCTGCTGAGTTAAACAGTTGTCTTATGGCAGTAGATCTGTTGCAGTGTTCCAGAATTACTTTGTGCACTGTGAGTCAGGCAGTACGATGTGTACTGTGTTATGATGTTCGTACACTGAAGAATTGTTAAATGTACTTTGCTGCCATCTACTGGTCAATGTATGCATATGAAATTTAGGTGTTCATTCTTCTTACAACAAGCTGCCATGGCAACGGCAAAGGAGATATACTCCAAACAGAACTGCAGGGAGTTCCCCAGCCAAGCAACTGAGGGGGAAAATCCCTGCATGCAAATAAACTGAAAACAACCACAGCAAATGACAAACCCTGGCAAGAGCAAAAGAACCAAACAATAAATAAAGAGCAAGCACTTATCTGGGGTATATGTGGTGTGGAGCAGAATGAAGCAGGCTGGTGATACAAAGAACAACTGACATCCGGCATAGCCTGCTATCAGACCAGGATTTAAATAAGCAGAGCGTTAGCAAAGGAAACGCCCATTGCACAACACACCTGGTCCAAGTCCAAACCATTCCTGGCCACCAGAGGGAGCCTCCCAGCAGCCAAAACATAACTAACATTCACAACACCTATGCCACCATGCAATCACCAGGCTATGCGCTGCTGGTGATTATACATGGTAGCATAAAGCCCACCATAATCAATTTCAAATACCACAAATAAATAAATACACAGACACGAAAATTAGATTAAAAATGGCCGTGGTGTTTTATTATTGGTAACCTGATAAAATTAAATAATCACCATATTAATAAATAAATAACCATAAATAGGAATAAATACCACCAGAATTATAATTAACTATAAAAAAACAAAATCCACCCAACATGGTTGAGCGATTTTTCCCCAAACGGCCAAGTATTATAAATACGAGGCCCCCCCCAAACACTGCAGACATTTTTCGATCATATTTTGAAGACCGACATTAAAAATATCAAGACCTACATCAGAAAGATGAACACCGTCCGTTCTGTAAACACCAATAGTGAACCCTTCTAAATCACTATGACGATAAGAAAAGTCACCCAGACCATTAAAAAATGTTGCCATTTCACGGTTAACGCATTTTCTTATCTTCTCCATAAACTAAAACTGGTTACAATTCCAAATCAATCTAGGGATAATTTCAGAAAAAATGAAAGAAGAATAAGGAAAAAGATTTTTTTATTAATGAAAAATCTCTACAAAACTGCGATAGCAAGTCCAGGGTCTTAATCTTTCCTAAATCATTCCCTCCAATGTGGAAAATTATAAGATCAGGGAACGGATAATTCAAAAGCATTTTCTTTAAACTGGCAACTAGATTGGAAAATTTTAAGCTCCGTATACCGCATCAAAAAACATTCACAAGTTCACCCTGGAAAGACAGATTTTCAGTATAGCTTCTACAAGCTGCTCTCCTCTGCGCCCAATTAATAAATGAATTACCTATCGGCCAAACGACCATTGGGCCTAGAATTGGAGAGAAACAGAGACAGCATTAATTACAATACAATAGGACCTATATACAGCTTATAACGGCTTGAAGCCCATCTACCGATTTTACAGATTCTTTTACCCTTAAGGCCCAGCCCCAGCCGCCTCAGTTGCAGCACTGATGTGAAAAGTGTGACGAAAAATTGGCACTATCCAACTTCAATTTAACAATGCACTTCTTTAAAATTGCATTGAATTGGAACTTGGTTGCAGGGGAACCATCTTCGTGTAAAAATAACAAACCCAGACTATCCCCTCGCACCAAAAACCACTTATACAAATTAGTAACAGGACATACAAACGAATCACGTAAAGATCTCAATTTTACAGAACACCCTTTTCCAAACTGATCAGTTCTTGACCTTCTGATAAATAACAAAACACAGAAGTCAGTCAAGCTTACAGTATATCTTCTCTAAACAAACCCGAGATGCTGGACCAGCTATGGGACAACAGCTCACTAATCCTAAGTGCCGCAAAGAAACAAAGAACAAAAGCTGTCCGAAATAAGCACAACTCAAAAATATTAAAACAAACCTCGCTCAACGTAAACCATAACTTTTTTAATAAATCTACAGAGATGGGCCTGCGACGATCAGGCACCAAAAAACCTTTTTTGCAACCCTTTAAAACCTGACGAACAGCGAATAAACTCAGCAACGACTCTTCACCATACAATTTAAAGAAAAAGGAGACACCACACAATGTTTTATAAAGAAACGTATAACTATAACCCAAACCATTGTAAATATTCAAAAAAACTCAGTGCTGTATTCATGTCACACTTATAGGACAGGAGGTTCCTAGAATCACAAAAATGAGTCCACGTAACCCAAGCAGCTGAATATGACTTCCATGTCCCTGGAGCGAGAGAATTTTTAATGGAAGCTGACACTAACTCAAAATTGCCTCCCATAGATGGGGCGGGCACAAAGTCGGAAAATGATCCATTTCTGCTGAAGTCTTCCGGAAATACTCTGTTGAGAAGAAAGGTAGAAAACAGAGGAATTACTGCAATCCGTAGCAAAACGGGCTTTAATCCACATATTAAACCTTAAACACAATAGGACCAGCCTACGTAGTAAACCACCTAAAAACCTGCACTTCACAACTAAGGTGCTTACTGCAAAAACCGTACCCTGGCAAGTTATTAAAATCCTTCTATTTGCCAGCTCCTCACCCCAAATACTCAAAGACACCAAAACTGGAAAGAGCCCCTACAACACCTGTTTCTCAAGCAAGCCCTCCGAAGACCAGGTGGCAGGCCACGAATCAAAGCACCAATGTGATGGAAAAATTGCACCAAAACCTACTTCTTTAACAGCACCTGTAAACCAAAGTAAATCCTGGGACAGAACGAACTCTTGCTGAACACAACTCATCCCATTGAAACTTTCTAGAAATTCTGACCAGACTTTCAAATCTATCTTCAGCTCCATAAAAACTCTAATATGTGAACCAGAACACTGAACACCTTTAGGCGGGCTTTGCACGTTGCGACATCGCTACCAATGTTGGTGCGACGCAGAAGCAATTAGCCACACCCCCTCACAGGTGCGATATCCTTTGATCGCACCATGATTTGTCATTTGGATTCACACCCTCCAACTTCATTAACGAATTCAGCAACCGTATGAGATGGTTTTGATTGTTGTGCGATTACTCTCATGAAAAGTCATTATTCATGACATAAGTCAAAGTTCATTGTTGATACACCATTACATGTTTGATGTTGCATAAGGAATGCACGTGTAATATGTATTACATACATAACGTCCTTTCATGCCGCATCCTACTTTTGTCGGAGAGTTAATTTAACCCAGTCGTGCATTTATGTTCCTTTGTTACTATTGGTTTTTGAGTCTTATTTAAGGTGCGTCTGTGGCTTTTGCAGTTGCTGTTGACCTTGTTTTGGCGTTAACACGTGAGGTAAGTTGATGATGTTCAGCAGATTCTACATATTTATGTTGATTGCACAACGTTTCTGTGGGTAATGGATTTTTATTTTTGTTGGGTTTTTTTTTACAATTAAAATTTAAACATTTTAAAGTGTTTTATTTTACAATTTTACAAACAAAACAAGGATGACTTTAGAGAAGTCATATATTACATTTAAAAAATATTGCTTTTACGTCGTGAAAGTCTTTAGTCTTTCAATTTTACAATTCTCAGCTAACATTTTGTACAATATAAAAATTTGTATAAAAAGAACTACTCGTAACTAAATCCAAAAAAAATGTTTTCTTTCTCTTTGTCAGCTCTTTAAAAAAAAAAATGGCTTCCACGAATGAAGACTTCATTCGTGAATTTATTGAAGAATACAGGGCACAGCCATGTCTCTGGCAAGTCAAATCCACAGATTATAGCAACAAATTCCTGAAAAAAAGCAGCATATCAAAAGCTAATTGTTGTCTATAATCGCCACCATGAGCCACACAAGGCAACAGAGCTTTTGGTCAGGAAAAAACTTCAAGCACTACGAACCGTCTTCAAAAAAGAGTTGAATAAAGTTGAACAACCAAAAAAATCAGGCTGTGGCTCGGTGGAAATATACACTCCAAAATTATGGTATTATGACCTCCTGCTATTCACTAGGGACCATGAGCCCCCCCGAACATCCACATCACTACTACAACCTCTTTGTCCGGATCAGCAAGGCACTCACATTGATTCAGTTGTTGAGCAGGTATTTATTTTCGTTTTTAAAATGTAAAATATTTATTATTAACCCTTTAGTGACGGAGCTAATTTTCACCTTAATGACCAGACCAAATTTTGCAATTCTGACCAGTGTCACTTCATGAGGTTATAACTCTGGAACACTTCAACGGATCCCGGTGATTCTGAGATTGTTTTTTCGTCACATATTGGACTTCATGTTAGTACCAAATTTAGGACAATATTTTTTGTGTTTATTTATGAAAAAAATTGAATATTGGCAAAAATTTTGAAAATTTAGCAATTTTCAACTTTTGAATTTTTATACCGTTAAACCAGAGATTTCTGTGACACAAAATAGTTAATAAATAACATTTCCCACATGTCTACTTTACATCAGCACAATTTTGGAAACAAATTTTTTTTTTGTTAGGAAGTTAGAGGGGTTCAAAGTTTATCAGCAATTTCTCATTTTTACATCAAAATTTACAAAACCAGTTTTTTAGGGACCACATCACATTTGAAGTGACTTCAATAGGCCTAGATGACAGAAAATACCCAAAAGTGACACCATTCTAAAAACTGCACCCCCCAAAGTACTCAAAACCACATTCAAGAAGTTTATTAACCCTTCAGGTGCTTCACATGAACAAAAGCAATGTGGAATGAAAAAAAGCAAAAATTAAATTTTACCTAAAAATGTTGCTCTAACCCAAATTTATTCACTTTTAGAAGAAATAACACAACAAAATGGACCTCAAAACTTGTTCCCCACTTTCTTATGAGCGCGCCGATACCCCACATGTGGTCAGAAACCTCTGTTTGGACAAATGGGAGGGCTCGGAACAGAAGGAGCAATATTTGAATTTTGGAAAGCAAATTTGGCTGAAATAGATTGCGGGCACCATGTTGCATTTACAGGTCCGCTAAGGTACCTAAACAGAAGAAATCCCTCACAAGTGACACCATTTTGGAAACTAGACCCCTCAAGGCTTCTATCTAGGGGTATAGTGAGCATTTTAGATCCACAGGTACTTCACAGATTTTGTTAACGTTACGTTGTCATATTGAAAATTTTAATAATTTTCTCAAAAATGTTGCTTTAGCATCAATTTTCTCACTTTTTCAAGAGGTAATTCCAAAAATTTGACCTCAAGGTTTGTTAACCACTTTTTTATGAGCGCGGTGATACCTCACATGTGGTCTGAAACCTTTGTTTGGACAAATGGGAGGGCTTGGAACGAAAGGAGCAATATTTGAATTTTAGAAAGGAAATTTGGCTGAAAAAGATTGCGGGCACCATGTCGCATTTGGAGGTCCCCTAAGGTACCTAAACAGCAGAAACCCCGCACAAGTGGCCCCATTTTGGAAACTAGGCCCCTCAAGGAATTTATCTAGATGTTTGGTGAGTACCCTGAACCCTCAGGTGCTTCACAGAATTTTATAACGTTGAGCCATGAAAAAAAAAAATAAAATTTTACCACAAAATTGTTATTTCAACCAGGTAGCTTTTTTTTTTACAAGAGTAAAAGGAAAAAATTCAGCATAACATTTATTGTGCAATTTCTCCTGAGTTTGGTGATACCTTATATGTGGTGGAAATCAACTGTTTGGGCGCATGGCAGGGCTCGGAAGGGAAGGAGTGCCATTTGACTGCAAAATTGGCTGGAATCAATAGCGGACGCCAGGTTGCATTTGGAGAGCCCCTGAGGTGCCTAAACAGTGGCGGTCCCCCACAAGTGACTTCATTCTGGAAACAAGACACCTCAAGGCTTTTATCAAGGTGTATAGTGAGCAGTTTGAATCCACGAGTACTTCACAGAATTTGATAAGCTTAGGTTGCCATATTGAAAATTTTCATTTTTTTCACAAAACTGTTGCTTTAGCATCAAATTTCTCACTTTTTCAAGAGACAACAACAAACCGTGGACCCCACAGGTTGTTATCCAATGTCTTATGAGCACAGGGATACCCCACATGTGGCCAAAAACCTCTGTTTGGATAAATGGGAGGGCTTGGAATGGAAGGAGCACCATTTGAATTCTGGAAAAGTTGAAATAAATTGCGCGCACCATGTCACATTAGCAGGGCCCCTTGGGTACCTATACATCAGAAAACCCCCACAAGTGACCCCATTTTGGAAACTGGATTTTATTCAGGAGTATAGTAAGCATTTTGAATCCACAGGTACTTCACAAAAATGTTGCTGTAGCAACAAATGTCTCACTGTTAGGCTCTGTGGCCATGATCCAGCGACACGGCATCTAGTACACAGTGTCAGCCTCCTGCAGAGATGTGAGTGTTGTCCACGGGAGAACGCAGCTGCCCAAGCCCACGATTTGGGTTCAGGCCGCTGTGGAGCTCTATGCTACCTGCAGAGAACACTCATCTCCGCAGCATAAATTGACATGCTGAGGCTCAGGAAGCTGCGCCACAGGTCGGTTTATGCTGCGGAGAAAAGAAGCACATTGGGCATGGGATTTCTAAAAATCCTTCCACTGTGCTTCTACTGCACAACGCAGCATTATGGACACAGGGAAAACACTCTGCGCCCAAAACGCTGCAAACCCTGATTGTGGGCACACAGCGTAAAATGCTACAATGGATGAATGGATAGATGTCAAACAAATATAACGTCCCATTCCCCTGCATATTCTAAGCTGGCGCCCTTTAGTGCCTTTCATGTGGCACTAAAGGGTGCCTAGCCTTGTATTTAGCCCCCCAAAAAATTAA
Organism: Anomaloglossus baeobatrachus; assembly: GCF_048569485.1. Taxonomy (NCBI): domain Eukaryota; kingdom Metazoa; phylum Chordata; class Amphibia; order Anura; family Aromobatidae; genus Anomaloglossus; species Anomaloglossus baeobatrachus. Next base: position 761,876,637 of record NC_134354.1, read on the forward strand.
TAATTAAAATAAACGACGTGGGGTCCCCCCTATTTTTGATAGCCAGCTAGGGTAAAGCAGACAGCTGTAGCCTGCAAACCACAGCTGACAGCTTCACCTTGGCTGGTGATCAATTTGGAGGGCTCCCCAGGCGTTTTTTTAAAAAAAAAAAAAACGTGGGGTCCCCCCCAAATTAGATCACCAGCCAAGGTGAAGCGGACAGCTGGGGTCTGGTATTCTCAGGGTGGGAAGAGCCATGGTTATTGGACTCTTCCCAGCCTAAAAATAGCAGGCCGCAGCCGCCCCAGAAGTGGCGCATCCATTAGATGCGCCAATCCTGGCGCTTCGCCCCAGCTCATCCCGCGCCCTGGTGCGGTGGCAGACGGGGTAATATATGGGGTTGATACCAGCTGTAATGTCACCTGGCATCAAGCCCTGGGGTTAGTGATGTCACGGCATCTGAACAGATACCCGACATCACTAACCCAGTCAGTAATAGAAAAAAAAAAGACAAAAAAAAAATTTATTTGAAAAAACACTCCCCGAAACATTCCTCTTTTACCAATTTATTGAAAATAAAGAAATTCCGGTCGCTGTAATCCATTTTGGAGGTCCCGCGCCGACTCTGGATCTTCTAGAATATGGGGGGCACGTTCAGGGAACGTATCCCCCATTTTCTGGAAGAGCAAGCTCTCCATGAGCAGTGTGGGTGCAGTAATCTGAGAATACTGCACTCACACTGCCCCGGTCCAACCTAGGGCAGAGTGACCTGCAGTAACCTCATTCCAGAATATGAGGGGCACGCTCACAGAACGTACCCCCCATTTTCTGGAACAGCAGCCTCTCCATGTGAGGAGTGTGGCTGCAGATCACTGCACTCACCCTCCCCCGGTCCACAGTGGAGCCTGTGCATCAGCGACGTCAGCAGGATCCCTGCTTGCAGGGATCCAGCTGACAGCCGCTGTCTGCGCATGCGCCGCCAGCATTGAAGAAGGAGGCGGCGATCGCGGGCCCGGAGCGGCAGACAGGTAACGTATAACCGGGGGCTTGGGGGGGGGGGGGGTGACCTAGTGGGACCTGGGGACACCTTTCTGCCGCATGTGACGTGTCACATGCGGCAGAAAGAGCAGAATGAAGGCGGCCGCGCGCTGTGCGCCGCCATCTTCCACGCTCCGGAGGGGGGAGGGGGGTGGTGGCTCTGGAGAACCGGAGGGGGCTCCGGTGACCAGAGGGCTCCGGTGGACCGGAGGAGGGGTCAGGGGGAGGACATTTCCCTCCGATCTGAAATGTTTGATCATTTCAGATCGGAGGGAAATGACTGCAGAGCCGGCTCCGGCGGCAGTTTTCTGTGCGCTTCGGCGCCATTTTGGATGTCCGGTGGGGGTAGGGGTGGGGGTGGGGGGACTCTCCGGTACCGGGGGCTTTGGGGGCACTAGGGGGTTAGATTTCTTTCTCATCTGACATGTTTGATCATGTCAGATGAAAAAGAAATCAGTTTTACCGGCCATTTCTTTTTTTTTCATGTGTTCGTCGGTATACGGTGTATACCGGCGATCACATGGTCGGGGTCCAAAAAAAACACCCCGATTCATAATCTGGGGGGTCTCAGCTACCCCCGGTAGCTGAAACCCCCGAGATTTTCGGTCGCTGGGGGGCGCTACAGGGTTTTTTCGGGCCGCCGCTTTAAAGCGGCGGAACAGAATAAGTACCCTGTTTTGCCGCCGCTTTAAGTCGTACGGCCGTCGTTATGAGGTTAATAATTTGTTTTTGTTTACGTTTGTTAAATATGTTTCATGATACATGTTAATTAATACTCTGGTAGGTTTTTTTTTTTTTTTTGTGGTTTGGTATAAAGATTGATAAATGTGAAAATGCAGAAATTTAAGATGAATAAAAATATTAATTAGTGGTCATAATCTTTTTTTAATAAAATTGAATCCTAAACATATAAATATTTTTGTTACATTAATTTAATTAAGGCCTAGCCACACTTCTCAATATGCTCAAGCATGTTTGTTGTATATATATATATATATATGTGTGTGTTTTTGTAATGGTAGAAGTTCAATGTAAAATGTCTTGTTTTCAAATAAGTTAAATATATGTTTGCAAATTTTAATGATTATCTTTTTTGATAACATTATAAAGTGGCAGAATTCACAACAAAATCAAGCTACCATCACTCAGGAATCCTCAGCTGGTACACAATCAAGCGTCGATGTTATTTCTCCAAATAGCGCAACAAGCTCCATCACTGTTACTGATGACGAAGCTGGTACCTCCACAAGTTTGCCCAGAAGACATGTTGCCCGACAAAGTACAACAGATCTACTAAGTGGTGTGGCACAACTGGTAAAGATAGCAAAAACCTTATTGGAAAGAAACAACAGTTCCCCTGTGTGTACGATCGCATTTTTGGTGAATGAAAAAATGTCAAAACTAGATTGTGATACAGGACTTCTGGCAGAAAAGTGGATATTGGCGGTTATGAATGCCGCTCTAACTGGTAAATTGCATAATGTTGACCTTAACATATTTGATAAAGTTTCTGGCGACCACATTTCTAACCCAATTAGTCAAGATGTGTTACCTGAAATCACCTCCTAAAATGTGGACAATGAGGCTGTTGTTGAAGAAAACATACCTATTGTCCGACATTTGCGACACAAATCATCTAGACATCACCCGTTCAAAAAAGGGTCTGGTAAGAAAGCCCAGGCAAAGTCCAGAGTCTGAATGTTTAATTATGTTTTTCGATACTGCATAAATTTATTTTTGAAAAAAAAATAAATAAATAAAAAAAAAAAATGTACTGATTCACTAATTAAATGTTATAAACATAAGAATATTGTGTATGAATCCAAATGGTTTTGTTGTTAAAACAAAAGGTGACCGGTAATATAATTTATTTCAAGGCTAATTTTATGACAAACAGACATGCGTAAAAAATGTTTGCAACAACTTTTGTTTTGATGTGTGTTAAATAAAACATTCTACATTATTTAACCATTAATCTATTGTGTTTTGGTATTTATTTTTTTAATAAATCACTCATGTCTGCTTTATGCATACAAAAATATCATACATTGTTTTAAATTTCTGTTAAAAAGGAAATATGTGGTCTATTTTTTTTATTCAATTTGTTAAAAGTTACAAAATTTAAAAAAAAAAAAAAAATTACATTTGTAAAAATTTTTTACAAAACAAAAAGATATAAAGAAGAAAGGTGATTGTTTTTGTAAATAAAGATGTCACCACGAGTTACCGTATTTTTCGGACTATAAGACGCACCGGACTATAAGATGCACCCTTGTTTTAGAGGAGGAAAAAATAGAAAAAAAATAAAATTAAAGTAAAAGAATGTGGTCATGACACACTGTTATTTTACTGCTGACAGTGTTACTAAGGTAATAATATCCCCAAATTCTGTCCTCATATCCCCCATTATGGGTACCTTCCAGGTATATATGTATGTTCCCCATCATTATATGTGTGATCCTCCAATCTGGTGTGTGTGTGTGTGTGTGTGTGTGTGTGTATAGTTATATTGTGTGTGTGCGTGTGTGTGTGTGCGCACTATGTATGTATGTGTGTGTGCGCGCGCGTGCGTGTGTTGTGTGTGTGTGTGTGCGCATATATAGAGTTATATACTGTGTGTGTGTGTGTGTGTGTATAGAGTTATAGAGTTATATAGTGTGTGTGTGTGTATATAGTTATATTGTCTGTGTGTGTGTGTTTGTGTGTGTGTATAGTTATATAGTGTGTGTGTGTGTGTGTGTGCGTAATACATATATATGATCCAACCCCATCCAGGTGTACAGTAATGCCTTTTTATACTATATTATTTATTTGCCTTACTTTTACAGATGTGCTGCTCACCATGCTTCAGTTTTATACTGGCATTAAATCAAAGTCTCCCATATTTCAAGGACCTGCAGTGATGTAATGAAGAGGCAGGCACTGTGCTGTTCTGTGCTGTTCTGGCTTTGTCAGCTACGGGAGACTGTTTCTAGTGCAGAGGCAGGAGCAAAGTGAAAGTAATTTGAGCCCTCAGCACAGAGACTGCGGCTGTGCTGTGAAGGTATGCCGTGCTCTGGCCCGGACACTGCAGTGATCTGCACTTCCCCCCGGGCCAGACATGACTGCAGCGTCCCCCTGCTCCTGCCTCCTAAACAGCAGAAACACAGTCTCCCCAGCCGCTGCAGGAAGCCGGCGTCTGGAGAACCCACGTGTGACCGCTGTTTACATTAAACTATTGATTAGCTGCTCCTCACCCCCGCTGACTGCAGAGAGAGTTGGGCGGTAAGCAGCTAATGAATATTCACTTACTTTAAGCAGTGGGCACATGTGGTTTCTCCAGCGCCGGCTTCCTGTAGCTGCGACCCTCCCTGCCTCCTGTGATCCCACTCCACAGCGCGGACTCCCCCACAGCTCCCTACCCCGCAGCTTCAGACCATAAGACGCACCCCACACTTTCCTCCCAAATTTGGAGGAAAAAAAGTGCGTCTTATGGTCCGAAAAATACGGTACTTATATTAACATTTTTTTATTGAAAATATGAAACTAAGTAGAAGTTTTAATCATGTTATTGAACATCGTTTTCTTACACACACAAAAAAAAAATATAATACTATTACAAACAATATTATGAAACAATGGACTTTTAAATAAAAAAATAAACAAGAGCCGATACTTTAAATAGACATATGAGTTTGCAATATTGCTACCATTTTTCCAGCTGCAACTTGAATCTGGCGAGCACAATCCAAGAGTTGTTGAACATGGTTTCTGTCTGTGGTTTTTAAAAAAATAAAGAATATACAGTGCCTACAAGTAGTATTCAACCCCCTGCAGATTTAGCAGGTTTACACATTCGGAATTAACTTGGCATTGTGACATTTGGACTGTAGATTAGTCTGGAAGTGTGAAATGCACTGCAGCAAAAAAGAATGTTATTTCTGTATTTGTTTGTTTTTTTTTAAATGGTGAAAAGTTTATTCAGAGGGTCATTTATTATTCAACCCCTCAAACCACCAGAATTCTGTTTGGTTCCCCTAAAGTATTAAGAAGTATTTCAGGCACAAAGAACAATGAGCTTCACATGTTTGGATTAATTATCTCTTTTTCCAGCCTTTTCTGACTAATTAAGACCCTCCCCAAACTTGTGAACAGCACTCATATTTGGTCAACATGGGAAAGACAAAGGAGCATTCCAAGGCCATCAGAGACAAGATCGTGGAGGGTCACAAGGCTGGCAAGGGGTACAAAACCCTTTCCAAGGAGTTAGGCCTACCTGTCTCCACTGTTGGGAGCATCATCCGGAAGTGGAAGGCTTATGGAACTACTGTTAGCCTTCCACGTCCTGGACAGCCTTAGAAAGTTTCCACCCGTGCCGAGGCCAGGCTTGTCCGAAGAGTCAAGGCTAACTCAAGGACAACAAGGAAGGAGCTCCGGGAAGATCTCATGGCAGTGGGGACATTGGTTTCAGTCAATACCATAAGTAACGTACTCCACCGCAATGGTCTCCGTTCCAGACGAGCCTGTAAGGTACCTTTACTTTCAAAGCGTCATGTCAAGGCTCGTCTACAGTTTGCTCATGATCACTTGGAGGACTCTGAGACAGACTGGTTCAAGGTTCTCTGGTCTGATGAGACCAAGATCGAGATCTTTGGTGCCAACCACACACGTGACGTTTGGAGACTGGATGGCACTGCATACGACCCCAAGAATACCATCCCTACAGTCAAGCATGGTGGTGGCAGCATCATGCTGTGGGGCTGTTTCTCAGCCAAGGGGCCTGGCCATCTGGTCCGCATCCATGGGAAGATGGATAGCACGGCCTACCTGGAGATTTTGGCCAAGAACCTCCGCTCCTTCATCAAGGATCTTAAGATGGGTCGTCATTTCATCTTCCAACAAGACAACGACCCAAAGCACACAGCCAAGAAAACCAAGGCCTGGTTCAAGAGGGATAAAATCAAGGTGTTGTAGTGGCCTAGTCAGTCTCCTGACCTTAACCCAATTGAAAACTTGTGGAAGGAGCTCAAGATTAAAGTCCACATGAGACACCCAAAGAACCTAGATAACTTGGAGAAGATCTGCATGGAGGAGTGGGCCAAGATAACTCCAGAGACATGTGCCGGCCTGATCAGGTCTTATAAAAGACGATTATTAGCTGTAATTGCAAACAAGGGTTATTCCACAAAATATTAAACCTAGGGGTTCAATAATAATTGACCCACACTTTTATGTTTTAAATTTATTAAAATGTAACTGAGCAACATAACTTGTTGGTTTGTAAGATTTATGCATCTGTTAATAAATCCTGCTCTTGTTTGAAGTTTGCAGGCTCTAACTTATTTGCATCTTATCAAACCTGCTAAATCTGCAGGGGGTTGAATACTAGTTGTAGGCACTGTATAAGAGAAAAATAGGGAAAAAAACCAAAACATTACTATTAAGTGATAACAATCTCATTTGTAGTCTAAACATAAACAAACTAAGAAATAATTCCAAATATGAGCACCACAATACATTGTTTACAATTATCAAAAATACAAAATATTTACCAAGTTCACCAGATTCTAAGTTCCCATGTTCGGAAATGGATGGACTAATTGCCCATCCTGAGCCTAATCCCACATCTGTGAAAGATTGTTAAAAATGAAATGTTAATTTTTTTGTTGTTTTTTGGGTATTCAATATTGTGTATTTTTTTTTTAAATAAATGAAAAAAAAAATTAAAAAAAACACATTTTTTTAAATAAAACATACATCAATTCAGAAACTGTTAAAAAGAAATACTTACTTGCATCAGATTCTCTCTAGTGCAAAGTTCAAACTACCCAGCAGAGATTGCAGCTCTCGCAGGGTACACTTTTTCTTTGCCAAAAAATTAGCAATACAGAATTTTAGTTTAACAATCTTCTGCCAAGGAAGTCTCAATTCCATTCTCTGAGAATCTAAAACAATACCCAAAAACTCAAGCTCCTTACAAGGAAGAACCGTTTTGTCTTGAGCCAATGGGACCCCGAAAAATTCCATTAAACCCAAAAATTTGTTCAGCAATTGCAAGCAATTGTCTGACCCACCCATCCCGACAAATATAAAATCATCCAAATAATGAAAAACAACCCCCCTGTGAAAAACCATCCTGAACCGCCCAATGTAAAGACATGGAAAATGACTCAAAATAAAAACACGATAACGAAATACCCATGGGAAGGCATCTATCAAAATAAAAAGAACCATCAAAACAAAAACCCAATGAATTAAAGCCCAGGGGTTAATCGGCAGTAGCCGATTTAAAGCAGATTTAATGTCTAATTTGGCCATGAAAGAATCAGGACCAAATTTTCTCAGTAGTTCAACCGCTTCATCAAAAGACGTGTAACTCACTGAAGATGCATTAGGATCAATAGCATCATTCAGTGAGCTACCCTTAGGATAAGACAGATGGTGAATAATCCTAAATGAATTAACCTCCTTCTTGGGAACAACCCCCAATGGCGATATTCTAAAATTCTTAAAAGGAGGAAATTCAAAAGGACCAGACACTCTGCTCAAAGACAGCTCTTTTTTAATATGTGTCATGACCACGTCCTTGTGACTATCAACAGACTTCATATTTTTTGTCACACTACAACCATTACCATCGAAAGAAGGTACAAAAAGCCAGATTGAAACCCCTCATAAACCAGAGCTGCCTTCAGCCTGTCTGGAAAATGGCCTAGCCAGAGGAGCATTCTTCCCAGCTTCAACGGAGTCGGAGCCCTTGAAAAACTGCTCCCTAGGACCAGATGACTGTACAGTGGACTGACCATACTTCCTAAAACATTTGAACAAGGGGTGAGCTCCGCCACAAAACGAGCATTCATGATGAAAGCGACAATTGCTCTGCCACTTACATGAAGCTTCATTAAAGGCGAAGCACACCATTTTGACTGCCCACACTTTAAAGTAAAAGCCCTTTTCCCCGACGCAAAGAAAAGACCAACTTTAGCAATTCAAATACCTTTTTTGGAGAGTATATAAAAAACTTACAACCACTCTCATCTTTTTTTTTCTTTTTACACAACTGTTTGGAAGGTTAAGGTCGCAGCTCACAAAATTGACCACCGGAAGAGCTGGGGTTATGCCGCTGGACTCCCGACACATGTTACCCATAGCTGATCTTCCGCCATCCGCTGCGACTTTCAACAACACCATTAATCGCAACACCAAACAGCAACATAGAAGGGGAGGGAGGGTGGGCAGCTCTCGATCTCAGATCAAAGAGGCCGGAAGGAACTCGGCACTGAATATATACCCCCACAGGAGGGGTGGGGGGAAAAGAGGACTGAAGCACATCCGGATCAGGGAAACCTAGGAAACAGGTAACAAACAAACACCAGGGGGTGGGAACATGCAATGGAGGACTAACCCTTCACAATGTGCCAGGAGAAAGAGGTCATAATAAGCCACAAAAGGGCTGGCCAGTCAGGGGCTCCCCGGCATATACAGCCGGGCCCCCACATTAGAATTGGAAGGCAGCAGGTGGCTTCCAATTCTAATGTGGGGGCCCGGCTGTACAGTCATGGCCAAAAGTTTTGAGAATGACACCAAAATTATATTTTCACATGATCTGTTGCCCTCTGGTTTTTAATTGTGTTTGTCTGATGTTTATATAAGTAAAAGCCCCTTTCCCCCGACGCAAAGAAAAGACCAACTTTAGCAATTCAAATAACTTTATTTGGAGAGTAAATAAAAAACCACTCATCTTTTTTTTTTTTTTTACACAACCATTTGGAAGGGTAAGGTTGCAGCTCACAAAATTGACTACCGGAAGAGCTGGGGTTATGCCGCCGGACTCCCGACAGATGTTACCCATAGCCGATCTTCCGCCACGGAGTAGCGCCGACAGAGGAGCTACGACCCCCCACCCAGAACGAACAATGCCTCCTCAATTCCATCCTGCAGGCCAGACAAAAAGATGTCCAACCCAATGTCATTCAGATGTACCCCATCTGGATGCATTAACCTGGCACTACTCCCCTCTATTTGACTGTGCCTCACAATAGCCCCATCCTTAAAGTGCACAACCGTGAAATACGATGGTTTATGGTCCTGCGGGACCTTTCCATGCCTGCCCAATTCCGCGCTCCGCGCCACACCACACCACCATGGGTACTATTTCCGACCATACAATAACTACCTGTGAGAAAAACCCTGGGAACTTGTCAATGTCAACTCTCATAAGCGGAAGTTGCTCCGCCAATTGGATTGAGCACAAATCGTTGCCCCCTGCATGGATAACCAAAACGACTGGTGCAACCGCCATTCTTGAAATGTTAACTACTTCCGGAAGCACTTGCGACAACGTAAGCCCCCAAATACCTCTCCAATTCACATCCGCATTAAAGAAACCGAGTGATCTACCACCGGGTCACAACTCGGCCCTCTGCCCAGCCCAATAAACATAAGAGTGTCCCAGGACCCAAACACTTGGCCTGGAACAACCTGAAACGAGAAAATTCTTAACATCAGATGAAAATAACAGTTATCAAAGAGTAAGAAGTTCAGGCCTGATATAACAAAAGAAACACCTTGAACGCCATCTGCCAACCCTCATGATGTCCTCATTCAAGAAACCCGCTTGCGCGGCTTCCGCTGCTACACTAATTCTAAATGAATGGGTACCAAACTCTCCAGGGGGGGGGGGAAGACCCAAGAAAATCAAAATCCGTTGCAAAATCGCCAGAAACTGGAATCTAGTCAACGGGGACCCGTTAGCATGCGCAAAAAACGAGAGACTTTCAGGGCGAATAGCCAAATACTCCGAAAATAATCTGATCGGGCAAATAGGACCAGTAATAGAAAGCAAGGGGAACCACAACCAACTACGTGTTTGGTCCGTCTTTGAACGTCGAATATGAATACGTATACCACCATTGCAGAAAGCGACATCATTATGTTGCAATCCACCCCGGAACCCGCGCCAAAGGGGCCACCAGCTCGATAACCCGCAAAGCCCAGAAAAAGGCGATCCCGAACGCAGCAGAAAACAAAGTCGCTTCAAAAGAACTACAAACCGTAGTAGTATGAACTATAAGACACTCCAAAAGCAAAAAAGAAATTGGACGCCTAAGCGACTTCTGCTCCTATGACTTTTCCCAACCCTTTAAAGCCTGTCACAAAATAAAGCATTTTGTAACATCCTCCCATCCACGCACCTTAAAATGAAAGGCCAAACCTGACAAACTATTCTTAGCTAAAGCCTCTGAGGAACCACTGGCATGCAGCTGTTGTAAATAAAGCTCCAACGCCTCCATCCTGGCCGAGCCAGAAATGGCCACTGGGAGGTTGTCCGCACAAACACACCAGTCTTGCCAAGGTTTACCGTACACCGTCCAAGTAGAGAAGCCATAGAGGCACGAACCAGGGGCATCAGGGGGCCTCCGACACCTCCCAGAGGAAGCCCGGGCACCTTGTTCCTTGCTGATTGACCGCTGGAACAAGCTCCCGGAATTTCTGGAAATCAAAACGTGAGAGCGTGTCAGACATAGCATTTTTTATGCCTGCCACATGCCGAGCGCGAAACTAAATATTAAGAGACAAGCATCTCAAAACCAAGAAACAAATCAATTTCACAACAGGAAGCGAAGAGGACGACAAATGATTCACGGCGTGGACAACACTTTCATTGTCAGACCAGAAACAAACTCGGGAATTAGCCAATTTCTCTCCCCAAATAACGACCGCTACCACCAATGGAAAGAGCTCAAGAAGCATAAGAATTTTTGTCCATCCACATTCAATCCATCTGATTGGCCACCGCTCCGCACACCACTGATCACGGAAGATAACCCTAAAACCAACAGACCCAGCCGCGTCTGCGGAAAGAGAGACATCCTGACATGAACGCTCCTCACTTTGGAAGCAAGTGCGACCATTATATTGCATTAAAAAGCTCCTCCACACTTGTAAGTCTGTCTCAAAGGAAGGTCTATTCGGATCATTTGGTGTGCAAGCTGAACGCCTCGCATAGCCATGGCCAGTCACCTACCTAGAAAAAATCCTACCCATTGGCATAACGCGGCACGCAAACGCCAATGAGCCCAGGAGGGATTGCAACTGTGCCAGCATAACTTTCTTAAGGGAAAGGAAACCATCAATCAATCATAGCAGCTTATCGATTTTTTTCAGCAGGTAACCGAAAAACCATTAAACCAAAAAAGAAAATACAGATCCATATTCCACTATAGTATAATTAGAGCAGATCTCACCATAATTAACATATATAAACCAAAAACCAGAGTTCTGCAGAACACAATTGTTTACAATCATGCATCAGACACATGTGTTTTTAGAAAAATTCATCATATTTTATTACAGCAAAAATACATTACAATTTCATAAAGTGCTGAGCCTCACAAATATTAAAAATTAAAAACTCTCTACCCCATAAAACCATACAAAACTAGACTGGTGCATTGTGGAACAAACATGATCAAGATTAAATGTAAGTACAATCATATAGAGGCATCTGGGTGCCGATAGTACATAATGAAACTCAATAGCCTATCACAGTAACCCTATAAAGCGCAAGTGCATACAGACAGGTATATAGTCCACCTTGGACACTATCCTTGACCTATAACCATAATGGTGAAAAGGAAAGGCATGGATAACAACAATCAAAAAGAGTTAAATCACTTTACATGATATAAGGCAACATTATATTATCCAGACACCAATGTAAGATCTCAAGAAATGATGATGCATATACACATAAGGCCAGGATGAGCCAAGGGACCTTTCGTATAGGCTGGAGGGTGTCAGAGAAGGGGACCCAGATTGTCGGACCACAACGCCCAGCACCTCGACGCGCGTTTCGCCTCTCGCTTCGTCAGGAGGTGCTGGGGTAGCTGCAGTGACCCTCTTAAGTACTGAAAAGCCCACCTGAAGTTTATAACGGCGCGCCCCGCGTGGCGGAAGTCGCATCATCCACCTCCGTCGGCGCACCGGAAGGAGCCCTGCGCAAGCGCAGGAACCCTCCCTCAATTGGTCGCCGACAGAGGAGGAGAGGCAGACTCCGACACGCCTGGCGCGCTCTGACATCAGGACGGCAAGTAGCCATATTGAAAATGGGCAAAAGTAATGGCAGTGTGATCGTAAACATTGCAAAAGAGCCCAGAGGGGCGGGATATCAACAATTTACAGGACTAGATTGAAATGAGACAAAGTTCTATATTTTGGGTAACATAGCCCATATAAGGCAAGATATTCATAAATCATGAGAACAATAAGCATGGACCGCTGACATCCAATAGATGGTCTCCTGTAGGTCATAAGGGATATTTCCAATTTATAAACAAGATGCAAGGATGCCACATTATCCGATCTCCAATATAAATAGTAAATACAGATCCATCGCATAGTAGATTTTCAAAGCAAATTTTACATATAATTGATGAAAACCATCCCATAGTAGATTTTCACAATCAAGTCCATTTATTTGTAAGCGTTCCATCCCGTCCAATATTCAATATAGCTGTATAGCAGGCTCTGTACAAAAAGGAAAGATATAAAATGAGTGACCTAACCCTAATAAAAGATGAGAGAATTAGTGACAGCAACATAGCAGTGCTCATAAATGCTTATAGTTATATTTCAATTAAAACCACCGAACCAGGAAAACTACATCAATCCAAAAAACGAAGAGGACAGGGTGGGGAGACAGATAAAGCCACATAGTAAACAATCTTCCTTCCCTTTTTCCATTTTTCACAGGAATGGCTTGAAGGAGATAAAATCATTCAAGCCATTAGGCTTCTTTGTCTCCAAAACTGTTATCCATTTGACCTCCCTCTGTGTCAATACCCTCTTAGGGTCTCCACCCCTGGGACTCAAATAGACTCTGTCAATACCGCGAAAATTAAGGAGACGCCAATTACAATTATGGCTCTCCTTAAAGTGCTTCGGGATATTCTTAAGCATCTCAAAATCCTCAGGTTTTTCAATCCGAGCGGCCCTCTTGATGTCCCTGATGTGCTCAAGGATCCTCACCCTCAGTTCTCGAGAGGTGAGGCCCACATAAATGAGCCCACAGGGGCATTTGGCCCAATACACCACGTACGCTGTTTTACAATTAATACTGTGGACAATTTTGAACTCCTTATTGTTAGAATAGTTGTGAAAGCTAACTGCTCTTTCCATCTGTGGGCAAGCCCCACAGTCACCACAGCAAGAGGAGCCCCATCTTGGCCCCCTAGCTCTCTCCAAAAAATTGGAGGGCGGCGGTGTATAATAGCTCTTAACTATAATGTCCTTGAGCGTTCTGGATCTCCACGGTGTAATATATGGTCTATCTGACAAGACAGAGCTCAGATCCTTGTCTGACAATAGTATAGGCCAAAACCTCCCCACCACTTGTTTAATTTTGGATCATTGAGAATGATACAAAGTGATCAATCTCACTTGGTTGTCTGATTTTTTAGCCGCAGGTCTTAAAAGGTCATCCCTAGATGTCACACTGGCCCTATCATACCCACGTTGAATTGCTCCATTGTTGTAGTGTCTATTTTTGAATCGTATTTTTAACTCCTGAGCTTGTCCCTCAAAGAGACTGAAATCTGAGCAAATACGCCGGGCCCTTAGGAACTGACCTGTTGGGATCGAATTTATAACTTGTGGAGGATGAGACGATTTAGCACTTAAGAGGGAATTCACGGCTGTATCCTTTCTATAAATATCCGTCCTGATGAGTTCGTCCTCACTCTTCACCACTCTTACATCCAGAAAATCAATGGAATCCGTACTGAAATGATAAGTCAGGTTAATATTGAGAGTGTTGTTATTTAGTGCTAACATAAACATGTCAAGTTTTTCCCGCTCACCCTGCCAGATGGCAAACACGTCATCTATATATCTCACTCACATGATGACTGTGCCACAATCCTCCTCAGGGAACTGTATCAGGCGCTCCCAATACCCCAGGAAGAGGAAGAGGCACGCATACGAGGTCGCCCAAGATGCCCCCATAGCAGTGCCCCTCTCCTGGAGATAGTAGCGCCCCCAGAAGAGGAAATAGTTGTGGGTGAGAATAAATCGAAGCAGGGTGAGCAGGGGATCAATCAATTGCCTATCCAAAGTTGTAGTACTTAAGAAGAATTCCACTTCTCTAAGTCCATCAGTATGTGCAATGGACGTATAAAGGGACTCTACGTCTGCAGTCAGCATTATGGTGTCCCCATCCAAATGCAAATCCTGCAAACGAACAAAATAATCAGTAGAGTCCCTTATGTAAGAGGGAAGGTCAAACATAAGAAGCTTCAAATAATAGTCCAAAAAATTACAAGCTGGTTCACATAGACCATTAATACCGGAGACAATTGGTCTACCGGGAGGATTTTCAATGGACCTTTGGCAAAAAATATATGGTTGGTGTCGTAGGGAACTTATTAATTAAACCCTCAAACACCGACTGTGGGATGATGTTGCTGTCCAAGGCTTTTTTGAAAATTACCTCAAGTTCACTTAGGAACAATGTAGTAGGGTTGCTTCCCAATTTACGATAGCAGGTGCGATTATTTAATTGTCTAAATGCCTCACGCTCGTATTTGGCAATGGGCCAGACCACGACATTGCCCCCCTTGTCGGCCTGTTTCACCACAATGTCCCTCATTCTAGAAAGTTGATAATTGCTCTACGCTGGTTCTGATTTAAATTATCATGCGACCTAATTTCAGGTAATTTTCGCAATTCCTGAGTAACCAGCTTAGTGAACAGTTCTATCGTGGGACAGGACAACAAAAGAGGAAAGGCCGTGGATTTTTTCTTAATAAACTGTGGGAATTTAGTCATGGCTGGTTCCTCCTGTTCAGCCAACATGGATTCTAGGAGGCTAATGATCTCCCTGTCCTGTTCAGACAGGCCATTCAGATCGTTCCCATCTCCTCGTCTCGAAAAATAATTTTTATATAGAAGCTTGCGGCCAAAGAGTTGAACATCCTTAATCGCTGTAAATCTATCAAATTTCGCTACTGGCGAAAAGGCTAGCCCTAACTGCAACACCTCCAATTGTTCCCGAGTAAGTATTTTGTCTGACAGATTGATTACCTTGAGGTTGTCCTTAGTCCTTAGAGCCTGAGTTCTTCGTTCCACCCATTTGGTAATTCGCCCTTTTCTTGGAGGAGTTGCGCGTCACAATTCCACGCATCATAGGCCTTTCAAGAGAATCACTTGATGATGGATGATCCAAATTGGGATGAGGGCTCCTTGAGCGGTCATCAGATGAGAAAGAGTTATTTCTCTGTTGAGATCTTGATCTTGATCTTGAACCAAAATGCCTGGCCTGATGCCACCTAAATACATTATAGGTTTCATGATCAGTAATATCCAGTTGGAATTTTTTTAGTTTGAATTGCTTGATTTCCCTTTCCCATTCTGTACTTTCTTTCTGTATATCCTTATCAAGAATGTCGATGGCTTCCTTGGACATTTTGGACCTAATCTCAGTGTTAATTTGTTCAATCTCAGCCTCAAGAGACTCTATTTTTTTCTTATCCAATCCAATAAGGAGTTCAAGCATAGTGCGGGTACAAAGACTGCAGGCTTCCTCCCATCTTTTCTTAAAATTATCATCCGAAACCTCAAACGAGGGGAAGACCTGAATCCTAAGGCCTCTAGGGGTAATCCCTTTTGATAAATACTGTTCTAGGGAGGCTTTATTCCACCATGCCCTCATCCGCTTTTTTAAAAGATCCTTAATTCTCAATTGTAACTCATGGTTCGGTAGTAAGGACTGAGCATGATTCTGACCAGTACTGCCACCAAAGATCTCACCAATCTGCGAGGCCCAGCAGCCATCACGGCTTTTGTAATCCATTATCGGATCTAATTTCAAAAGAGAAAACAAAATATTAAACCAAAAAAGGAAATACAGATTGCAATGTTTACGATCACACTGCCATTACTTTTGCCCATTTTCAATATGGCTACTTGCCGTTCAGATGTCAGAGCGCGCCAGGCGTGTCGGAGTCTGCCTCTCCTCCTCTGTCGGCGCCCAATTGAGGGAGGGTTCCTGCGCTTGCGCAGGGCTCCTTCCGGTACGCCGACGGAGGTGGATGATGCGACTTCCGCCACGCGGGGCGCGCCGTTATAAACTTCAGGTGGGCTTTTCAGTACTTAAGAGGGTCACTGCAGCTACCCCAGCACCTCCTGACGAAGCGAGAGGCGAAACGCGCGTCGAGGTGCTGGGCGTTGTGGTCCGACAATCTGGGTCCCCTTCTCTGACACCCTCCAGCCTATACGAAAGGTCCCTTGGCTCATCCTGGCCTTATGTGTATATGCATCATCATTTCTTGAGGTCTTACATTGGTGCCTGGATAATATAATGTTGCCTTATATCATGTAAAGTGATTTAACTCTTTTTGATTGTTGTTATCCATGCCTCTCCTTTTCACCATTATGGTTATAGGTCAAGGATAGTGTCCAAGGTGGCCTATATACCTGTCTGTATGCACTTGCACTTTATAGGGTTACTGTGATAGGCTATTGAGTTTCATTATGTACTATCGGCACCCAGATGTCTCTATATGATTGTACTTACATTTAATCTTGATCATGTTTGTTCCACAATGCACCAGTCTAGTTTTGTATGGTTTTATGGAGTAGGGAGTTTTTAATTTTTAATATTTGTGAGGCTCAGCACTTTATGAAATTGTAATGAATTTTTGCTGTAATAAAATATGATGAATTTTTCTAAAAACACACATGTGTCTGATGCATCATTGTAAACAATTGTGCTCTGCAGAACTCTGGTTTTTGGTTTATAACCAAAAACACCATGTCCACAGTGTCGATTTCGATGCCCAAAAAAGAAAGGCGTGTAAGCGGATTCACAGTTTTTTCCACTGATAATGGGACACCAAAAACTATCATTAACTCCTTAAACCCCGTCAAAACTTTGTTGCAAATGTCCGAGCCAGCCGGACCCACAAACAGAAAATCGTCCAGATAGTGGGTGACCAACTTAGAACCTGTATCATTCTTAACGACCCATTCCAGAAAACTGCTGAAAAGCTCAAAATGCCTGTATGAAATAGCGCATCCCATGGGCAGACAAGTGTCGTAATAATAGCCCCGTCGAGGAAACCACCCAAAAGGTGATGACAATCCGGGTGAACAGGCAAAAGGCGAAAAGCAGACTCAATGTCCGACTTAGCCATTAGCGCCCCGCGCCCAGCTTGACGGACCATCAATACCGCATGATCAAAGGAGGCGTAAACCACCCAATACTCTTCCTCGCTAATACCATCATTTACGGACGTGCCCCGGGGGTGGGATAAGTGGTGGATTAACCTGTATTCCCCAGGCTCCTTCTTAGGAACAACCCATAAAGGGGATACCTTAAGGTTGAAAAAGGGCGGGGAGATGAAAGGCCCTTCCATACAGCCAAGGGAAACCTCCTTCGCTATTTTTTTAAACACCACTTCCGGGAGCTCCCGGCCCGATTTTAGGTTAGAATAAAAAGACAGGTTCCCTGAATATCTAAAAGGCATGAAAAATCCAAACGTGAAACCAACCAGCAGCTGCCACTGTATTATGGTACTTGCTTAGCCACGGCTCCATCGCGGAGACGCTCACCGGGGTCCTTAGTTTCTTCCTGCGGAGGTGGCCTACTGGAAGTGTTTTTTTGGGCAGGGCGAGAGCATTTGACAAGTGCATATGGTCCGCCACATGACGAGAATTCAGCTTGTACTTACATAATCCGAAGTACCTGCAGTGGCCGTCATTAAACACCCAGCAGGTATCGGGCCTACAGGCGGAAGCTGGCCCCGACCCAGTCTGCTGGCCCGGGGCCCCAGATTGAAAGGGCTGACTGTATCTCTGGGACATCATAAGGCGCAGCCATGAGTCTGTGGCTTTCACACCCCAACCAAGCTGTGGATTAAAGGTGGCTTTACACGCTACGATATCGGTAATGTTTTATCGTCGGGGTCACGTTGTTAGAGACGCACATCCGGCGTCATAAACGATATCGCAGCGTGTGACACTTACCAGCGACCTTAAGCGACCTCAAAAATGGTGAAAATCATTCACCATGGAGAGGTCGTCCCAAACTCAAAAATCGGTAAGGGTTGGTTATCCATGTTGTTCATCGCTCATGCGGCAGCACACATCGCTATGTGGGACACCGCAGGAGCGAGGAACGTCTCCTTACCTGCCACCGGCCGCAATGCGGAAGGAAGAAGGTGGGCGGGATGTTACGTCCCACTCATCTCTGCCCCTCCGCTTTGATTGGCCGGCCGCTTAGTGACGTCGCGGTGACGCCGAACGTCCCTCCCCCTTGAGGGAGGGATTGTTCGGCAGTCACAGCGACGCCGCCGACCATGTAAGTGCGTGTGACGTTGCCGTATCGATAATGTTCGCAGCGGCAGCGATCACACAATATCACATGGGCGACGGGGGCGGGTACTTACACGCTCGATATCGCTAGAAATTGCTAGCAATATCGTAGCATGTAAAGCCACCTTAAGAGCAAGTCGACGACAAAAATCCTCATCATATCTCCACCAACCGGAGCCGCCATGCGTTTTATAGGAATTATAAATTGTGTCCATGTATAGAAAAAGTTCCGAGCAACGCTCAGGATGTTTTCTACCCATTACATAGCCTATAAAAAAAACGCTTGAAGCCAGTTATAGTCTTTGCAACCTTAGGGCGGCACTCATACGGCCTGTCCACAGGCCGCTTTTCACGATCAACCGAACTTTGTTCAGGAGACAAAAGAGACCAAATCTCTATATAATCATTGGCCCAGATCTTATTTAAGGTCTCCTTGTCCAGATGAGAACCCAAAGGGGCAACGCCGCAATAAAAAGCGTCCCTGTGAATATCTGCGTGAGCGGGAGGAATAGGCGCAGAGGGCGCACCTTGAGATAACAGCTTAGGGTTCAAAACCACTTTATCCCCACTTAAAATGCTCCTAAGCGTGTTTACTGTCACATACTTGTCACCCCCTCACCCCCAAGCACCCGCATAATTGTACTCACCAAATGGCGCATCAGGCACAGGGATCACCGATGGCGTGGAACCTGATCGCATGGCCTTTCCTGGCTGCTTGTCCCAGGAACGGCAAGGTGAATGCCGTCTTGATGTACGGCTCCACGTGATCCAGGATATGAAGAGGAACGG
This sequence comes from Anomaloglossus baeobatrachus, assembly GCF_048569485.1. Lineage (NCBI taxonomy): Eukaryota > Metazoa > Chordata > Amphibia > Anura > Aromobatidae > Anomaloglossus > Anomaloglossus baeobatrachus. Next base: position 761,895,795 of record NC_134354.1, read on the forward strand.
TATCTCGAATACCGCGACCAACGACTACCAGAAACAGAACGCCGTCTCCTACGGTGACTACATCGGCTACGGCGTCTAAAAGATCCTCTATCCGATTCATATGAGGAAGAAGACGACCTGAGATGTCTGCTCCTCCCCTGACTCGTTCGGATCAGGCCTGACGATGCCTCATTGGGGGCTGTAACAGGTGGGACAGAAACAGCAGAAGCGGTAGGCATCATTCCTTGCTGCTTTGATAACCCCAATGACATAGGGTTACCTGCAGTTGTGGAAATAGCACCAGCTTCAGCAGTAACAACACCCAGCTGCAAAGGGGCAGTAGAGGAATCCAGGAAAGTGTTAGCAGCCTGAGAGGTGTTATAACCTCCAGCAGGCAGCTGTCTTATTACCTGTAGCTGAGGAAGTGGGGGGGGTGGGGCTGAGGTGAGGTAATCGGAATGAGGGGGGGGTTGGTTGCTAGCCCCCAGCAGTTGATCGCTGGGAAGGGGCTGATGGACAGCAATTTGCAGTAGGGGCAAATCTAGTGAAGGGCTGGGAACGAACTGTGGGTACACTAATAATGGCTGGCTCCCAACTGCTGTAGGAGCAACCAGAATATTATCCCTAGGATGACCCACTGGCAGCTGAGGCTGCCTGTGGCCCACACAATGCCCAGCTTCATCCACTAAGGATGAGCTGGCACTGTGAGAACCCCCATTACCACAGTGTTCCTCTGCAAAACAAGCCTGGGGCTGTATAAGGCAGACGCTGCTGGTCTGTGACACGAGGCTGCACACGCTGGCTGCTGTATCCCCTCCCACCTATGTGAAGTGGATGAACACAGGGCGGGAGTGTTCAAAATCGGGACGAAAGGGGATGATGAGAAATCACTGACAAGGGAAGAGTCCCTCCCAGGCTGCTGCATGCTGAGAGGAACTCTGCCATGGTGCTGCATGGGGGCGCCGTGCGACTATTGCGCCCAAAAAGTAAGCAGGCTCAAATGCTTCGGGGGGTGTGTCTTATACCCCGACAGCCGGCCAGCTGAAATTACCGGCAGAGGCGCTGGGACAGGAGCAGGCACCGGCAAAAGCGCTGCAAGCCATTCAGCTCCCTCCCTGCTTACCCTCTCCCTGACAGCTGCTTCCAGGGCTGCTGGCATCCTAACCTGCACAGGGCAATGGGGGGTCCAGCTCTCGATCGCAGATCAAAGAGGCTGGAAGGACCTCGGGCACTGAATATATACCCCCACAGGAGGGGGGGAAGGAGGACTGAAGCACATTCGGATCCGGGAAACCTAGAAAACAGGTAAGAAACAAACACAAGGGGAGGGGACATGCAATGGAGGACTAACCCTTTATAATGCGCCAGGAGAAAGAGGGCATAATAAGCCACAAACGGGCTGGCCAGTCAGGGGCTCCCCGGCATATACAGCCGGGCCCCCACATTAGAATTGGAAGGCAGCAGGTGGCTTCCAATTCTAATGTGGGGGCCCGGCTGTACTGTCATGGCCAAAAGTTTTGAGAATGACACCAAAATTATATTTTCACATGATCTGTTGCCCTCTGGTTTTTAATTGTGTTTGTCTGATGTTTATATCACATACAGAAATATAATTGCAATCATATTATGAGTACTAAAAGGTTATGAAATCTTAGATTGAAGAGTCTTTAAATTTACCAAGTGTAAAAACACCCAAGAAACAAACATAATTGAAATGTATAAACATTTTTATTTTCAATAATTTCATAGGGTATGACATAGAAAATAATCATGAAAAAAACAGAGTATGAGAAGTGATGAAGGGGAAGAAACCCCACGTGACCCAGGAAAGAATACCAGATCTCACCAGTGATCTGCACAAGTGCCTAAAATAGGCAGCTACATGCCCAAATGCAAGTGCAAAAGTTGCTAGCGAGGAGATAGAAAAAGTCTCAATGCATAGCCTAACAAGGCAGGATGGCTTACCCAGCTGGCAGATCACCAAACTTTAACCCAGATATACACGTGGGGACCGGCGTCCCAACCCGTGTTTCGCGTGGTGTGCTTCGTCGGGGGACAGGTAAAATAAGTGTACAGTAGGAGGGTTATAAAGGGACCCTAATTGCCACTAAACCACCCATTGAGCGGCGCGTCATAGTGTTATTCTACGGGCCGCGCTGTGGTTCAGCGTCGGCAGCGAAGGCCGGATGGAAGAAAACTTCCGGTGACGTCACTAGTACTTCCGGTCCTTCGCTGCTAAGGACGCCACCACAGACGCGCCCAAGAAGGCGGATACTACACCCATGACGCGTCACTCGTACCTCCCATCCAAGGAAAGAAGGGGTCATCTCAATCAGTGAGGTAAATATAGTGCAATCGGAATGTATTTATGCCGTAAGCGCCTACAGACTACAGAAGCAGAAGGTGAATACCTTCATTGCCGGATTGTGAAAGGGAAGCGTGAGCAGATAAAGATTAGTAGAAAATAAGATATTAGGAAGATAGAGGAAGCAGACGTCTGCAAAAAGCACATAGTAGTCAAAGGAGTAAACAGGGATAATCACATAGCGATACAAATACAAAAATATGCAGTTGCTGCATGATTCCTTCATAAATCCAGACGTATAAGGCTCATTTACAAGGCATGATTGCCATAAAATTTCCATTCATTCCTCAAGAAGGCCTGGAATGGGAGTGAAGTGGCGAAACATTAGCAATGGATCCATTTTATCTAAACAAATATAAGAACACACTGTTAAAATTGAGTCATAATAGGACTGCCACAAGTACAACATGTACAACCCACAGCGCAGACATATGCATCATAGAAATTCATTAAAATGTCCATCCTGAGGGAATTCCAGAATGGGGGTCATAATAGCGTCAAAGACCCATTAAGACAGGGAAACTGGATAGCTAGAGGAACGGGGCAAAGGAAAGTCGTTCGTTGAGCCCATATGGTGCCCGAGTACCCAGAGTAAAAATCCAGCGGCACTCCACCTGTGCCAAGCGTTTTTTGAGATCACCCCCCCAGATCCCTAGATGTACCCTATCGATACCCCGGACCCGCAGAGATACTGGGTCACAGTTATGAACCTCTCTGAAATGACGGGGTATCATTTTTAGGGATTCACGGTTGGTGGTCTCCTTGGCTGCTAGGATGTCCCGCACATTCTCCCTCGTACGGATACGGAGCTCCCAGGAAGTCAGACCAATATATATCTTACCACAGCCACATGTGGCGTAGTAAATTACGCCAGATGTGCTGCAGGAGATATATTCACGGATGGAAAATTCTCTCCTTCCATCTGCAGAGCAAAAGTTGGTAGCTCTAATGATATTTTGGCATCCCCGGCAGCTGCCGCATGGGTAGCAACCAACTCGTTGGGGGCTGCATCCAAAGAGGGGGGTTCTCTTAACAACATAATGGCTATGTACCAGTATGTCTCTGAGACTCCTACCCCTCTTTGCTGTCATCAATGGACGTTCAGGCAATTACCCCTCAAGAGAGGGTTCAGTTTGAAGAATGGCCCAGTGCTTACTCAACACACCTCTAATTTGTTCCCACTGGCGACAGTAAGTAGAGATGAACCTCACCACTGGGCTGGATGATGTTATCGGAGTGTCATTCCCAGACAGTAGCTGATCCCGTCGGGAATATTTGCCACGTTGGTAGCCCTTTTTAATGGACCTCCCACTGTAGCCCCTATTGATGAACCTCTCCCTCATATCTCCCGATTCGGATTCAAAGGTACCATCCGAAGAGCACAGTCTGCGTAATCACAAAAACTGGCCCGTCGGGATTGCATTCACTGTTAACCTGGGATGCCCTGAGGTAGCATGGAGGAGGGAATTAACCGCGGTGGTCTTGCGAAAAATAGTAGTAGATACTAGGCCACTAGGTTCAATGAAAATCCGGATGTCGAGGAAGTCGATGGTCCTAGGTCCGATCTGATGGGTCAAAAAGATGTTAAGGTCATTGGAGTTCAGTCGATGCACAAAGTCCTCTAGTTCAGAACCGGTTCCACCCCAGACGACAAAAATGTCGTCAATGTAGCGGAGCCAGTACTGCGCATGGGAGCTCGCAGGCACGCCGTCCCCGAAAACCTCCCTCTCCCAATAGCCGAGAAAGAGGTTTTTTTAACTTCGTTTTATTAATTCCAAAAACATGTGGTACAGAATAAATCACACATAGCATTACTCAAGTACTTTCCAGGAATGTCTGTCAATAGCATGAACAAATAGTAACATTAACGGATAAGGTAATAAGATTTTCATAGCACTATCTGCACCTCTGTCGACCTTGTCAACTGCATGCTACAACACTGATGCTGCCAGTACATACTGATATATATATATAGCATGTAGTCAATTTTAATCAATGTAATCTGTAGTCTCTAAACCTAAAGAAAACGAAAATTAGTAACAATAACTATTCCTATTCTATACCGCCTAGCTATGCCACTGGAATGCGCTTCATTATCCAATACTGAGTATGAATCTATTATTGTAACAGTAATCAACCTGAGGCTTCTTCGAGTGTGCCGGGGGAGGAGTTCCACATATCCCAAATTTTCCTGAATTTTTCCGGATGTCCTCTATTAAAGTATACCACCCGCTCATATGGAATTATCGAGTTAACCAGTTAATCCAGGCTTGCACAGTTGGATTTGAACCCCCCATCCACCTTAAGGCAATTAATTTCCTGGCCAGGAACAATGTCTCTCTAAGAAGTATTCTTATGTAGTGATCTCCCATCCCGTCCTCCATTTCTCCAAATAGGCACAACAGAGGGTTGCATGGAACAGGCATCAACACCATTGAGGATAACTGGGAAGTCACTTCCTGCCAATACGTGTATATGATCGAGCAATTCCACACCATGTGCAGAAAGTTTGCGTCTGGTCCATGGCATCGTGGGCATTCCGACGATCGGCGCTGGCCCATAGTAAATAAGCGAGTGGGAGTTAAGTATGCCTGATGTATAAAATAGCATTGTATCAATCTATTGTTGATGGACGGAGATACCATAGTTGGAGACTCCAGTACCTCATCCCACTCCTCTCCCTGTAGACAGGGAATTAGGAGCTTCCATTTATCCTGTACCGGCAACGGCACCGATTCCACTCCAACCGATAACAGGTGTGTATAGATAGCTGAAATCATACCCCGGGGCCCCTGTGACTTCAGTATGCCTATCATTGGGAACGACGATATCAATGCCCCTGACCCTGTCCTCCGCAGGTGAGATTGAATCGCTGTACGGAGCTGCAGATACCTAAAGAATTGTGAGCGTGGAACATTATAATCGGTTTGTATCTGCCCAAAAGATTTAAAAACAGCAGTTCCTGATACATAAAGATTTCCCAACTCGAGGACTGTATGAGCTATCCAAAACTGTGCCGACGGGTGGTCCTTTAGGATAGGAAAATAACCATTGCCCCATAACGGAAGCTCTGCCACTGCCCCCCCAAAGCGCGTTACTTTTTTGGCTTGTCGCCACACTGATCGTGCCAACCTTAAAATAGGCAACAGCCTCGGGACATTCGCCTTGTCCGACTCCAGAAAGCCCAACAGACAGTCTGCCCCTACCGCACGTGCCAAATGATCCTCTGAGTTAGGCAGCTGACAGTCCAGCATCCATGTACCCAGCATCTTGAGTTGTCCTGCTAAATAGTATAGGAAAAATTCTGGTAAGGCCATCCCTCCCAATGACTTAGATCTCTGTAGGATGGACATCCGGAGTTTAGGCCGAGCCTTCCCCCAAATAAAGGATGAGGTGAGTGAGTTAAGTGTGGAGAAGAAGGACCTGGGCACCAGCACTGCACTATGTTGCAGAGCATAGGAAGCAAAATCATTTTAATTAAATTTATCCTTCCAACCACTGAGAGTGGCAATTTTCCTCATAAGTTATACTTAAGTTTGACATGATCTAAAAGTGGTAATATATTCATCTTAAGATCCATTGTGTGGTCTTTCTGAATATGTATACCTAAATATTTGAAGCTAGATACAACAGGCAAGGGTGACATATCATCCATCGGGACCTCTGACCCATGTGTTAATGGCATTAGGGCTGACTTGTCCCAGTTAATATAAAGGCTGGAGAATTCTCCAAATCTATTTATAGCTTCAATGACGACTGGCAAAGTGGCACGTGCCCTATCCATGAAGACAACCATATCATCTGCGTATAGGCCAATAGTGTCTGTGCGATCTGCTGTGGTAATTCCCGTGATAGATGGATGAGTACGGATCCGAATTGCCAAGGCCTCGATAACTAAGGCAAATAGGGCAGGAGACAAAGGGCACCCCTGACGTGTACCTCGTCCCAAAGAAAACGGTGCAGATGATACATTATTGACTATGAGTCTAGCTGTAGGGGATCTTTATAACATGTGAATCCAGTTACTGAACTTTGGGCTAAAAGCAAACCTCTGGAGACAAGCTGATAAAAAAGGCCATTCCACCGAGTCAAATGCCTTAGCCGCATCCAGCGAAGCCAAGGCCCACTCGTTATCTGGAACCAATGTACTGTACTGCACTATAGACTGGACCCGTCTAATATTTATAGAGGTATTTTTCCCTGGCATAAAGCCGGTCTGATCCGGATGCACTATGTCCAGTATGACAGAGTTGAGCCGGGATGCCAATATTTTGGTGAAGATCTTATAATCAACATTAACTAATGATATAGGTCGATAGGATCCACACTCCAAAGGGTCCTTTCCCTCTTTCTTCAAAACAATAATATGTGTCTCATAGAAGGAAGCAGGCAACAAGCGACCATCAGAGAAATGCGAGAAAACTTCCAGAAGAACCGGGGCCAGGGTCTCAGAATACTTGACATAGAATTCTATAGGAAAGCCATCTGGGTCCGGGGCCTTCCCCCTTGCCATCTCAGATATGGCCGTAGTTATCTGTTCTATTGTAATATCTGCATCTAGGAGCTCGCACTGTGCCTGACTCAAAGTGGGGAACTCTAAATCTGCAAGATAGTCTAAGCAGTCCTGGGTTCCATGAACGCTTCTGGAGCTATAAAGTATTTTATAAAAGGTGCAGAAACTTTGTAAAATGTCTGCTGGGGATGTGACAATTGTACCATCAGCTTCTCGTATACCCAGTACTGTATTAGAAGCGTTTTGCTGTCTAACCATATATGCCAACAATTTACTTGACTGGTTCCCCAACTCAAAATATGACTGCCGAGTAAAAAACAGTTTACGCTTAGACTTGGTCTCTGAGTGTTGCACATACGATCTATATAAATGTAACCATTCCGTCCTATTCCCCTCTGTCGGGTTTGATATATACCTTGACTCTAGGGTCCTAAGTCACCCCTCAATTTCTTCGTCTTCTTATTTAGTCAACCGTTTTATATATGTAATAGTTGAGGACAGACACCCACGAAGATAAGCTTTGAGGGTATCCCACACCAACTTATTTCGGGGTTTAGGGTGGGCTGTCAAGAATTCCTCTAGTTGAAGCGGGGTTCTGTCACTTTGATCAATTAATTTGAGCCAAAAGGGATTTCGCCGCCAGGAAGGTCTATTAATAGTCTGGTCAAATTTAAGAGTCAGGGTCACTGGACAATGGTCTGAAATACCCCTTACCCCATGGACCACATTATCCACCCAGGTTGCTACGTTAGTCGACCCAAAAATATAGTCTAGACGGGACAACGTGCGTCTCGTGGAAGAATGGCAGGTGAACGCCCGTGTATTAGGATGTCGCAGCCTCCAGAGGTCCACCCACCCTCCTCCCTCTATGCACTGTCTTAGGTCAGTCAAAGTCGAGGTCGCGGGCCGCGCTACCCCATCTAGCCTAAACCTATCCACGTCCTCGTCACCCACTAAGTTAAAGTCCCCCATACATAGGATATACGCATCCGGATAATTAAGGGCGAAGCTTAGCGCTTGTTTGAGAACTGAAGTACGGGCAGGTGGGGGATTATAAATACATAATAGAACATAGTCCCTGGAATCTATAGATGCAAATACAAATACAAACCTCCTGTTACGGGGGGCTGTCTGATAAGAACCTAAAGGAGTATCAGACAGTCAGTGTCCACCGTGCAAAGACTCTGCTGCAGACTATGGCAGAGTGCAATACCTCTGTTAACTCACAGAAGGATATAATAAGTAAATAAAGCAATTCCTCCCTTACTTGGAGGGTGTGTGGAATGATCTCTGTTAATAATCACAGAGACAAAGGCAATGTGTGCGAAATGGCACCTACCTAGGTCCGCTCTTCTAGTGGTGCAAAAGAGACGAACAGCAGCGTAAGCCGCACAAAGCTCCTACCTGCGTTCGCTCCACTAGTGTGCGAGGACACGAACCACTAGATATGGCACCTGCCTAGGTCCGCTCTTCTAGTGGTGCAAAAGAGACGAACAGCAGCGTAAGCCGCACAAAGCTCCTACCTCTGTTCGCTCCCCTAGTGTGCGAGGATACGAACAACTGCCAGACGCAGTATAAGGAACGTTACCCTAGCGGCAACGTCCACCTACGAGTCGAACCACAAGGCCCAGCCAGACCATGTGCCTCAGGCACCTGCCTATGTCCGCTCCCCTAAGAGGTAAGGATACGGACAGCAGCCGAAGCTGTAAGGTATAAGAACGCTACCCTGCCGGTAGCGCTCACCTAGCATAGACAGAGGAATGCCTAGAGGAACGCGCACAGAGCGTCTACTCTTATGCATGAACCAAGAGGACTGAGCGCCATGCGGCGTGTGTCAGGGTCTTATATAGACTCTGTGCCTCATCCAAGATGGAGGACACCAGAGCCAATCCGCTGCCAGAACGACAGGAGTGACGTCATGCTGGCCTATCACTGAGCAAGGCATCACAAGCACATGACCAGCGACCAATCGGCATAGAAGGTGTCAGAGACATGTGACCTCGTGTCAGCGATGATGTCACCCGCACATGTGCAATGGCTCCAAGATAGGACTTAGTCTCTGGCGCTCGCACATGTGCAGTAGCAAGAAATCTGGACTTAGTCTCCAGCGCTCGCACATGTGCAGTAGCAAGAAATCTGGACTTAGTCTCCAGCGCTCGCACATGTGCAGTAGGAAGAAATCTGGCCATAGTCTCCAGTGCTCGCAGCAACCGTAACAGTACCTCCCCCTCAAGGGCCCCCCTCCCGGCGACGCAGGTAATCGGCAACTAAGTCGGGAGCATGGACAGCCTCCTCAGGCTCCCAAGAGCGATGTTCTGGGCCGTAACCCTCCCAATCTATCAAGAAGAACCTGCGCCCTCTAACCATCTTAGAACCAACTATGGCTCGTACCTCATAGCTAGAGCGAGAGGAATCAGAGGCAGGAGAGTGCACTTCACGAGCGTGAGGTAAAATAGCCGGCTTTAGCAATGAGACATGGAATTTGTCATGAATCCTAAGATGGACGGGTAACTTCAATTGGTAGACTACAGGATTTACCTGTCGAAGAACCTCATAAGGACCCAGGAAGCGAGGAGCAAATTTGACAGAGCTCACTCTAAGTTTCACGTGTTTTGCAGAGAGCCACACAAAGTCCCCTGGAGAAAAGACAGGAGCCGGGCGACGAAACCGATCGGACACCGTCTTCATACGGTCCTTAGCTGCTTGGATCGACTCTTGAGTCCGATCCCAAACCTCTCTGGCATTAGTTGCCCAGTCGGCCACAAGAGGAGGAGGTGCAGCAGCAGGAAACGGTACCGGTACCCTAGGGTGTTGCCCATTATTGAGTACGAACGGTGTCTGCCCAGTGGCCTCAGCCAGCGAATTGTTAAGGGCAAACTCTGCCCAGGGTAGGAGGGAGGACCAGTTATCGTGGTTCTCAGCAACAAAGTGTCGAAGGTATATAATCATAGATTGATTGGTACGCTCAACCAAACCATTGGTCTCCGGATGGTACGCCGAAGAGAGATTCAACTCAATTTGCAGAAGGCTACAAAGATCTCGCCAGAAACGGGAAGTAAATTGAGGGCCTCTATCACAAATGATACGATCTGGCATCCCGTGAAGCCTAAAGACATGCTTGAGGAATAGTTTGGCTAGTACCCTGGAAGATGGGATTCTCGATAACGGTACGAGATGAACCATCCGGGAGAAATGATCCGTAATGACCCACACAAATCTATGTCCCTGTGAACATGGAAGATCACCCACAAAGTCCATGCCTACCACCTCCCATGGTCTATCGGCACTGGTAAAGGATGCAAGAGCCCAGCCGATCTCTGCCGTAATGGACGGTTGCGAGCACACGAGTAGCAGGAACCAACATATCTCTTGACGTGGCTGGCTAAGTGTGGCCACCAATACCACCTCTCCAGTAACTCTCGTGTCCGCCTAATACCAAAATGCCCACCCACCTTTGAGGTGTGGGCCCATGACAGTATATCATTCTGTCGATCAGGCGGAACAAAGGTCTTGCCCGGTAGGATTTGGTCTAACGTCACAGGGGAGAGCGTATGAAAAACCCTGGAGGGTAGGATAAGACGAGGTTCGTCAATCTCTTCCTGGGTAGAAAGCATAGAGCGAGACAGGGCGTCTGCCTTGTTATTCTTACTCCCAGACAGATAGTTGATGGAGAAGTGAAAGCGGGAGAAAAACAAGGACCAGCGGGCTTGGCGAGGATTCAGACGCTGAGCGGTTTGTAAGTACGTCAGATTCTTATGGTCTGTATAGACCTGGAAAGGATGTTTCGCTCCTTCCAGCAAGTGACGCCACTCCTCCAAGGCTAATCTCAAGGCGAGCAGTTCCCTATCCCCAATGGTATAGTTTCTCTCTGCCGGTGAAAAGGTTTTCGCAAAGAAGAAACACGGCCTTTTTCTACCTGCACCGTTCTTTTGATACAAGACCGCACCAGCACCCACTGAAGAGGCATCAACCTCTAAGAGGAAGGGCTTACTCTCATCGGGTCTTTGAAGAACGGGAGCAGTTGAAAAGTGTCTTTTTACTGCCTCAAAAGCCTGAGATGTCTCAGTAGACCAGGCTTTGGGATTAGCACCTTTCTTAGTCAAGGCCACCAAAGGGGCCACCAAAGTAGAAAAATGGGGTATGAACTGCCTGTAATAATTTATGAATCCTAAGAAGCGTTGCACCGCCTTCAAGGAATGAGGTTCGGACCATTGCAGGACCGCAGAGAGCTTTGCAGGATCCATAGCCAGGCCCTCTTGTGAGATAATGTAACCCAAAAAAGGCAATGAGGACTGCTCGAATACACATTTCTCGAGTTTAGCAAACAATGAGTGCTCCCTTAAACGGGAAAGGACACGAACGACATCCTGGCGATGAGTCTCCAGATCAGGAGAAAAAATCAGGATGTCGTCCAGATACACCACTACTGAGGATAACAGTAAATCCCTGAACACATCGTTTACGAAGTCCTGAAATACTGCGGGTGCATTACATAACCCAAAAGGCATGACGAGGTATTCATAGTGACCGTCTCGGGTGTTAAAAGCGGTCTTCCATTCGTCACCCTTTCGAATTCGTAGCAAGTTATACGCACCCCGCAGATCCAACTTCGTAAAAACTTGAGCTCCTCTCAGTCTGTCAAAGAGCTCCGAAATTAAAGGTAATGGGTATTTGTTCTTTATTGTGATTGCGTTGAGACCCCTGTAATCTATGCAGGGACGCAAATCACCCTCTTTCTTCCGAACAAAGAAAAACCCAGCTCCTGCGGGAGAGACAGACTTACGAATGAACCCCTTCTCTAAACTCTCTCTTATATCGGTCGACATGGCCTCCGACTCAGGTATCGACAGGGGGTAAACCCTGCCTTTAGGTGGAACCGAACCTGGGATAAGGTCTATGGCACAGTCATACGGCCTATGGGGTGGAAGAACCTCAGCACCCTGTTTGGAGAACACGTCAGCGAAATCCAAATAGGGTGTAGGTATGGGAGAGAGATCAGTAGATGCAACCGCAATGACCTTAGGTGGTAAGGGAAGACATCGGGACTGACATTTCGAACCCCAACTAATAATGCTGTCAGACTCCCAGTCAATGTGAGGAGCATGAGTCCGAAGCCATGGGAGACCCAGAAGGACGTCGTCTATACCCTCAGGCAAAACAAGAAAAGAAATCTCCTCTATGTGACCCTGAGACAGGGAAAGGCGCAAGGGAACTGTCCTCAATGTAATGGAGTCAGACAACATAGTTCCATTAACAACACGGACAGGAATAGGTGCCTCTAACATGATAGAGGGAATATTGTGTCCCTTTACAAATCCTGAGGACACAAAAGTCCCGTCAGCTCCAGAATCCACAAAAGCCATAATAGGCCATGTATTCTCAGATAACGAGAGCTGACCTGGGATACAACACTTAGAGGGTGCAGAAGACGTCTCTAGTAACCCCCCTCTAATGGTTACTAGGCCAGGGAGTTTCCCTGACGACTAGGACACTTGTTGGCATAGTGCCCAGCCTGACGACATACGTAACATATAGGAAGACCAGACCTGCGTAATCTGGAAGACGTATGACCTAACTCCATAGGAGTGGGAGATGTTTCAGGTGCTGAGGAAGATGGTAGTGGACCCTCAACAACTGGAATAGCCCGATGCTTAGGGCGTAAGGAAGAGACCTCGAGTCTACGTTCCTTATGGCGTACATCGATCCTAGTTGCTACTGTGATCAAGTCCTCCAGAGAAGCAGGGACCTCACGAGTAGCAAGAGCATCCTTGACATAGCCTGCCAACCCTCTCCAGAAGATAGGAATCAACACCTTCTCTGGCCAATCTAGTTCTGCCACCAGAGTTCTAAAAGCAATGGCATAAGAACTAGTGGATACCGAACCCTGAGATAGATCTAACAGTCTCAGGGCCGCATCATGGGTAACCTGCGGACCCATGAATACCGCCTTAAGAGCATCAAGAAAGTCTTGATGTCTCAGAGTAACCACATCAGAGCGCTCCCATAGGGGAGTCGCCCATTCTAAGGCTTTGTCCTGAAGTAAGGAGATGATAAAGCCTACTCTGGACCTCTCCGTAGAGAAGCGAGAAGAGTTGACCTCTAGGTGTATCTGACACTGACTAATGAAACCACGACATGATCTGGCATCGCCAGAATATCTGTTTGGCAGAGCAAGTCGAGGATCATGTGCAGATGTCACCATGGTCTGAGGTTTATCCTCTATACTCTTGAGCCGTGACTCAAGTACTTGTATGTAACGGTGTAACTGCTGATATTCTGCCATAACTGCCAGACCCTTGGCTCAGTCCTAATGTTACGGGGGGCTGTCTGATAAGAACCTAAAGGAGTATCAGACAGTCAGGGTCCACCGTGCAAAGACTCTGCTGCAGACTATGGCAGAGTGCAATACCTCTGTTAACTCACAGAAGGATATAATAAGTAAATAAAGCAATTCCTCCCTTACTTGGAGGGTGTGTGGAATGATCTCTGTTAATAATCACAGAGACAAAGGCAATGTGTGCGAAATGGCACCTACCTAGGTCCGCTCTTCTAGTGGTGCAAAAGAGACAAACAGCAGCGTAAGCCGCACAAAGCTCCTACCTGCGTTCGCTCCACTAGTGTGCGAGGACACGAACCACTAGATATGGCACCTGCCTAGGTCCGCTCTTCTAGTGGTGCAAAAGAGACGAACAGCAGCGTAAGCCGCACAAAGCTCCTACCTCTGTTCGCTCCCCTAGTGTGCGAGGATACGAACAACTGCCAGACGCAGTATAAGGAACGTTACCCTAGCGGCAACGTCCACCTACGAGTCGAACCACAAGGCCCAGCCAGACCATGTGCCTCAGGCACCTGCCTATGTCCGCTCCCCTAAGAGGTAAGGATACGGACAGCAGCCGAAGCTGTAAGGTATAAGATCGCTACCCTGCCGGTAGCGCTCACCTAGCATAGACAGAGGAATGCCTAGAGGAACGCGCACAGAGCGTCTACTCTTATGCATGAACCAAGAGGACTGAGCGCCATGCGGCGTGTGTCAGGGTCTTATATAGACTCTGTGCCTCATCCAAGATGGAGGACACCAGAGCCAATCCGCTGCCAGAACGACAGGAGTGACGTCATGCTGGCCTATCACTGAGCAAGGCATCACAAGCACATGACCAGCGACCAATCGGCATAGAAGGTGTCAGAGACATGTGACCTCGTGTCAGCGATGATGTCACCCGCACATGTGCAATGGCTCCAAGATAGGACTTAGTCTCTGGCGCTCGCACATGTGCAGTAGCAAGAAATCTGGCCATAGTCTCCAGTGCTCGCAGCAACCGTAACACCTCTCTTCTGGGTCTCTTCTAACCACCTTGGCGTCCCACCGAACAGATCTATGTACCAAAAGGGAAACTCCCCTAGAATAGCTGGTGTGAAATGTATGTGCCACCCATTGTACCCATGGTTTCTTCACCACCTTAGCTGTGTCCCTTGTGAGGTGGGTTTCGAACAACGTCACCAGCTGAGCCCCACAACGCCTGATTTGGGAAAAGATCTTAACCCGCTTTTTGGGTGACCCAAGGCCACGGACGTTACATGTTGTAGAAACTAATTCTGGCCCCATGTTATACGTCTTGCCTCTATATGACCAGGATCACAGATACAAGTATGTAGATCTTGTATGCCGCAGAAAGGACTCCTCCCCCAGCATTCAGCCTCTTTTTCAGATTTCTCTCGGCCACATCTTATCCTACAATAAAATATATTTAGCACACCAGCAGCATTATGGATATCCCTGTAAAAAAGCGGGGTTAATAACCATATAACTGTTAACCAAAAAAAACAGCAACAAGCTCCGGAACCTCTTCTCGGAGTCCTATTAAGCATCCCAATTACCAATGGGGATACCGTCACTGAACACAGTGTCCTAGTATAGGTGGTGTGGGAGCGCAAGATTCAGGGCTCCCATTCTGCCAGCATCCAGACCCCAACGCATTTCTCCAGCCCCGAGACACAAAAAAGTCCAGAATAGCTTAAGAGAAACGACAGTAGAGAGAGGGAGTCACAGTAAGGAGGGAGCCCCAAAGGAAAAAACCTTCGCCATTTGAGCACAATCTCAACGCCCTTTGTTCCCCGACCCCGGGTGGAGCCGGAGCCAGTCCTCTGCTTCCGAGGGAGTGGAGAAAAATAATGAGGATCCTTCATGTACTATGCAGAGCCGTGCAGGGTATAGCATGGAATATGCAATGTGTCTGTCCCTGAGCTTCTTTTTCACCTCCAGGAAATGAGCTCTTTGTTTCTGGAGGTCCACAGAGAAGTCCGGTAAGATTGAAAGAGCGGTGTTGTTGTATTTGAGTGGGCCCTTCAGTCTAGCCAAACGAAGAGTTGTATCCCTGTCCTTACAATTGAGAAGTCGTGCTAAGAATGGCCGCGGTGGCACACCCGGAGGTAAGGGCCTGGTCGGGACCCTATGTGCTCTCTCAACCGCGAAGGTGGATGAAAACTCATCCCCAAGAGCAGATTTGAGTCACTCCTCCAGGAAGTGTTCCGGTTGTTGACCCTCAGATTTCTCAGGCAGCCCAATTATTCTGATGTTATTGCGGCGCATACGATTTTCCAAGTCATCCGCTTTCTGGCGCCACGAATTCATGGACCCAGCCACCTTTGTCAGTTTAGTGGCCAGTGGTGTAATTTTATCCTTTAGCTCAGATACCCTTGTCTCGACTTCAGTAGGACGTGTTTTCAGGGTCTGCAAATCCTGACGTAAGAGGCCCATCTCCGTGCGTACCTCCTCAATCTTCCCCGAAATAGAGGTTTTACACGTGGATATCGCCTGTAACAATTGTTCATATACATGTCTTAGGGTCAGATCATCTTGGCCTCCTTTATCCTCTGCTGTTGGTTTCTGATCACCATGGTTCTCTGAACCCTTGTGAGAAGTAGCCCTCATAGGTCTGGGAGTGTCTGAGGGGTTCCCTCTAGCAAATTCCTTGAGCTTGTCAGCGGCTCCTGAGTTCTTGGGGGGGCTCATGATGCCTCTCCAGGTATATAAGTAATCAGGGAGAGAGTGTTTGTGGTCTCCTGCCCACCTCCCAGTAGCTGGATGACAACTATGGAGTTAGGTATCAGCGATGAGGGTCCCCAATCCAAGCCCCTGTATTATATGTGGCTAGCAGTTTGTAGCTGGGTTATACTGTGGGGGATGGGAGGGGGGGAGAGGAATTCTTAGAGGTGTACTGTGTGTCTGGGGAAGAACCGTGGGTCCCTTTTTTCAGGGCACACACCACAGATCCTCCAGCACGTATGGGGTTAAAGTCCCTTCACCGCTGCTAGGCTGTGTAAAGCTGCCTCATGCTGACTGCCAGCCTGCGGCCTGTAATGTAAATATCCTCCAGCACTCACTGTGTCTCCGGTTTCAAGGCCACCCACTGCTCTCCTGAGCACAGCTGATTGCTCCAGTTGGATCCTTTTTTATCTCTGCGGGGAGTAGGTCTCCAATTGTCAGATCTGCAGGACGCTGCACACACTCTGCAGAACTGGCAGCATGCAGGCAAAATGGCCACTGTGTCTCCCTCTACAGACTCACAGATCTTCACCACCACTGCCAGAAGCCTGGGGAAAGTTCCAGTCGAGTTGCTGGGCTGTAGGTGAGGTTCTTCTTGCAGGAGGAAGAGCTGGCTGTCGATTAGGGACTGATTGCCAGGTATATTGCAGGATTTTAAGTCCAGATCACGGGAGCCCCTCTAGCCTGCGACCGTTCTGCTTGGCTACATAGCCACGCCCCCAGCCAAGAAAGAGGTTTGCATAAGACGGCGCGCAAGCCGCCCCCATCGCAGTGCCGCGCCGCTGGAGGAAGAACCAGTCCCGAAACACGAAGAAGTTGTGCGTCAACACAGACTCCAACAACTCCATAATCAGACCGGACAAGGACCCATCGAGATTGCTCGCATCTAGATAGAACTGTGTGGCAGCAAGACCATCGCGGTGACCAATACTAGAATAGAGGGCCTCAACATCCATGGTTACCAGCATAGCCTCCTCCTCCAAGGTAAGACCCTCTAGTCTCCTAAGGACGTCGGAAGTGTCTCTGACATGGGAGGGCAACGTCTCCACCAAGGGATGCAAGTAATGTTCAATAAATTTGCATGTGACGTCACATAGCCCTCCCATGCCAGAGACAATAGGACGTCCCGGGGTGTCCTAGGGTTTTTGTGGATCTTGGGGAGGAGGTAAAACGTTGGAACCACTGGTGTTTTTACTAGGAGGCCCTCATAGATTTTTTTGGGGATAATCCCTGCCTCAAAAGCCCTCAGTAGTATCATCTCCAGGTCATTAGTGAAGCTACGCACTGGATTATGATGGAGAGGCTCATAGGCCTCTCGGTCCCTCAGTTGGCGCCATGCCTCCCTTTCATACAATTCCACCGGCCATACCACCACATTCCCGCCCTTGTCGGCGGGTTTGATCACAACCCCCTCAAGAGACTGAACCTCCCTCAATGCCACCTGTTGCTGCCTGGTGAGATTATTCCCCCCCCCTCTGTGGGAGTTGCTGAATGTCTCTTGTCACCAGTTCTCCAAAAATTTGGATCGGGGGACATAATGACAAAGGCGGGAACGTGGTGGATTTTGGCATTGTATGGCGTGGGAAATTACCTGGTGCATGGTAAGCAGACTCTTCCTCCAGTTCCTCGAGTGTAGCTATGGCTTCCTGTTCACGGATGGAAGTACTGAGTTCTCCTGTAGCTTGCTTGGAGTGCAACTTATGCAGTACTAGCTTCCGCAGAAACAGGTGGAGGTCCTTAATTACTGAAAAAAGATTAAAATTAGTCTGGGGCACAAAGGACAATCCCAGCTTAAGGACCTCAATCTGCGCGGGGGTAAGCATATGCTTAGATAAATGAATTACCTCCAGATGTGATTCTCCCCCTTTCCTCGGAACTGGAAGAGGAGCCGCCCCTCCACCACCAGAGGCCATGGTTTGTTTATTCCGAGCATTAGTGGCCCTAGTAGTGGGTCTCAAATTCCTAGTGTTGTCAGGTGTGGGGTCCTCATCCAATGAAGAAATGGATGAAGCCGAAATCGACATAGATGAAATATGATGTTTTTTCTTAGGATGAGGAATACCCCGCCAGCGAAACACCTGGCCATTCTTGTAATTCATAACATCTCGCTGATATTTTTTGTTCTTTGTATTGAGAATCTCTTTCTCCCATTTAGAAAACTCCCTATCATTATACTTGACAGAATGAGTTAATGCAGCAAGTCAATATTTGCAGTGTTGACCCTTCTTCTTCAGGACCTCTGCAATTCTCCCTGGCATGCTCTCAATCAAATTCTGGACCAAATCCTGACTGACAGCTGTCCATTCTTGCATAAGCAATGCTTGCATTTTGCCAGAATTTGTTGGTTTTTGTTTGTCCATTCGTCTCTTGATGATTGCCCACAAGTTCTCAATGGGATTAAGATCTGGGGAGTTTCCAGGCCATGGACCCAAAATCTCTATGTTTTGTTCCATGAGCCATTTAGTGATCACCTTTGCTTTATGGCAAGGTGCTCCATCATGCTGGAAAAGGCATTTTTGGGCGCCAAACTGCTCTTGGACAGTTGGGAGAAGTTGCTCTTGGAGGACATTCTGGTACCATTCTTTATTCATGGCTGTGTTTTTAGGCAAGACTGTGAGTGAGCCGATTCCCTTGGCTGAGAAGCAACTCCACACATGAATGGTTTCAAGATGCTTAACAGTTGGTATGAGACAAGACTGGTGGTAGCGCTCACCTCTTCTTCTCCTAATAAGCTGTTTTCCAGATGTCCCAAACAATCGAAAAGGGGATTCATCTGAGAAAATGACTTTACCCCAGTCCTCAGCAGTCCACTCCCTGTACCTTTTGCAGAATATCAGTCTGTCCCTGATGTTTTTTCTGGAGAGAAATGGCTTCTTTGCTGCCCTCCTTGAAACCAGGCCTTGCTCAAAGAGTCTCCGCCTCACAGTGCGAGCAAAAGCACTCACACCATCCTGCTGCCATTGCTGAGCTGGCTCGGCACTGCTGGTAGTCCGATCCCACAGCTGAAACAGTTTTAAGATACGGTCCTGGCGTTTTCTGGTCCTTCTTGGGCGCCCTGGAGCCTTTTTGGCAACAATGGAAGCTCTCTCCTTGAAGTTCTTGATGATGCGATAGATTGTTAACTGAGGTGCAATCTTTGTAGCTGCGATACTCTTCCCTGTTAGGCCATTTTTGTGCAGAGCAATGATGTCTGCACGTGTTTCTTTAGAGATAACCATGGTTAACTGAAGAGAAACAATGATACCAAGCACCAGCCTCCTTTTAAAGTGTTCAGTGGTGTCATTCTTACTTAATCATGACTGATTGATCGCCAGCCCTGTCCTCATCAACACCCACACCTGTGTTAATGGAACTATCACTAAAACAATGTTAGCTGCTCCTTTTAGGGCAGGAATGCAATGATGTTGAAATGTGTTTTGGGGGTTAAAGTTCATTTTCTTAGCCAATATTGACTTTGCAAGTAATTGCTGTTAAGGTGATCACAATTTCCTTTGTTTTAAATAGAATCTCTCCTAAGCACCAGGGCTGACCAGGCCCATATAATTCTGTATTAAATGGAACTAGCAAAATATCCTTATTAATGGCGTGGTTCTATGCTAGGAAATTGTAGAATTCACTACTGCACCCTCAGACGATATTCAGATAAATGTAAACTGTATACAACAAGATTTTTTCAATGTAAAAATAAAGTTCATAATGGCTTCCTCATCATCTTCTCCACAGAGCCAGGCAAATGGTTCCATATTTTCTTTTAGGTCCTCCTTCAGATTCTCATTTAGAATAAGGTCATCTTTTTTAGGTTCCACATTTCATGGTTCACAAATCAAGTCAACGTTCATTGCCTTTTTTTGGCTGTTGAATGTATTCTGAATAATTTATTCCTCCAAAAATCGTTAGAGAATGAATCAATCATGCTCATTTGTGTTATCTTCCTCAAATTTTGAGAAATAGTGGTATGAGAAGAGTCTGGAGCAGGTAATATATCATAATCATCAAGCCTTGGCTTCTTTCTTCCAGATTTTTTGCTTCTACTTCACTCTTTTTAGAAGCAAACGCAATGATTAGGTATGTCTCTCATTAAAATCATTTAGACTAGTGTTTCCCAAACTCCAGTCCTCATGCTCCCCAACACGTCATGTTCTCAGGATTTCCTTACTATTGAACAGGCGATGAAATCGTTATCAAGGCATCACCTGTGCTATATTAAGGAAATCCTGAAAACATGACCTGTTGGGGATCGTGAGGACTGGAATTTGGGAACCACTGATTTAGACCCAGAGCATGTTGGTTGAGGTGCAAGTTTTACAGCTTAAACTTAAGGACTCCTGAAGTCTGTGTGTAAATAGCATGGTGAAAAATAAAATAGAATAAAATGTAACTTTTAAGAATTCAACTTATAAAACGTGCAAGTGCTGATAAAAATAGGATAGGCTCAAACCGATCAGTCGATCCTACTTGGTAACATCAATATCAACTCCAATTAGTTAGATTGAGCATCAAAGCCTGGAGTTTAGTCAATACAGAATTCCCCTTACCGTATCCAGGATTCTGCTAGAAATAGGTACAAATATACATGCATAGTGTTGCCCCTGACAGGGGTCCTGGGGTTTTGAGGTGATTTACTAATATATCGTCTTGGACATCAGAAGTAAAAACCGGCCAAGTTACTGTTTAAATAACCTGTATACAGTGGAACCTTAGTTTACGAGAACAATCCGTTCTGGGAGTGTAGTTGTAAACCAAGTTACTCGTCTAGCAAAGCAAAATATCCCATAGGAAATAATGCAAGCTCAGACAATTCGTTTCACAACTTGTTCAATGTCCCATCCTTGTCCCCTATTGTGCCATTCCACACACGTGCAAACACGCACGCACACACACATTTTATGCTCACCTTACCTTCCGTTCCATCTCTGGACTCCTGGTTCTTGTAGTCCGCCGATACAGGATGTGTATTGGGTAACCATCACAACCGATGCCGAAGCTTCCGCTGCCAGAGCGCTGACATCAAAGGCAGGAGCTCTGATTGGTCAGTGCGCTACCTTTGAGAAGCGGCTGACAGCGGAAGTTCCTCCATCATCGCGATAATAATAATGATAATGATAATAATAATAATAAAAAATAATACATTTTATTTCAATAGCGCCAATATATTCCGCAGCGCTTTACAATTCAGAGGGGACATGTACAGACATATGAGACAATACAAAATAACAAAATTAAGATACCAAGAGGAGTGAGGGCCCTGCTTGTAAGCTTACAGTCTATGAGGGAATAGGGGAGGCACAAAAGGTGAATGGTAGAGAAAAGCTTGTCACATATGGTCTATTATATAGGGGATTCAAAACCAGCTGCGTGAGCCAGTTGCCAGCCAGAATTTATACAGGTACAGAGTGTAAAAAAGTACATGCAGATGAAGGAACCAGAAGATACAGGGGGCAAGAATTAGGCTGCTTTCACACATCCGGCTTAAGCTCTGCGGCTCAATCCGGCTGTGAAACCTATGCAACGGATGCGGTGAAAACACTGCATTCTTTGCATAAGTTTTTCCCATGCGGCCCATCCGGTTTTTGCCGCTTGCGGCATGCTACTGAGCATGCGCAGTGGCAAAAACCGCATTCGGCGGCCGGATGCGGTTATTGCCGCATCGCGCCGCATCCGGCCGCCATAGGCATGCATTGAAAAATGCGCCGCATCGGCCGAATGCGGCGCGATGCGGTTTTTTTTGCCGCACGAAAAAACGTGCCAGGCAACGTTCCATCCGGCCGCCGCATCGGCTAAATCTGCCGCATGCGGCAAAAAACGAATGGAACGCAAGGCCTTGCGGCACTAATTAAAGTCTATGCAGAAAAAACGCAACCGGCAGCATAAAAAACCGGTTGCGATTTTCCTGCAAAGTGCCGGATTGTGCCGCATTGCAGAAACCGGATGTGTGAAAGCAGCCTTAGAAGTAAATTCTATGAAGGGCAGAAAGGAACTAGATTAGATCAGGGCGGTGAGGTGATAGGTGTTACGGGGGGCTGTCTGATAATAAAACCTAAAGGAATATCAGACAGTCAGGATCCACCGTGCAAAGACTCTGCTGCAGACTATGGCAGAGGATAAGGGGTATATATAAGTGTGCCACTGTAAATAATAATAGCACAAGTGCAGAGTGCAATACCTCTGTTAAACCCACAGAGGAATATAATTAGAAAAATAAAGCAATTCTTCCCTTACTTGGAGGGTGTGTAGAATGATCTCTGTTAATGATCACAGAGACAAAAGCAGTGAGTGGGAAATGGCACCTACCTAGGTCCGTTCCTCTAGTGGTGCCAGGAGACGGACAGCAGCATAAGCCGCACAAAGCTCCTACCTGCGTTCGCTCCACTAGTGTGCGAGGACACGAACCGCTAGATGTGGCACCTGCCTAGGTCCGCTCTTCTAGTGGTGCAAAAGAGACGGACAGCAGCATAAGCCGCACAAAGCTCCTACCTCTGTTTGCTCCCCTAGTGTGCGAGGATACGAACAACTGCCAGACGCAGTAAAAAGAACGTTACCCTAGCGGCAACGTCCACCTACGAGTAGAATCACAAGGCCCAGCCGGACCATGTGCCTCAGGCACCTGCCTATGTCCGCTCCCCTAAGAGGTAAGGATACGGACTGCAGCCGAAGCTGTAAGGTATAAGAACGCTACCCTGCCGGTAGCGCTCACCTAACATAGACAGAGAGATGCCTAGAGGAACGTGCACAGAGCGTCTACTCTCATGCATGAACCAAGAGGACTGAGCGCCGGGCGGCGTGCGTCAGGATCTTATATAGACTCTGTGCCCTGGTGTTGGAGGACACCAGAGCCAATCCGCTGCCAGAATGACAGCAATGACGTCACGCTGGCCTATCACCGAGCAAAGCGTCAGAAGCACTTGACCAGCGACCAATTGGCATAGAAGGTGTCGGGTCTTTGAAGAACGGGAGCAGTTGAAAAGTGTCTTTTACTGCCTCAAAAGCCTGAGATGTCTCAGTAGACCAGACTTTTGGATTAGCACCTTTCTTAGTCAAGGCCACCAAAGGGGCCACCAAAGTAGAGAAATGGGGTATGAACTGCCTGTAATAATTTATGAATCCTAAGAAGCGTTGCACCGCCTTCAAGGAATGAGGTTCGAACCATTCCAGGATAGCAGAGAGCTTCGCAGGATCCATAGCCAGATAATGTAGCCCAAAAAAGGCAAGGATGACTGCTCGAATACACATTTTTCGAGTTTAGCAAACAATGAGTGCTCCCTTAAACGGGAAAGGACACGAACGACATCCTGACGATGAGTCTCCAGATCAGGAGAAAAAATCAGGATGTCGTCCAGATACACCACGACGGAGGATAACAGTAAATCCATGAACACATCGTTTACGAAGTCCTGAAATACTGCGGGTGCATTACATAAACCAAAAGGCATGACGAGGTATTCATAGTGACCGTCTCGGGTGTTAAAAGCGGTCTTCCATTCGTCACCCTCTCGAATTCGTACCAAGTTATACGCACCACGCAGATCCAACTTCGTAAAAACCTGAGCTCCCCTCAGTCTGTCAAAGAGCTCCGAAATTAAAGGTAACGGGTATTTGTTCTTTATTGTGATTGCGTTGAGACCCGTGTAATCTATGCAGGGACGCAAATCACCCTCTTTCTTCCGAACAAAGAAAAACCCAGCTCCCGCGGGAGAGACAGACTTACGAATGAACCCCTTCTCTAAACTCTCTCTTATATAGGTCGACATGGCCTCCGACTCAGGTATCGACGGGGGGTAAACCCTGCCCTTAGGTGGAACCGAACCAGGGATAAGGTCTATGGCACAGTCATACGGCCTATGGGGTGGAAGAACCTCAGCACCCTGTTTGGAGAACACGTCAGCGAAATCCAAATAGGGTGTAGGTATGGGAGAGAGATCAGTTGATGCAACCGCAACGACCTTAGGTGATAAGGGAAGACATCGGGACTGACATTTCGAACCCCAACTAATAATGCTGTCGGACTCCCAGTCAATGTGAGGAGCATGAGTCCGAAGCCATGGGAGACCCAGAAGGACGTCGTCTATACCCTCAGGCAAAACAAGAAAAGAAATCTCCTCTATGTGACCCTGAGACAGGGAAAGGCGCAAGGGAACTGTCCTCAATGTAATGGAGTCAGACAACATAGTCCCATTAATAACACGGACAGGAATAGGCGCCTCTAACATGATAGAGGGAATATTGTGTCTCTTTACAAATCCTGAGGACACAAAAGTCCCGTCAGCTCCAGAATCCACAAAAGCCATAATAGGCCATGTATTCTCAGAGAATGAGAGCTGACCTGGGATACTACACTTAGAGGGTGCAGAAGACTTCTCTAGTAACCCCCCTCTAATGGTTACTAGGCCTGGGAGTTTCCCTGACGACTAGAACACTTGTTGGCATAGTGCCCAGCCTGACGACATACGTAACATATAGGAGGACCAGACTTGCATAGCTTGGAGGACGTATGACCTAACTCCATAGGAGTGGGAGATGTTTCAGATGCTGAGGAAGATGGTAGTTGCCCCTCAACAACTGGAATAGCCCGATGCTTAGGGCGTGAGGAAGAGACCTCGAGTCTACGTTCCCTATGGCGTACGTCGATCCTCGTTGCTACTGTGATCAAGTCCTCCAGAGAAGCAGGGACCTCACGAGTAGCAAGGGCATCCTTGACATAGCCTGCCAACCCTCTCCAGAAGATAGGAATCAACACCTTCTCTGGCCAATCTAGTTCTGCCACCAGAGTTCTAAAAGCAATGGCATAAGAACTAGTGGATGACGAACCCTGAGATAGATCTAAGAGTCTCAGGGCCGCATCATGGGTAACCTGCGGACCCATGAATACCGCTTTAAGAGCATCAAGAAAGTCTTGATGTCTCAGAGTAACCACATCACAGCGCTCCCATAAGGGAGTCGCCCATTCTAATGCTTTTTCCTGAAATAATGAGATGATCTCCGTAGAGAAGCGAGAAGAGTTGATCTCTAGGTGTATCTGACACTGACTAATGAAACCACGACATGATCTGGCATCGCCAGAATATCTGTTTGGCAGAGCAAGTCGAGGATCATGTGCAGATGTCACCATGGTCTGAGGTTTATCCTCTATACTCTTGAGCCGCGACTCAAGCACTTGTATGTAACGGTGTAACTGCTGATATTCTGCCATAACTGCCAGACCCTTGGCTCAGTCCTAATGTTACGGGGGGCTGTCTGATAATAAAACCTAAAGGAATATCAGACAGTCAGGGTCCACCGTGCAAAGACTCTGCTGCAGACTATGGCAGAGGATAAGGGGTATATAAGTGTGCCACTGTAAATAATAATAGCACAAGTGCAGAGTGCAATACCTCTGTTAAACCCACAGAGGAATATAATTAGAAAAATAAAGCAATTCCTCCCTTAGTTGGAGGGTGTGTAGAATGATCTCTGTTAATGATCACAGAGACAAAAGCAGTGAGTGGGAAATGGCACCTACCTAGGTCCGTTCCTCTAGTGGTGCCAGGAGACGGACAGCAGCGTAAGCCGCACAAAGCTCCTACCTGCGTTCGCTTCACTAGTGTGCGAGGACACGAACCACTAGATATGGCACCTGCCTAGGTCCGCTCTTCTAGTGGTGCAAAAGAGACGGACAACAGCATAAGCCGCACAAAGCTCCTACCTCTGTTCGCTCCCCTAGTGTGCGAGGATACGAACAACTGCCAGACGCAGTAAAAGGAACGTTACCCTAGCGGCAACGTCCACCTACGAGTAGAATCACAAGGCCCAGCCAGACCATGTGCCTCAGGCACCTGCCTATGTCCGCTCCCCTAAGAGGTAAGGATACGGACTGCAGCCGAAGCTGTAAGGTATAAGAACGCTACCCTGCCGGTAGCGCTCACCTAACATAGACAGAGAGATGCCTAGAGGAACGTGCACAGAACGTCTACTCTCATGCATGAACCAAGAGGACTGAGCGCCGGGCGGCGTGCGTCAGGATCTTATATAGACTCTGTGCCCAAGATGGAGGACACCAGAGCCAATCCGCTGCCAGAATGACAGCAATGACGTCACGCTGGCCTATCACCGAGCAAAGCGTCACAAGCACATGACCAGCGACCGATCGGCATAGAAGGTGTCAGAGACATGTGACCACGTGTCACCAGCACATGACCAGCGTCCAATCAGCTTAGAAGGTGTCAGAGACATGTGACCTCGTGTCAGCAATGATGTCACCCGCACATGTGCAATGGCTCCAAGATAGGATTTAGTCTCCAGCGCTTGCACATGTGCAGTAGCAAGAAATCCGGACATAGTCTCCAGAGCCACAGCAACCGTAACATTAGGCTAGTCTAAAGAAATGCATTTTTAAGGCCCGCTTAAAGGTGTGGATGTTAGGAATTAATCGGATTGCTCTTGGTTGTGTGTTCCAGAGCATAGGCCAAGCTCGTGAGAAATCTTGAAGACGGGAGTGGGAGGTTCGAATTGTAGAAGATGTCAGTCTTAGGTCATTAGCAGAACGGAGGGCACGGGTGGGGTGATAGACAGAGATGACGGAAGTGATGTAGGGCGGTGCAGAATCGTGGAGAGCTTTGTGAGTGAGAGTCATAAGTTTATGTTGGCTTCTGTAGTGGATAGGCAACCAGTGTAATGACTGGCACAGAGCAGAGGCATCAGTGAAATGGTTGGAGAGGAAAATTATCCTGGCTGCTGCATTAAGAATGGATTGGAGAGGGGAGAGTTTAGTAACAGGGAGACCAATAAGTAAAGAATTACAATAATCCAGGCAAGAATGAATTAGAGCGACAGTAAGAGTTTTTGCAGAGTCAACGAATTCTAGAGATAATTTTGAGGTGTAATTGACATGAATGAGCGAGTGAACTAATATGGCGAGTGAAGGAGAGATTGGAGTCAAATATAACCCCATGACAGCGGGCGTGCTGCTTGGGGTGTAATGGTAGAGCCACAAACAGAAATGGTAATATTGGGTTTCGGAAGGTTAGGAGAGGGAGGAAACAGGAGAAGTTCAGTTTTTGACTGGTTCAGTTTTAGATAGAGGGAGGACATGATGTTGGAGACAGCAGACAGACAATCGGTAGTATTTTGTAATAATGCAGGGGTGATGTCAGGAGAAAATGTGTACAGTTGGGTGTCATCAGCATAGAGATGGTAATGGAAACCAAATTTGCTGATCATTTGTCCAATAGGGGCAGTGTATAGAGAGAAAAGGAGGGGGCCTAAGACGAAACCCTGAGGAACTCCGACCGTAAGGGGAAGAGGAGGCGCAAAAGATACAGTGAATGAGCGGTCAGAGAGGTAAGAGGAGAACCAAGAAAGAACGGTGTCCTTGAGCCCAATAGAGCGGAGCATAGTGAGGAGGAGCTGATGATCCACAGTATCGAATGCAGCCGAGAGATCCAGGAAGATCAGCAGGGAGTAGTGACCATTAGATTTGGCTGTTAGTAGATCATTGGAGACTTTATAAGAGCAGTTTCAGTAGAATTTAAGGAGCGGAAACCGGATTGTAGAGGGTCGAGGAGAGAGTTCTCTGACAGCGGATCAAACGGGTGTATGCTGGCATGTTTGATGGAGGAGGGAAAGACACCAGAGGAGAGAGATATTGAATATTTTAGTTAGGTGAGTGGTGACAGCTGGGGTGACAGATTTAAGGAAATGTGAGGGAATAGAGTCACTGGTGCAGGTAGTAGGACGAGAAGATGCAAGGAGCCTAGTAACTTCTGTGACTGGATCAAAGAGTGAAAGTGAGCTAGATGAAGTGTAGGAGGGCAGTCAATGTGTGGTGTTATGAGGCTGTGAGGAAATCTCCTGGCGCATACGGTCAATTTTTTCTTTAAAAAAATTGGCCAGGTTGTCTGCGCTGAGGTTGGTGGTTGGGGCCAGAACTCTTGGTCCGAGGAGGGAATGGAAATGATCAAAGAGTCGTTTAAGATTGTTGGATAGAGAGGTGATGAGGGTGTTAAAGTACGCTTGTTTGGAGAGGTGAAGAGCAGCATTGTATGTTTTGAGCATAAACTTATAATGGATAAAATCTTCGGCTAGATTGGATTTTTTCCACAGACGTTCAGCGCACCTGGAACACCGCTGGAGAAAGCGTGTTTGCAATGTGTGCCAGGGCTGCACCGTCTGCGCCGAGTTGCTCTACGTATAGCAGGAGCAGCTTCATCTATGGTGCTCTGTAGGGTTTCATTATAATGTTTTACAGCAGAGTCAGGACATGAGAGGGAGGATATTAGGACCAGTGATGACTGCAACCTCTTCAGAAATATCTGAGTCTTAATGGCATGTATATTCCTCTATAGGAGGTAAGTAGGGGTGTCCTGAGTGGGTTGACAGCTCTTGACCAAGAATGAAAGAAGGCTGTGGTCAGAGAGTGGGAGGGGGAGTTAGTACCAGATACACATCTTGTACCTGCAGACAACAAGAACCAGTAGGCCGCCGATGGAACGGAAGGTATGGTGAGCATAATGTGTGTGCGTGCGTGTTTGTGCAGACTGCAAGAGCGGGTCAAAGCGCGGTGAAAGTACAGAATCGGAAGTGTGTGCAGTCAGTATTTGCTCGTACAGCAAAGATTGCTCATAAACTGAGTTACAGATTTACAGCAAGCTTTGTTCGTATAGCGAAATACTCGCACACCAAGTTACTCGTTAACCGAGGTTCCACTGTATGTGTATAGGAACAGTTACCAGCAGTGCCTCACAGCGGTCTTACAAGTCTGCTTAAAGCAGTCCCCATATATAACAACATTGTGAAACAAATAAATAGAGCAAACTAAAAAAGGAACAATCTCACTCACCCGGTCCGAATGTAGATCTTTTCAGTCTAGTTAGATATAGGATTTAGCCTTTTGCTTTTTCATTCTGTCACCTATCTGCAGACTAAAGCGGGCTTTACACGCTACGATATAGCTAACGAGATGTCGGCGGGGTCACGACGTAAGTGACGCACATCAGGCATCGTTAGTGATATCGTAGCGTATGACAGCTCTGAACGAGCAGAAATACTCACCTTCTCGTTCATCGCTGACACGTCGCTCATTTTCTAAAAGTTAAACGCCCTGTTGTTCATCGTACCCGGGGCAGCACACATCGCTCCGTGTGACCCCCCGGGAACGATGAACACAGCTTACCTGCGGCTGCCGGCAATGCTGAATGAAGGAGGTAGGCGGGATGTTTACGTCCCGCTCATCTCCGTCCCTCCGCTTCTATTGGCCGGCGGCTGTGTGACTTCACTGTGACGCCGAACGTCCCTTCCCCTTCAGGAAGTGGATGTTCGCCGCCCACAGCAAGATCGCTCAGAAGGGAAGTACGTGTGACGGGGGGTTACAGCATTGTGCGACACGGGCAAGAAATTGGGGTAACTTGAACTTTTAAAGGTTTTTTTATTTTTTCATATTTTTAAAACTTTTTATTTCACTAGTCCCCCTATGGGACTTTATGGATCCACTGTCTGATCGCTTGTGCATCAGTTTTAATACATTTAAATTACAAAAATATTTATTACAAGATGTCTGTAACAATAACATTGTATCGTATCACAACCCCTTTAAGTGAAAACTAGTTTATATTTCTACAGTATTGAATATTTTAAATGTGTTAATAAACAAATTTTTACTAAATATTTTTTAATTTTCATCAGTAATAGTGAAAAGAACACGACCAGCATGAAGCAGAGTGTTACGGGGGGCTGTCTGATAATAACTTAAAGGAGTATCAGACAGTCAGGGTCCACCGTGCAAAGACTCTGCTGCAGACTATGGCAGAGTGCAATACCTCTGTTAACTCACAGAAGGATATAATAAGTAAGTAAAGCAATTCCTCCCTTACTTGGAGGGTGTGTGGAATGATCTCTGTTAATAATCACAGAGACAAAGGCAATGTGTGCGAAATGGCACCTACCTAGGTCCGCTCTTCTAGTGGTGCAAAAGAGACGAACAGCAGCGTAAGCCGCACAAAGCTCCTACCTGCGTTCGCTCCACTAGTGTGCGAGGACACGAACCACTAGATATGGCACCTGCCTAGGTCCGCTCTTCTAGTGGTGCAAAAGAGACGAACAGCAGCGTAAGCCGCACAAAGCTCCTACCTCTGTTCGCTCCCCTAGTGTGCGAGGATACGAACAACTGCCAGACGCAGTATAAGGAACGTTACCCTAGCGGCAACTTCCACCTACGAGTCGAACCACAAGGCCCAGCCAGACCATGTGCCTCAGGCACCTGCCTATGTCCGCTCCCCTAAGAGGTAAGGATACGGACAGCAGCCGAAGCTGTAAGGTATAAGAACGCTACCCTGCCGGTAGCGCTCACCTAGCATAGACAGAGGAATGCCTAGAGGAACGCGCACAGAGCGTCTACTCTTATGCATGAACCAAAAGGACTGAGCGCCATGCGGCGTGTGTCAGGGTCTTATATAGACTCTGTGCCTCATCCAAGATGGAGGACACCAGAGCCAATCCGCTGCCAGAACGACAGGAGTGACGTCATGCTGGCCTATCACTGAGCAAGGCATCACAAGCACATGACCAGCGACCAATCGGCATAGAAGGTGTCAGAGACATGTGACCTCGTGTCAGCGATGATGTCACCCGCACATGTGCAATGGCTCCAAGATAGGACTTAGTCTCTGGCGCTCGCACATGTGCAGTAGCAAGAAATCTGGACTTAGTCTCCAGCGCTCGCACATGTGCAGTAGCAAGAAATCTGGACATAGTCTCCAGTGCTCGCAGCAACCGTAACACAGAGCCTAGCTGCAGATAGGTATATTTTATTATGAAAGGATATCGTGTTTGAGATAAAATATAGTTTGAAGAGTCAGTCGGAGAGCACATAAGGAGACCGGTCTAGTGTTGCCCCCGGCTGGCTCCTTCAGTGACGCTCCATGTGATTGACAGGTCTCTGTGAGGTGAGTGCTTAGCGAAAGACCGATCACCTGTAGTGGAGCAAGAAAAGGCCCGACGGGGACATCTGGAGGCCATCATCAAGCCAGAATGTAATTCATGCTGATTGTGGTTTGAGCAGCATGAATTATATGAGAGATTACCTTTACCATATAGTAAGGAACCACTTTAATGTTTAGAAAATATATAACACTAACTGTAGTACCTGTAGTTCCCCGGGATAGTAACTAAGTCTCTCCCTCTCCCTCTTTCTCCCACTTTCCTTCTTTTCCATTCTCCCTCTCACCACAAAAGCTATACTAACTGATACATAAGCTTCTTATACTAAGAATGTCCTTCGTTGACTATAGCAACCAATCACAGCTCCTATTAATGACCTGTAGCAAAATAGAAAGCAAAATAGAAGCAGAGAGGTGATTGGCTGCTGTAGGCTACCTGATAAATATCCTTGCTAAAAGTTCGGTTCCACTTGCGTACAAAATATCACTCCAATACTCGTCCCGAAAAGTGGCACGAGTGTCATGCGAATGGTCTTGCATATGTCATGCGAGTGTGCGTTTTTTTTCCTCGCTTAACATCCGTATGTCATGCGAGTGTTCTGCGATTGTTTTGCGTGTGTCTTTGAGGTTTCCTTCAGCCACCCTGCATAGGCTTAGTTTGTGCTATGCGTTTTTTTCCTTGCATGCCTTGTGTATACTGTTTTGAGTTTTTTTTCTCAACCTTAAATGCGTTTGTCATGCGAGTGTCAGTCAACTGTAATGCGTGTGCGTTTTTAATGCAATTGACTTGCATGTGTTCTGCGTGTGCGATGCGTTTTTGAACAGATTCTACATATTTGAGTTTTGATTGTCCACTGCTAATTTTTGATAGGATACCCTATATAAATCCTTTTCTGCTGTGTGTACATACCTATTTTCTTGGCTTTCGCCATCTCTCAACATCACATAAAACTAACAAGCCTTCTAAGTTTGTTTCAAAATGTCTGGTGAACATATCCAAATGTCACGTTTGAGTCAGACAGAACGTGTACTATATTATTGGGCAATATAGCTGGGTGACCTGTGATATTCAGAGCCTGTACACTTCCATTCCACATGATCTTGCTATTCTTGCCCTAAAACATTCTTTACACAAATACAGCAACTATTCTGATGACCTTCAGTATTTTATACTGGAGGTCACTAGGTTTTTGCTGGAAAATAATTTTTTTGTATTTTTGGGTGAATTCTATATCCAGCTACAAGGCTGTGCAATGGGTGCTCGTTTTTCTCCATCACTTGCAAATATTTTTCTTTCCTGGTGGGAAGAAGAATATATTTTTTCTGTCAATAATCCCTTTATTAAAAACATCATTATTTTTTTGAGATACATAGATGATGTCATCATCATCTGGGATGGAGACACTCCTTGCTTGGACAATTTCATGTTCTATATCAGAAATAACCATTATAATCTCAGGTTTACGTATGCACATGACTCAAATAAAATTTCTTTTTTGGATGTGTTTTTCTCATCTAATACTGCTACTCAAAAAATCGATTGTACGGTTTACAGAAAATTGTCTGCTGGCAATTCACTCCTTCATGCCCGGAGCTGCCACCCCAAACACGTTGTCAATAATATACCCACTGGGGAATTTATTAGAGCTAAACGTTGTTGTACATCTGAGGCTGCTTTTGGGGCTGAATGTGATCGAATTGCCAGCAGATTCAAAAATAGAGGTTACTCTAGTTCAATTATAAAAAAAGCCATGGACAAAACCAATGAAAAAAACAGAGATCAGTATTTGATGAAAAAAACCTTTTCTGAAAAAACATCCTCCAATTCGGTAGTCTTTTCTACTAAATTTAGCAAAGATTATTTTTCTATAGTTAATATTGTAAAAAAATTCTTGCCCATTTTGACTATCGATAATACCTTAAAAAACATTCTAGGGGATGGTGTAAAGTTTGTTTCCAAAAGAAACCGCACCATAGGCTCGATTTTGTCTCCCAGTGACCACCTGAACAAAATTTCCCAGAATAAAAACAATGCAAGAACGTGGCTTTCCACTACTGGGTCCTACAAGTGTGGACACAAATTATGCGGTTTGTGCAAACATATGTACAATACAAAAAAAAATTTTTCTTGTACATCAAAAAAGGAATTTAATATTAAAACTTTTATCAATTGTGGATCCAGTGGGGTAATTTATTTGATTACCTGCACCTCCTGTGATGTACAATATGTAGGTAGTACAAATCGCACATTAAGACGCAGGATTTCTGAACATCTCTATGATATAAAAAACATTAGTAGCAGAAGCCCATCAGGTGCCTCTCAGCACTTTATCAATGTGCACAGTGGCAATGTGGACTCCTTCAGAGTCAATGCTATTGAACAGATTTTTTTACCTAAGAGAGGAGGAAATCCTGTGTCTATATTGCATTTAAAAGAGGCAAAATGGATCTTTGACTTAGACACTAGGATGCCCTTTGGTTTAAATTTGAGAAACGAACTGAATAACATTTATCAAAATTGATCATTTGTGGTTCGCTATAGTTTTTTTTTTTTTTTTTTTTCCCAGACCTTCCAGTTTTCTGTTTATATTGCATAGTGATCAATCAGTCTTTATTCCACATATGTGTTGTGCTTGGTGCATGTTCAGCCAATGTAATCAGCTGTCCAGGTGATTGGTTGTCACATGTTTCTTTTTGGCTATAAAACATTTGTGTATTCACTCATGATGTTAGATGACTAAGGACATACACTGTCCGAAACGCGTCTTCCTTTCCATTCATGTGAATTGGTTTTATCGCTTTTAACCTTGTTGAAATAAAAGTCGAAGTTTTTTATTTTACTGGACGCAGTTGCTGGATTTTCATTACTTACCTACATGCTGTGGATTTGCCTTCCATCCGTGCACCGTCTCAGGATTACATCATTTATATTGGGGTGAGCTGGACTTTTTTGTTTCTATATTATTGGGCAATATCACGACAGTATGGTGAAATTTACGAACAAAGTCCGAGGAGGCGTCACCGATTTTGGGTCCACCCATTACTAGGCAAGCGCCAACCCAGAGGACCCTTTTCATGGATGTATGGGGAACCAAGGAGGCACCTAGAAAAGTTCCATAACTACACAAGAATGACCATTGCCACGTTTGATTTGTTTTTGGAGGAGCTGCGTTCGGGGATCACCTTCCAAAATTCCCGTTTCTGAAAAAGCATCTCTGCGGAGGAGCGGCTCCTGGTAACCCTGTCTTGAGTGTTAGAAAAGTATTGCTTTGCAGAACACCCTTTTGCAAATCAGTTCATTTACATATACTATAAATGTTTTGATCTTTGCTAATGTGTGGTATATTTGTAGTTTGAGACGGTCACATCTGGGAAGATGTATCCTAAAAATCCATAGGAAAGTAGCATAGACAGCATATGTTGGCATACTTTCACACGGTTCCTATGATTTTAAATAGTGTGTTTCCCAGCAATGAAGGAAGAACATACAGGTACAGGAATCAGGACGGGAACGTGACTTGACTAGCTGTTTATGGTCATCTTTATTAAGCCCTTTTAAAAGCAAAATTTGACACAAGCGGACTAGGAAGTTGCGTATCCCTTTATGTTGCAAAATAAATGCTATGAACATGTATCCTCATGTTGCCAGTATGCGTGTACACAATTGTGTAATAGCTGTATTGTGCAGACTATGGATGCTTTATAGCCGTTTCACACATCTGGCTTTTCACCGGATTCAGCGCACTCCAGTACAGTGTGATACAGTACAATGGAAGCGCGACAATTTCCGGGTCACATGCTCCGGTCACATGACAGCATGTGACTGGATCTTTCGCGCTGCCATTTTACTGTATCACACTGTACTGGAGTGCTCTGAATCCAGCAATTCGGCGAAAAACCGTAGTGTGAAACGACCCTTAAGCTGCTTTCTAGTCCATTATATATGAATCTGTTTCCAAAAGCCACAGGCCACTGTTAATAAGCCACATTCATGGGCAAGAGTTGCCAACATTCAAGGATGAGCCACATCCGGCTCAGCTGGTTTTGTTGTTTCTTTATTTTTAACACGTACTCCTGGCACTAGTCAAATACACAGCCCTAGACTATGGATTGCCCTTGTCTGTATTCAAGCAATTCCTTTCATCCCTTTACCTTGGTACCGTTAAAGAAATACACTCTTGATGAGAGATGCCTGGTCACACAAAATACCTTGAAATATGATTAATGGATGCATTTATGGTATAATGAATTTTGTAACTTTGGTCTGGACATTTTTCTAACTTTGATTAGGAACATTCTTCTTTTCAGATTCCTGACAATAGGATTATCAAATGCAGCTTTGCATCTGGAATTCCTTTTGGGCAAAGCAACCATCTCAAGGCTTGTGAAACACACGTTTAGAAATATGGGAGCAATTACAGCTGAAGGTGATGCCCGTGCCCCTAGCCAATGATTGGATTGAAATAGCCCAACGAATATATGAGATCACTGGTTTTCCAAAGGAGGTGTGGATGGTAAACACATTCGTGTGAAGAAGCTGCCGAACTCAGGGTCCCAATTCTCCAATTTCAAACAGTACTTTTCATTAGCTCTTTTTGCCATTGCAGATAGTAACTATTTGTTTCGAATTGTAGACATTAGGGCCTTTGGAAGAACTGAAGATTCTAAGATTCTAAGATCTTCAATTGTTCCTTAATGGGTCGGCGGCTTATGGACAACCAACTTGCCATCCCACCCCCACGGAGTTTGCCAGGAACCATTGGTCAACATGTTCCATATGTAATGGTTGGTGATGAGGCATTCCTGCTAACGACATAAGTCATGAGGCCTTTCCCCCACTGAGCTCTCAATCACCAGCGTAGAGCATTTAATTACAGACTCAACAGGGTCAGAAGGGTGGTTGAGTGTACCTTTGGGATTCTAACAGCTAAATGGAGGGTTTTACACTCAGCCATTCAATTAAATCCTGAAAATGTTATTAATTATGTAACGCAGGCATGTGTGATTCTACATAATTTCAGCAGAATACATGATACACCACTGTTGTGGAATCCTGCTGATGGGGTACACATGCCAAATGTGCATGCCCAGACACAGGATGTGAGACACCGGGAACCCTCAGGCATTAGAGTACCTTAGAGGCCTTATTTGAAAACTATTTTGTTTCCCTAGAGGGAGTATTACGTGGGTTAACAAGTTATGTTATTTAATTTTGTAATACTATCAGCTGAAGCATGTTTCCAGGTTGTTATGTTTTCTTGGTTATTCTACTTAATTTACAAAAAAAGCATGTGTGCAGACAATAAAAAACACATATTGAACTGTTTTATTTTTTGCTTTATTGAACATATAATAATATTCAAACAAAATATAGAAAAAAAAAGTTGACTAAGTCAACTCCAAGAGGCACCACCGGCCAATTTTTCAACTTTTGTTTTAGTGTCAAAAAAGCAACAAGGCTACATGAAAGAAAATAAACTACAAAGTGAAATATGTACCAGGGGATGTGGATGGGAAAGGGGAGCTGAATGTGGTATTTTGTAGGCCTCGTGAGTAAGAATTGACCATATGAGATGCAGATGTACCAGGGTTTGTACTGTGGCTGAAAGGACTATTTTCTGTTGGCCCAAAGCCACCAGCCTCACTTGAGCCATATAGAATAAAGAAACTTCGGCACACGTGAAAAAATAGAGGAAAATTTGCTTAAATTTAATGTCTTTATTTTGTGAAAAAAGGGGTAACAGAAAAACGTCCCTTATACCACCAACGTTTCGGCGAGTAGCCTTTATCAGGGTGATAGGGATCTGTGTAAAAGAATTTTCACAATTATATAGTTTAAAGTGAAAACATGGGTACATTGTAACAAATAAAGTAAAAAATCACAATATAAAGGTGTACATAATGACAGCAGGTATTATTTTCGTTTACATTGCTACCTAGCAAAGACAATAACGAAGAAGAGAAAAACACTGAAAAATGTTTTGTGGTGAATGAAAGAGAGGCTCTAAAAGAGAAGGAAAATATGATAAGGATATCCATATACTAGATGCATTACATACAAAACAGGAGGAAACGAGTAACTTGCTTCAAAAATATATGTATTTTTTATTTTTTATTATTCATTATATTTCATATACTTATTTTTAGTGATATTTTTACGTTAGATACAAAAACACATATATCAATGTATAAATAGATAATTACAGCAATTGGATGGCCGAGAGGGGATTAGTTAAAAAAGGCACAAATTGATCCTGCCAAACCCAAAATACATGGTGCTTATCAATGACATAGTCAAATATACATATAAAATTGTTTCACATGAAAATATCCACACGTTCCCACGTGAAGAAGTTGTTACGCCACATCAAAAAGGGTAAGATAACAATTTCCCCCAATGAGGATTGTACAGAGAGCTCAGCAAGCACATTGCACCCACTGCCACCCACATTGATCAATCATACTAAGAATGTCCTAGTCCATATGTAACCTAATGTCTAACAAAAAGGTCGATCAGTGGAGTAGTGTTAGCATATGCCGTAAAGGAGCCCACGCACACCTCGCTAGGAGAGACCCAATAATGAAGTTCTATGTCAGAACCTAGGATTACACCAGCAGGGGTTATCAATATATGCAGAGATAGACGCATATAAATTGCGTCAGAAGAGGATTGCGCATGGTGCTCCAGTCAAAAGTTGCAACACACTATTGGCCATATTAGTTATAAGGGGGCATACAGAGCAATCACCCAGCCTCAATTCAGCAGTGTGAGCATGTATCCCAAAAGGAGCATCCGCACACCTCATTTAAAGGATCCCAGTGCTGGAATAATCAATTAATGAGGACAGTCATGCAGAGGTCCCACCTGCATAGTACAAAAATGCTGCGAGGATGGTCACCACACACTCTAACTATCCAAGCGTCAGTATGCTATAACAATGATGTGCCTAAGATTCCATCACAGCAGCAAATAAGTACATGCAAGTGGAGGACCAACTACATACCATAAAGGGACCCTATATAACAAGAAAAAACAGCATAAAAACAACCTCCACTCAAAAATATTATGTATTGCAAAGTGTGCACAGTACCAACATTCCAAGCTGTACTATTGAAAAAATGAGATTTTTGGCAAAAAATTGCAATTTTTCGAGCCACCCCGCCAACGTCACGGCAAATCTCCTGGGGCAGTCCTAACACTAAAATATTTTTATTTAAAGTGTGCCATGTGGCCTCACATATGCAAAATTAGGACTGCACAGCACGTACCTTGTGCTTTTCAGTCACCGTCTCCATGACTGATTCATGGTTGTGGGCGGGACAGGCCCGAGCACATGCTGCTTAGAATAAATAGCCAGTGGACGGGGTTGGATGGCAAGTGTGAACAGCCACCAACCGCCAAAAATCAGGACAGATGGAAAAATAAACATGAGGTGCACTGCAAGATGAGAACCAACTGGGACCCTATATAACAAGAAAAAACAGCATAAAAACAACCTCCACTCAAAAATATTATGTATTGCAAAGTGTGCACAGTACCAACATTCCAAGCTGTACTATTGAAAAAATGAGATTTTTGGCAAAAAATTGCAATTTTTCGAGCCACCCCGCCAACGTCACGGCAAATCTCCTGGGGCAGTCCTAACACTAAAATATTTTTATTTAAAGTGTGCCATGTGGCCTCACATATGCAAAATTAGGACTGCACAGCACGTACCTTGTGCTTTTCAGTCACCGTCTCCATGACTGATTCATGGTTGTGGGCGGGACAGGCCCGAGCACATGCTGCTTAGAATAAATAGCCAGTGGACGGGGTTGGATGGCAAGTGTGAACAGCCACCAACCGCCAAAAATCAGGACAGATGGAAAAATAAACATGAGGTGCACTGCAAGATGAGAACCAACTGGGACCCTATATAACAAGAAAAAACAGCATAAAAACAACCTCCACTCAAAAATATTATGTATTGCAAAGTGTGCACAGTACCAACATTCCAAGCTGTACTATTGAAAAAATGAGATTTTTGGCAAAAAATTGCAATTTTTCGAGCCACCCCGCCAACGTCACGGCAAATCTCCTGGGGCAGTCCTAACACTAAAATATTTTTATTTAAAGTGTGCTATGTGGCCTCACATATGCAAAATTAGGACTGCACTGCACGTACCTTGTGCTTTTCAGTCACCGTCTCCATGACTGATTCATGGTTGTGGGCGGGACAGGCCCGAGCACATGCTGCTTAGAATAAATAGCCAGTGGACGGGGTTGGATGGCAAGTGTGAACAGCCACCAACCGCCAAAAATCAGGACAGATGGAAAAATAAACATGAGGTGCACTGCAAGATGAGAACCAACTGGGACCCTATATAACAAGAAAAAACAGCATAAAAACAACCTCCACTCAAAAATATTATGTATTGCAAAGTGTGCACAGTACCAACATTCCAAGCTGTACTATTGAAAAAATGAGATTTTTGGCAAAAAATTGCAATTTTTCGAGCCACCCCGCCAACGTCACGGCAAATCTCCTGGGGCAGTCCTAACACTAAAATATTTTTATTTAAAGTGTGCCATGTGGCCTCACATATGCAAAATTAGGACTGCACAGCACGTACCTTGTGCTTTTCAGTCACCGTCTCCATGACTGATTCATGGTTGTGGGCGGGACAGGCCCGAGCACATGCTGCTTAGAATAAATAGCCAGTGGACGGGGTTGGATGGCAAGTGTGAACAGCCACCAACCGCCAAAAATCAGGACAGATGGAAAAATAAACATGAGGTGCACTGCAAGATGAGAACCAACTGGGACCCTATATAACAAGAAAAAACAGCATAAAAACAACCTCCACTCAAAAATATTATGTATTGCAAAGTGTGCACAGTACCAACATTCCAAGCTGTACTATTGAAAAAATGAGATTTTTGGCAAAAAATTGCAATTTTTCGAGCCACCCCGCCAACGTCACGGCAAATCTCCTGGGGCAGTCCTAACACTAAAATATTTTTATTTAAAGTGTGCCATGTGGCCTCACATATGCAAAATTAGGACTGCACAGCACGTACCTTGTGCTTTTCAGTCACCGTCTCCATGACTGATTCATGGTTGTGGGCGGGACAGGCCCGAGCACATGCTGCTTAGAATAAATAGCCAGTGGACGGAGTTGGATGGCAAGTGTGAACAGCCACCAACCGCCAAAAATCAGGACAGATGGAAAAATAAACATGAGGTGCACTGCAAGATGAGAACCAACTGGGACCCTATATAACAAGAAAAAACAGCATAAAAACAACCTCCACTCAAAAATATTATGTATTGCAAAGTGTGCACAGTACCAACATTCCAAGCTGTACTATTGAAAAAATGAGATTTTTGGCAAAAAATTGCAATTTTTCGAGCCACCCCGCCAACGTCACGGCAAATCTCCTGGGGCAGTCCTAACACTAAAATATTTTTATTTAAAGTGTGCCATGTGGCCTCACATATGCAAAATTAGGACTGCACAGCACGTACCTTGTGCTTTTCAGTCACCGTCTCCATGACTGATTCATGGTTGTGGGCGGGACAGGCCCGAGCACATGCTGCTTAGAATAAATAGCCAGTGGACGGGGTTGGATGGCAAGTGTGAACAGCCACCAACCGCCAAAACCGTGACGTTGGCGGGGTGGCTCGAAAAATTGCAATTTTTTGCCAAAAATCTCATTTTTTCAATAGTACAGCTTGGAATGTTGGTACTGTGCACACTTTGCAATACATAATATTTTTGAGTGGAGGTTGTTTACATACCATAAAGCACTGATGTCACGTAGGGAACAAATCGGCAGGCAGGAAAGTTTAGATGAGGAGGGGGTTGACCCACAAAAAGACTCC
The DNA here is from genome assembly GCF_048569485.1 of Anomaloglossus baeobatrachus. Classification (NCBI taxonomy): domain Eukaryota; kingdom Metazoa; phylum Chordata; class Amphibia; order Anura; family Aromobatidae; genus Anomaloglossus; species Anomaloglossus baeobatrachus. The sequence goes on from NC_134354.1 coordinate 761,936,467, forward strand.
AACGTACGTTTCACAGGGAATGTGTACCACGCTTCATCAGGGAGACTCTATACTGGTGCTTCGACGGGTCAGACCCGTCGAAGCACCAGTATAGAGTGTGAAACGGCCGTCGTCTGACGTGCCGCCCCGTCCTGCTCCCTCCCCGCCTGCCATCACATGTAATGCCGCACTTGTGAATAAACTTCCACCTATTTGCACAGCAACCATCTGTGAGTGCTCTTCATTTTTCTACTATTTCACACAGTGGCTGTGAATAGTATGCTTCCTGGTTGGTGGAGCACATGGAGCTGTGGAACGCACGCTGGAGCGTGCGCAGTGAAGATTCACTGACCAGGAAGTAAGAAGGTTGTGGGTGATCGCTAAAAGTGTGGAGCAGGGGGGAAGGAGTGACCAGTGTGTGGGGGAGGTGCTGGAACTGGAGTGAGTGGTGTGGGGCATTCCTGGGAGATATCTTTAGCGTGCCTTGGGAAGAGACTTTAATAAAAATTGACATTATCGATTATATACTTATGACGTTATTGGATGTGATGTGGTAAGTGACATATGGGCATGTATATTTGTGATTTGCACATGTGATGATATGATCGCAAGTATGAGTAAAAGAGAAAAAATGGTTTGTTGCACATGGGGCACTATATGTTTGTGACTGCACCAGTGCTTGTATGTCCGTGCATACAGACATGTATACAGGAGTTATTGCTGTATGCATCAGTAATATAGATGTGAAAAGAAGGGGGGGAAGAAGAAAATGACTCTCACATAATGTATATACTGCACATGTTCATAATGTGAAATGTACACATGTGTAGGTAGATATATACATACGTATATAAATGAACATACCAATATTTATTAACCTTGTGAGTGGAGATGTGTACACACATATGAACATTATTACTAATTTCGGGAGGCGATCCGGAAAGTGATCATGGGAGAAAACCCAAGTACTTGTAGAAAAAAATGCGTATAGTTATTCTGTGACTGAATGATTCTACAGGGGAAAATTCATCAATAGAATGTTTCATACTCACGGTTGAGACCGTGAGGCTCAAGAGTCTGGAGGGTGTGAATCCAGTATGATTCGCGCTCCCTGAGCCTACGGACTGTATCGCCATCCCTCCTGTTGGGTGGAACATGTATAAGCACTTGGAAGTGCAATTGAGAAATTGTAAGTTTTTGGGTAATAAAGTGAGCTGGTATGGGGAGAAGAGTCTGCTTGCAACTTATGGTTGACTTATGCTTACTTATGCAGTCTCGGATATGTTGTGCGGTTTCGCCAATATATTCGAGATCGTATAGACACTTAATTAAGTATATGACAAATGAGGATTCACACGTGAAAAATTCATGGATCTTAAAAGTTTTTCCTGTGCGAGGATGGGTAAAAGTGTCCCCTTTTGTCAGGTTCGAGCACTGCATACAGTGTAGGCAAGGTTAATTGCCCTTTCGTGTGGTGGACAGTCTGACTTGTTTTAGCAACTTCTTGGGGGATCCGACATCTGCTCTGATTAGAGTGTCCCTTAGATTGTTTGATCTTTTGTTACAGAATAGAGGAGGAGAATTAAATTCGGGCATTTTGGGATATGAGGTTCCCAATGTTCCCCAATGTTTTAGGATAACAGCTCTAATCTTTTGTGAGAAGGGGTGATAAGTATTAACAAAAGCCATTCTGGGGCCCATTTGTGTCCTATCTTGTCTGGTAGTAGGTGCAAATGTAGCAATGTCTACGGGATAGCCCCGAGCTGTGAATTTATCTTCCATTTGTTTGTGCCTTATGGAATGTTGAGAGGAGTCGGACACTATGTGTTCGACCCTCATATACTGTGATAATGGGAGTGCTCTTTTGGTGTGTTTCGGATGAGAGCTGCTGAAGTGCAGAAGACTATTTTTGTCTATGTCTTTGGTATACAAATCTGTCGTGATGTTCCCTTCTGGGGAGAACTGGACTAATGTATCAAGAAAATTAATCTGTTTAGAATCATGATGAAGGGTGAAGGTAAGGTCAGGTACGTATGTATTGAGGTCTCCAAAAAATTCTAGTAGTGTTTTAAGGTCCCCCTTCCAAATGATGAATATGTCATTAATGTAGCGCCTCCACGTATGAACATGCTGAATATATAATGGGTGTGTGTAGACACGAGTGGTCTCGAATTGTGCCATAAATATATTCGCATACGGGGGCGCTACATTCGATCCCATCGGTGTGCCCCGGCACTGTGCATAAAATTGATCGTCGAATAAAAGAAGTTCCTCTCAAGTTCAATTTTCAATAGATCTACGCAAAACGATTTCTGGGAAGTGAAATTGCTGAAATTGTCCAAAAAACATTGTTTTGCATTAATGCCCAGTGTATGTTGGATACTGGTGTATAAGCTAGTAACGTCTGGTGTGACTAGACGTCAACCTGCTGGGATGGATGTTAGATTATGCAGATGGGAAAGGAAGTCTGAGGTGTCCTTGATGTATGATGAAATAGTGGGAATGAGGGGGGTAAGGATTCTCTCAAGTGTGATGGAAAGTGGTGATGTTATGGATTCAGTAGAGGCGACCAAAAGGTTTCCGTAGGTTTTTATGAATTTTTGGTAGGGTATAGAAAACAGGGGTAAATGGATGTGTTTTGTATAGGTATTTCTAACTTGTTGTCAATAGTGCCTGAGTGAAAATGATGATCAATGGTATTCCTGATTAGTGTTCTGATTTCTGGTGTATGATCTCTTGAAATAGGTGTATATGTTGTATGTTGTATTGTCAGTCAGCTGGCTGTAGATTTCTGATAGTTAATACTGTCTATCCATAATCACAATGGCTCCGCCTTTGTCGGCTGGTTTTATTTTGAGGTTTTTGTTTTGTTTAAGGGTCTGGATAGCTCGACTCTCCTCAGGTGTCAGGTTGTGCTTAAAGTGCAAGTTTCCTCTCTAAATGTCCCTGGTGATTTCTGAAATGTCTCTAGAGACTAAAGATATAAAGGATTCAACTGGATGTTGATTCTTAGGGGGATTAAAGGTACTTGGAATCTTCAATCCTAATGTCTTGAGGTTAAATGTATCTGTTTGAGAGGTCGTGTCAGCTGATCGGGTGTCTGGAATAGTGTGAAAATGGGCCTTGAGTCTGAGGTTCCTAAAGAACCTTCTCAGTTCTTGGTCTAGTTGAAAGGAGTTAAAAGAGGGGGTTGGGCAAAATGAGAGCCCTTTCTGGAGCACCAGGGTTTCTGAGGGGGATAAATTGTACGAGGAGATATTATATACGAGGTTCTGTGGCCTACCTGTGATCGTGTCTGGATTTGGTGTGACGTATTGGGATTTTCTCCTCCTCCCCCTCCTCATTTTTGCCGTGGTTGGCGTCTGCCTAAAAAAGAAGGAGCAGGACATTGTGGGCTTTGTCCATTGTCTGAACTTATGGATGAGAAAGACGGGCCATAACGTCAAGGTCCAAAAGAAACGTTTTCCAGCTCACCGCTATGATGTGTAAGTCTGAGGAGTAGACCACCTGATCCTGCACGGAAATCCCAGGCACAGGGAACCAAGTACAAATTCAGAAGAAGTGAAGTCCAGCGGATCACAGGCAAGATAGATTAAAACCTTTTCTTTATTTTCATCTCATTAAAAATGGACAGACAGCATCCAAAAGATAGTTACCCAACGCGTTTCGACAGAACGCAGTGTCATTAGTTCATATTCATGGATGAAGAACATGATTAAGAACTAACGACACTACGTTAAGTCGAAACGCGTTGGTTAACTGTATCTTGTGGATACTGTCTGTCCATTTTTAATGAGATGAAAATAAAGAAAAGGTTTTAATCTATCTTGCCTGTGATCCGCTGGACTTCACTTCTTCTGAATAACGTCAAGGTCGTCTGTCCAACGCTGAAAAGCGCCATCTCTAAACTCTCTCCTTTATAGTCGTCCTGATCCCTCAGAAATTCCGATCTTTTGCGATCTTGAAGGTTTTTCTTGAACTCCAATATGTTCGCCTGTGCCCGTGTTTTCACTCCTTTCTCATCCGTGTCAGATAGGGTATTAGAAAGTTGCGATTTAATACTATGGATTTTCTCATTAATCACATACAGTTCTTTCTGTAGAAATTCAATTGTCAATAGAATAATGTCCATTGAGCATTTATTGAGTATGCTTTCGAATTTTGTACAGTATGTCGTATCATCAGAGAATAGCGTAGACCGTAAGGAAACTCTGAGACCCCTTGGTATTCTTTGGGACTTGTGATATTCGGCCAACGTTATATGATGTAGGTCTAGGGCTACTTGTCTCTTAAGCTCCTTTTCATAATCCCTTGTTTGGATTTCCTCAGTGGAGATAGAAAGAAAAGGATTAGTGTTTGGTACTTTTGCTAGGATATTTGATATATCCTCGTCTTTGTACGAGAAAGTCGTGAAAGACATGGGAAAAATATACTATTGTGAACACAGGGGCACAGGCAAAAAAATCACAGACCAATATAGAGTAAACCCGGCTCTACTCTATATTGGTCACTTGAGCCATATGCTTTGTCAGGATGAGATGGCTATTGTTGTGACTGGTTTGGACCCATGTTTCCAGGAACCGGACCAGGATTGTATGGATCAAGTTGCCAGGTCTCTACAGTTGGCCTGTAGGGCATACAGGTGTGTATGTTTGGAGAAGGCTCTTGTCTTGTTGTTGCAGGAGGAGGTTGGGCTGGTGGATGTGGTGCCCATGCAGCAGGTGAAGGTGGTGGAGGCATACTTGGTTGGCGTCAGCTAATGTCATGTATGGAATTTAGGACGCCGTCCAGATTGTTTGGGGGAGTGACCAAATCAAGCACATTAATTATTGCCGCCTTCACCCATAGTTTCAAGTTTTTTGGGATTACCCTCAAATGCTGGGCTAAACTATGGCCAAATCCCTCATCTCTCTCGTCATTGATTAACAAGCAAAAGGGAAGGGCACCACCTGGTGGGATCTCCTGGTATATCAAACAATAGATAATGAAGAACAAGAGAAAAAGGATATACCAACATGGGATCACCACAACAGAATATGGAAAATCAGTATTTTATTAGTGCAAGCAGAAAAAAACAGGAAAACACATATTTCCGCACTTAGAGTGTGGACACACAATATCACGGTTAAAAACACTTAAAAAGCCAAAGGCATGGAAACCATACACGCCAGGAATTAATTTCATGTGATAAATATAATAATCATACAGTGCAAATAAAGCGAAGGTTCTCTACAATATATTGCACAAAGCCCGGTCCCAAAACTGGTCTGTCTGTAATGGTGCCAAGTATATATGAGATGCAAGATATAAAAGACCGCTATACAGATATAGTCAGATTACATCACCCCTACTATGTAGAATATATGAGCACATGGGCGAGTCATAGATTGTGCAGTATGTTGCCCCCATGTGCAGAAAACACAAAAGATAATAAGTCATAACAATGGAGGACCTAATAATGCACATATGCAGTATATATCATACTGAATGATTGTAGATAGAATATACGCAAAACACTATAGGTGCATATAGAAGTCTGAGTGAATCTGCACACTAGTATAATACAACACAGGTGTAACAATAGAAGGCAGCACAATGAATATCTGTATTGGGCCAGTAAATACCTCATACAGCCAGTATCTCCAGAATATAAAGGATGTCTATCATACCTATAACCCCTGTAATATGGCCAAAGGCCTCCAGGACCATGCAGAGAGGCCGAGGCACAAATCAGGCTAAGGGTAGCTCAGGAGCGGGACCGTACTTACTACCCCCAAAATTAGAAGGCAGCCATGCATATGGAGTAGATAGAGAGAGTAACCAACAGGGTTCCTGGCGTGGAAACCCCACGCGTATCGCCACGTGTTCAGCTGTTTCCTCAGGGGAAAGAGAAAGGCAATGTGTAGTGGTATCGTGTGTCCCATTAAAGGAACCATCATCAACACTCACCAGTGTTGCAGCTGGGAGATCCTGGACGCTAGGAGTGGAGCTCCGATGGCGGTCGCCATCTTGCTAGGTCACATGACGTGACGAACCTCCTCCCCTGTCCCACACTGCGCATGCGCGAGGCAGCCGGCACTTCAATCCTTATTGAGATACCATTATATATGGCACATAGATTCACTATAAGGTGGCGAAACGGCCCACAAAAACTGGTATGATCATAATTAAATATAAATCGTATTTTAATAAAGGAGCCGATCAAAGCTATGCGCATGCGTCGAACCACAAGGAGGAAAGGGCTATATTAACCCTATCATGGATGGAAAATTTAGATAGTAGAGGTTAGAGGAAATTACCGATATATAAATAATCACATATACAGTAGGGAAACAAAAAGACCCCCATATATCTGCGTCTGAAACAGATCCAGACGTACCATCAGATCAGATATTGCAAAAGTATATTATTCATAGATGCAGATTTCCCTATCACTCAGGCGTGAGACACATATATATGCTGACTGTGTCCAAATTGACCATTTTACCAATATGTTTTAACTTATATGGTCCTAAATGACACAGAATTTGTTATAGGGTGGCGAAAATGGCCCACAAGGGCTAGTATTGTAGTCATGATTAAATACAGATCGTATTTTGGTAAAAGAACCAATCGGAGCTATGCGCATGCGTCAAACCACAGGGAAAGAAAGACTATATTAACCCTATCATATATAGAGTGCTGAAATAATGAAAGTACTTTTATGTGGAGATTAGGGGAATTTGCAGGCATGTACATAATCACATATACAATAGGGAAACAAAAAGTCCCTCATATATCTGCGTCCGAAATAAATCCAGACATACCGTAAATGCAAATTTCCCTATTACTCAGACGTGAGACACATACATATGCTGACTATGTCCAAATACCCCACTATATTGTCTTATATGGTCCTAAATGACACATGGTGCGCCGCGAAATACATGTATTGGACAGAATGGCCAAGGACAAAATAGAAGTTAGACTTATCACCTATTGGTATAATACCAAATCACAGACTATGGGTGAATATACCCAAGGTCACCAACAAGGAACGAACAGTATGAGCATCCATGGTCAATAGACCAGAATGGTCGGCAAAGAGGAGGGGATATCAAGGACGCTGAGAAAACCGTATCAAGGGGCCAAATACCAATAAGAACCCCTTCTGTAGCCATCTACCAGTGCTGATGTCACCATATAAGTGGAACAGTACAAACATAGTATGAATACTAAATCAAGAGGACCAAGAATAGTTGTAAAAGGTGGACCTATTAGACATACATATGCAGATACTGAAATTGTCGTCCCTTTATATATCCAGTAGTAGAGGGGTTAGCAAAAACAGACCCGGCCCGTATCACAAAAGGGGGGCCCAGGTATCACTGAGGGCTCCTTATATGGCCATCTACCAGTATTAATATCGCCATATAGGCGGGACAGTACAATCATAGTACGAATGCCAAATCAAGAGGACCGGGGGTAGTTGTAGAGGATAGACCCATTAAACATCCATATATAGTCACTGAGACTGTCATCTCCCTAAACATACAGTAGTATAGAGGTCAGTGGGAGCAAACCTGGTCCGTGTCATAAAGAGAAGAGCCAGGTATCACTGAAGGCTCCTTATATGGCCATCTGCCAGTATTGCTGTCACTGTGTAGACGGAACAGTGCGCTCATGGTACAGATAGCAAATCAAAGGGACTAAAAGTAGCAATGACAGGTAGGCCCATTAGATATCCATAAATAGACAGATATCAAATCAAAGGGACTAAAAGTAGCAATGACAGGTAGGCCCATTAGATATCCATAAATAGATGCTGAAACTAACATCCCCTTATAGATACAGTGAGGTTAGCAGAAGCATACTTGAGAGACACTGTGCTCATACAGGGCCCATAGTGCAAGACATAATAATACCCAAAAGCGATTTGCTGACCGGGACTGTAAAGGCACAATGCCAGAAAAGTCAAGATAGGTGATGCAGGCAAGTGGAGTTGCAGTTGGTTAATTATATTTAAAGACATTATACCCATCACAACTTGCGTGTATAATCGGCATGATAAAATATAATACATCAAGGGGAGATTGTTAACTCCCATGTACCAATTTGCACCTGTCCGTTGGAACTCTTAGATAATGTCAATGGTGACCGTATACAATTAACGGAAGTCCAATTGCAGTCTCTCCAACGTATCCCACTGTCACACTTTGGGATAGAGTAACAGCTCCCTTTCTAGCAGTGGGTCCACAGATCCTTCATATAGTTGTTGTAATGGGGAGTTCAAAGTGATGCCCTTGATATTCAAAGATGACGCATTTTTAGAAGAAGGCCTATGATTTCCCATTCATATCCTCTTCGTCTCCTCTTCGAATTTTCTCCTTCCTCCCGTTTTAAGTGGACAAGATATCTAGATGGGAGAGAAAGGATGAACTTAGAGGATAGAGACAGAATCCATCAGATGACATTATAGAACCCGGTATAGAGCAATTCTTCATTGAGACCATGTGGGGCTAAACTCCTAAGCGTGTAAATCCATCTGGATTCCTTTTTTAACAGCTCCTTAGTGGCATTTCCACCCCTAATGCTCGGCTTGATTGAATCCACAATAAGCACCTTAATCGTGGAGTACCGACCTCCATGGTATGTAAGGAAGTGGGAGGCCACTGAGTAAGGGCTTTACCCTTCTTCAGATCCGTTCCTGCTGTGTTTATGTTTGAAAAATGTTGCTGCACCCTCCTCCTCACCTCTTGAGTGGTTTCGCCAATGTAGATTTTAGGACAATCACAAACAAGGATATAGATGGCATTTCTTGTGCGACAATTGTAGTAAGATCCACAGGTGATTCGCCTAGGGAAAATTGGCAAAGAGAGGTGATCACTGGCCAGCATATAAGGACAAATTGTACATGCCCCGCATGGGAATGTGCCTTTAAGTTTTACACCAGTTCCCAAGCTCTGCGTTGGTCTCTGAAAGTGGCTCTTAGCGAGGATACCCCTGAGGTTCTGAGCCCTTCTTGCTACCAGATTGGGTTTCTCACTGATGAAAGGGATCAGTTTTTTATCACTCAATAGAATATCCCAATTTGCCTGGAGGAATCTGTATAGATCTTGCCATTGATTGTGAAAAGGAGTAATGATACTCACTGTAGTACGCTTGTTCCGTATTTTCAGTTGTAGCAGGGTTTGTCGTGTCATGGTTCTGCAAGCCTGCAAAGCCCCGGAAACCACTTGCTTTGGATATCCTCTCTTACGGAATCTGTTGGTTAGATCAGAGGCATTGTTATGGGGGGCCGGCAGATTAGGACCAGGGGGTATATATCCTAATCGCCAGTCGGGGCCCACCGTGCTCCAGATGACAAAGGAGCTGCTGGCACCTGAGGGTTAGGTGGAAACTATAGAGCTGGATGGCTCTGAGATAACCCAGGAACTCTGGGAACCGGTCACGTGTGTTGGGACACGTCAGACCGGACGACAACCCGATTAGCGTTTTGGTGCACCTAGCGCTACACCAACCACGTGTGCAGGAAACACGTCAGGCCGGGTGGTAACCAGGTAGCGTTGACCGGAAGACCGCCACGAAAGCGCCCTGTCGGCCACGTGTGTAGGACACGTCAGGCCGAGCGGTCCTCCGATTGGCGTTTCTGGCCACCTTTCGACTGGCCACGTGTGTGTAGGACACGTCAGGCCAGATGGGTACACCAGTAGCGTTGACCGGGAAGCCGAGGAGGATAAGGAACACCCTGTTAACTCCACAGGGGTCCTAGGGTATGCTGTCCGTGCGCGTAGGGGGCACAACCGGACAGGTGGCGCAGCAGGTGCGTTGTCCGTGTGCGTAGGGGACACAATCGGAGAGGTGGCGCAGCAGGTGCGTTGTCCGTGTGCGTAGGGGGCACAATCAGACAGGTGGCGCAGCAGGTGCGTTGTCCGTGTGCGTAGGGGGCACAATCGGACAGGAAGCACAGCAGCCGCAGCCCAGTTAACGCCACTGGGCTGCTATAGCAAGACTGGAACGGCAGGAGGGAAGCACAGCGCCTGACCCTGATGTGCTGAGCCACGAATATTGGCGTGACAGGCACCGTTCGCCTAACCTTACCTACCACTTCCCACATAGGCTTATGCCGCAATGAGGCTCTAACATGGAGGTGTGCTCTGACTGAGCAAAAGTGAAGACTGCGCACCTCCATGTTGTCTCCAGTCCCTTTTATAACCTGGGTCCGCCCCAAACCCAGGGTGGAACCACCAAGGTCCAATAGCAGAGTGCCATGTCATCAGTGACGTCACATGCGACCTATCCGGAACCGCCACGTCATTGATGACCTCATGGCAGCCACGCCCCAAACACTTCACCAGTCATCGTCTGACGACCAATACTGAGGTGCCAGATCATAGGGGCGGGCCTCTGCGAACCAGTCCGGAGTTGCCACGTCATCAGGACACCTGACACCCTCTGCCCTATCAGGGCCTGCCACCTCATAGACATGCTCAGTGAGGTCCTTACCGGACCTAGCCTCTGGTGCACTAAGTGCCTGAGCATGCCCAGTAGCCTGAGCAACAGGCTCAGAAAGCAGACTATCAGTTTGAGCATGCTCAGTAGGCACATCCCAGAACTTAGACACAGCACGAAGTCCAAGTACCTGTGCAAAGAGGCTGTTAGGGTTAATTGTGGGAGCATGCTCAGTAGCCTGAACTGAGGACTTAGTCTCAGACATAACACAATCAGGCTGAGCATGCTCACTAGGCAAAACACCGGGCTTAAACTCTGGCTGGGGTAAATCGGCACACGCATGCGCACTAGCCGCCTCTCTACACTTAGACGTGGTGGAAGGAACAGCCAACTGGACGACCCGAGGCACGGCCAAGAATGGCAGCCGGCGCCTGGGTGCAACAGGAACCGCAGCAGGCTGCTTGCGGCTATGGCGGCGCCGGTTCGTAACAGGCATAGATTTCAAAGTCAGAGTTTTCGCTGCAATTCCTTTTGAACCTCATGAACTGACCCTTGGGTATACCGTTCTTAACATGGGTGGGGTGGAAGCTGTTGTAATGCAGAAGGCTATTGGTGGCCGTTGGTTTACGGTACAAAGTGGTAATGATGTTATCGCCCATCCTGGAGACTTGGAGGTCCAGGAAATCTACCCTCTCCGTGGCTATACTGGAGGTTAGCCTGATGTTAAAGGTGTTGTCGTTGAGGATAGCGATAAAGTCCTCACAGTCCTCCAGGGACCCGGACCAGAAGAACAGTATATCATCTATATACCTGAACCACCGAATCACATGGGCTTTGTAGTGCTCTAGGGTATATACCTGCGTTTCTTCCCACCACCCCAAAAAGATGTTGGCATAGGGTGGCGCACAGCATGCCCCCATAGCGGTCCCAGATGTCTGCCGGTAATATACTCTGTCAAAGACAAAGTAGTTCTTGTCTAATACCAGATGCAGAAGGTCCAGGATGAAGGAATCATGCCTTCTATTGCCCGTGGTTCTGTGGTCCAAATAGTGCGATACTGCCCGTAATCCTGTCTCATGGTTAATGGAAGTATATAGCGCCTCCACATCTAGTGTCACCAATAGGGTGTTGGGCGGGACTTTGAGTTCAGTCATCTGCTCGATTAGATGGGTGGAATCCCTCACATATGACGGTGAAGATTGCGCTAGGGGCTGAAGATAAAAATCCACATAGATACACGGCCTTTTGAAGAGGCCACCAATCCCTGACACTATAGGTCTACCCGGAGGTTCCGGGCGGCCCTTGTGAATTTTAGGAAGCATATAAAAAGTTGGTATAACTGGGTATTTTGTTGTTAAAAAATTCTTTTCTTTCAGGGAAATGATGCCATATTCGTGGGCCGTGTACAAGAAGCCATCCAGATTTTGTTTAAAGGTGCTAGTGGGATCTGAGGGCAGTATCGCATAGCATTCCCTGTTGGAGAGTTGTCTCCTAGCCTCTCTTACATACATCTCCACTGGCCATAGGACTACATTCCCCCCTTTGTCAGCCTCCTTGATAAGAAATTCTTGGTTGTTATTAAGTTTGGACAAGATCTGTCTTTCACCTACTGTAAGGTTATTACCCCTATTATTATCGGGTTTGAGTTTTCCAATATCTTTGCAGACCCTGTTAAAAAATATTTCTACCGCAGGGCAGAGGCTGAGGGAGGGTGTAGTCTGTGACAAAAGCCGCCCTGTAAATGGTATTTTCTTACCAGTGTCTCTCTCGCTTTCTTCCAATAAATCCAGGAGGTCATTAAATACTTGGCAGTCCTCAGGTGGGAGCGTGTCGATAAGTTCAGGGCGACTGTAGAGATATTTAAAAGTAAGCTGTCTGCAAAAAAGGTATACATCTTTAGTGATAGTAAACTTATCCATTTTATTCATGGGCGCAAAGGAAAGCCCTTTGGCCAGTAATCTGCTTTCTGCATCGGATAGCTGATATTGGGACAAGTTCACAATTTGCAGATCATAATCCTTACCCTTCACCACTTCCGTCTCCGGCTCCTCATTTCCCTTTGAGGAGGCGACTGCCATGGGTGAGCCCCCCTGGCTCTTCTCCTGGTGCCTTGTTTTCCGGCGACCCCTCCTGGTGCGCTTTCCTGGTCGCTGGTATCGGTGGACAAAAAAATCACTCGAGGAGGGTTCGGAGGCTACTGGAGTGATATCTGGTTCCCTGTTGGCCGGTCTACGCCTATTGCCCTTGTGGGACCACCTATAAGCCTTATTCTCAGCGTAGTCAGTTTTGTCCCTTTGAAATTTACTTTTTTTCCCCCTAATGATATCTTTTTCAAAATTATCAATTGTACTGTTCCGCTTATATGGTGACATCAGCACTGGTAGATGGCTACAGAAGGGGTTCTTAATGGTATTTGGCCCCTTGATACGGTTTTCTCAGCGTCCTTGATATCCCCTCCTCTTTGCCGACCATTCTGGTCTATTGACCATTTGATGCTCATACTGTTCGTTCCTTGTTGGTGACCTTGGGTATATTCACCCATAGTCTGTGATTTGGTATTATACCAATAGGTGATAAGTCTAACTTCTATTTTGTCCTTGGCCATTCTGTCCAATACATGTATTTCGCGGCGCACCGTGTGTCATTTAGGACCATATAAGACAATATAGTGGGGTATTTGGACATAGTCAGCATATGTATGTGTCTCACGTCTGAGTAATAGCGAAATTTGCATTTACGGTATGTCTGGATTTATTTCGGACGCAGATATATGAGGGACTCTTTGTTTCCCTATTGTATATGTGATTATGTACATGCCTGCAAATTCCCCTAATCTCCACATAAAAGTACTTTCATTATTTCAGCACTCTATCTATGATAGGGTTAATATAGTCTTTCTTTCCCTGTGGTTTGACGCATGCGCATAGCTCCGATTGGTTCTTTTACCAAAATACGATCTGTATTTAATCATGACTACAATACCAGTCCTTGTGGGCCATTTTCGCCACCCTGTAACAAATTCTGTGTCATTTAGGACCATATAAGTTAAAACATATTGGTAAAATGGTCAATTTGGACACAGTCAGCATATATATGTGTCTCACGCCTGAGTGATAGAGAAATCTGCATCTATGAATAATATACTTTTGCAATATCTGATCTGATGGTACGTCTGGATCTGTTTCAGACGCAGATATATGGGGGTCTTTTTGTTTCCCTACTGTATATGTGATTATTTATATATCGGTAATTTCCTCTAACCTCTACTATCTAAATTTTCCATCCATGATAGGGTTAATATAGCCCTTTCCTCCTTGTGGTTCGACGCATGCGCATAGCTTTGATCGGCTCCTTTATTAAAATACGATTTATATTTAATTATGATCATACCAGTTTTTGTGGGCCGTTTCGCCACCTTATAGTGAATCTATGTGCCGTATAAAATGGTATCTCGATAAGGTTTGAAGTGTCGGTTGCCTCGCGCATGCGCAGTGTGGGACGGGGAGGAGGTTCGTCACGTCATGTGACCTGGCAAGATGGCGACCGCCATCGGAGCTCCACTCCTAGCGTCCAGGATCTCCCAGCTGCAACACTGGTGAGTGTTGATGATGGTTCCTTTAATGGGACACACGATACCACTACACATTGCCTTTCTCTTTCCCCTGAGGAAGCCGCTGAACACGTGGCGATACGCGTGGGGTTTCCACGCCAGGAACCCTGTTGGTTACTCTCTCTATCTACTCCATATGCATGGCTGCCTTCTAATTTTGGGGGTAGTAAGTACGGTCCCGCTCCTGAGCTACCCTTAGCCTGATTTGTGCATCGGCCTGTCTGCATGGTCCTGGAGGCCTTTGGCCATATTACAGGGGTTATAGGTATGATAGACATCCTTTATATTCTGGAGATACTGGCTGTATGAGGTATTTACTGGCCCAATACAGATATTCATTGTGCTGCCTTCTATTGTTACACCTGTGTTGTATTATACTAGTGTGCAGATTCACTCAGACTTCTATATGCACCTATAGTGTTTTGCGTATATTCTATCTACAATCATTCAGTATGATATATACTGCATATGTGCATTATTAGGTCCTCCATTGTTATGACTTATTATCTTTTGTGTTTTCTGCACATGGGGGCAACATACTGCACAATCTATGACTCACCCATGTGCTCATATATTCTACATAGTAGGGGTGATGTAATCTGACTATATCTGTACAGCGGTCTTTTATATCTTGCATCTCATATATACTTGGCACCATTACAGACAGACCAGTTTTGGGACCGGGCTTTGTGCAATATATTGTAGAGAACCTTCGCTTTATTTGCACTGTATGATTATTATATTTATCACATGAAATTGATTCCTGGCGTGTATGGTTTCCATGCCTTTGGCTTTTTAAGTGTTTTTAACCGTGATATTGTGTGTCCACACTCTAAGTGCGGAAATATGTGTTTTCCTGTTTTTTTCTGCTTGCACTAATAAAATACTGATTTTCCATATTCTGTTGTGGTGATCCCATGTTGGTATATCCTTTTTCTCTTGTTCTTCATTATCTCTCGTCATTGATGGTGCAAGCAAGGTAGTCAATTACTCGACTGTCAACCTTGCGCCTTATGAGATGGCTGAGGGCCTCCCTCCTTTGTCGGGCTTTTTGGGTAAGGGATAATGCCTGGGGTGAGGAGTCCAAAGGCAGAGTGGAACTGCTGCTTTTTCCCTGGTCTCCCTCTTGTTGTTATGTGCCTTGGTCAGAAGGTGGTGCCGCTTCATCCTCCTGGCCTTCTCCTGCCTCGGATTCGGAGGGGATCTCTCAATCCTTGATGTCACTCGTCCTGCAACATAAATTTTTTGTTAATGACAGCAACCAAACATGTATAATAATAAGATATGTTAATCATCACCCAACACCAAATAAACTTATGGGCAGAGCTCAACAATAGGGGCCAGGAAATTAAGTCTGTTGAAATATATGTAAGGCCTTTTTTTTGCTAGCTGAAGCACTACTACCCTCATTTTGCTGTCGCTCATACGTATATTGATCCCGACAGCTCCTCCATCGTTGGGTCACATCATTCACAGCAATTACATTTAATGACATTAAATTAAAAAAAAACAATAAAGCAAAAAATAGGACACATTTTAACATAACACTGATGATATAGCATGTTGAAAATCATGCAAATATGTCTCAGCAAAGATTTTACAAAAAAAATAAATTTGCAAATTGGCCTCATGTGGTCAATATATGTGGTATATTGTGTCATTTGTGACAGTTACATACAAAACATACATACACATATGGAGGGCTACCAACACAAAATAGATGTGAGACAGGGAGAAATGTGACATGTGCCTGTGGAACAAACATTCAGGAGATGTCATGTGTCTATATTAACTTGGTGGGTTTTTGAAATTATATAAATATCTTGGTTTAGCAGGTGTGTGAAGAACCAGTGTCCAAAATAGGTTATTACTCTTGACTGATCAAAATTACATAAATCAGGTTGGAAAAAGAGGCATCACTTACGAAGAGCCTTTTGGAGCTCTGTGCTGCTTCTTTCATATGTTGGGTACATGGTAGCACAATGCTGACTGTTATAAACAATTAACAATACTAATTATTTAAAATAAAATGACACAAGACACACCAACATTTTGGATAAATAGGCCGCGATGTTTATTAACGTTTACCCAATTCAAACAAATATTAAGACCATAAATATAATAAATAATGTAATCATAAAATCTAGTTTTTAGATTAATAATTGACCATGTCCACCTTGCATTAGCAGGGGGACTATGCTCATAAGCCATGACTCAAGAGTCATCGCCCACCAAGAAACAACGCAGCCATTCCTACAAAGCATTTTGAAAACTTAAGTTAAAGATATCCATACCTATGTCAGATAAATGCACTGCATCTGTTCTGTAAAAACCTTCTGTGAAACTTTCCAAATCTATATGACGATAAGTAAAACCCCTTAAGTTTGGTTAAAATTTTGAAATTGCTCAATTAATTCTCTTTCAGGTTTTTTTCCAAAAAATGTATTCCCTTATCAGACCAAACCAATTTTAGAACTATTTCTGAAAAAATTATGGAAACATCCGGAAACATAGATTTAAAAAGTGTAAGATCTCTTTTAATCTCGTATATTAAATCCAATGTCTTGACTTTGCCAAGATCAAAGCCACCTGCATGGACAATTAAAACATTTGGAGTAGGCCATACCTTGCTCAACCTCATTAAATTACTAATAACACTCTTCCATTGTAAACCTCTACCTCCCCACCAAAAAAATATTAAGGAAATCAGTACTAAATGACAAATTTTCAGAATATATTCTTCTTGCTGCTCTCTTCTGTGCCCAAGATATAAACAAGTGTCCTACTATCCAGATTACTAATTGACGACCTGTATCATAATATCATAGTTTTTAAGGTTGAAGGGAGACTCTAAGTCCATCTAGTTCAACCCGTAGCCTAACATGTTGATCCAGAGGAAGGCAAAAAAACCCCAATGTGGCAAACAAGTTCCAATGGGGAAAAAATGTCCTTCCTGACTCCACATCCGGCAATCAGACTAGTTCCCTGGATCAATACCCTGTCATAAAATATAATATACATAACTGGTAATATTAAATTTTTCAAGAAAGGCATCCAGGCTCTGCTTAAATGTTAGTAGTGAATCACTCATTACAACATCATGCGGCAGAGAGTTCCATAGTCACTGCTCGTACAGTAAAGAATCCTCGTCTGTGATTATGATTAAACCTTCTTTCCTCAAGACGTAGCGGATGCCCCCGTGTTCCAGTCGCAGGCCTAGGTGTAAAAAGATCTTTGGAAAGGTCTCTGTACTGTCCCCTCATATATTTATACATTATGATTAGATCCCCCCTAAGCCTTCGTTTTTCCAAACTAAATAACCCCAAGTTTAATAACCTGTCTTGGTATTGCAGCCCACCCATTCCTCTAATAATCTTGGTTGCTCTTCTCTGCACCCTCTCCAGTTCAGCTATGTCCTTCTTATATATCGGTGACCAGAATTGTACACAGTATTCTAAGTGCGGTCGCACTAGTGACTTGTACAGAGGTAGAACTATATTTTTTTCATGAACACTTATACCTCTTTTAATACATCCCATTATTTTATTAGCCCTGGCAGCAGCTGCCTGACACTGTCCACTAAAGTGAAGTTTACCATCCACCCATACACCCAAGTTTTTTTCTGTGTCTGTTTTACCCAGTGTTCTACAATTAAGTACATAATCATAAATGTTATTTCCTCTACCCAAGTGCATGACCTTACATTTATCTACATTAAACTTCAATTGCCACTTCTCAGCCCAATCCTCCAATTTACATAAATCTCCCTGTAATATAAAATTATCCTCCTCTGTATTGATTACCCTGCAGAGTTTAGTATCATCTGCAAATATTGAAATTCTACTCCGCATGCCCCCAACAAGGTCATTTATAAATATGTTGAAAAGAAGCGGGCCCAATACTGACCCCTGTGGTACCCCACTATGAACTGAGACCCAGTCTGAGTACGTACCATTAATAACCACCCTTTGTTTCCTATCACTGAGCCAGTTTTTAACCCAGTTACACATATTTTCCCCTATCCCCATTATTCTCATTTTATGTACCAACCTTTTGTGTGGCACCGTATCAAAAGCTTTTGAAAAGTCCATATACACAACATCCACTGCATTTCCCTGGTCCAGGCTTGAACTTACCTCTTCATAGAAGCTGATCAAATTAGTTTGACAGGATCGATCCCTCATAAACCCATGTTGATACTCTGTCATAAGGTTATTTTTCTTGAGATACTCCAGTATAGCATCTCTCAAGAAACCCTCAAGGATTTTACCAACCGTAGAGGTTAAACTTACCGGCCTATAATTTCCCGGCTCAGTTTTTGTCCCCTTTTTAAATATTGGCACCACATTTGCTATGCGCCAGTCCTGCGGTACCGACCCTGTTATTAAGGAATCTGAGAAGATTAAAAATAATGGTCTATCTATCACAGAACTCAATTCCTGTAGTACTCTGGGGTGTATGCCATCCGGGCCCGGAGATTTGTTAACCTTAGTGATTTCGAGGCGGCGGCGTACTTCCTGCTGGGTTAAGCAGGTAATATTCAAGGGTGAATTTATGGTATCACTGGTCATGTCATCTGCCATGGCATTTTCTTGTATAAAAACCGTAGAAAAAAAGTCATTCAGCAGGTTGGCTTTACCCTCATCCCCTTCCACCATTTCACCAAGACTATTTTTAAGGGGGCCAACACTATCGCTTTTCAGTTTTTTACTGTTTATGTAGTTAAAGAATATTTTAGGATTATTTTTACTTTCTCTCGCAATGAGTCTCTCTGTCTCAAACTTAGCTAACTTAATTTGCTTTTTACATATTTTATTTAATTTTCTATAATTATATAATGCCTCATCACTACCTACCCTCTTTAATTCTTTTAAGGCTTTCTGTTTTTCTTTTATTGCTTCCCTTACAGCTCTATTTAGCCATAGGGGTTTCCTCCTATTTCTAGCATGTTTGTTCCCATAGGGTATATTTTCTGCACAAGCCCTATTCAGGATGCTCATAAAAGTCTCCCATTTGCTTTGTGTACTTTTATTACTTAGTACATCATCCCAGTTTATTGCACTAAGATCATCTCTCAACCGTTTAAAATTTGCTTTCCTGAAATTTAGTGTCCTTGTAGCCCCTCTACTAGACATCTTACTAAAGAATACATGAAATCTTATTATTTTGTGATCACTATTCCCCAAGTAACCCCCAACTTGTATATTTGATATGCGGTCTGGCCTATTGGTTAGTACAAGGTCTAGTAGTGCTCCCCCTCTTGTGGGGTCCTGTACCATTTGTGAAAGGTAATTATCTTTCATTGTTATCAAAAATCTATTTCCTTTGCTGGAACTGCAAGTTTCTGTTCCCCAATTTATATCAGGATAGTTAAGTCCCCCATAATAATTACCTCTCCGAGACTCGCTGCTTTATTAATTTGCTTTATGAGGAGATTCTCTACCTCTTCCATAATATTCGGCGTCTTATAACACACCCCTATCAGTATTTTATTATTCATTCCCCCCCCCTTATCTCCACCCATAGGGACTCTACATTCTCAGTACCCTCACATATGTTGTCACGCAGGATGGGTTTTAAGGATGATTTTACATATAGACACACACCTCCCCCTCGCTTATTTGTACGGTCATTCCTGAATAGGAATTTAATTTAATTTAACCCTGTAAATTAACAGCCCAGTCATAGCTCTCATCCAGCCATGTCTCTGATATCCCCACTATATCATAATTTTCTTCCAACAATATTAATTCTAATTCCTCCACCTTATTTGTGAGGCTTCGGGCATTAGTGTACATGCACGTTACGTATGACTGTACCTGTATTCCTGCTTACTGTATTAACTGTTCTAACCCTTCCCCCCGTACCACCCCCAATTTCATTACTTGTGCCCTGGTCACTATCTGCACTACATTCCCCTTCTATAAAGTGAATACCCTCGCCCCCCATTCCTAGTTTAAACACTCCTCCAACCTTCTAGCCATTTTCTGCCCCAGCAGAGCTGCACCCTCCCCATTAAGATGCAGCCCATCCCTAGCATAGAATCTGTAGCCAACTGAAAAGTCGGCCCAATTCTCCAGGAACCCAAAACCCTCTTTCCTACACCAATTCCTGAGCCACCTGTTAACCTCCCTGATCTCTCTTTGCCTCTCTGGTGTGGCTCGTGGCACAGGTAGTATTTCCGAAAATACCACCTTTGAGGTCCGTGCTTTAAGCTTACAACCTAATTCCCTGAAATCATCTTTAAGGACCTTCCACCTACCTCTAACTTTGTCATTTGTGCCAATGTGTACAATGACCGCTGGGTCCTCCCCAGCCCCTCCCAGTAATCTGTCAACCCGATCAGCGATGTGCCGAACTCGAGCGCCAGGAAGACAACACACTGTTCGGCGATCCCTGTCTTTGTGACAGATTGCCCTATCTGTCGCCCTAATAATTGAGTCCCCCACTACCAGTACCTGTCTTGCCTGCCTTGCACTCCTATTCCCCCCCTTACTGGAGCCGACACTCCTCTTGCGTTCAGAGGTCATGCCTTGCTGCAGCAATGCTACCCCTGTAATGACATCCCCCTCATCTGCCAAGTTTACAAACCTATTGGGGTGTGTCAGTTCAGGACTAGCCTTCCTAGCACTTTTCCCTTTACCCCCCTTTCTAACTGTCACCCAGCTACCTACCTCCCCGTCCTGCCGCTCCCTACTACGATCCTCCCCCACATCTGACCCAGCAAGCTGCTGCTCAGTGAGCAGCAAACTCCTTTCCATATTGCTAATGCATCTCAGAGTTGCCAGCTGCTCATTTAGATCCAGTATCTGGGCTTCCAAATGTGCAACTTGCGCACATCTCGAACAACAGTATGCACCCTCGAACGGCTGTTCAAGGACTGCATACATGAGACAAGATGTACACTGGATCGCATTAGCAATAGTGGAGCACATTTTCTAATGGGGATAGCACTAAACAAATGTTAAGTAATTAAACAACTGAATACAAACAATTCTACTCACACTTACTTTTGCTCACACTTTGCTCACTCACGCTCACAATGAAGAAGACAGGCTAAAATTTGCGCGCCGCTCGGCGCGCGGTTTTCAGAAGTCTTCCTTCCGGCTGTAACGGCCAAAACCCGGTTCTCCTTGAGCTCGCGGTGACTCTTCACTTATCCCAGAAGGCACTGGGAATATGCAAATTATCCTCGCAAGACTCCTTCCCTGGCTTTCAGGAGTCTTGTGAAAAAATAAAATTATAGATCTATTAAAAATTCTGGTCTTATGTATAACTTGAAAGGGTCCGAATCCCATCTACCTACTCTTTTTATGACTGCCTCATTCAAGCCCAATCTGGCCGCTTCTGTTGCGGCACTGATTCGGAAAGAATGAGATGAAATTTTTTGATCAGCTAAACCTAATTGAAATAAACATTTCTTCAGGATAGAATTAAACTGATAGCTTTTCAAAGGTGATAAATCCTCATTTAGAAAAAAACGCTCCTGGTGCAATTGATCTAAAACTTAAAACCATTTTATAACATTGGTCACAGGACAAACCGATGAATTTGAAAATTAATTTAATCTGAGAAGCCGTGACCCAATTGATC
This sequence comes from Anomaloglossus baeobatrachus, assembly GCF_048569485.1. Taxonomy (NCBI): domain Eukaryota; kingdom Metazoa; phylum Chordata; class Amphibia; order Anura; family Aromobatidae; genus Anomaloglossus; species Anomaloglossus baeobatrachus. Next base: position 761,958,080 of record NC_134354.1, read on the forward strand.
TGCTTTTGAACTCCTTATGCAACCCCTGGCAAAAATTATGCAATCACCTGGCTCTGAGGATATTCATTCAGTTGTTTACGTTTGTTTAAAAAAAGCAGATCACAGACATGGCACAAAACTAAAGTAATTTCAAATGGCAACTTTCTGGCTTTAAGAAACACTAAAAAAAAATCATGAAAACACAATGTGCTAGCCAGTAACGGTTACTTTTCAAGACCAAACAGGGGGAAAAAGTTATGGAATCACTCAATTATGAGGAAAAAATTATGGAATAATGAAAAACAATCAAACAAAAGAACACTCCAATATATCACTAGTATCTTGTTGCATCACCTCTGGCTTTTATAACAGCTTGCAGTCTCTGAGGCATGGACTTAATGAGTAACAAACAGCACTCTTCATCAATCTGGGTCCAGCTTTCTCTGATTGCTGTTGCCAGATTAGCTTTGCAGGTTGGAGCCTTGTCATGGACCATTTTCTTCAACTTCCTCCAAAGATTTTCAATTGTATTGAGATCCGGACTATTTGCAGGCCATGTCATTGACCTTGTGTGTCTTCTTTCAAGGAATGTTTTCACAGTTTTTGCTCTATGGCAGGATGCCTTATCATCTTGATAAATGATTTCATCATCCCCAAACATCCTTTCAATTGATGGGATAAGAAAAGTTTCCAAAATTTCAATGTAAATTTGGGCATTTATTGAAGATGTAATGACAGCCATCTCCCCAGTGCCTTTACCTGACATGCAGCCCCATATCATCAATGACTGTGGAAATTTACATGTTCTCTTCAGGCAGTCATCTTTTTATTTGTCAGCTTTTCTGTGTGTAAATCCCATTTTCTTTAGACAGTTTCTTGCAGCTCGGTCACAGACATTGACTCCAGTTTTTTCCCATTCCATCCTCATTTGTTTTGTTCTGCATATCCTGTTTTAGAGACATATTGCTTAAGTTTCCTGTGTTGATGCTTTGATGTCTTCCTTGGTCTACCAGTATGTTTGCCTTTAACAACCTTCCCATGTTGTTTGTATTTGGTCCAGATTTTAGACACAGCTGACTGTGAAGAACCAACATCTTTTTTAACATTGCGTGATGATTTACCCTCTTATAAGAGTTTGATAATCCTCTCCTTTGTTTTAATTGACATTTCTCATGTTGGAGCCATGATTCATGTCAGTCCTCTTGGTACAACAGCTCTCCAAGATGTGATCACTCCTTTTTAGATACAGACTAACGAGCAGATCTGATTTGATGCAGGTGTTAGTTATGGGAATAAAAATTTACAGAGGGATTCCATAATTTTTTCCTCATAATTGAGTGATTTCATAATTTTTTCCCCTGTTTGGTCTTGAAGAGTAACCATTACTACCTAGCACATTGTTTTCATGATTTTTTTTGGTGTTTCTTAAAACCATTAAGTTGCCATTTGAAATGACTTTAGTTTTGTGCCATGTCTGTGATTTGCTTTTTTTAAACAAAAGTAAACAACTGAATGAACATCCTCAGAGCCAGCTGATTCTATAATTTTTGCCAGGGGTTGTAAAAATTAAAACCGATGATTGTTCTACTACATAGTTCTTGACATCCAAACCGGAACTAACTAACCTACACATAGCTACTAATTCTCCAATGCGTAGTGCTGCAAAAAACATTTATACGAAAGCTGTCTGAAATAAGCAAGATACGAATCTCCTTGAACAAACTCTGGGCAACACCAACCACAATTTTATTAAAATATCTACAGAAATGGGTCTTTGTGTATCCATACACTTAAATTTTGTCCTATAACCCTTCAACATCTGTCTTAGGCTGCTTTCACACTTCCATTTTTTTGCATCAGTCACAATCCGTTTTGTTACTGATGGGACGGATGCATTGCAGATTGTTGTAAAACTGATCCAACAAATCTAGTATAAAAAAAAACTATCCGTCGTATTTTTTTTTCTGTATGAAAGGTCATTTGGTATGGAAAATGTATGTGAAGCGATCCCGAGAAAGAAAGAGAGAGAGACACAAAAAACGTTCATGTGGACGTCGGCAGGCCAAACACTTTTCGACGGATGAAACGCAAGGCCATCCGTTGCTAATACAACTCAATGAGGAAAAAACGGATCCAGCACTGGATCCGTTTTTTCACAAAATGACGGATTGCGACTGATGGTAAAAAAACGATGTGGGAAAGAGGCCTTACTGGAAATACATTTGAAATAGATTGATTTGACTGTAATTTTAGAAAAAATGATATTTCAGCCAAAATTTTACAAACTGAAGTATACGCCAAATTCTTCCTAAACAGACTACAAATAAAGGACAACATTAATGAAATATCACATATCAAGCAATCAGCATTAAACAAATGATAAAAATTACAGCACTCCTTCCATGCGGCGGAATAATCAGCCCATCTTCTCGGAGTAATAGAAGCTTTTATATTACTAGTAATTAATCCCAGATCACATTCCAAAGATGTTCGGGGCAGAGAAATCTATACTTGTCTGCAGTTGGCGCCAATTTCCGAAACAACATCCACTGGTGGAGACAAAGAGAAGCTGCTATTCCATTATCCCTCTCCAGAACACACTTGGCCTTCAGCCATATATTAAATTTAAAGCAACATGAAATAATTGCTCTCAAATGTTTTAATGGAATATCACATTTTGAAGATAAGGTATTGATTATGAAAAGTAGTCCCTTATTCTCCGAAGTAGCAAAATTCTCTTATCTTTAACCCCTTCACGACCGCGGGCCGTAAAATTACGTTCTATTTTAACGTGACTTAACGACCAGGGACGTAATTTTACGGCCTAAACTTCATTTGATTGCCGTGGCCATAGCAACGGCTTTTAAATGATGTCCCCTGCTGTTTCTTACAGCAGGGGACCTTTGCTTGACCCCAGGGGGGGTGGCATCGCCACCCCCCATAGGCGATCGATGTGATTGGCTGTTCAAATCGGAACCGCCAATCACATTGATCACGCTGTTTTCGGCAATAAAAAATGCCAAAAATAGTGTGATCTTGTAAAATCCAGCTAGGACCGGAGCTGTAGCAGCTTCGATCATTGGCTGGAAGCAAGCAGACACCGTGGCCCCCCCCTGCAGCACTGATTGGAGCGATCGTGCTATGACGCGCAATCGCTCCAATCAGTGTGCAGTGGGGCGGTCTGATCTGCCGGTGGCCGCCCTCCCCAGGCCTGTGCTGGTCTGGGGACCCTCCCCCAACATGTCTGCAGCGTGCAGCACTGGCTGGTACTAGTGGTACCACGCCACCGCTGCTGCTGCCGCTGCTGTCACGTCACGTCGCAGGAGCAGGAGTGGTGAGTATTGTGCTCACCTTGCAGCCCCTGAGCGCTTCCGTAATGGCCCCTGCTCGTGCCCCCTGCGATCTGCCCCCCCCCGACATCCCGATCTGCCCCCCCCGACATCCCGATCTGCCCCCCCGACATCCCGATCTGCCCCCCCGACATCCCGATCTGCCCCCCGCCATCTCTATTCTGCAGCTCCTCCGGTATCCCTCCTCCCCTGCTCTCTTGCAGCCCCTGCGCGCTCTTGTGATTTGCTCCTGCGCGCTCCCGTAATGGCCCCTGCCCGTGCCCCCTGCGATCTGCCCCCCGCCATCCCGATCTGCCCCCCCCGACATCCCGATCTGCCCTCCGACATCCCGATCTGCCCCCCCCGACATCCCGATCTGCCCCCAGACATCCCGGTCTGCCCCCAGACATCCCGGTCTGCCCCCAGACATCCCAATCTGCCGGCCTCCCCCGTGATCTCTATTCTGCAGCTCCTCCGGTATCTCCCCCTCTGCTCTTTCCCTCTGCTCTCCCCCTCCCCCTCCCCCTCTGCTCTCCCCCTCTGCTGTCCCCCCGACGTCCTCTTACCTGTCTTCACCGGCCGATCACATCTGCCTCCATCGCTGGGTCCTTCTTCCTGGGTCTTCTGCTGAGCTGTCCAACTTCCTGCCTGCTGGCTGCTGCTGTAAAGCTGTTCCTCCTGCTAATCCTCTGGGTACTGTGAGTATAACTTTTTTTTTTTTCTTTTTTTCCTCTATCCCCTTTCTATTTTTACACCTCATGCGTCCGTGCGTCCCGCCGAGCGCTGATCAGGGATGCAGATAACGTATCTGCATCCGTGGTCAGTTTTCAGCGGGACTTTTTTTTTTCCGTATTCCCGACGCTTTTTGTATCGCATCTGTCCGTGCGTCCCGCCGAGCGCTGATCAGTGATGCACATAACGGATCGGCATCCCTGCTCAATTTTTGGCGTGACAAAAAGCATCGGGGATACGGAAAAAAAAGTCACGCCAAAAATTGAGCAGGGATGCCGATCCATTATGTGCATCCCTGATCAGCGCTCGGCGGGACGCACGGACAGATGCGATACAAAAAGCGTCGGGGATACGGAAAAAAAAGTATCGCATCTGTCCATGCGTCCCGCTGAGCGCGGATCAACATCCCTGCTCAATTTTTGGCGTGACTTTTTTTTTTTTTCTGTATCCCCAGCGCTTTTTGTATCTCATCCGACCGTGCCTCCTGCAGCGGCCGATCAGTGCACTGCGTCTGTGCGTTTGAGAAGTCAAATGGCGTTCCTTGTCTTCTGAGCCCCGCCATGCGCCCAAACAATTGATTTCCACCACATGTGAGGTATCTGCGTAGTCAGGAGAAAATGGACAATACATTTTATGTTGCATTTTTTCCCGATACCCTTGTGAAAAAAAAAATACCTAGTTGAAGCAACCGTTTTGTGGTAAAAAAAAAAATTTTTCTTTTCACGGCTCAACGTTATAAACTTCTGTGAAGCCCCCAGGTGTTCAAAGTGCTCATCAAACATCTAGAAAAAATATTTGAGGGCTCTAGTTTCCAAAATGGGGTCACTTGTGGGGGAGCTCTATTGTTTAGGCACCTCAGGGGGTCTTCAAACCTGACATGGCGTCCGCTAATGAGTGCAGCTAATTTTGCATTCAAATGGCGCTCCTTGCCTTCCGAGCACTGCCGTGTGTCCAAACATTTGATTTCCACCACATATGAGGTATCTGCGTACTCAGGAGAAAATGGACAATACATTTTATGTTGCATTTTTTCCAGATACCCTTGTGAAAAAAAAAGCTACCTAGTTGAAGCAACAGTTTTGTGGTAAAAAAAAAAATTTTTTCTTTTCCCGGCTCAACGTTATAAACTTCTGTGAAGCCCCCAGGTGTTCAAAGTGCTCATCAAACATCTAGAAAAAATATTTGAGGGCTCTAGTTTCCAAAATGGGGTCACTTGTGGGGGAGGTCCATTGTTTAGGCACCTCAGGGGGTCTTCAAACCTGACATGGCGTCCGCTAATGAGTGCAGCTAATTTTGCATTCAAATGGCGCTCCTTGCCTTCCGAGCACTGCCGTGTATCCAAACATTTGATTTCCACCACATATGAGGTATCTGCGTACTCAGGAGAAAATGGACAATACATTTTATGTTGCATTTTTTCCCGATACCCTTGTGAAAAAAAAAGCTACCTAGTTGAAGCAACAGTTTTGTGGTAAAAAAAATTTTTTTCTTTTCACGGCTCAACGTTATAAACTTCTGTGAAGCCCCCAGGTGTTCAAAGTGCTCATCAAACATCTAGAAAAAATATTTGAGGGATCTAGTTTCCAAAATGGGGTCACTTGTGGGGGAGCTCCATTGTTTAGGCACCTCAGGGGATCTTCAAACCCGACATGGCGTCCGCTAATGAGTGCAGCTAATTTTGTGTTCAAAAATTCAAATGGCGCTCCTTGCCTTTCGACCTCTGCTGTGCACCCAAACAATTGATTTTTACCCCATATGGGGTATCAGTGTACTCAGGAGAAAATGCACAATAAATTGTATTGTGTACTTTCTCTTTTCTCCCTTGTAAAAATGAAAATTTTATGGCTAAAGTAACATTTTTGTGTTAAAAAGTAAAATTTTCATTTTTTCCTTCCACATTGCTTTGGTTCCTGTGACGCACCTAAAGGGTTAATAAACTTCTTGGATGTGGTTTTGAGCAGTGTGAGGGGTGCAGTTTTTAGAATGGGGTCACTTTTGGGTATTTTCTGTCACCTAGCCCTCTCAAAGTCACTTCAAATGTGATGTGGTCCCTAAAAAAATATTTTGTAAATTTTGTTGGAAAAATTAGAAATTGCTGATGAACTTTGACCCCTTCTAACTTCCTAACGAAAAAAAATTTCTTTCGAAAATTGCGCTGGTGTAAAGCAGACAAGTGGGAAATGTTATTTAGTAACTATTTTGTGTGACATATTTCTCAGATTTATGGGCATAAATTTTCAAAGTTTGAAAATTGCGAAATTTTCCAAATTTTCGCACAATTTCCTAAATTTTCACAAATAAACGCAAAAAGTATCGGCCTAAATTTACCACTGACATGAAGTACAATATGTCACGGAAAAACAATGTCAGAATTGCCAGGATCCGTTGAAGCGTTCCAGAGTTATAACCTGTCAAAGTGACACTGGTCAGAATTGCAAGAAATGTCCCGGTCATTAGGGTGTTTTAGTGGCCGGGGGTGAAGGGGTTAAGCTCATTACCCCAAACCAATAAAGCAACAAAGACAGAGAAGAATTTCAGTGCCACATTGTTATTAGTTACCTTACTTTTCACCCAAGATTCTGGCCACAATTCCGCAGACCATTTGCCATTAAGAAAAGTACCATAACCTAAGTCCTCATTCGCATCCATAAATAATAGCAAAGAGTCTGCCGTTTAAAAATCATGTTGCCAACAAGACCGACCATTATAATTTGATAAAAAATTCATACCATGTTAAAATATCATCCTTCAAAACCTTAGTCAATCTGATATGTGATCGGGGTGATTTCAGACCCCTGATAGAGATATAAAGCCTTTTTGAAAAAAACTCTACCCATCGGGATAATTCTTAACGCAAAATTAAGAGAACCTAGTAATGACTGCATATCTCTAAGTATCGTTTTACTTTTACCTATCATATCTGTTAACATACTTTTTGTTTTTTAACTTCTCCTCTAGCAATTTAAATTCCATTTTATCCGAGTCAATAATTATGCCAAGAAATTCCAAGCAGCAACAAGGAGAGACCATATTTTCCAATGCAAGGGGAACTCCAAATAATTCCGCTAAGTATTCAAATCTACACAACAAATCACTGCACATATTTGAATCAGCATAACCTACAATTAAAAAAATCATCCAAATAATGAAGCATATCAACACCTGTGGATTCTTTCTGCAAAACCCAATGTAAAAAACTAGAAAATGCCTCAAAATAAAAACAAGATAAAGAAAACTCCATGGGGAGACATTTATCAAAATAATACTTGTTTTCAAACTCAAAACCTGATGAATTAAAGCTGCAAGGATTAACAGGTCATAGTTTAAAAGCTACTTTTACATCGGCTTTTGCTAACCGAGCACCTTCACCAAACACTCGTAATAACGCTACAGCCTGATAAAAAAACGCATACTCTACCAACGCTAACGACTTATCAATTTCATCATTCAGGGACGCTCCTGGCGGAAAAGAAAGGTGCTGTATGAATCTATAATCACCAGCCTCTATTTTTGACATTATGCCCAAAGGTGAAATTCAAAAATTGGAAAAAGGAGGATCATCAAGAGGACCTGGAATCCTTCCAAGTTCCAATGCTTTTCTCTATTTTTTCCTAACCACATCTTTAACATTATAACTGATTTTAAGTTATCCAACCAAAAGCAGCCTATACTCTTGAATGTTGAAATTAGCTTTCTCCTGGTTTGAGTAAATTGCGAGTCACGGGAGCATTTCTGATAGCTTCACCAGAGTCAGAGCTTTGTGAAAATCTCTGATACCGGGCTGCTGTTCAGCGGACTGATTTGATTATTTGAAGCATTTGAATAAGGGATGAGTGCCCCCACAAATGGAGCACTCATGCTTTGTCGGCAACTGTTTTGCCATTTACAGGCCGACTCGTTAAATGCAAAACAACAGCCCCATCTTCAGGTTGTTCTGCAATGAGGGCTGCTATCTGGCATACAATGATCTTTGAGGCAACATTAAATTTAACCATAAGCCCACGTCCTTAACATCCCATTTTAAAGAAGGATGGACCAAGAGCTTTGACCTAAACATTTCATCTTAATTATACCAAGCCATTGTTACGAATCGGTGCCGCCATAGCCGCAAGCAACCATGCTGCAGTTCCAGTTGCGCCCAGGCGCCGGCTGCCGATTTTGGCCGTGCCTCGGGTGGTCCAGCTGGCTGCTCGCTCCTCCACATCCAAGTGTCGAGAGGCGGCTAGTGTGCATGCGTGCACTGATTTACCCCAGCCAAAGTCTAAGTCCAGTGTTTCGCCTAGTGAACATGCTTAGCCTGATAGTGCCATTTCTGAGGCTAAGTTCTCGGTTCAGGCCACTGAGCATGCTCCTACATTTAGTGCGAAAAGTCTCTTTGCACAGGTACTTGGACATCATGCCGTGTCTAAGTCCTGTGTTGTGCCTACTGAGCATGCTCAGGCACTTAGTGCATTAGAGGCTAGGTCCGGGAAGGACCTCACTGGGCATGTCTGTGAGGTGGCAGGCCCTGATAGGCCGGTACGCATCAGATGTCCTGATGATGTGGCCACTCCGGACTGGCTCGCAGAAGCCCGCCCCTATGACTTGGCACCTCATCATTGGTCGTCAGACGATGACTGGTGAGGCTGCCATGAGGTCATCAGTGACGTGGTGGTTTCGGATAGGCTGCTGGTGATGTCACTGGTGACATAGCACTGTGCTATTGGCTCCTGGAGGTGCCATTGTGGTCCACCCTGGGTTTAGGCGAATCCAGGTTATAAAAAGGGCTGGACACAACATGGAGGGGCGCAGTCTTCTCATATGCTTGTTGTGAGAACACCTCCATGTATAGAGCCCATTGCGGCTATAGCCTGTTAGATTGGAAGCAGTAAGGTAGGTATAGGCGTCCGGTGCCAGCTTCGTCAAGACACCTATGGCTGGGCACAATAGAGTCAGGCGCCGCGCTTCCTTCCTACTGTCTAGTCGTGCTAGTGCAGCCCAGTGGAGTTAACTGGGCTGCGGCGCCACCTGTCCTCCTTGTATCGGCTCCCCAGTCAACGCTACCGGTGTGACCACCTGGCCTGAGGTGTCCTGTACACACGTGGCCACTTGAGAGCCCCGGTGTCCAGAAATGCTAATTGGGGGACCGCTTGGTCTGACGTGTCCTACACACATGGTCGACAGGGCGCTTCACGGCGGTCTTCCGGTCAACTCTACCAGGGCACCACCCAGCCTGACATGTTCCCTGCACACGTGGTCGGTGTAGCGCCACAGGCATATCGAAATTCTAACTGGGTTGTCGTCCAGTCTGACTGTTTCCCAGATCTCCTGTGCAGTTAACAGGGGTGCCTCACGGTTAGTGGTATACCCTACACCCCTGTACCTCGTGGTTCTGTATTCTCCGCCTAACCTTCAGGTTGCCAGCAGCTCCTCTTCCATCTGGGAGCACGGTGGACCCTGACTGGCGATTGGGAATATACCACCTTATCCTAGTCCCTCCCGTAATAGCCATACCGCCAAAATTGCAGTATGCTTAAAGTACAATACCTATATGCTGAAATAATCCAGAACATTTTCAGGATTCTTTTCCACTAACACAGCAGCATAAATACAAAAACACTGCAACCAGTTATTAAATGACCTAGTCGGCAGTCGCTTTTTATCCTCCATTTCATTTTTTTCCTCTTTTTTTTATTACCATGGCTACAATCCTTTGAAGCAGGCAAAAGGGATAACATTTCTAAAAATTCGTTATTCCAAATTTTGGTTTTAATGGCTGGTGACAGATGGAAGCCCAGTGGTGTAATTCACATGTAATGGCTTCCTTAACACAAACTTCAGCTACACCAGTACCTCTATTAAATAAAGGCACATCCCAGCTGCTGTATTATTTTGTTTTACTCTAGCCATGAAATCTGACATCACTTTCTAAAAATGCAGGGAACAAATCAGAATCACCTGGCTGAGTATTAGCAATGGACAAGGACTGGGGCACACAGAATGTCTCACTCCTCGGCGCTGCTCCATATAATCCAGGTCCATGGCTTCTGTATTCAGCACTGCCCCCCTCAGTAGGAGGGGAGTGCTGGTGCGGCAGTTTACCCAGAGAGACAGCCTGCACCCTAGAACTGCCACTGGTGCCGATCGGATGGAATTACTGTAGTTGTGCTCCTATTCCTGGGCACTGGACCACCGATGCTCTGAGTTGCTGCAGGGACTCAGGAGATGCAGATCTTCTTCCTGTAGCTGCAGTCCCGCCCCTCTGCTTGTTGTCATGTAACAGTTTACATGGATATTTTTGTGACCTGTCATGTGGTTTCTCTTGCTGACGTCCTCTTGTGGGTGCTTAGAGGGGGAGGAGAGTAGGCTATTCGACTCCTCCTCCTCCTCTTTACCATGATTCTAAAGCTTAGGTCTACTCCCTGCATCGCCTCTTCCGATACCACCTCCTCCAAGGCCATTTCTTCTTTCTGCCACTGATCATATTTAGCCAGCGGCGGAGATGTCATCCTGGTGGCTGATTTTTCCAGGCACCTCTTCAGCCATTCTTTGCCCCTGGCAGACTCTGCTCTCAGAAACAGCTGCCTCATTAGATCTTCCATGCTGCTGCTTTATTCTGTTTTTCTTCAACTGCAGAAAATCGCCTGAAACAGGACCTTTATCTGCAGATTCCTGCCGCTATAATCCTTGTCTTCCAATCAAATTAAACAGCGTCTTCTCGCTCAAATAGAAGACAAATCACCATACCACAGAAAATCAGCCCAGCAGCAGTAAGTATAAATTATAATAGGGGGACCAGAAGAATCAAACATTAAAAGAGAGGGATACTAAAGAAGGAAAAGGGGGGGAGAAAGAAAAAGTAAAGAGATCTAAGTAGTAAATATTTAATTTGCCAATTACATTAATACCATTTAATAAAACATATTTCACACTTATTTCAAATTTAATATGTCCAGCATATGTGACCATGTGTTCCCCCAAGCTAATCCGCTTTAGGGCCCCTTTCAGGTGCCGTCATACAGTGAGCCATGAAGCATCTTTCTTTGCCCTGTCTGAATATCATGGGTCCCGGGTGTCCCAAAGTTCGGGCCTCTCATGAACAAGGACAATCAGCAACTCCACTTTAAGAGCGCGTGACATGATGCCAAACTCCGTGGAGGTGTGAAAGAGGCTTCTTTGCTTTTATGACTGCAATTACATCAGTTTCCTGACACAGGTCACAATGACAACTTCCTGTTTTGTTTTTAACTTGATTACTAAACACATATTGTGCTTTAAAATCGTATGCCGAAATGTGACATGCGTATGCTATCACGTGCGCATAAAAATCGCAACCATTGAATTACATTGGCAAGATACGCAGCAAAACACAGCATGCTGAGGGTATAAAAAAATATTGAATGCACGCACATTTATGCTGAAGCACAGATACTCTGCAGGGCTCCTGCGCACAGAGCTGTACGTATCACCGCAGTCAGTGAGACTCCTGACTACGGTGGCCGTAATGCTCAATCCATTTGTGGGTGACCGATACTGTAAAAACACAAGTAAAATTTATTCATATATAAGTCGCATCGGATTATAAGGCGCACTTTCGTTTTTTGAGAAAATCATAGGATTTTATGTGTGCCTTATAGTCCGAAAGATACGGTAACACTGCGAGTGCAATCCATAAAAATCGCAAGTGGAACCGAACCATAACTGTCAAAACAGCCAATATATATTACATCATACATCCAAGCTGTAAGTAAGCGTTTGTTGAATAACATGTGGGGTTAAAATTTCCCCTCAAAACATAGTCTATGATGTCTACTGAGTCACATGAGGTGTCTGTACAAAATTTAATGATTGTAAATGCGACAGTGCAGATTCTTTTAATGGACATACACACATATACTACTCAGCTTTATATATTAGATTATATGCTTGGAATGTCAGTTCACCCAGTACTGACTGTATCAGGTGAACTAGAGGCCTTGACATTATTTTCACTCATTACAGAGGCTTACTATATGGAAATTGTTTAGATAGGATTTGGGCTAAAATGTAATAAATTATAAAATCTACATGGGATTGTAGAACCCATTTCTAAATTACCTAAACTCCGACGTTGTAATAAATCACAAACCTCCATACTTCTTTATTCATAAAATAAAATAACATATATATATATATATATATATATATATATATATATATATATATATATATATATATATATATATATATAGTTTAGCCAAAAACTTGGCTAAACTGCCTACCAACTGACCAGGACTATGTAACCTTCACCCTAAAATAATAAAATAAACACCAGATATGATTAAAACACTGGGCTGGGCGGGTGGGTACTTCTTCTCTGGTAGCTAACCAGCTAAATGCTGTCCAAAGACACTGTGAAGATAAATATATTCTAAATTCCAGCACTATTGTGGCCAATCCAAGTCGCCCGTATCACAGACAGGCCAATCACAGCTTTACTTTGCTTCTGTTACCATACGTCTGGATAAAACCAGAATCGCCTCATGAGAATACCTCATGATCACTATGCACTTAAACAGTCAAACAGAAAAAAACAATAATATTAACAAACTTCTTAGAATAATCGATAATAGGGTCCACTATCCAATGCCGCCATCTGCTCTATTTGATTCTATGGCTATCATGGAATTATAGAACCCATTTTTAAATTACCTAAACTCCGACGTAATAAATCACAAAGCTCCATATGGCAAAAGCTGGCTGTGAGGCGTTTATTTAGGCTTACCAATAAACTCTGTAAAATGTTATTTCTTTATTCATAAAATAAAATAACTAATAAATATATATCTAGTTTAGCCGAAAACTTGGCTAAACTACCTACTAAGTGTCCAAGACTATGTAACCTTTACCCAAATGGCCTCTCAAAGAGAGGCCCCCACAAAACGCCTTGCATTCATCTTTCCATAGCATTTTCAATACTAGCATTCTATATATCCAATGTTACCAGAGTCAAATGGACACCATCCGCTCTATATAACCCTGGAATAAACCTTTCCAACTCTGTGTGCTGAATTGAAAAACCTCCTACCACCAGCAAAAAACTTTCCATATCTCTGTTTACAGGCTTTCTTATGGACTCTAAGATTCGGACAGTCGCAGATCAGGCGGGGAACAATCTCGGAAAAGACCAAGACACATGAAGGAAACATCGATAGAATTGCCTTAAGGTCATTCCTCATTTTCCATAAAAGCTCTAATGTCCTAAGCCTTCCGATATCGTTCCCCGCTAAATGAACAATAATAAAATCAGGGTGGGGGAATTGAGAAGAAAGCTGTACTAACTTAAAACATAACGACTCCCATCGCATACCTCTTTTTCCAAACCACCATACCACCACCCTCCTATTGTTTAAAGATAAATTTTAAAATTTGCGTCGTTCGGCCGCCCTTTTTTCGAGCCCAATAAACATAAGAATGGCCGACAATCCAGATATGCAAAGGTCCTAAAAAAGAAAGAGAACAAAAGAAATGAACAAATTCAAAAATAAGGACATATATATAACTTCACCCTATTCGAACGCCATCCCCCAATCATATTAATATGTTCTTCCGGTAAACCACGCCTTGCTGCTTCCGTAGCAGCCCCTATACAGAAAGAATGGGATGAAAAACGGTAACCCCCTAAACCCAGTTTTCCCAAACAATTCCGAAACACCACAAAATTGTTATACTGTCAAGGAAGAACCATCATCGTGCATTAGTAATGGACCATGAAGGCCCGATCTAACCCTTAAAAATGCCGATAAATGCTTATTTGGACATAAATCAGATGCAGGAATAGTTTGCAACTTAACCCACTTCCCGGAACCTGCTTGGTCTGTTTTAGATTTTCGTAAAAATATTGAGATCCCCGTCTGTGAGATGCTGACATCACTCAAACCTAAACCCGACAATCCCATCTTATTCTTAGCAACAAGCTCACCCACTCTAAATACCCCCCAAAAAGCCAATGTGAAACCAGCTCTAAATAACAAACACTTGTATTTATTGAAATAAACATCCTATAAAACATTCAGTAATTGGGACAAAAGTGCAGGCGAAACAGGTCTCCTACCATCTGGATGGGAGTGCTTTCGTTTAAAGCCCTTTAGAAATTGCTTCACCGGAAATAAACTCAAAAGAGAAGCTTTACCAGCTATTTTTAAGAAAAAAGAAATGACCGCTATGGACATATACATCTGGGAATAACTATTATCCACCAAACCATGTAAAAATTGTAATGTCAGCGAAGGATCTACTGACCATACATCCACTTGTAATGAAGCACAAAACATGTGCCACTCATGCCACGCGGCCGAATAACCGGCCCATGTAACTGCAGACACCGACGTCCGAATATAATCCGACAATAATTCCGGAGCAAATCCCATAGCTCCAATGGGCATGGCATGCCTTCCCGATCGATGAAGGGAAATTCCACTGAGAGCCGTCCAATCCTGGTGAAAAAGAAAATCTAGATGGCTGAATGCCACCTCCACGAACTCCGCAATTTGGACGATAACGTATTTAAAGCTAATACCACCCCTTTATCATCATACTGAATCTTCACCCGTCTATTCTGAAAGTCAGATCCCCAAACAGAAAAAGCTACCACAACCGTGAAAACTTTAGAGTATCCGATCAAACATGAACGATACTCCTTCTGGCCAGGTTCCCAGAACCCACTGAGAACTAAAAGACACCACAAAACCATCCTTCCAAATCGACAACACCGATAAATCAAATTCCGCTGCCAACACAAACGGTGATTGGATACAACAAATCCTGTTAAACGACTGAAAAAATTGTAACCAAACTGACAAGTCTGCCTTCATACTACTAGAAGTTTTCACATGACTAAACGGGGAGGATAACCCAGCAATAAAATCATATAAACGTCTGCAAAAAACTCTGGCCATGAGCATAATCCTCAAAGCAAAGTTAAGCCTGCTCAACAAGGACTGCAAAACCTTAAAGGGTGCTTTACACGCTGCGACATCACTGCCGATATATCGTCAGGGTCACGTCTTTAGTGACGCATATCCGGCGCCAGTAGCGACATCACAGCGTATTACACCAAGGAGCGACGATCAACGATTGCAAAAACGACCAAAATTGGTGATCGTCGACACGTCACTCCTTTCCTTAATATCGTTCCTGCTGCAGGTACGATGTTGTTCGTCATTCCTGCGGCACCACACATCGCTATGTGTGACACCGCAGGAACGACAAACATCTCCTTACCTGCGTCCACCGGCAATGCAGAAGGAAGGAGGTGGGCGGGATATTACGTCCTGCTCATCTCCGCCCCTCCGCTTATATTGGACGGATGCCGTGTGACATCGCTGTGACGCTGCATGAACTGCCCCCTTGGAAAGAAAACTGCAATATCCAAAGTCACTAACGACCTACTAACCGCAAAATCCAAGCGACACTACTATGTCCTCCTAGACCTGTCCTTTGCCTTTGACACAGTAGACCACTCCCTTCTACTACAAATTCTCTCGTCTCTGGGCATCACAGACTTGGCGCTATCTTGGATCTCCTAATACTTAACCAACCAAACTTTCAGCGTCTCCCATTCTCACACCACTTCCTCATCTCGCCCTCTGTCGGTGTCCCCCAAGGTTCAGTTCTTGGACCCCTGCTGTTCTCCATTTACACCTTTGGCCTGGGAAGCTCATAGAGTCCCACGGCTTTCAGTATCATCTCTACGCTGATGATACGCAGATCTACCTCTCTGGACCTGACATCACCTTCCTACTAACCAGAATCCCACAAAGTCTGTCTGCTATTTTATCCTTTTTCTCTGTTCGATTCTTAAAATTGAACATGGACAAAACAGAATTCATTGTCTTTCCTCCTCATCACTCAACTCCCCCACCTGACATATCCATCAATGTCAATGGCTGCTCACTTTCCCCAGTGCCATGTGCTCCCTGCCTGGGAGTAATCCTAGACTCTGATCTCTTTCAAGCCACCCATCCAAGCCCTCTTCACCTCCTGCCGCCTCCAACTCAAAAATATTTCCCGGATCCGTACGTTCCTTTCCCAAGAAGTTGCAAAAACCCTAGTACATGCCCTTATTATCTCCCGCCTGGATTATTGCAACCTCCAGCTCTGTGGCTTCCCTTCTAACAGTCGCGCACCCCTACAATCTATTCTAAACTATGCTGCCCGGCTAATCCACCTGTCCCACCGCTACTCCCCGACCTCTCCTCTCTGCCAACCCCTTCACTGGATTCCCATTGCCAAACGACTCCAGTTCAAAACCCCAACCATGACCTACAAAGCCATCCACAACCTGTCTCCTTCCTACATCTCTGACCTAGTCTCCCGGTACTTACCTGCACATAACCTTCGATCTTCACAAGATCTCCTCTACTCCCTCTCATCTCCTCTTCCCATCATCACATCCAAGATTTCTCCCATGCCTCCCCCATACTCTGGAATGCTCTGCCTCAACACATCAGACTCTCGCCTACCTTGACATGCTTCAAAAGGAACCTGAAGTCCCACTTCCGACAAACCTACAACCTGCTGTAACCCTCAGTCTGATACATCGGCGCACAATCAGCTCTACCGTAACTTACTGTATCCTCACCTATCCCTTGTAGACTGTGAGCCCTCGTGAGCAGGGACCTCTATCCTCCTGTACCTGTCTGTGTCTTGTATTGTTTATGATTATTGTACTTGTCCTTATTATGTACACCCCTTTCACATGTAAAGCGCCATGGAATTGATGGCGCTATAATATTAAATAATAATAATAGTAGAGGATTTTTTGCTCATAATTAATGTCAGATACCATATAGAGTACCCTCTCCATATAGATTTCTATTGTATCAAGATCCTATTTGACAACACTATCCATACGCAAGGACAAGCCTGCCACATCACCAGTGACAAGGTGAGGACTTGCCACCCAATGAAGGCATCCACCTTGTTTGGACGCACCACCCCCGCAACATCACCAAGTTTTTGAGGTCCCAGGGACCGACCTCATGCCTTTATTTTATTTTTAAGTTTTATTTTCTGGTTGAGTCAACCTGTATGCACACAATGCGTGGAGACCCAGAAGAGTCGCCTGCATGATGTATAGCACACATTGCATGTATATGTCACACGACTCAACCAGGATGAGAAGAGGACACATGGCCAGCACCCGTGACAACCCAGAATACCTGCTCGCAGTGACTAGTGCGGGTGGGCTGTGATCGCCTAATAATGCATGCAACATACATCATGAGTAGGCATGTATATATCCACCGGATGCAGAGATGATCCAAACAGTGTCCACGTACCCAGTTATCTGATTAAATAACTGATATACACAAAGATATATCTGCACATACCTACTTATAATATTTCATCTGTTATAAATAAAGTACTTGGGCCTAATGGAAAATAGAACTTACTGAAATGTTTCACCGCTACTGCTGGAAATCTCACAGTCTGGTATCCTAAGAAGATAAATTTAAATCTGCATTAATACTTTGTAAAGACACTCATATTTGCCACTTAGCTTTCCACCCAGCATCTCACATCTGTATATGCCACCCAGCTTTACGTTAACTTCTTAGTGCTGTAAGACAGGTTACCCATCATGGAGTACTGTTACGTTATTAGTAGGGATGATCGAATACCCTATTATTCGCTTCACCGAATATTTTCGGCAAATACCTCGCCGCTATTTGAGTATTCGCGAATATTCGATCCGCAATGTAAGTCTAAGGGAAACCCGGATAATTTAATGTTGGACCTGTCGATGAGCTGTGGTGACGGAAGAAAAGGCTGAAGTGGATAAGAAAAGGCTGAAACAGTATAGGCACAGCCTGTAGAAGGTGCCTGACTACATTTATGCCCCCTCCCGATTCATCTAAGATGGCAGGGCGCACACCAACGCGCCACCCGCATTCACCCTCTTCCTCTTATTTCTGTTGCACGTGCCATGACACATGCGACAGAAAACTCCTCCCCGGGTCCAGCTAAATCACCCCCCATACCCCACCAGTGTTCCCCGGTGTTCCACCAGTGTCTGTAAATGTTTGCAGCGTTGATCCCCGCGATCCCTCCTCCTTCACAATAAACGCTGGGCGCATGTGCAGAGAGCGGCTGTCAGCTCAGCTTCCTGTGTTCAGTGAGAGCTGTGGAGCTGTGCTGGCTGCACGGACACTGCAGCTGTGGACCCTAGGAGGGTAGGTGCAGATTCTTTTCACCCACACTCCTGACATGGAGGATCTGCACTCCTAGAAAATGGGGGATACGTTGTGGGACTTCCAAAATGGATTATAGGGGATTTTTTTTTTCTTTACAATAAATTGGTGAAAGAGGGAATGTTTTGGGGAGTGTTTTTTTGAATAATTTTTTTTTTGTCTTTTTTCTACTTTTGTTACTGACAGTTTGTGATGTCGGGTATCTGCTACATGCCATGACATCACAAACTGCTGGGCTTGATGTCAGGTGACATTACACATCTGGTATCAACCCCATTTATTACCCTGTTTGCCACCGCACCAGGGCAACGGGATGAGCTGGGGCAAAGCTTCTGGGGCGGCTGCAGCCTGCTATTTTTAGGCTGGGAAGGGCCAATAACTATGGCCCTTCCCACCCTGAAAATACCAGACCACAGCTGTCTTCTTTACCTTGGCTGGTCAACCAATTTGGGGGGAACCCAACTTTCTTTTAATTATTTATTTATAATTAATTATAAAAAAGAGCCTGTGGCCCCTCCAGATTTGATCCCCAACCAAGGTAAAGCTGCAAGCTGTGGTCTACAGGCTGCAGCTATCTGCTTTACCCTAGCTGGCTATCAAAAATAGGGGGACCCCACATCGCTTTTTTTTTTTATTTTTTTTTTGCTAAATACAAGGATAGGCACCCTTTAGTGCCACATGAAAGTCACTAAAGGGTGCCAGTTTAGAATATGCAGAAAGGAGGGACATTATATATGTGTTTTACATCGGTCTGCCTGTCTGTCTATTAATCTATCCATGCCTCTATCCATCTATCTATTATCCATCTATCTATCCTTTTTTATCTATCTATCCATTATCTATCTATCCCTCTATCTATTCATCTATCTATCCCTCTATCCATCCCTCTATCCATTATCTATCTGTCTATATATCTATTATCTATCTATCCTTTTTTTATCTATCCATCTATCCCTTACCTAACTATCCCTCTATCTATCCATTATCTATCTATTCCTCTATTATTTATTCCTCTATCTATAAATCCAGTATCTATCTATCCATCTATCAGATGGATGGATAATGGGTGGATGGATAATGGATAGATATTACAGATTTTATTTGTGATGTATGTGGTGTCCCCCCCCCCCCCAACAGTATGTATGATGGAGCAGTGACCCCGTAGGAGCTTGGATCTCAGTTCTCGCAGGGTCGCTGCTGGATAGTCAGTGACGTCACTCTGAGTTGTGCTTTACAGCAGCACTGAAGTTCTCGCGAGCGGTAATGTGTTGACATCACCGACCGTGAGGAATGGCCTGGAGTTACACCGCAGCATCGTTCACGGAAGGAGGCTGCATTGAGCAATCGCTCACAGACGTTGCTGGATCAGTGTGGATTACGCCGGACCTGGATATTTGGGGGGGGGTAATAAAGTGGTGACAGGGGCTTTTTGGTGTTTTACTTCAAATAAAGGATTTTTTGGTATTGTGTTTATTTACTTTACTTACAGATTAGTGAACGCGTGTCATAGACGCTACCATTACTAATCTTGGACGTAGTGGCACCTATGGGCTGCAATTAACTTCTTATTACCCCGATTGCCACCGCATCACAGCAATCGAGAAGGGCCGGTGACACGCCGGGACTATCACATCTAATGGATTTGACATTCTTGGGGCAGCAGAAGGCTGATATTCTCGGCTGCGAGGGGGGCCGTAACCATGGCCCTCGGCCACCCCAGCCTGAGAATACCGGCCCGCTGCTGTGTGCTTACCTCGGCTGGGTACCATTTGGGGGGGACTGCATGTCATTGTTTTAAATTATTTATTTCACTACACGATATAGACCTGCCCACCGGCGGCTGTGATTGGTTGCAGTGAGACAGCTGTCACTCAGCATGGGGGCGTGTCTGACTGCACCCAATCATAGGCACCGGTGGGCAGGGGAAGCAGGGAATACGAGATGTAATAATGAGCGGCCAGCACTTTCAAAATCTGGAGAAGCCGCCACAGTGTGACAGCTGTGCAGCGCCCGTGATCGGTGAGTATGAAAGAGAGAAGGAAAGACCGACTGATCAAAATGGCAGCTGGCTTATATAGCCCCTATGACACTGTGCAGCCATGCCAATCACAGTAACATCACAACAAAGATGGGTGCAGCGTTACTGTGAGGGCAAGCAACATCAGATGTTTTCATTGGCTGGAAAAAGGCGCCAGGAAGTCCAGAAATGAAAATGAAAGAACCGGAGCGAATACCATATTTGCCGTCGGATACCAAATAGTGGCAAATACATTCACCCATCCCTAGTTATTAGCTTCTCTCTTGACAAGTTGATTTTATGAAAGCAGTTATCACCCCTACAGTCATATGAAAAAGTTTGGGCACCTCTATTAATGTTAACCTTTTTTCTTTATAACAATTTGGGTTTTTGCAACAGCTATTTCTGTTTCATATATCTAATAACTGATGGACTAAGTAATATTTCTGGATTGAAATTAGGTTTATTGTACTAACAGAATATGTGCAATCCGCATTTAAACAAAATTTGACCGGTGCAAAAGTGTGGGCACCCTTATTAATTTCTTGATTTGAACACTCCTAACTACTTTTTACTGACTTACTAAAGCACTAAATTGGTTTTGTAACCTCATTGAGCTTTGAACTTCATAGGCAGATGTATCCAATCATGAGAAAAGGTATTTAAGGTGGCCACTTGCAAGTTGTTCTCCTATTTGAATCTCCTATGAAGAGTGGCATCATGGGCTCCTCAAAACAACTCTCAAATGATCTGAAAACAAAGATTATTCAAAGTAGTTGTTCAGGGGAAGGATACAAAAAGTTGTCTCAGAGATTTAAACTGTCAGTTTCCACTGTGAGGAACATAGTAAGGAAATGGAAGAACACAGGTACAGTTCTTGTTAAGCCCAGAAGTGGCAGGCCAAGAAAAATATTAGAAAGGCAGAGAAGAAGAATGGTGAGAACAGTCAAGGACAATCCACAGATCACCTCCAAAGACCTGCAGCATCATCTTGCTGCAGATGGTGTCAATGTGCATCAGTCAACAATACAGCGCACGTTGCACAAGGAGAAGCTGTATGGGAGAGTGATGCGAAAGAAGCCGTTTCTGCAAGCACGCCACAAACAGAGTCGCCTGAGGTATGCAAAAGCACATTTGGAAAAGCCAGTTACATTTTGGAAGACGGTCCTGTGGACTGATGAAACAAAGATTGAGTTGTTTGGTCATACAAAAAGGCGTTATGCATGGAGGCAAAAAAACACGGCATTCCAAGAAAAGCACTTGCTACCCACAGTAAAATTTGGTGGAGGTTCCATCATGCTTTGGGGCTGTGCGGCCAATGCCGGCACCAGGAATCTTGTTAAAGTTGAGGGTCGCAATGGATTCAACTCAGTATCAGCAGATTCTTGACAATAATGTGCAAGAATCAGTGACGAAGTTGAAGTTACGCAGTGGATGGATATTTCAGCAAGACAATGATCCAAAACACCGCTCCAAATCTACTCAGGCATTCATGCAGAGGAAAAATTACAATGTTCTGGAATGGCCATCCCAGTCCCCAGACCTGAATATCATTGAAAATCTGTGGGATGATGTGAAGCGGCTGTCCATGCTCGGCGACCATCAAACTTAACTGAACTGGAATTGTTTTGTAAACAGGAATGGTCAAATATACCTTCATCCAGGATCCAGGTACTCATTAAAAGCTACAGGAAGAGACTAGAGGCTGTTATTTTTGCAAAAGGCGGATTTACAAAATATTATTGTCACTTTTGTTGAGGTGCCCATACTTTTACACTGATCAAATTTTGTTTAAATGCGGATTGCACATTTTCTGTTAGTACAATAAACCTCATTTCAATCCAGAAATATTACTCAGTCCATCAGTTATTAGATATATGAAACTGAAATAGCTGTTGCAAAAACCCAAATTATTATAAAGAAAAAAGGTTAACATTAATAGGGGTGCCCAAGCTTTTTCATATGACTGTATCTGGCCTAGGATCTCTTGAGTGGTGTCAAGTCAGCGATCGCTCTGATTGGACCATTTTAGGCTACATGCGCACGCTGCATCTTTTTGTGTTTACAAACTGCAGCCAAAACTGCCCCTTGTTAGAGAGAGCCTGGAAATGTCACAAAAAATGCTTGTAATTGTAGGTGCGTTTTTGTGACAAATGTTGCCAAAAACGCAGAAAGAATGAACATGTTGCATTTTTTTTGTCACAAACATTTGACAAATAATAAATAAAAACGCTGACAAAAACTGCAACATGCGCATAGCAAATCTGACTTCTCATAGACTTTGCTGGGAAGTCAAATGTCAGAAAGTTCTGACATCAAAACTGCACCAAAAAACGCAGCGTGCACATGTAGCCTTAAGCATCTCATTGCAGGGGCAGAAGAGATTGGGCTGAACTGCATCACATTCGCTGGAATGGGGATGCAGAGTTCTAACTAGTAAAAAATTAAATTTAACCTGTGTTTTTGGTTTGGGTGCTTTTGTTTTTTTTTTTTTTTTATTTTTTTTTCCCCATTACACAAATCCATGTGTATTCAAATAGCATGCAGCTTTTGCATGTTCCCTGCCACAGATTCTGAGTCCAGAAAACAGAATGTGAACGTACCTTAACAACAAATTCAATACCGTAAACACTTGCCTTCATTTTTTTTAAACTGAATTATGGTTTTTAGTTCCTTAGAATCTGTGCTGAAGAATGCAAAACTGCATCTTATTCACTTCAGCATGGACTCAGATTTACATCATTGAAAAAACCAGGCATTTGTAATCCTAGGAGCCATATATTTACCTGTTAGAAGGCTTAAGATCGTGCATCCACGTCTCTCCAAAAAATCAGCCAAATATTCATTGGGATCTTCAAACTTGCTTTTTTTTAAATCCAGGGTGTCATATAGAACTGCAGTTAAGTATTCAATGATGTTGCTTTGTTTCTTCTTTGCTTGCTCCAAAACAGTACTGCCTTCCTGTTCAGTCCATGTTTTCATACAGGACTTCCGCAGATGCATAAACAGATTATTCTGTAAAGTCTCACAAACCTTACAAAAAGTCTGAATTGCCTTTTAGAAGTCATCTTTGGGATTAAAAGATGATAGATCTAAAAAGATGAGTGGTACATGCACTCTGGTCACGTGCTCTGCCCTTCACTGAAATAAAATTACTTTTGGTTTCATCTCCTACCTTATCTTCAGTCTGTCCTGAAGGAAGGGTGACTTTTAACCCCTTCACGACATTTCACGGATATATCCATCATGGTGCCCTGGTACTTAAAGACCCTGTCGCTGCTGACAGCGCTCCCCGTGGCTGCTAGCAGTGCTCCCATCTCTTCCTGGGTGGCTGGTGGCAGCGCTCCCCTCTCTTCCTGGGTGGCTGCTGGCAGCGCTCCCCTCTCTTCCTGGGTGGCTGCTGGCAGCGCTTCCCTCTCTTCCTGGGTGGCTGCTGTCAGCGCTCCCCTCTCTTCCTGGGTGGCTGGTGGCAGCGTTCCCCTCTCTTCCTGGGTGGCTGGTGGCAGCGCTCCCCTCTCTTCCTGGGTGGCTGCTGGCAGCGCTCCCCTCTCTTCCTGGGTGGCTGCTGGTAGCGCTCCCATCTCTTCCTGGGTGGCTGCTGGCAGCGCTCCCCTCTCTTCCTCGGTGGCTGCTGGCAGCGCTCCCCTCTCTTCCTGGGTGGCTGCTGTCAGCGCTCCCCTCTCTTCCTGGGTGGCTGGTGGCAGCGCTCCCCTCTCTTCCTGGGTGGCTGGTGGCAGCGCTCCCCTCTCTTCCTGGGTGGCTGCTGGCAGCGCTCCCCTCTCTTCCTGGGTGGCTGCTGGCAGCGCTCCCCTCTCTTCCTGGGTGGCTGCTGGCAGCGCTCCCCTCTCTTCCTGGGTGGCTGCTGGCAGCGCTCCCCTCTCTTCCTGGGTGGCTGCTGGCAGCGCACCCCTCTCTGCCTTGGTGGCTGCTGGTAACCTCACTCTGCCTGGGTGGCTGCTGGCAGCGCTCCCCTCTTTTCCTGGGTGGCTGCTGGCAGCCTTCTCTCTCTGCCTGGGTGGCTGCTGGCAGCCTTCTCTCTCTGCCTGGGTGGCTGCTGGTAGCGCTCCCTGTGGCTGCTGGAAGCACTCCCTGTGCATGGGTGGCTGCTGGCAGCACTCCCTGTGCGCCTGAGTGGCTGTTGGCAGCCCTTCCTGTGCGCCTGGGTGGATGCTGACAGCCCTCTCTTTACATTGATAAGGTGATACCATGTCATAGTGATCAAACCCCTTTAATTCTTTAGCCTCGTTCACAGAAACAACTACAGGAATGGTTATTGTTCACAAGTTTGTGTGTAAAGGTACAGTAAAATGCCATGCCCAGTGCATCCAGCAGCGGAAGAGGACAAGCAGGCATAAACACGTGTTAGGTCCAAAATTTGCCATAATTATAATTTTTAATTATTTAAAAGAAAATACAATAGCGCCATACCAGAGCATTCTTATTTAATTTACATTACCAGAAAGAAAATATAAACTCAAAAAAACACACACATAAAATTATTAATAATGCTTGTCCTTATAAATTCGGTAAACATCTCAGCAGGACCACCGGGTCCATCCTAGGACGAAAGGTCCTTGGTTCTTTAGTGCTGTAAAGGAAAAGAAATACTGATGTTAAAATACTTAAACGTAAAGCATACCATCACTAAGCGTACCCTTACACGCAGCAACTGTTTGCAGATATCTGCGATACCTGTCGTTGGTAGCTGCAGTGTTGGGTCGTTTGAGTGGCCCAACAGACCAAGCTCTGAGTGAGTGCTAAGTCTGTCGGGCAGATGCTGCAGGTACGTGAATCAGACTTGCACAACCACTGTGCTGCGTATGGATGACACTGCTATTTGCCGTGTTTACATGTGGCAACACACTATCGGCCAATTTGCCAGTCCAGACGATTCAACTGATAAGTGGTGTCTAAGTTTACCCTCACTCAAAGTGCAATAATAGTTTCCTTAAATGATGTAAAGTGTCTTTATACTTTACAGTTTTCAGAAACCCGTGTCCTGGCTACCACATTGACACAAGTTGCCTGAAAGTACAGAAATTTAATGTATATAAGCATCCATAATTACCGTGAGGAGCTCCGTTTCAGCAACTGTGCTGCCTTTGAACGTGTTGTATTGCGAGGTGGAAAGCCTAAACCTGCCCTGAAATAAAAACATGAGTATTAGAGCTCTCAATGAGGGCACCCATTAGCTTGGCATCATAGTATAGAATTAAAGGTATACTGTCAAATCAGAGATTCTCTAGTACCCTATTCTGCAGCCCATTAGAAGTGTTAGAAAACAAATGAAATATTAGTGTTTGTCAAGTTTATTAGAAAGCAGGTCTGATTTTGTATTTTACAATTAAATACCTTGATGTGCTGGCTTCTGCTTCCTGCAGTTCTTCATTCCATGACCGTAGGACTAGTGAGTGGAAATGGCAGATGTTTTCCAGAGTATTTTCTCTGTAGTTTCTTTCCGCTGTCTCATTGGAATGGCCTAGATATCTGGCAAAGAGGTGTTTTTCTTGGTTCTTCAATTTGGAGATGGTCCATGATTCTATTTATTACGTTCCTTATTATTTGGCTGGTGACAAGGGGAAGCCTAAACCTAGAATAGAACGTAGATAATCAAACATATAGCTCTGCACATAGACTTTTAGAAAGATTTTAGACTTTCTAAATCTTACTTTTTATGGTAACACATAAGGTCATTGGAGACATTGTGAATCGCGTTCCCTGAGGTGGAGAGGAAGAAGGTATTTGGTGTATTTGCCTTGACCAGATTGGGTCGTAATTTCTCGAAGTACACCTTTAACCACTGTAAAAGCAAAAACAAATACAAACATGGTAAGACGAAAAATCCCAGAGACCATCTCCATGAGGAAAGGATACTTTGAGAAATCTTACTTCTTCCTCTGTTTGAGTAAGCACAAAGCAGGCCACTTGTTGGGCAGAGGTCTTGTGCGCTTTGACCCCATTGACAATGAAGTCTTGCCCCTGATACCTGTAAGGCAATCTCCTGGTCAACTCTAACACATGAGAGTGAATACAGATGAGAAAGGTTAAGTGACAGGTGTCATTTAAGAAATGACAGAGGAGGTGGTTACTTAGTGTAAAATTCATTATTACACCCGGCCGTTGTCCATGTTTTAATACCAGAAGGGTCTCCAGGGAATTAAGGACATTTAGCTGATGTTCATTTTTTTGTTGCCAGATTTGATATAGTTCAGTGATTTCAAAAAGGATGGCTTCATCCAGTATTTTCAGGTATTGTGCCGGTGCCACATGTGAGGATGTTAACGCTTCAAATCTAATATGGATAAAACATATGGTTACATATGGCCATGTGAAAACCTTGGGGACAAAAGAGTGATTGTAACAAAATATACACAAATTCATATAAGCTCATAACTTGCCTGTTGCTGACCACCTCCTGTGAGACACCTTTTTTTTAGCATGGTCTGGATGTCCTTGGTCAGGCCTTTGAATATTTTGAAAGCTTTATAGAGCTGTGGGTTTTCGTGTGCCAAGTTGGTGCCTCGTAGTTGATATCTCACAAACCTCTTTAGCTGTTTTAAATAGTTGCATGCAGTCTGGCTTGAGAGCCCGACTTAACGCAACTTTACAAAGAAGGACTGTGCCTTCTGAATGTCCTTCACGAACTCCAAACTCACGCATTTGTTGTTCATGTAATATAAAAATCTGGAGACATCTGCAACCTCTTGCTTTCCCTTCTTTATTGAGAGGGTTTTTTTCAAATAATTTCCAAAGCCAGTTAGAATTGGATTTCCTTCTTTAAAACGTTTATACATTCCAGCTTGCTTCATGTTCAGTTTTAGTCCTGTCCATTTTGTATTTAAAACTCTATAATGTTGGATGAAAGAACAGTTAAGACTTGTTACATTTTACAGATTGTGAAAAAAACAAAGACGGTGCATATTTCCTGACCTGGTCAGATGCTCATCAGAGGAGACAGCGGATTCTTGCTCTACGGAGGGGACAGCAGATTCTTGCACTACGGAGGGGACAGCGGATTCTTGCTCTGCGGAGGGGACAGCGATTGTTTATCTACGGAGGGGACAGCGGTTTCTTGCTGTACGGAGGAGACACCAGATTCTTGCACTACGGAGGGGACAGCGGATTCTTGCTCATCGGAGGAGACAACGGATTCCTCACTGGATGACTCTTTATCCTCTTCATTACTCTGGTCTTCCATTCTCGCCGGAACCATGAGGACTGGACTACCCACAATCACCTTTTCAAATTTGTTGACTTTACATACTGTTGAGTCCTGTTGCTGCATCAGCCCGGATGTGGATGCACCCTCTTTCTCAGTCCTAAAAAGGCCAATGTTACCTGTGAATCTATAGTTACATGCGAGCATATTATAATAAAAAGATTATTTTCTCGGACAGACAGCTGTCATTTACCAGTGCTGTAATTTCGGCCAGACATTCAAGATTTCTCCAGTAACTCGCTATTATTATCATTGTTCAAATATATATGTTGTAATATGATTTTATGTTCTAATAAAAATTTAATGTTTAAAAAAAAAATGAAAAGATTAAGCATAAACTCACTTTACAGGCAATCTCTGGGAGTCGTCTCTATCAGGAGCTGTTTCATTTGAATGCACACAGGGATGCATGGCACTAGCACTGTGAGGAGAGAAAGCATTATTTGTATGCGTGACACGCTTTAGCTCACACACACACTCTCACACTCTCTCACTCACACACACACACTCACACTCTCGCTCACACACACTCACTCACCTCTCCTTTTCTTGGACAACTTCAGTCTCCTCTTCACATTCCCCTGCAGATGCAGCCTGCTGCTCCTTATCTTGGACAGTACTGTAAATTATAAAAATTCACCTGATTACAGGACATGCATATCAAATAGTGATGGGGTGAAGCATCAACCCACCCCTCCCCCATCTGACCGAAAATCAGGGATCGGCCCTAACCCTAAACCCTATCTGCAAACAAAAGCGTCGGATCCATCCTCAAGTTGATCAGATCGTTCAACTCTAATATTAACCCCTTAATTTCTGCGGGCAGTAATATTACATCCTAGCAGTGATCGTTTTAATCCCCGCCAGCTGCTGCCGGCAGCTGGAGGGGATCGGCGCACATAACAGCTGATTTGTACAGCTGACATGTGTGTCTGAGAGGCACAAACGGAATTGCGTTTCGCCAGTGCTTGTTAACCCCTTAAACAGTGCTGTGAAAATGTGACAGGGCCATTTAGATCTGTACTCACTCACTGGCCTCCAACAGCATCGCAGTAACATGATCACTGTGAACCAATGGTTGTCATGGTAGCACAGGGTCATGTGATAACTCCTGTAGCTATTCACTTTCTCTTTCACCCGGGCGACTGCTGTCAGTGAGAAGAGGTGAGTGTTTCACACATATTTGGTATCGCTGCATTCAGAAATGCCTGATCTTTTAAAAATAGAACATCAATTAATCTGATCAGTAAATGGCGTAGTGTCCCAAGAAAATCCAAACATCAAAATTAAGTTTATTGGTCGCCACAAATTTTGCGCAAAATGCAATAACAGGCGATCAAAACGTAGCCTCTGCACAAAAATGGTACCATTAAAAAACTTCAGCATGAAATGCAAACTATTAATCACTGATCCCGAAAGATGAGAACGCTACAGGTTGCGGAAAATGGCGCAAAATGTGCGTCACTTTTTTTTTCCAAATTTTTTTAACCCCTTAGGTAAGAGTAAACCTATACATGTTTGTCTACAAACTTGTACTGACTTGAGGCATCACAGAGACACATCAGTGTTACCATATAGTGAACACGGTGAATAAAATCTCAAACAATCATGCAATAGCACTTTTTTTTGCAATTCTTCCGCACTGGGAATTTTTTGGGCAGTTTTTCAGTACACTATATTGTAAAACTTATGTTTAATTCAAAAGTAAAACTCGTCCCGCAAGAAACATGCCCTCATATGGCAAGATTGACAGAAAAATAAAATAGTTACGGCTCTCTGAAGAAGGGGAGCAAAACAAAAAACAGAAGATCGGCCGGGGGTGAAGGAGTTAAACATCTACAAAATCATGTGATATATCAAAAACTTTGCTAGACAAAAGTGGAGCCTACCTGGCCACAGTTGGCTTGTAGAGTATAAGGTACCCTCTATCCTCCAGGAAAGAGATCATGTCCTCTAGAGTTTTACGTGCCATAATCTCCTCATATTCTATGGTTGTCCCTTTGGATGCAATGTTGCGAAGAGTGTCCCTTGCATGAGCCAGAGTAGCTGTCCTCTCCTCGGCAAAATTGTGCTTCATGCACTGTCGCTCAAGATGTTTGTCTAGTCGATCAGTTACCATATAGCAGACTGGGCAGGTCAAGTGCATCCTCTTTGGATCTTTAAAAATACAGCGTATACAGGTATAAGACTTGTGATGCCCAGTGCAACTATTGTCAAAGGGAATACAGCGTATACAGTCATAAAGCGCTCAAAAAGTTGCAGACATGCCAAAATAGTACCCTTCACACCACAATGTAAGGCTATGTGCAAACGCTGCGTGTTATCATGCTTTTACGTTGCGTTCTGTTCTGCAGCGTAAAAGCATGCGTCCTGCGTCCCCAGCACAATCTATGAAGATTGTGCAAATTCCATCTGCTCATTGTGTTTTAGAACTTAGCGTTTCGGCTGCTGCCAAGACGCTGCGTTCTAAAAAGCAACATGTCACTTCTTTAGTGCGTTTTGGTTGCAATGTCGGTCTCTCTCTCTCCTTGTTGGTCTGTCTCTCTCTCTCTCTGTCGGTCTATCCCTCTCCGCCCCTGTCTCATACTCACCGATCACTGACCGATCACCTGCGCGGCGCTGCACGGCTGTCACATTGCAGCGGCTTCGCCAGCTTTTGAAAATGCCGGCTGCTCATTAGGCCCCTTTCTCATTGCGTTTTTCTCTACGTCCACAGGTCCCGTCGGGGCATCCGTCCGGACCGCCCCTCCCCCACTCTGCAAAACGTGCTTCGGACGCGTGCGCCCGACAGGGCCATTCACTGTTATGGAGCACACTGCGTTAGCGTGTGCTCTGTTTTGTGCAATTTTGTGCACATATACGTTTCTGCAGACGGACACCCGAACGTAGACCACCTACGTTTGGGTGTCCGTCTGCAGAAACGTATATATGCACAAAATTGCACAAAACAGATCACACGCTAACGCAGTGCGCTCCATAACAGTGAATGGCCCTGTCGGGCGCATGCGTCCGGAGCACGTTTTGCAGAGTGGGGGAGGGGCGGTCCGGATGGATGCCCCGACGGGTCCTGTGGACGTAGAGAAAAATGCAATGTGAAAGGGGCCTTATTCCATCTCGTATTCACTGCTTCCCCCGCCCACCGGTGCCTATGATTGGTTGCATTCAGACGCGCCCCCATGCTGAGTGAGCTGTCTCACTGCAACCAATCACAGTTGAGAGTGGACAGGTCTATGTAGTGCAGTAAAATAAATAAATAATTGAAAAACGGCATGCGGTCCCCCTCAATTTTGATACCAGCCAAGATAAAGCCACACAGCTGAAGGCTGGTATTCTCAGGATGGGGAGCCCCACGTTATGGGGAGCCCCCCTGCCTAAAAATATCAGCCAGCAGCCGCCCGGAATTACTGCATCGATTAGATGCGACAGTCCCGGGACTCTACCCGGCTCATCCAGAAGTGCCCTGGTGTGGTGGCAATCTGGGTAATAAGGAGTTAATGGGAGCACATAGCTGCCACTAAGTCCTACGTTAATCATTGCAGGCGTCTATGAGACACCCCCAATGATGAACCTGTAAGTGAAACTAAATAAACACATACACCCAAAAAATCTTTTATTTGAAATAAAAGACAAAAAAACACCCTTTTTCACCACCTTATTAAAATCCCCAAACACCCCTCCAGGTCCGGCGTAATCCTCATGAGGTCCTACGACACATCCAGCTCTGCTACATGAAGCTGTCAGGAGCAGCTGTAGAACACCGCCGCTCCTGTCAGCTCCACGCAGAAATTGAAATGAGTTGCTCTGTCAGCGGAGACGTCACTCAGGCTACCCGCGGCCACAGGTCTCGGGTGGAGGACTCGAGCTGGCCGTGCGTATCCTGAGTGACAGCACCGCTGATCGCGTGGCTCACTTTAGTTACTCAGGAGATTTGCGGTCACCGGTGAGTCCTTCACCTGTGATCGCAAATCAAGCCGCGGCATACAGACAGAGCCGCATGATCACAATGAAGTCGGGTGAAGTTCATCCGAGTTCATTCTGATCGCACGGCTCTGTCTCGCAGCCAGCCATGCTCTTTTTGACAGTGCGGTCCCACTCGGTTCTGCTACACGTCTATGGGGATGCAGCAGAGCCGAGTGAGACCGCACTGTCAAAAGTGTGCGTTCTGGATGCTTTTCCAAGCATCCAAAACGCATGAATTCTGCAGGAATTTTGCAGTAACTGCGTCTCAGAATGCAGCTTTTCTGCTGCGTTCTGAGACGCACATGCAGTGACTTACACGCTGCGGAATAGAACGCAAAGTGCGCACATAGCCTAACCCATATAGAGTTGTGTAGATACAGAATCACTGTCACGAGACTCTTCATATTGCATTGGGCAAGGTAGTTTACCCATTGAAAGACACCCAGAAGTGACTAAAAAAATCTATGCATATTAGCAAATGTAAGACACGCACTGGTAGGCAATGTACATACCTGCGCACAGCAGCTGGTGGCTCCCATGACATCGGGGGATCTGTATTCAAAAACACACCATGTGAAAATAAAACCTAGCCTGTAAAAATTATATCTAACAGCCTATCTACCTGCAATAAAAACAGTTCTAGGCTATGTGCGCACTAGAAAATGGAATTTTTTAAAGAAAATTCATGATCTCTGCAAGATTTCTGCACCCGCGGCAGAAATCCGCACGCAAAATCCGCATGCGGATTTACCACAGATTTTACCGCAGATTTGCCAGGGAATGAGTGCAGAAATTTTAGACACATTTTCTGCAGCAATTCCGCCGCAACTCCGCGGGTAAATCCGCAGTGTGCGCACATACATATTGTCCAGTTTCTGTAACGTTATTCCAGCATACACCGCACCACTGTCAGTTGCGCAGGCGCAGTTCGAACGTCACCGCAGCTTCCACATGCGGCTCCGCCCCCGCATATTACACGCATGGCTCCACACCACACTTTATCATGCGCAGACGAATGGGATGTGTGAGAAGATGAACCACCTAGCGATCAATCTGCTGAAGACTCTTCCCCTTGAGGAGCGGAACCAGTGGCCTGAAAAGCTACCAGACCTTGTGGACATCTATAACAACAACCAAGTGTACCCTGGCTTACCTGATGAGAGCCAGACCTGGAAGACTTCCCGTGGACTTAGAGATGGAGGTTGAGCTGCCTGAAACCTACTTGCCTGGAGCGGATTGGGACTTACGTCGCCAGATCCAGTACAAACAGATTCAGAAGTGCGTTGAAGAGAGTTTGAATCTAACCAGGGAACGGGAAGAGAGAAGCTTTAACAAGCAAGTAAAAGCAACCCCCTTCTCGCCAGGCGAGATTGTGCTAAAAAGAAAGAGAAAGCTGCACAAATTGGATGATCAATGGGAAAAGGAGCCTTATGTGGTGCAGCCATCCGGCTTTGACAACGAGAAGACCTGCCTCATCAGCAAGGACCAGGGAAGGACCACGGTTACTGTTTCCCGAGATTACTTAAAAAGATGTCCAGATTCCTTGCGAGTAACGGATAAGCCTCAACCCCAACCTCGAGGGGTGGAAGGAGGCAAGAGAATGATCCATATTATGCTGGGTGACTTTCCGGAAGATTGTCCTATGCAGAATGGAGCAGTCATAGTCCCTGTGTTAACAATCCCACAACCCGTGGAAGAACCAGAACAGGGAGGGCTTACTGACACTGCACCCACTTCAACACCTAGAGTAGCAACAGTCCCCTTGCCATGCACACGTAGAGTCCTACCAGCTACACCTAGTATTGAGGGTGAGGAACCTGTAGACGATTTAGTTATGTCACCAGAGGGGGAAGAGGGTCAGGAACTGAGAAGGTCGACCCGGGCTAATTTCGGTCAGCCCCTACGAAG
This sequence comes from Anomaloglossus baeobatrachus, assembly GCF_048569485.1. Lineage (NCBI taxonomy): Eukaryota > Metazoa > Chordata > Amphibia > Anura > Aromobatidae > Anomaloglossus > Anomaloglossus baeobatrachus. The sequence goes on from NC_134354.1 coordinate 761,991,437, forward strand.
GTACAGGGAAGAATGCTAATGGTACCAGTAAGATGTAAATGTTATTACAGTATAGGTATCTGTATTTTCGTTTGTTATTTTTCAAAGTTTATTATTTTCCATATAGAGTAATGTCATAAAAAGAAGAGTTTTAATCAACAAGGTTTAACACTAGAACTACTGGACTCGTGACACCTATATAGAAATACATGGTGCAAAGTAGTCAAAATGACTACCTCAGTAGTTCTAGTGTTAAATGAAAAGAGAGAAGTTATCTGACTGACGAGAAGATTTGTTATAATGTGTACCCTGGTGCATGGACTTCGTTTAATTATGCATCAATATATATATATATAGTAAACATGGACCATTGTTGCAGGACTGGTTGTAACCAACACAGACTTGTGTTCTTGTAAATAGTTGCACCTCCTGTGCCCACCTGTCGTCTATTACAACACCTGGGACCTTAACCTGGTCACGGACCCACCATAGGTTTGCAGGGGGTCAGGTTGTTTGGGTGGCGGGTTAATGTGATCCGGGACATTGGGACTGGGCTGTCGCAGGAAGAGGCTGCAACGGAGCAGGTTGAGCCTCCGCTACCACTGAAACCGGTAGCTTCCATCGTTGGAATGATGAACTCTAAAGTTTGATAAGGTTCAAGTGTCCAGCCTCCCTAATTTGGGAAGTATATCGTAAATAAAAATGTTCTTTTTTCTATCTTTACAGTAAAAAAAAAAAAAAATAAACCTCTGATGTCCTGTAGCTCGAAGACGAGCTACGTTTAACCAAGGGCGAATGTAATGCCCTGGACTATCAGGTTGGTACAGGGTATTGTGCAATCTGCCCTTCTGTGCAATATCCACCTCCTCCCTGGTTATAGGTCCCCAACTACACGGTGTTGCCTACAACAACCAATTAAAGTCCTAGGTACACTCTGCAACACACCCACCACAGACACCAGTAGATGACCTGAGTGGAATAGGGTCGCCCACTTGGGGGGTTGGTTAACGGGAGGTCAGGAGTGTCAGTCAGTTTTGAGAGTGGAGAGTAGGAGGTAAAGGACAGAGGAGGTCAGGAGTCGGGCTCCTTGGAAGCAACTAGGTGGCAGATGGTGGTCTGGGCCTAGTAGGAGCTGGACCCCCGGTCGCAGGGGATCGTGACAAAAGGCACGGAACTGTCGAGGAGGACAGCCGTCGGCCTTGTACCAACACCAGGCTGGGACCAGGGCACGACGGGGGTACATGGACCCTAGGTCAGGGAGTAGCTTCAGGGAACCGGACAATTGACCCGACGAGAACGGAGCCTTCAAGATCCTTTCTCCACTCGCTCAAAAATCGGGGTACAAGCGCAACGAGAAGGATAGAACTTTCCACCAAAACGGTCCAGAAAATCTCAAGCATGAACCCTAAAAGCAACCTCCCACAGTTAGCCACACTGGGGAGCGGGAACCGACTAGTTTTATGCTACCAGGGCCAACCAAGAAGTAAACTAAGTGCCAGGAAGAGGGTCACAGATCATTAGGCAACACCATCGGGGATGTGACCCAAACTAGCTCCCTTCAATGGCAGCGGTGTCCAGAACTTTGGTTTACCCAGTTGTCAGTGTCAGCTTTATGGACTATGTGAGTACGAAAGTGTCCCTCTTCGCTCCCCACGGCACCCCCCAATCACCATCACCAAGTTCCAGGGCACCCCCCTCCCCGTGAAGGGTTCTAACATCCGACTGCCCCACTCCATCACCCCCGGGGACTCCCAACTGCAGCGGTAGTACTGCACATTACCACACACCACGGGTGGCGTCACAAACTCTACAACTCCCATTGTAAATAACCCCCTTCATTTGGAGGGCCGCACGACCCCTGGGTCCGGACGCCCTTTGAGCCACCGCGGATCCGGATCCGAGCATCCCGGCTGCTAACACGGGGGCGGCACAGATGCCAAACATTGCACCCGAAAACACACACATAATATTTCACATAAATGTATATGCATTAACCATGATGTCTTTAGGGATTTGCACGGCACCGGTCAGCCTCCTACAATACTACTAGGCACAGATGTTATTTCAGTGGCAGAAGCTATTTGTCCCCTCTTTGGTACTGTTGTGTACTTTCTCTTTGCTGCTACACTACTCTTACTTGATCCGATAGCAGAAAATTCATTAAACAATGATGCGTATTTCTTAGTGAAAAAAAGTGTCTTCAATTTGTGGTCTTCTCATAGCTTTCCTACTAATAATTTCAATCAATGGTTTGCATAAGTGGAGGCCACCTTTGAGCCCATCACAGTGCCAAATACCTGCAATGTCTTGTCCATAAAAGTGAAAAAAAAAATTATGTAACCTGAGACATACCCAGTAATTTAGACTAGTTTTGTAAATATGGGATCCTAACATAAATTTCAAGAAAAATGTCAAAGCATATTAGACCAAAATCGAGAGGAATTATCGAATACAAGGAGTATACATCCATAGGAATTAAAAATAAATGAGTTTTTCCAGGGTATATCTTTCACCTCGAAACGCATCTAGTGTGCGGTTTTGACCGTGAATATTTTTTTCCTTAGACCTTGGGTTATTATACAAAAGTTTGGATAATATGAACTGTGGTTTTACAAATTTTTCTTTAAAAGCTGGATTTTATTGTAAGCTCGAAGCTGGATCATTCTTCCTTCACCCATAACTTTCACCAACCCTAGAAGTTGAGTGGAATGCCTTAAATAACGTCTTAAATTGCCAATATGTAGAATCATTAGATTATCTATATAAGCGGCCAAATTAGATGTAAGGGACCCTACACCTGAAATTATAGGTCATCCTATAGGGTTTTGAAGATCCTTGTGGATCTTTCGCAAATGAAAAAAAAAGCCATCGCCAGATTTTTGATTGTGAGACATTTATTTTTAGACTTACTGAGGACATTAGAGGCAACCGCCCTTTTAATAAGATTATCATATTCCAGAATATCTGTCCGATATATTTAATCACATACCAAACATTTTGAACCCTTTTCTCTTCACCATAGATTGTCCTCCACATGGGTCTCTGCTGCAGCCGTTTTATTCTTCTGTAGTGGATGTGACTCTCACAACCACATGACGTGAGTCTATCCTAAACCCTCCTTTTAATGTTAAAACTGGATAAGGCCCTATTATGTATTATTTCATTCCAGTTTCTATCATTACTAGTAGTTTCAGGCACAGATTTGGTAACACTACGACTTTCTTCGATACCGGGCCCAGCTGTACAACTAATAGCGTGTTCTTCCACACTAGATTCTCTTCTGCTAGAGAATGCACAACTGTAGTAGATTTAGCTGTTTTGAGCAGCTATGGAGACGGCTGCAATTTTTGACTTGGCGTGCTAGAAAAATATTAATTTTGCCGGCTAGTATGGCACAGTGTGTTTCTGACTACAACTACAACCTAATACACATTTGTGCTGGGGTGAGAAATACCGGGCACTGCTAATCCACGTATGGCTGGAAGCCGCAGTCCCACTGAGGGGAAGATCCGGGTGCATATCCCAGAGTGAAGACGATACAAAATCAAGAAGCAGGCATGAAGGGTCGCACTCCACAAGGATCTCAGTAAAGGTGAATCTTTATTCCAAGTTCACATCAAGGATACAGGTGGTGGGGGAGGGTGAGGGCATGCAACGCCGGACGACGTTGGGCCGTTTTGCAAGTAATTTGCTTCTACGGGTCCAGTGAATGCAAGAACGTTGTATCCGCCCTTAAATACAAGGTGATGCAGGTGCAACGTCACTGCGTGAATAACATACAATTTAAAAACAATTTTACCAGCTGTAAATTTATCAAGCAGACATAGAACGATAATTTGTGTATATATATATATATATATATATATATATATATACAGAAAGTTACCTTAAATATCATTATTACATCATGAGCCCAGCAAGAACAGAAAAGTAAAAATATATACACAAAGCCTTTAACAGCTATAGAGAAGGAAAAGCTAGATTAATAAAGAAAAAGACCAGCATTAAAGAAAGACTGATAGGTCGTTTCTATCATTCAGGCCGAGAGGGCCAAGAGCATTCAAATCCATAATTAGTCTGGATTCCTTTTTAAGTAAGGAGCGGTGGGTATCGCCCCCCGTAGGACAGGGATTAATTTTTATTATACCAGCAAACTTCAAGAGTCGTGGATTACCACTATGACACTCTTGCATGTGTGTAATTAAGCGTGGTGAACCCACTCCAGAGGTTATGGACTTGAAATGCTCCTTGAATCTAACGTACAGGGGCCGGATTGTTTTGCCTATGTAGTATCTTTGACAGGGGCAGAATATTACATATACAAAGTAATTAGATTTACAGGTAATGAGGTCACTGATTTTAAAATACTACCAAATTTCAAAGTATTCCCTGTACAATGATACTCACAAAAAGGGCATCGGCCGCATTTAAAATTCCCTTTAATTTTATTGCGGTCTGGCCATGTACCTTCTTTTTGAGTGACCAAACGATTGTTAACAAGGATATCCCCTAAGTTCTTGTATCTCCTGTATGAAATCAATTGGCCTTCAGTAGCTATCTCACTAAGATTTTTGTCATTATTAATTAAACTAGAAGGTGGCCAGATTCTAACGCATCGGGTATTCTAGAATTTATTGTGTAGTTACTGTATGATTTTTGTTATATATATATATATATATAGATGTTGTCTGTAGTTGCCAAGTATTTGTGTAGTGCGCTGTAAATGTCCTGGGTGTTGTCTGGGTGGGGGTGTGTGAGAGCGGTGTTGTTTGTGTGTTGCGTTGTTTGTAGAGCGCTGTGTGTCTGCAGCGTTGTGTGTGTGGTGCTGTGTGTTGCGTTGTGTGTGTTGTGTTGTTTGTGGATCGCTGTGTGTCTGAAGCGTTGTGTGTGTTTGGTGCTGTGTGTGTTGCGCGGTTTGTGTGGGTGTGTGTGTGTTTTGGGGGGAGGTATGTTTTGTGCAGTGTGTGTGTGTGTGTTGGAGGAGTAGTCTTGGAGGGAGAGGAGTATAATAGTAGGAATAGTCCTGGAGGTGAGGAGTATAATAGGGGGAGTAGTCTTGGGGGGAGAGGAGTATAATAGGGGGAGTAGTCCTGGAGGTGAGGAGTATAATAGGGGGAGTAGTCTTGGGGGGAGAGGAGTATAATAGGGGGAGTAGTCCTGGGGGGAGAGGAGTATAATAGGAGGAGTAGTCCTGGGGGGAAAGGAGGATAATAGTAGGAATAGTCCTGGAGGTGAGGAGTATAATAGGGGGAGTAGTCTTGGGGGGAGAGGAGTATAATAGGGGGAGTAGTCCTGGGGGGAGAGGAGTATAATAGGAGGAGTAGTCCTGGGGGGAGAGGAGTATAATAGGAGGAGTAGTCCTAGGGAGAGAGGAAGATAATAGGAGGAGTAGTCCTGGGGGAGAGGATTATAATACGAGGAGTAGTCCTGGGGGGAGAGCAGGATAATAGGAGGAGTAGTCCTGTGGGGAGAGCAGGATAATAGGAGGAGGGGTCCTGGGGGGAGAGGAGTAGGAGGAGGAGTCCTGGGGGATGAGGAGTATAATAGGAGGAGTAGTCCTGGGCGGAGAGGAGTATAATAGGAGGAGTAGTCCTGGGGAGAGGAGTATAATGGGAGGAGTAATCCTGGAGGTGAGGAGTATAATAGGAGGAGTAGTCCTGGGGGTAGAGGAGGATAATAGGAGGAGTAGTCCTGGGGGTGAGGAGTCTAATAGGAGGAGTAGTCCCGGGGGGAGAGGAGGATAGTAGGAGGAATAGTCCTGGGGGGAGAGGAGGATAATAGGAGGAGTAGTCCTGGAGGTGAGGAGTATAATAGGAGTAGTAGTCCTGGGGGGAGAGGAGTATAATAGGAGGAGTAGTCCTGGGGGAGAGGAGTATAATAGAAGGAGTAATCCTGGAGGTGAGGAGTATAATAGGAGTATTCCTGGGGGTGAGGAGTCTAATAGGAGGAGTAGTCCTGGGGAGAGAGGAGGATAATAGGAGGAGTAGTCCTGGGGGTAGAGGAGGATAATAGGAGGAGTAGTCCTGGGGGTGAGGAGTCTAATAGGAGGAGTAGTCCTGGGGGGAGAGGAGTATAATAGGAGGAATAGTCCTGGGGGGAGAGGAGGATAATAGGAGTAGTCCTGGAGGTGAGGAGTATAATAGGAGGAGTAGTCCTGGGGGAGAGGAGGATAATAGGAGGAGTAGTCCTGGGGGGAGAGGAGTATAATAGGAGGAGTAATCCTGGAGGTGAGGAGTATAATAGGAGGAGTAGTCCTGGGGGTAGAGGAGGATAATAGGAGGAGTAGTCCTGGAGGTGAGGAGTATAATAGGAGGAGTAGTCCTGGGGGAGAGGAGTATAATAGGAGGAGGAGTCCTGGGGGTAGAGGAGGATAATAGGAGGAGTAGTCCTGGAGGTGAGGAGTATAATAGGAGGAGTAGTCCTGGGGGAGAGGAGTATAATAGGAGGAGTAATCCTGGAGGTGAGGAGTATAATAGGAGGAGTAGTCCTGGGGGTAGAGGAGGATAATAGGAGGAGTAGTCCTGGAGGTGAGGAGTATAATAGGAGGAGTAGTCCTGGGGGTAGAGGAGGATAATAGGAGGAGTAGTCCTGGAGGTGAGGAGTATAATAGGAGGAGTAGTCCTGGAGGTGAGAAGTATAATAGGAGGAGTAGTCCTGGGGGTAGAGGAGGATAATAGGAGGAGTAGTCCTGGAGGTGAGGAGTATAATAGGAGGAGTAGTCCTGGGGGAGAGGAGTATAATAGGAGGAGTAATCCTGGAGGTGAGGAGTATAATAGGAGGAGGAGTCCTGGGGTGAGAGGAGGATAATAGGAGGAGTAGTCCGGGGGAGAGGAGTATAATAGAAGGAGGAGTCCTGGGGGTAGAGGAGGATAATAGGAGGAGTAGTCCTGGGGGTAGAGGAGGATAATAGGAGGAGTAGTCCTGGAGGTGAGGAGTATAATAGGAGGAGTAGTCCTGGGGGTAGAGGAGGATAATAGGAGGAGTAGTCCTGGGGGTAGAGGAGGATAATAGGAGGAGTAGTCCTGGGGGGAGAGGAGTATAATAGGAGGAGTAATCCTGGAGGTGAGGAGTATAATAGGAGGAGTAGTCCTGGGGGTAGAGGAGGATAATAGGAGGAGTAGTCCTGGAGGTGAGGAGTATAATAGGAGGAGTAGTCCTGGGGGAGAGGAGTATAATAGGAGGAGTAATCCTGGAGGTGAGGAGTATAATAGGAGGAGGAGTCCTGGGGTGAGAGGAGGATAATAGGAGGAGTAGTCCTGGGGGAGAGGAGTATAATAGGAGGAGGAGTCCTGGGGGTAGAGGAGGATAATAGGAGGAGTAGTCCTGGGGGTAGAGGAGGATAATAGGAGGAGTAGTCCTGGAGGTGAGGAGTATAATAGGAGGAGTAGTCCTGGAGGTGAGGAGTATAATAGGAGGAGTAGTCCTGGAGGTGAGGAGTATAATAGGAGGAGTAGTCCCGGGGGAGAGGAGTATAATAGGAGGAGTAATCCTGGAGGTGAGGAGTATAATAGGAGGAGGAGTCCTGGGGGTAGAGGAGGATAATAGGAGGAGTAGTCCTGGGGGTAGAGGAGGATAATAGGAGGAGTAGTCCTGGGGGGAGAGGAGTATAATAGGAGGAGTAGTCCTGGGGGTGAGGAGTCTAATAGGAGGAGTAGTCCTGGGGGGAGAGGAGGATAATAGGAGGAGTAGTCCTGGGGGGAGAGGAGTATAATAGGAGGAATAGTCCTGGGAGGAGAGGAGGATAATAGGATGAGTAGTCCTGGGGGGAGAGGAGTCTAATAGGAGGAGTAGTCCTGGGGGTGAGGAGTATAATAAGAGGAGTAGTCCTGGGGGGAGAGGAGTCTAATAGGAGGAGTGGTCCTGTGGGGAGAGCAGGATAATAGGAGGAGTAGTCCTGGGGAGAAAGGAGGATAATAGAAGGAGTAGTCCTGGGGTGAGAGGAGTATAATAGAAGTAGTCCTGGGGGGAGAGGAGTATAATAGGAGGAGTAGTCCTGGGGGGAGAGCAGGATAATAGGAGGAATAGTCCTGGGGGGAGAGGAGGATTATAGGAGGAGTAGTCCTGGGGGGAGAGGAGGATAATAGGAGGAGTAGTCCTGGGGGTGAGGAGTATAATAAGAAGAGTTGTCCTAAGGGGAGAGGAGTCTAATAGGAGGAGTAGTCCTGTGGGGAGAGCAGGATAATAGGTGGAGTAGTCCTGGGGGGAGAGGAGGATAATAAGAGGAGGAGTCCTGGGGGGAGGGGAGGATAATAGGTGGAGTAGTCCTGGGGGGAGAGGAGGATAATAAGAGGAGGAGTCCTGGGGGAGAGGAGTATTATAGGAGGAGTAGTCCTGGAGGTGAGGAGTATAATAGGAGGAGTAGATCTGAATGGGCAGGGAGCCATACGCTGGTAACCATGCTACACAATATTACCCGATGTGTACCATGGTTACCAGCGTACACCGCCCCCTGCCCCCACGGGAGCCCACACCAGCGTACGCCGGCAACCCCAGCAATGCGAGGGTATGTGTCGGCTGGGTTGCCGGCGTATGCTGGTGTGGGCTCCCGGGGGTACAGCACTCACCTGGGAGTCGGGGTTCCGTGTCGGTTCGGGGAATGCGTGCGGGGGGCAGGGCCAGAGCGAGCGTGCAATACGTGAGGGGGGCGGGGCGTGGCTGAGTTGCCAATGCGTGCAGGGGGCCGGGGCGAGAGGCCAATCCGTGCAGGGGGGCGGAGCCGAGGCGAGCGGCCAATGAGACGCTTGTCACGGTAACGACAGAATTTTGGAGCAAGACAGACAGACAGAATAAGGCAATTATATATATAGATGCCAGTGTTTTCTAATGCTGGACTTTATTGCGTCATACATTGAATTAAACTTGAAATTAAAGACGCATCTGTCTACGGTTTCATTTGCTATTACATTGGCATTATCAACTTTATTTCTACTTTTGTTTTTATTTTCATTTCTACTCCTCTTGGTGTCTTTCCTATATTTAGGGTCGTAATTTAAAGTTTTTTCATAGGCTGCATTGATAACAGACATGGGATAACCCCTCTCTGACAGGCGTACTTTAAGATCTAATGCGTGTTGTGTAAAGGACTCAGGATTGTTATGCACTCTCCTCAGGCATAAGAATTGGCTGTAAGGAAGTGCCCTCTTTGTATGGGATGGATGCGCGCTACTGTAATGGAACAGTGTATTTACTGCAATTGGTTTCCTGTAAATTTGTCTAATTATGTTGCCATCAGTCACAGAAAGTGTGACATCCAGAAAATCTAATTTCTGGCCACCGAAGGTGTGTGTGAAAAACATACTGTAGGAGTTGGTATTATTAAGATGAACTACAAAGTCACTGAAATCCTGCGCAGATCCGTCCCATACAAAGAAGGCATCGTCCACATACCTTGCATATTTTTTTGTGTTTCAGGTATGGGTTATCAATACTGTAAATATAATCCTCTTCAAATGCAGCCAAAAAAAGGTTCGCAAAAATACATGCTGCGGGGGTACCCATAGCGGTACCCCAGCACTGCAGGTACCACTGATCGTCGAACTTAAACGCATTATGGTACAGAACAAAGCTGAGGGCTTCTGTGATAAAGTTTATCAGAGACGGGTCCTGATTGAAGTTCAATAGTACTCTCTTGATAGTCTGCACACCCAAATCCTGGGGGATGCTGGTGTACAGACTCTCAATGTCCAGAGCTGCAAGGTGAAAGCCTTCCTGCCACTGAAAATCATCCAGCATATTAATGAAATCCCCTGTATCTTTCAAGAATGAGGGGATTAAGACGAGTAGTGGTTTGAGGAGCCATTCTAGATAGTGTGACCGAGGTTCTGTCACTGAGCCTATTCCAGCAATGATAGGGCGGCCAGCGGGGGAGGCACCGTTCTTATGGATTTTTGGTAAATAATATCAGTGAGGTTTTTTTGGATATAAAGGAAGCAATTTTTCGGCAGTTTTTTTAGAGATGGTACCTAGACATACATATTTGTGCAAAAGACTTCTAAGTTTCTGAACATAGGAGTCACTAGACAATTTTTGATAAACTTTTTTTTGTCCTGAAGCTGCCTATTAGCCTCATGTATATATACCTCTTTTGTTAGAAGACTGCTGAGACCAGATTACCCTCAACCAAAAACCCTCCCATGTCCGATTAACCACTCCGAGACAAGTTAACCAAAATACAAACTTTATTAGGAGAGCTTTATAAAATTGGTAAACATCTCTCATCTTTTGTTGTGGATGGAGGTCGGTCACAGCACAATTAACCATTATAAATAACCACTTTCAAAATGAAACTTTGTGCCAGGCCGGACTTCCGGCGCACTTTAGCTTTCGTAATTGAACTGTGTTCCTTGAAACCGCCATGGAGGAGCAGAGGCCCTAGACTGTGCTCCGACCCCCACCCATAATGAACAAGGCCTGCTCGATACCGTCTTGCAGGCCTGATAAAAATATGTCTAGGCCAATGTTATTCAAATGAACGCCATCGTTCAACATCAGGGAGGAATTGTCCCCTTCCAATTGCCAGTGTCTAACGACGATCCCTGCCTTATAGCGGACAAAACGCGAAATACGTGAGTTCAGTGTCCGCCTCGAACGCTCCAGAGCTGCAGCTCCTTGAGCCCCTCGCCAAACAGGCCGGGAAACGACCTCGGACCAAACAAGGACAAGCTCAGGGAAAAAGGCATGAAACTTGTCCACGTCAGACCTCATTGTGGTGATAAGCTCCGCCAAACGGCGGGCACCGAGGTCATTTCCCCCAGCGTGAATGACGAGGACCACTGGAGATAAAGCAGACCTCGCAATTTCCACAACCTCCGGTATAACTTGAGGCCATATGAGACCCCTGACGCCTCTCCAATTGACTTCGAAGCCACGAAAGCCAAGGGCACGTCCTCCAGGTCGATTCTCAGCCCGCTGTCCTGCCCAGAAAATATAGGAGTGTCCCAATAACCAAATGACAGGCTTGGCAGCTCCTAGAAGAAGAAAACTGTCAGTGACACATGTACAAGAAGGCAAACCTGTGCAAAAGAAAATGGATTAAAGAAGCAGTAATTCTGGTCTAATATATCTCGCAAAACACGCGGAACGCCACCGGCCTATGCGTTGAATGACTTCATTAGGCAATCCCGCCCGAGCGGCCTCAGTTGCCGCCCCAATCCGGAAGGAGTGAGTACCAAATTCGCCGGCGGGAAAGCCCAGGAACCTTAAATATTTTCGAAAAACGGCTAAAAATTGGAATCTCGTCAGAGGGGAACCATCTTCATGGACTAGGAAGGAAGAACTACCATGGCGCAAAGCGATATAGTTAAGGGTCAATGTAACAGGGCATACTGGGCCATGAATAGCAAACAAAGATATCCAGCAGCCATTTCCGGTTTAATCGGTCTTAGATTTCCGAATTCTAATCCTTAAACCCCCATTACACAATGCGATGTCGTCGTGCCGAAGGCCCCCATGAGTGCCTCTGGCAGGAGAAACCAACTTGCTAATGCGCAATGCGCCAAAAAAGGCAATAGCAAAAGAGGCGGAGAAAAGGGCAGACTCAAAAGGAGGAGGACAAACAGCGGAGATATGTCCGATGATACGAGAAAGAAGGCTAAAGGAAACCGGCCTTCTACACTCCCTTATGGGCTGCCCCCTACCCCACCCCTTAACTGCTTGCTGAACTATAAAAAACTTAGTAACGTCCGACCAACCTCGAAGCTTGAAATGAAAAGCAAGTCCAGACAATCGGTTCCGCGCTACCGCGCAGGAAGCACCTTTATTATACAGATGATACAGATACCGGCAGGTAACGTCCAGTCTGGCAGAATCAGAGGTAGAAACCGGATAATTAGCCGCAACAAATAGCCATTCCTCCCATGCCTTACCGTAAGCCAGCCAAGTCCTCGGGGCCAGTGAAGATGTCACCAAAGGCATCAGCTGCATTCCAGCAGGTCCCATATGCTGGGTGGACACGACATTCCCTCTGGTTGTGTCCGAGGACACAGCTGCCGAAATTTCTGAAATTGAAAACGGGAAAGTGAGTCAGCGATAGCGTTGCACCTGCCAGGCACATGGCGAGCCCTGAACCACATATTGAGCTCGAGGCAACGCAGCACAAAAAATCTAAGTAACTTTAGGACTGGCAAAGAGGATGAAGTCAGATGGTTTATCGCGTGCACCACGGACATATTATCAGTCCAGAATAAAATCCGTTTATTTCTGAAGGCTGGGCCCCAGATCACGACAGCTGTTACAATGGGAAACAATTCAAGGAGGGTCAGGTTGGACACGAAACCTCTGGCGTGCCAAGATTGGGGCCATTGCTCAGCACACCATTGCTCGCCAAAAATAACGCCAAAACCCAACGATCCCGATGCATCGGAAAAAAGTGATAGTTCTTCATTGGAAAGAACGTTATCCTGGAAACAAGTTTGACCATTATACCTGGATAGAAAATCATTCCAGATAAACAAATCAGCTTTTAAGCAGGGGGTAATCCTGATGCGATGATGAGGGAGGCGAATACCTTTAGTGGCAAGTGATAACCTCCGGGAAAAAACTCGGCCCATTGGCATGACACGACAGGCGAATACGAGAAGGCCCAGCAAAGATTGCATCTGACGAAGGGTCACACTACGGACCGAACAAAAACCCATAATCAGCGAGCGCAGCTTTACTACCTTGTCATCCGGGAGGCGGAAGAGCATCGCATTGGAATCTATCTCAATACCGAGGAAGGAAAGAACCTGGGAGGGGCCGACTGTTTTGTCCTTCGACAAAGGAACACCAAATCTGGACATCAAACTGCAAAACGTATCCAATAGAAGCTGGCAATGGGTGGAATCTTGAGGGCCAACAAAAAGGAAGTCATCAAGATAATGAATAATAGATTGGGAACCAGATTCAACCTTCACGACCCATTCTAAGAAAGAACTGAATAGCTCAAAATAGGAGCAAGAGATTGAGCAACCCATGGGAAGGCATGTATCGTAATAATAAAAACCATCTACGAAACATCCCAACAGATGGTAGCAATCCGGGTGGACCGGAAGGAGGCGGAAAGCCGACTCAATATCTGACTTGGCCATCAAAGCCCCAGGTCCTGCTTGCCTAACTAACGCAACAGCTTTGTCAAAAGAGACATACGTGACTGACGCATCCGATTCGGGTATACCATCATTGACGGACAAACCTTTCGGATGGGAAAGGTGATGAATTAAACGAAATTTCCCAGGCTCCTTCTTCGGAACGACCCCCAGACACCCGTAAGTTGTAAAAAGGAATCGAATCAAAGGGTCCCTTTAATCTGCCTTTTTCTAACTCACATTTTATTTTATCAAGTAAAACCTCGTGAAGCTCCGTCGCAGACTTTATGTTACGGGCAAAAAGGGGGTGTCTGTTAAGTTTAAAAGGTATAAAGAAACCAAAAGAGAATCCGAAGCGCAGCTGCGCCGTCGCGTCCTTATTGGGGTACCGGTCGAGCCACGGCCCCATCTCGGCTACGCTCACCGGCGTCCCGATTCTCAGGTGGATTTGACGGCTTTTGTTGGCAATTTCGCCGGGGGCATTTTGCCGCTGCGTGGGAGCCTCCGCAAGCAGACCATTCATGTTTATACCTGCAGAGACCAAAGAATCGGCAGTGCCCTTCGTTGAATTGCCAACATGTGATGGGTCTACGGACGGCCACTGAACTGGAACCGGCGGAGTTGCCAGGGGCCGCGGCATGAAAGGGGGCTTTAGGAGTCATCATGAGACGCAACCAGGAATCAGTAGCTTTAACCCCCGACCCTAAGTGAGGTTGTAGGGCCAAACGACGCCTGAAATCCTCATCATAACGCCACCACGCAGATCTGCCGTGCGCTTTGTATGCGTTAATGCGTTATAAATGGAATCAACATATATAAAAAGTTCCGAACAGCGTTCGGGGTGTTTCTGACCCATAACACCTCCCAATACAAAAAAGGCTTGCAGCCAGTTATTGATAGTTTTTGCGACCCTGGGTTTTTTGTCAAAAGGGCGTTCAGCGGAACGCCTCTCTTTGTCAACCGTAAATTGGTCAGTGGAAACCAGCGACCAAATGTCTATGTAATCATTAGCCCATATTTTGGTAACCGTCTCTGGGTCAAGGTGAGAGCCCAAAGGGGACATACCACAAAAGAACGTGTCCTTATGTATATCAGCCCGAGGAGGAGGCTGAAATCTCTTCTCGGGCTGATTTCCAAGTAATAGGGGGTTAACCAGTATTTTATTACCCGGGGTATTTAAATGAGCTAGCAGAGCTTTTAAAGACATAGCTGTATTATCAGCACCTCCCCAAGCCCCAGAATAGTTGTACTCACCGACCGCTGGAGCATCTGTGGGATTCACCGATACGTGTGGAGCCGCTACCAAGTCGGCAGCCTGTGGTTGAACCAAATAGGGTTCGGCATCTCTCCGGCGGCGTGATGTGCGACGAGAGTGCCTGCTGGACGTCATGGAGTCGCCGGATGACTCAGCCGTGGTTGATGGCGAACGCCATCTTGATGAGCGAGACCTACGGCTTCTCCGCGATGAACGTGACCGCCGCTCAGAATAAGCTGAGCGGCGACTGCGGTCCCTACTGTATCGCCTGCGCCTATATGGGCTGCGAGAACGTGAGGAGGAGTCGGAGGCAGCGGAGCGGTTTCCGCGCCCGCGGCGTCGCCTACCGTGGGCCGTGCTTCCAGCACCCCCTGCATCCTGAACAGGGAGGACCCGTGGTAGGTTCTGCAGCTCAGGGGGCACAGCCATCGCCGGTTGTACTGCGGCTGGCAATGCCATCGCCGGAGGCGCAGCCGTTTGGAACGGCAGCACCTGCGGAGCCACAGGAGGCAAGCCATACCCACCTGAGCTGCAAAAGGCAAGGCCATCACTCCAGGGGCTGCAGGAGGCACAGCCGTCACTACAGCCGCCGCAGGAGGCAAAGCCATCACCGCGGCAGCCACAGGAGGTAAGGCCATCACTGCAGCTGCGGCAGGTGGCAAAGCCATTCCCCCCCCCGGGTTCATGGACTGTTGAGACATTTGGGGAGGTATGGAAATGTTGGAGGGAGCAGCAGCCCCCGCCCTGCACACTTCTGAAGTAATGCAGTGTGACAGGGAAGGTAACATATTAGATGGTGGGGGCTGCAGACTGTCAGCAGGCTCCTCAGCCGATGAGGAGCTGCGGCTCTGATTACCTCCCATTAGATATGGTGCGGGCGCTAAGAAGAGAGGAGGGGTAAGCTGGTGCAGCAGGGCTGGTGGTGCACGTTGATTTTGGCGCGCAGGGACGTCGTTTAATGAATCAAGCGGCGCCGCTTTGCCTGAGGGGCATGATAGGCTTGCAGCCGCCGCGTTCACTGTTGGGGGCGGGCGTGGGGACGTTACAGGGCGATTTGCGCGCTCCCGTTGTGCACGAGGGTCGCGTGCTCGCCGGGCGCGCGCGCGCCCCGCGCGCATGCGCAGTGGGGAGTTACATGCAGGACTGAGACGCTCCGGAGGGCGGATTGTGCGAGCAGGCCGCCTGCCGACCGGAGCCTGCGGTTGAGCCTCAGGGGGAGGGGAACGCTGCTCACCCAATATAGCAGCAAGCCACGCGTCTCCCTCCCTCCTGATTCTGTCCCTGACAGCCTGGTTCAGCATTTCGGTCATCTCTCACCGGGAAGGCTACTGACAGCACCGTCCGGATCTCACAAGGTGAGGAGAGACCGGATCCAGGAAAAGAGGGAATATTTATAGGGGAAAGAAAGGGATTATGGGAACATTCCCATTGGATAAACCCCTTGGAAGGGGAGGAGGGAGAATCGGACATGAGAGGGGGACTTAACCCCTTACTACCCGGGCACAGCAGTCAGGGTGCATTCAGTAAAACACTGACATGCCCCTGAAGAACGGTGGCGCCCCCCTTGTCCGCCCTTCGGATGATGATGTCTTTCTGAGATTGAAGAAATTTAAGCGCCGTGGCTTCCCTATCTGTAAGATTTTGAGTAGGCATGGGGATATTTTAAGGCTTGTATATCTTTAATCACTAATTCTTGGAACAAGTCGATACTATTCCCAGGAGTAAAGGGAGGGCAGAAAGTGGATTTTATCCCTTTATTAAAGAAAGAGCTAGACATAGAATTCAAATGAGTGGTAGCGGTATCTGTAGAGCAAGGCTCAGTGTAAATAGGGTCCGTCAGACTTAGTAGCAAAGAAGCATCTTTACTCAAGGGGGCGGAGTTGCTACTAATTCCAAAGAAGCCTAGCGGACCCACTTCACACTGTGATTCTACTCTTTCAGAAACAGGTTGACTTTTTTTCTAATTTTTGTAGAATTTTTTTAGTTGTAATTTCCTACAGCCTTTAAATAAATCAATCTGAAAGTCGGTCATGTCAACCATTTCAGGTATACAGAAATTCAAACCCTTTTCTAAAACAGACAACATGTCAGATGTTAAAGGCCCAGTCACACACAACGACTTACCAGCGATCCCGAAAACGATACGACCTGATAAGGATCGCTGGTAAGTCACTGGGAGGTCGCAGGTGAGATGTCACAGTCAGACCTTACCAACGATACAGGTCGCAGTAGCGACCTGTATAACGATCCCAGCGGTCGTTGGGACCCTGTCACACGGCAGGTATTCTAAACGATTCACACCTTGAATAGGGGTGTAGTGTTACAAGATGTAGACACCTTTTTCACACCCTTCAATTCCAATTGGTGGCCGCTACTGCGTTGTGGTTGGGATCGTAGTTGTGACTCCACCCGGATCGTAGTTGTGACTCCACCCAGATTCAATATTGGTGATATGTATTGTGCTTACGTAAAAAGTGGTACCATGTACTATGCTAATGTGCTGCCATGTTTTTAGCTAAGTAATGTGCTGCCATATAGTGTCCCAAATAATGTGCTGCCATGTTTTTTGCAAAGCAATGTGCCGCCATGTAGTATGCAAACTGATGTGCTGTCATGTAGTGTGCAAACTGATGTGCTGCCATGTTTTTTTTAAAAAGCAATGTGCCGCCATGTAGTGTGCTAACTGATGTGCTGCCATGTTTTTTTAAAAAGCAGTGTGCCGCCATACAGTGTGCTAACTGTTGTGCTGTCATGTAGTGTGCAAACTGATGTGCTGTCATGTCTTTTGAAAAGCAATGTGCCGCCATGTAGTGTGCTAACTGATGTGCTTTCATGTAGTGTGCAAACTGATGTGCTGTCATGTCTTTTGAAAAGCAATGTGCTGCCATGTAGTGTGCTAACTGATGTGCTGTCATGTAGTGTGCAAACTGATGTGGTGTCATGTCTTTTGAAAAGCAATGTGCCGCCATGTAGTGTGCTAACTGATGTGCTGTCATGTAGTGTGCTAACATGTGCTGCCATGTTTTTTTAAAAAGCAGTGTGCCGCCATACAGTGTGCTAACTGATGTGCTGTCATGTCTTTTGAAAAGCAATGTGCCGCCATGTAGTGTGCTAACTGATGTGCTGTCATGTCTTTTGAAAAGCAATGTGCCGCCATGTAGTGTGCTAACTGATGTGCTGTCATGTTTTGTAGGCGTGCATTGTGCGTCACCTTTTCCAAACCCTGTAGTTCAGATTAGGGGCCGGTAATGCGTTGTGATTTGGATCGTAGTTGAGACTCCACCCGGATTCAATAACGGTGACAACTTCATCATCCCTTTTCCGCGCCCCCTCTGTTGCGATTGGTTGCCGCTACTGCGTGTCGATTGGACGTGTTTGTTTACCTTTCGGATCGTAGTTGTGACTCCACCCGATTCAATAAAGGCGACAAACAGAACTTCAGTCATCCTTTGTTCCTGCTGGCATCTTGCTTTCAGCATCGTAGCTGCGACTCCACCCGGATTCTTTCGTCCCTGCCTGGTTCGTTTCTTCTCCGTGGCGAGTTTTGGATCGCAGTTGCGATCTCACCGGATTCATCCGTCCCCGGTTCGTCTGGTCTTGGTTGCGTGGTGTTTTTGGGATCGCAGTAGCGACTCCACCCGGAGTTTATTCTTCAGGCAGCTGTATTCCTTGGACACGGTAAGCTTCTTTTGGAGGTCTCTAACATACTCCCATTTTAATTTATAGGGCAAGGATTTATTTTTAATTATTTTATTACAGTATTTCAACCTTTTTTTGACACCTAAAGTATCATTAACAGGGGCGCTATACTATACGTGTTCATACTTGCATGTGTTATAGTGGCGTTCTTCTATATGTCCTCATACATGCATCAGTGGCCATTTTGTATCTCTGCTACTGACACTGATAAAATAGGTGAACTTGGACTTTTAAGCGGGGGTGTCATGTGGGCGGACATTTCCTGTGGGCGGACATTTTAGGGGAGCGGACATTTTATGTGGGTTTCATGTGCCAAGATCTATAGTATCATTAATAGTGCCTTTCTTCTGATAGTATAAAGATGATATGACCTCATACATGCATCAGTGGCCATTTTTTATCTCTGCTACTGCCACAGATAAAATAGGTGAACTTGGATTTTTAAGCGGGCGTGTCATGTGGGCGGTCATTTCATGTGGGCGATCATTTCATGTGGGCGGCCATTTTAGGGGAGCGGCCATTTTATGTGGGTTTCATGTGCCAAGACCTATAGTATCATTTATAGTGCCTTTCTTCTATCTGTCCTCATACTTGCATGTGCAAACACGTATTGTGGCGTTCTTCTATATGTCCTATATACTGGCGGCCATTTCATGTGGGCGAACATTTCATGCGGGTGGCCATTTTATGGGAGCTGCAATTTCATGGGAGCGAGCGGCCATGTTATGGTTTCTGCTTTGTCCAACAAGCACTACTGGTGTTCAAACGGTATTTTTTACTTTAACGATATTTAACATATATGCTAACTTTTTGCTTGTATTTATTTCAGATGCCGAATTATAATAGCGAGGAATTCATTCGAGAATTGATCGCTTTATATCGTTCGCTCCCATGCCTGTGGAGAATCAAATCTGCCGAATACAGCAACAAAATTAAAAAAAGGGAGGCCTATGCTCAATTAGTAGCCTTCTTCCAACAGCACAGCGAAGGCCAGGTGGTTACAGAGGCCATAGTCAAGAAAAAAATCCAGGGGCTCCGGACTGTGTACAGAAAGGAGCTGAACAAGGTGGAGAAGTCCACGAAGTCTGGGGCAGGAACAGAAGATGTCTATGTGCCGTCACTATGGTACTTTGAACTAATGGAATTTACCAGGGACCAGGAGCTACCTCGACAAGCGCAATGCTCATTGCAGCCCAACCTGGATCCAGAGACAGAGCACCGGAGTGATTCCCCTGTTGTAGATGTAAGTACCTTGTTTGCTTCTCAGTAAATAGCATTACAACTTTATATGTACATGCCATAGTCGAATAACGAATATTAACTATTTTTGCACCAAATTTATTCTGCAGTTTACATAAATGATCCCTTCCAGTACAGATAAGTACACTCCTATAATATTTTACCCCCATTTATGACATTTCATATTATAATATGAATTATTTCAACTTTAACATTGATTTTCTGTTCCTGCAGCACCCGCAGCCTGATTTTACGACAAGTGAGGACAGACCCACTACTGCTGATGCGAGGGAGGAGGCAATTGAGGACTCAGCAGAACCAAGGCAACGTAAAGCTTCTAAAAGAAAGGCAACCACAACAACATCTGCGGATCTGTTGACTTTGGCAAAGGAAATGTTAGCTGTGCAAAAGACCGCTGTCACGGACACATTTGCAACCTTTGCAGCAGACAGACTCAGCAAGGTGGATGCCGCACAAAGGGTCCACTGCGAGAGGGTGATTTTTGAGGCCCTGAGTAAGGCAGCAGCCGGGGAACTAAACGATACATCTGCTGTCTCTACTCGGATGGAAATCCCACAGGCACTGTACAGTACACTTCAGATGAGGCATGTGACTACACCTTTCCACAATATGCCTTTCCAGCACCAAACGCCCCCCCCCCAGTATCCCATGAATGCTCCAGCTTTTATGTCCCAACTCTATTCTCCCTCCAGGCCATGATCTGCCCCTTGTTTTAAAGATGACCCTTTTAAGTTAGAATCTTTATTGTTATTATAATTGTTAGAATACATTTTTATGAATGTTAATAAAATTTGTTATTAATTTAAACTTGCATCTTGACTTTACAAATTCAGCAGAGAGTTATTATCAGGCCAACGAAAGCCCGCTTTATGTACCGCCCCACTGGCTGGAAAGGTGGGCCGGATCCGGGGACTCGAGCGGCGCTCCTTGACAGACAGTGAAAAGGGGATAGTTGTTGGGGATAATGTCCGTGACGCCACCCACGGTGTGGGGTGAAGGTGGGCACCACCACTGTGTTGAAGGTGGCGTGCTTACGGGAGCGTGGTTGGGGCGCAGCTTTGGTGTTAACCCCTCCGTGGCTAGGGGCGTTGTGTCCCGGGGCACACTTGCGGGGAGAGATGGTGGTGGTCGCCGTGCTGCAGTGTTGTGCGGTGCTTTGGTACTCCTGATTAAGTCACTCTGAGTCTCTGGTAAACCAAAGAAGATGTAGAACGGGCGTCCCACAGCTGGCTGCAGCACTAGACAGTGTGACAGTCCCCTTTCTCATGCACCTAGCGTAAGAGGATCGTGTATGCGATCAACGTATTTGCATTCAATCTTGATCGCACGTAGGTGTCACACGCAAATACGTCACTAACGATGCCGGATGTGCGTCACATATTCCAACTTGACCCAGACGACGGATTGGAAGATGTATTGAAGCGTGAAGCAGGCTTTAGTCGGGGCAATAAGCTGGTGGCATCTACAACTTGTGCAAAGCAAAGTGCCGCCATGAAGTGTGATAACAACTGTGCAGCCATTGATTGTGCTAGCTAATGTGCTGCCGTGTAGTGTACAAACTAGTGTGCTGTCATGTATTGTTTTAAATAATGTGCTGCCATGTAGTGTGCTTATTAATGTGCATGGTATAGATCAACAAAGAACGCAGTTGTGACTTTAATGGGGACGCTGAAAAAAATCCAGAGCTGCATGCAGCTTTGGCAGCATTATTACTTTGTTTCCTTTATGTTGTGACCAGGTCGTTCATTCACAGCGCATCAGTGACCACATATCAGAGAACGGCAACGCAGATGCGTCTCCGCTACTGCGGTTGGGGGGGGGGGGGGTCGCTGTTACGAGGGGGACCCGGGGAAGCGTGCCAAGATGGGAAATGGACAGCTTCCGCCGGTCAAGGTCCACTGTGCGGTGTAAGGGACCGCTGCTATGGTGGGTGAAGAGTGAGCGGGTTGCTACTAGCGATCGTCTGGGATGTCACAGACGATCTATGTACACCGGTCTGCCCTAACCCGTGAGGGTTGTATGGCAGGGATCACACGGCTCGGTGTACCTGTTACACGGGGAAGCACAGAGGTGCCCACGCACGTGTGCCAGTGGAAGTCACGAGAATATGGCACGAGGGTAGCACAGAGGTGCCCACGCACGTGTGCTTTCAATAACCAGGTGAGTCCGGTGGAGACTCGAGGAGCTCACCTGGAACAGGAACACGGCCTGTCAAAGAAGCTACTGCCGGAGCAGCAAGGCAGGGACACGGCCTGCAAACCAGGTGCTGCCTAAGCAGCAAGGGCCAAGCCCACAGAAGACGATAATGCCTGAGCAGTGGCGTGGCAGCACGCTGCCAGACATCCAAACATAGAAGGACGGTCGCACGCCGCCATGATGGCAGGAGGAGCTTTTAAGGAGGTGTAGCTCCAGCCAAGGGCGGGCGCGAGGCGGAGATGACGGACTTGACCCAATCAGGATCCACGACATCCCAGCCTGGCCAGTCAGGATTCACCACGTCACCAGCCTTGTCATCAAGCCGTGTGACGTCAGTGGGCGAATCAGGATCCACCAAGCATAGCACATGCTCACCCTCCTGCCTCTGGGAAATAGAGGCGGGATCCTCGGTCTCATAATGTGTAGAGATAACGGGAGTCTCACTGCTTCCCTGAACAGCAAACCTCTGCACATTGCGCAACCTCACAGACCTTCGAGGCTGCTGAGCAGGAGGAGCTGCGGCAGGCAAGGAATGGGAGACCGCCTCATCTCTTGCAACAGGAGTACCTCTAGGTGTCACTCTCGTGCTGCCTCTCTGAGGAGGTTTCTCCTGCAGTCTGGCAGACCTTCGGCGCTGCTGAGCAGGAGCGCTCGTGGCAGGCAAGGAGACTGTCTCATTCCTTGCCACAGGAGAGCCACGAGGTGTAACATTACCCCCCCGTCTAGGCCCCCCCCCTGCCCGTGCTCGAAGGCCGCTATCAACCCCGGGGCGCGGATATGATCCTCCAACTCCCAGGATCTATGCTCCGGACCACGACCGGCCCACTCCACGAGGTAGTACCTCTTGCCCTGTATGACTTTTGTCTCCACAATTTTTGCCACCTCAGGGTCGTCGGACGGGGAGTCTGTTTGAGCCGGCAGGGACCCCGAGAATTTATTAAGTCGTACGGGTTTCAGGAGGGACACGTGAAAGGTGTTGGCTATAGCCCAGCGTGGAGGGAGCTGGAGTCGGTATGCCACCGGGTTTACCTGCTGTAGTACCTTAAACGGACCCAGATACCTAGGGGCGAATTTGGCTGCCTGTACCCGTAGGTTAACATTCTTAGAGGACAGCCATACTAGGTCACCAGGGGCGAAGGATGGTGCAGGGCGACGGCGGACATCAGCCGTTGTCACCATCCGGTCTTTAGCCCTCTTAAGAGCCTCTTGGGTGTCATCCCAGATCTCCCGGGCCTTGGTCGCCCAATCCTCCACTCTAGTATCGGGTGACGTAATGGGCATCGGAACCGGGATTCTGGGATGTGGTCCGTTATTGAGTAGGAACGGAGTCTGGCCAGAGGATTCATGGACCGAATTGTTAATGGCAAATTCGGCCCAAGGAAGGAGGTTAGCCCAGTTGTCGTGATGCGCGGAGATAAAATGGCGGAGGTAAGTTACCAAGGTTTGATTAGTCCTCTCCACTAGTCCATTGGTCTCGGGATGGTATGCGGAGGAGATGTTCAGCTCTATCTGCAGGAGCTTACAGAGCTCTCTCCAGAAGCGAGACGCGAACTGGGGACCCCGGTCGCTCACCACCTTGTCAGGCATGCCATGCAACCTAAATACATGCCGAATGAACAAGGTGGCGAGAGCACGTGACGTCGGGAGTCGTGGGAGAGGCACCAAGTGGACCATTTTAGAGAAGTGGTCCGTGATGACCCATACGACCTTGTGCCCTGCTGACTTGGGCAGATCTCCCAGGAAGTCCATCCCTACCACTTCCCAGGGACGATCCGGCACTGGCAGTGGGTGAAGAAGACCTGCCGGTCTCTGCCGGGACGGCTTATTCCGAGCACACGACATACAGGCTCCCACATACTCCTGTACGTCCTGGGGTAGTCTTGGCCACCAATAATGCCTGGTCACCAGGTCTCTGGTCCTTTTGACCCCAAAGTGACCCCCGACCTTGGAGGCATGGGCCCACGATAGCACCTCGTTCCGTAGTTCAGGGCGAACGAGGGTTTTGCCAGGTGGCACCTGGTCCAAAGAAGTGGGAGTGACCATCCTCAAGCTGTCCGGGGGTAGTATAAGACGAGGCTCCTCCTCGTCCTCCTCCAACACAACCATACAACGTGACAAGGCATCGGCCCGTACGTTCTTCTCACCGGCCAGGTGGCGGATAATAAAGCGGAACCGGGAGAAGAATAAAGACCAACGGGCCTGCCTTGGGTTCAGGCGTTGTGCTGTCTGGAGGTATGTGAGGTTTTTGTGGTCAGAATATACCTCAAATGGATGCTTCGCACCCTCCAGGAGATGCCGCCATTCCTGGAATGCTAGTTTCATCGCCAGTAACTCCCTATCCCCTATGGAGTAGTTCCTCTCGGCCGGAGAAAAGGTCTTGGAGAAAAAGAAACAAGGATGCTTCCTTCCTCGTTCGTTTTTCTGGTACAGGACTGCACCTGCACCGACCGAAGAGGCGTCTACCTCCAGTAGGAAGGGTTTGGAGATGTCTGGACGATGAAGGATGGGAGCTCTGGAGAAGTGAGTTTTGAGAGTGTGAAATGCCTCTACCGTTTCTCGTGTCCATGCTTTGGGATTAGCGCCCTTGCGGGTAAGGGCAATGATGGGTGCTGCCACCGTCGAGAAGTTGGGAATGAACTGTCGATAATAATTGATAAACCCCAAGAATCGCTGGATCGCCTTCAGCGAGCGGGGCTCAGGCCAGTTCATCACTGTCTCCAACTTCCCAGGATCCATTGCTAACCCCTGACTGGACACGATGTACCCCAGGAACGGCAAGGATTCCCGTTCAAAAACGCACTTTTCCAGCTTAGCATATAGCGAATGGGTGCGGAGCCTCTTAAGTACTCGGATGACATCCCTCCGATGGGTGGTAAGATCGGGTGAGAAGATAAGAATGTCATCCAGGTATGCAACCACGGAAAGATACAAATCCCGGAAAATGTCATTCACAAAGTCTTGAAATACGGCGGGGGCATTGCAGAGTCCGAAGGGCATTACTAGATACTCGTAGTGACCGTCCCTGGTGTTAAAGGCGGTCTTCCACTCATCGCCCTTTCGGACTCGCACTAGATTATACGCCCCGCGTAGATCCAGCTTTGTGAAGACCTTTGCCCCGCGGAATCGATCAAATAGCTCAGTAATGAGGGGCAAAGGGTATTTGTTCTTGATTGTGATTGCATTTAATCCCCTGTAATCGATACAGGGGTGCAGATCCCCTTCCTTCTTCTGCACAAAAAAGAACCCTGCACCAGCCGGTGAAATAGACTTGCGAATGAACCCCTTCGCCAGGCTGTCCTGAATATATTTGGACATAGCCTCCGTCTCTGGAGCAGAGAGTGGATACACTCTGCCCCTAGGGGGCTCGGAGCCTGGCTTCAGGTCTATTCGGCAATCATATGGCCGGTGGGGAGGAAGAGTATCTGCGGCCCTTTTTGAAAAGACATCCCTATAGGCCTCATAAGGTGTCGGTAAACCCGGCCCCCCTGTATTCTCTGAGGACCCAACCGACCTAATGGTAGCGGGTGGTTCGGTAGTCACGAGGTGCTCTCTACAGGATCCTGCCCAGGATGAGATCTCCCCTGTTGCCCAGTTGAGTATAGGAGCATGCTGTCTCAACCAGGGAAGGCCCAGTAGGATCTCATCCGTCCCCCCTGGAAGCACCAGGAAGGACACCTGCTCATGGTGTCCCGGTGGTACATCCATCCTGAGAGGGATAGTGATCTGGGTGATAGGATCGAGTAGTATGGACCCGTCGACTACCCGGACCCTGAGTGGCTTGGGCAACAGAACCAGGGGAACTGAGTATCGGGTTGCCAGGGAGGTCGAGATAAAATTGCCTTCAGCGCCTGAGTCCAAGCAAGCCAGGGCAGAGAAGAGAGTAGTGCCGAACTGCAACTGGGCGCTGATAGTCAACCTAGAGGGAGAGGTAGCGTCTAGAGTCCCCCCTCTGATAGAAACTAGACGCTGTCTTTTCCCGACGGTTTGGGACATCGGGTAGCTATGTGTCCCCTCTGCCCACAGGAAAAGCAGATGACACCAGACCGAGAACCTGGGGTAGAGGAGACCGCTTTGGACACCTCCATTGACTCCACGGAGTCGCCTACAGAGCTGGCTGGGAGACCTGTCTGGTGAAAAACGGAAGCCAGACACTTTTTAGGCCTTGAGGACGTGGGTACTGAAGAGACCTCGAGCCTCCGCTCCGCCTGGCGGATGTCTATGCGAGAGGCAACCACAATCAAGGACTCTAAAGTAGCAGGCACCTCACGCGTGGCCAGTGCGTCTTTGACGAACCCCACCAGGCCCTCCCAGAACACAGGGACAAGGACCTTATCCGGCCAGTCCAGCTCTGCGGCAAGTGTCCTAAAGTGTACGGCAAAGTCCCCGACTGAAGCGGACCCTTGCCGAAGTCGTAGGAGGCGCAGCGCGGAGTCGTGGGTGACTTGAGGCCCGAGGAACACCATTCTCATGGCCCCAAGATAGGCTGCTAAGTTATTCACCACCCGATCTCCGCGCTCCCACAACGGCGTGGACCACTTCAGCGCTCTGCCTGTGAGCAGGGACTGGACGAAGGCTACCTTCGCCTTCTCAGTAGCGTAAAGAGTCGTGGACAGCTCTAAGTAGGTGGTGACCTGGTTTATAAAGCCACGGCACTCGGAGCTGTCCCCGCTAAAGCGCTCTGGAAGCGCAAGGCGAGGAGACCTTCCGCCCAATATCACAGCCTGGGTAGCCGCCTGGGTGGCGACTGTCGTCAGAGTAGTCTTGTTGGAGGAAGACTGCTCCACTGCTGCCAATCGTGATTCCAACTGCTGCACATAACGCAGCAACTGCTGCTGCTCTTCAGCCATAGCCAGACCTTTGGCGCGACCGTAATGTTACGAGGGGGACCCGGGGAAGCGTGCCAAGATGGGGAATGGACAGCTTCCGCCGGTCAAGGTCCACTGTGCGGTGTAAGGGACCGCTGCTATGGTGGGTGAAGAGTGAGCGGGTTGCTGCTAGCGATCGTCTGGAATGTCACAGACGATCTATGTACACCGGTCTGCCCTAACCCGTGAGGGTTGTATGGCAGGGATCACACGGCTCGGTGTACCTGTTGCACGGGGAAGCACAGAGGTGCCCACGCACGTGTGCCAGTGGAAGTCACGAGAATATGGCACGAGGGTAGCACAGAGGTGCCCACGCACGTGTGCTTTCAATAACCAGGTGAGTCCGGTGGAGACTCGAGGAGCTCACCTGGAACAGGAACATGGCCTGTCAAAGGAGCTACTGCCGGAGCAGCAAGGCAGGGACACGGCCTGCAAACCAGGTGCTGCCTAAGCAGCAAGGGCCAAGCCCACAGAAGACGATAATGCCTGAGCAGTGGCGTGGCAGCACGCTGCCAGACATCCAAACATAGAAGGACGGTTGCGCGCCGCCATGATGGCAGGAGGAGCTTTTAAGGAGGTGTAGCTCCAGCCAAGGGCGGGCGCGAGGCGGAGATGACGGACTTGACCCAATCAGGATCCACGACATCCCAGCCTGGCCAGTCAGGATTCACCACGTCACCAGCCTTGTCATCAAGCCGTGTGACGTCAGTGGGCGAATCAGGATCCACCAAGCATAGCACATGCTCACCCTCCTGCCTCTGGGAAATAGAGGCGGGATCCTCGGTCTCATAATGTGTAGAGATAACGGGAGTCTCACTGCTTCCCTGAACAGCAAACCTCTGCACATTGCGCAACCTCACAGACCTTCGAGGCTGCTGAGCAGGAGGAGCTGCGGCAGGCAAGGAATGGGAGACCACCTCATCTCTTGCAACAGGAGTACCACTAGGTGTCACTCTCGTGCTGCCTCTCTGAGGAGGTTTCTCCTGCAGTCTGGCAGACCTTCGGCGCTGCTGAGCAGGAGCGCTCGTGGCAGGCAAGGAGACTGTCTCATTCCTTGCCACAGGAGAGCCACGAGGTGTAACAGGTCGCATTTGCGTCACGAAAGTCACTTACGTCACCGATCCAATTCTATTGGCTGTCTCATTTGTGGCGGGCGGGTTCAATGTTGTTGCTGCGTCCTAGTCCTGCTATGGCGTCCAGAAGCAGATCAACATCGTGGGGGGAGGCCGAAGTGAGATACTTGATTAGAATGGTGGACAGCCAGGATTATTACTGTGCAGAACACCAGGATCATCCAGTCCGCCACAAGCAGGCAGTGCTGAGGAGGATCAGTCGGGGCCTGTGCCGAAAATTTGAGGTGCAGCGGTCTAGTACCCAAATCAGAAAAAAACTGGCAGATCTAAGGTACAGGTCAAGCAACCTTATTGCCAGCATCTGCTCACAGATCCAGCACCATCCTGGTGAGTGTTGTTAACGTTGCTTTACACAGTATATGGCGGCTCAGTGGTTAACACAGTATGTAGCGGCTCTGCGGTAAAAGCAGTATATGGCGGCTCAGTGGTTAACACAGTATGTAGCGGCTCGTCGGTAAAAGCAGTATATGGCGGCTCAGTGGTTAACACAGTATGTAGCGGCTCTGCAGTAAAAGCAGTATATGGCGGCTCAGTGGTTAACACAGTATGTAGCGGCTCTGCGGTAAAAGCAGTATATGGTGGCTCAGTGGTTAACACAGTATGTAGCGGCTCGTCGGTAAAAGCAGTATATGGCGGCTCAGTGGTTAACACAGTATGTAGCGGCTCTGCGGTAAAAGCAGTATATGGCGGCTCAGTGGTTAACACAGTATGTAGCGGCTCTGCGGTAAAAGCAGTATATGGCGGCTCAGTGGTTAACACAGTATGTAGCGGATCTGCGGTAAAAGCAGTATATGGCGGCTCAGTGGTTAACACAGTATGTAGCGGCTCGTCGGTAAAAGCAGTATATGGCGGCTCAGTGGTTAACACAGTATGTAGCGGCTCTGCGGTAAAAGCAGTATATGGCGGCTCAGTGGTTAACACAGTATGTAGCGGCTCGTCGGTAAAAGCAGTATATGGCGGCTCAGTGGTTAACACAGTATGTAGCGGCTCGTCGGTAAAAGCTGAATATGGCGGCTCGGGTCCGGCGCTGCGGCTGCTCGGTGGCTCGAGCGGTGGGCCGGATCCGGGGACTCGAGCGGCGCTCCTCGCCAGACAGTGAAAAGGGGGAATTTGATTGTTGGGGATAGTGTCCGTGACGCCACCCACGGTGTGTGGTGAAGGTTGGGCACCACCGCTGCTGATGTCGGGGATCCCGGGAACGGTGTTAGGGAGCAGCTTGGATGTTTTTCCCCCTCCGTGGGTAGGGGTCGGTGGTCCTGGGGCACGGTGGTGTGTGGACGGATGGGCAGGGCCGGTGAGGTGCAGGGCTGCGGGGGCTGCGCGGGGCTGTGCCCGACGGCATGGTAGTACTCACTGCCAATGAACCAGTCAATGATGTTAAACCAAACGGCTTTGTGGACGGTAACCCGCAGCCGGTCACAGTTCTTCTCCCCCAGTCGGGTAGCGGTCCTCTTCCTGCACCTGTGTTTTGTGATGGCTCTAATGATTTCTCACCGGTAGCCCGCTCCACAGCTTTTGGGATGCTGGAGGAGCCCGTTTGCCCGCAAGCGCTGGCCCTTGGGTCTTCAGCTCTTGGCGGTAGCTCTCCACCCGAACGGTTGGACGGTTGCCTTTTATAGCGGGGCTTTTAATGTTAGGGAACCCTTAGGGTCCCGGTCACTGACGGATTTAGCCTTCTACAGCGACTCCAAGCCTGGCTGGGGTCCGTAACCCTGCTTGATGGTGCTGGCTTTCCTCTGCTGCACGTTCGGAACCGGTGTGCCACCGCCCAACCCCGGTCCTCCGTTGTAACTTGGGTCCACCACTCCTGCAGACGGCTACCACCGTCTGCCAACCTTGTTCTCCGTGCCCGGGCTCCAACCCGGACACCTGCAGTAGCTCCGTTCACTTTCAACTCTCCAACTAGACTGACTACTGTTTCCTGCCTCCAGGACTGTGTACTCCTTGGTGGGCGGGGCCAACCGCCTGGCGCCGCCTCCCACCTGGTCTGAACATCAGCCCCTGGAGGGAGGTAACAAGTGTTTGTGTGTGGCTGGTGTGCCTAACTGGGGGTGTGGGGTGTTGTTCTCTGTGACCCCTGGCTTGTCCAGGGCGTCACAGTAGTACTTCACAGTTACCTACGCGTCAAAATATTATAACATTTATTTTATCCAGAGCCGGAGCACCAGCAGGAGCCACCTCCAGAACCAGAGCCACAGCAGTAGCCATCTCCAGAACTAGAGCCCCAGCAGGAGCCACCTCCAGAACCAGAGCCACAGCAGGAGCCATCTCCAGAACTAGAGCCCCAGCAGGAGCCATCTCCAGAACTAGAGCCCCAGCAGGAGCCATCTCCAGAAGCAGAGCCCCAGCAGGAGCCATCTCCAGACCCTGACAACGGTATTTTCTTAAGAAAAAACAAGGGGCTTATTATAACTTGTAAAGGATAGAGCTAGCATGTACTAAAAAGTGTTTTTTTTCTCACCCTAGGATTCGGGTGGAACCTCAGCCCCTCAATACCAGATGAGGAGGAAAACCAAAACCGTAAGTTTGAAATAACAACCATTTACATATAAATTGTATGTATATACATAATTTGCTTTGTAAAGTTGTACCATTCCCTCCATAGAAATCACAACATTAGAAGACCTTTTGGCCTCACAAAGAAGAATAATGGCAGCACAGCGCACACTTGCAGCAGCCGTGAAGCAGCATGGAGTGATGCTCAAAAAGTTTGTGGCATTCCAACACCGCTGAATCAATTATTATTTTTCGTATTTGATTTAAAAAAGTTTTGTTAATAAGTTTAGTTTTTCGCAATAGGCAAGAAAAAAAGTGAATAAAAAGGCTTTCAGGCCTGATTTGGGCTTTCTCCCACCAGAGTGATGTCACTTAGTACGTTTGTCAGGATGGCTGCGTTCGCGTCTGGTCTTGGACCGGGGATGTTGGTGTATTCACTATGTAGTGTTGAATAAATTGACACACAGTCATGCTAAGACATGGTGATGGAGGTAGCTGGTTGTTGATGGATAGGTGAGGTGCAGGGTCGCGGGGCCAGCGCGCAGGGGGTGCCGCACGGCACAATCGTACTCACTCCGCAATAATGTATAATCACCAGCAGCGTATAGCCTGGTGATTACATGGTGGCATGGGCCCCCCCCTTGACGTTATGTTTATAGGTGTTACAGGTTTAGGTTGTGGCATTCAGCGGTGCCAAATTCAGTATGGGGAATGAAGGGTTAATACCCTTCATGTGGTAACACGAGCAGGCTGCTGTGATTGGTCAGCCTGCTGCGTGGTTGTAATGGAAGTAGTTATGGTGGGAATTTATAGGGTTAATCTGCCCCCTGTGAGTAACTCGAGCAGGCTGTGTGATAAAGTCTGTCATTGGTGGACAGAGGTAAATAGGCAGGAGACTTGCCTTTATAAGGAGCCAGCTGTGAGCCAGCTGTGTCACTTTCCAGCTGTGAAGAAAGAAGAATCCAGATGGAGTCCCTCCTGGAGAAGATGATGGCTCGGGTCGGCGCAGCGGACGGCGAAGAGTGGCTGAAGAGGTGTCTGGCGCCGGTGAACGAAGCCGCCGAAGTGGTCCTGGATCCAGCTCCGGATCCCGCCGGTGTTCCTGCGCAGAGGGAAGAGCTTCTGCGGCCCGGAGATGGAGAAGACGTCCGGAGATCCCTGCGGAAGAAGAGGAAGAAGAGCGACGTCTACTCACCGCCTGCATCCTGTTCCCAGCGGTCCGGCGGAGGGAGGAAGAGGTCGGCATCTGCTCGCGGTCGGCGCGGCGCTGAGAGGAAGGCGTCGGAGATATCGCGAGAGGCGGGAGTTCCGGCGAGAGGAGGGTCCGGAGCATCGCGAGACCGCCCAAGAAGCCGAGGAGATTTGGCCGCGTCATCAGGGCGCGACTCCCAGAATGCCCGGCGGGCGATTATCTCGGAAGTCGCCGCCGGGAGTTCCACTCCGGCTGTTGTGGCCGGTTATAGCGGAGATCCTGGGTCGCTGACGGGCCTGTACGCGCCGCCGGCCCCATTGCAAAAGAGCTCGGCTGGGGCTTTGGCGGCGGCGACGCAGGTCTGGAGCTCGACCGAAGAATCCGAAGAGGACGTCGCAGCAAGTGGAGGTCGTCAACCCCTGTACAGCGCGTTGGATGGACCCGGGAGCGGAGGACATGGTGAGAGCCCCCTTGCTGGAGCACGCAATATTAATTGTGTTAAGGATATGGTCATTAGGACTTTGTCCGAGTTGCTTGGGGGCCATGTAGTGCTTCCCTAGGCACCTGTTGCTGAAGTTTCTATTCAGGACAGGTTCCCTGGGGTGGCAGAGTCTCATTTAAAGGAAGCACTGACATGTGATGTTTCCCCTTTGGGTTTTCATCTCAGTGCTTCCATTAAAGAAAAGATTTGGAGACAAGAATATGTAGATATCTTTTCTCTTTTACCGGTTTCTAGGGAACTGCAGCATAAAGTGGAGAAACCTGATGGAAAACAAGAGGTTGAGTCAGAACGAAAGAAAAATTTTAAATCATTTTATTCATGGTTACAGGCTTTCTCCATTTATGCTGCAGTTCTTGGGGAGAAGTTTCCTAAATTATGTAGTGGTTTGTTTCAACACCAAGATTGTATTCTGGAGGCTTATCGTAATTTCGGTGGCTTAGCCTGGCTGAATTACGATGAGTCTTTCAGACAGAAATTGGCGGTTCACCCTGCTGTCAAGTGGGGTGTTAAAGATGTCGGGTTATGGCTGAATTTAATGCTGCCTCAGTGACAGATCCCTCACAGACAGCAGGTGAATGTCAATTCAAAAAGGGGGGTGTGCTTTGCATTCGATGAGTCCTCATGCAAGTGGCAGGGTACCTGTCGCTTTCGCCATGAGTGCTCGTTTTGTGGCGGGGCTCACCCCTTGTTTAAATGTTTTAAAAAGCATGGTCAGTCCACGGTACAGCCATCTGGTGTTAGGGAGCAGTTTTTCAAAGGCTCAGACTCCAGTGAGCCTGGAAGGAATGCTCCCGTGGCTAGACCGTTTTCCAGACAGGCCGAAGGCAGCTCTGGTTCGTAGTGGGTTTCAGGCAGGTTTTCCTGTACCTTCTTTTGAAGGTATAGGTTGTAATGTAACTAAGAATTTACAATCGGTCGATAGCCATAAGAAGGTAGTCAGGTCACATATTGAAAAAGAGCTGTTGTTAGGCAGGGTGTCTGGTCCTTTTGAATTTCCTCCGTTTACAAATTTTAGGATATCACCTTTGGGGGTTGTCCCCAAGAAGGAGGTTAATTCTTTTAGGATCATACATCACCTGTCTTATCCAACAGGTAGCTCACTGAATGATGCTATTGATCCTAATGCATCTTCGGTGAGTTACACATCCTTTGATGAGGCTGTGGATTTGTTACGGAAGTTTGGCCCGGATTGTTTCCTGGCGAAATCTGATATTAAGTCTGCCTTCCGGCTTCTGCCAATTAACCCCTTGGGTTTTAATTCTTTGGGTTTTTGTTTTCAGGGTTCTTTTTATTTTGACAGGTGCCTCCCTATGGGTTTTTCTTTATCATGTTATTATTTTGAGTCATTTTCCACGTTTTTGCATTGGGCAGTTCAAGAGGGGTTTTCAGAGGGGGGTATGTTACATTATTTGGACGATTTCTTATTTGTTGGTAGGTCAGGACGTTGTTTGCAATTACTAAATACATTTTTGGGTTTGATGAAGTTTTTTGGGGTTCCGTTAGCTCATGATAAAACAGTTTTCCCTTGTACAGAGCTTGAGTTTTTAGGGATTGTTTTGGATTCACAAAAAATGGAATTGAGACTCCCTGGCCAGAAGATTATGAAGTTAAAAGGCTGTATTGCGAGTTTTTTAGTGAAGAAAAAGTGTGCCCTGCGAGAGCTCCAATCTCTGCTGGGTGGTTTGAACTTTGCATTAAGAATTTTGCCAATGGGGAGAGTGTTTTCAAGACGTTTGTATGATGCAACTAAGGGTGTTAGGTGTTCAGGTTCACACATTAGAATTTCGTGGGAGATGAGGAAGGATTTAAGAATTTGGTATGAATTTTTAGAAAGTTTTAACGGGATTAGCTGCGTTCAGCAGGATTTTATGTTGTCTCAGGATCTACTTTGGTTTACAGGGGTGTCTAAGGAAGTTGGGTTCGGTACGATTTTTCGTACACACTGGTGCTTTTCTTCATGGCCTTCATCTTGGTTGTCAGAAGGTTTGCTGGAGAAACAGGTGTTATTGGAGCTTTTTCCGGTTTTTGTTTCAGTGCATATTTGGGGTAAGGAACTAGCGAATAGGAGGATTATATTCATATCACATTGTCAAGGTTTGGTTTTTGCTTTAAACACCTTCGTGGTGAAGTGTAGGTTTCTAGGTGGTATATTGCGAAAATTGGTCCTTTTGTGTTTGAGGTGGAATATTTGGTTGAAGGCTCGTTTTGCTCCTGAGTGCAATAATGCTTCCGTTTTTTACCTCTCTTCTCAGCGGTTAGAGGAATTCAGGAAGAGTTCAGGAAAGATGGACCCCCTTTTGACTGCATGCCCGTCCCAGCTATGGGAGGCAATTTTGGATTAGTAGCAGCTTCCATTAAAAATTCTATTGCACCAGGGACTTGGAAGGCATACTCGGCTGCTTGGTTGGCTTGGAATCAATTTTGTGATTCCAGGAATCTGTTTCCCCACAAGTGTGATGTGTCTACAGCACTTGGTTTTTTGAATTTTTATGTTGGTTTAGGTTATCGTTATACCTTTTTGTATAAAACATTTTGTGGAATCTCTTTTTTCTTAAAATTATATGGTGAGGAATCTCTATTAAGCTTATTTGCGGGGGAGTCCAAAATGGCCGCCGATGCAGGAGGATGTATCTGACAGAGCTCTGAGACATCCAGAGACATCTGAGCCCCTGCCCGACTTAGATCCATCTGAAGCCTCCATATACCGTCCCTGAGAGCCAGCGGACCCCAGGAGACGAGTATTGTGGGACAGGACCCTACCTGAATCCCAGCAGACATCATTCTCAAGGGAGGCCTGGGACCATGCTGCAGACGCTGAGACCAGGAGCGCAGTGAAAACCGCCCAGAGGAAGGAGAGTCGACGGGTGAAGAGGGAGCAGAGGCTTGAAAATCCGGGAAGAACACAAGGGAGGAAGGGATACCCAGAAGTCCCAAAGCGGAGGAGAAGCATACACTTACCCGGCCTGGAGGAGGGAGAGACGCTGGAGCGGAGTGGAGCACGAGCCGGACACAGTGAGGGGGAGCCGCCTGGTGACTGTCGGGCCTGAGAGAGAGCCGGCTGGAGGCAGGCAGTGAAGTGACAGGCGAACGGCAAGAGAGAGGAGGCTGGTGAGTGGAAATCCCCTGTGCATAGGGGCGACAACCAGCCGGGTAACTGGCTGGTCCTAGGACGCATACACCCCCTGGCTCTAAAGCCAGTGCCACGCACTAGAGCACCATTACCCACTAGGGCTGTAAATTAACCCTCACCCCCGCAGCATGAGTCGCATTGCTCTGATAAGAAGCACAGGGGCTGCACACTGGTGTGGAGGAGTCTGAGGCTGGTTTCCCTAGAGGGGAGGGAGAAGAGGGAAAGCTAAGAGCTCCAGAGAAGAAAGTAAGCCCTGAGATCTGATAACATCCAGTGCCCTTATAACATCTGAAGAGTTAACCCTTGACTCAAGTCTGATCCTGTGGCAGTACAGGGAGAGGGGTACTACGGTTCCCTCCTCCATGATATAAGTAAAGAAGGGAGAAGGAAGAAAATTCGGGGCAGTGCTGCAGAATTGTCTTTTCAGAGCCTGCCTTTTCTCTATATAGAAAAATCCCTCACTTTCTGCACTGTACTCTGCTGCCATCTTGTGGACATTGGAATAATAGCTTGCTGCAAAGAGATTTTCACTGAACGGAGCCATGAAAGAGATGTACACCCCTGTATAATGTCTGAGTAGAGGGGGGCTTGTCTTACCGCCCAGATAGAGGACATAAGTGAACAACTATAACTTTAACGGTCTTACATCTATAAACAATATTGAAAGGCGACATAATATATTGTACAGACCAGGTGACGATCTGGCTGGGGTGAGGAGGAGAAGAGGTCCAAGCTGGTCATATAGATTGAAAGGGGGGCAGTCGTTTGTGACCCCTCTAGACAAGTTTCTTACTAAAAGAGACTGTGCTGTGAGTGATCCCATGCCACCAAAGTCACAACAACAATCAACCCATAAAAGCAATCAAGCGAAAAATAAAACTACGCGGTCGGGTTCCGTGGATATGGACCTAGACTCTACGCCTTCGCTGTCTGCTTTGGTGTCTCAACAGGAAGACGGAGGAGGGTCACGCGACTCCCTATCAGAATCTGAGCCGGGAGATATGGAACACCATTTTGACCACAGAAAATTAAAAAAGTATCTGGATCTCCTTCCTAACAAGGAAGACTTCAGATCCCTGATCTCGGAAGTAAAAGAAACCTGTAAGTCAGAGATTAACTCAATCCGCCAAGATGTTGGGCTGCTAGCAGATAGAGTGGACTCGGTGGAAAGGGATCACGATACCACTAGACAGTACATTATCAAATTACAAAAGAACGTGACCTCTTATGCTCGGGCTCTGAGTGAAACTAACAAACATCTGGAGGACCTAGACAACAGAGGGCGCCGTAATAATATCCGAGTGAGAGGCGTCCCTGAGGCTACAGGTAATGAAGACGTCCATGCCATACTTGAAACCATATTCAACACTGTACTGGAGCGCCCTACAACTCAAAGGATAAAATTGGACAGAGCACATAGAGCATTACGCCCCAGGGGGCCTCAAAATTACTCTCGTGACATTATTTGCTGTGTCCATGACTTCCAACTAAAAGAGTCTATCATGGCCAAAGCCCGCACTTCGGAGGGAATTGAATATAAAGGGACTCGGATCCAGTTATTCCCTGATCTATCTTGGATCACCTTACAGAAAAGGAGACATCTGCAGCCACTACTTGCATCTCTAAAAGATAAGGGCATCCGATACTGCTGGGGGTTCCCGTTTGCCCTCATAGCCTCAAAAGATGGTCGTACGGCTGTGCTACGCTCTACTCAGGACCTCCCAGCCTTCTGCACTGACCTGGGAATCCCTTCGCCCTCCCTGGTAGACTGGGAATTAGAGATGCCATCCAATCCACCCCGTCCGATCTGGCAACAAGTGGACTCTAAGGGGGGTTCTCCCTCATCACGGCCTAAGGCACGACCGGCTCCGACCTGAGACGACAATTTTATTTTTTCTTTCTTCTAGGAACAGGAGCCTTGAGTTTGAGTCTCTGGTTTCAGGCTGTAGTCCCCCCCTTGGGGGGTGGCTTCATGCCCTCCCCGATTTATTATAAGGACTTTGGTTGGTCTTTTCTTTCATAACTAGTTGTTCACTTTCTTTTTTCTTTTCTGATATTGATATATCTGGTTACGATTCCTCATATCATTTGCATTGGTTTGCTTCTAGGGTGGTGGGAACCGAATGCTCCCCTCTCTTAGATGTTTAGAATCTAGCTTTAGACACTGACTGTGATAGCAGTGTGTCCATAGCCACAAACTCCCTTTAAGGGTTAGAGTTACCCTGGTTCCTCCTACGGAAGAGTTGGTATAGGAGGTTAGGGTTTAGATATTGGTAAAGTTTTTTAAATTATGCCAATTTTTTCTTCTTTGACCCTGACCGGGGAGGACGGAAGCGGAGGTGAAGGCTTTTGCCTGTGGCTTCACTCCTCACCGGTAACATTTATGACATGTAAATGTTATGCTTTATATGTTATGTGTTTTGTCATTGTCTTTTACCATTCCTTATGTGTTTACCCTGATTGTGGTGAGGGAATCTTTTGTACCCCATTGAGAGCCATCCATCATGGGCCGTCAGGCAAGTTTGAGATGGGCAATACCCGGTTAGCCTTTGTATGTAATGCTAATTTTGCTTTATACCACTATAACTTAAAATATGGTTAAAATTTTAACACTAAATGTTAAGGGTTTAAACTCAAACATTAAGAGGCGAATGGCACTAGGTGAGATGCGGACCCAGCGAGCTGATGTGGTTTTCTTGCAGGAAACGCACTTGAATCTCAACGGGAACTGCAATTTCGCCAAACACCTTTACCCTACGATTTTTTTAGCCTCTCAGGAAAGGAAAAAAGCTGGTGTGGCGATCTTGATATCAAGGACATGTCCCATTCAAGTTACTACCTCCCTGGCAGACCCACAGGGTAGATACCTTATCCTACAAGGGACATATAAGGAAGTTCCAATCCTTTTGTGTAACATTTATGCCCCTAACACCTCCCAGATCCTTTTTTTGAACTGGGTATTCCTCAAATTAACACGCCTTCCCCCCTCAGTGTGGATAGTGGGTGGAGATTTTAACACTATTTTCTCTGACTCTTTAGACAGGTTGACCATTAACAATCAATTGTCGAGCCCGTCTCAACGTAAATTGACAGCTGCCTTTCGAAGACTGATCCGCAGGTTTGCCTTATTTGATTTGTGGCGAGTTAAGCATCCCTCAGAAAGAACATTTACTTTCTACTCTCCCCCTCATGGTACACACACCAGGATCAATTTCTTCTTTGGCAACATTCAGGCCCTTAGATGGACGAGCAAAGTGGATATTGGTGCAATAACGTGGTCAGACCACGCGCCAATGACTCTCACCCTAGATCAGACAACCCAACGAACAAGAGTCTGCCACTGGAGGCTCAATGAGTCCCTCCTCAAGAGAACTTCCTACAGAGACAAACTGGAAGCAGGATTGATGGAATACTTTGAGAACAATGAGGGGTCAGTGCCCAATTTTTCTACTATCTGGGAAGCCCATAAGGCCGTCTTTAGAGGGCAATGCATAGCTTTAAGCTCCCGCATCAAAAAAGATAGACTATATCAGAGAGATCAGCTCCTTAAAAGTCTCAGAGACTTAGAAAATAGGATGACCCTTAACCCATCAATACGTACCCTTAGAGGTATAGTAAAGACTCGTGCCCAACTGAAGGACCTAGAGGTCAATATAACAGAAAAATTACTACTCTATAGCAGGCATAAATACTATGACAAAGGAAATAAATCTCACTCTCTTTTAGCCCGCCAACTTAGGGAGGAGAGGGGGAACTCATCCGTTTATGCCTTGAGAGATTCGGGAGGGAATACGTTATATGACCCCACTAAAGTTGCAAAGATTTTTCAGGATTATTTGTCAAGATTGTATTCTTTGCCCAGCACCCTTCCTACAGACCCAAGAAAACAGAGGGAGCTAATCCACTCCTTTCTTGAGCAGTGTAAGCTGCCTACCCTTACTAAGAACGCTGTAAACACACTGAATAAAGAAAACACGTGTGAAGAGGTAGGAGAGGTGCTTAAATTACTTCCTAATGGAAAATCACCGGGTCCAGACGGCCTGACATACTTCTACTACAAGGCATTTGCGGATCGACTTACCCCCTATTTAGTTAAATTATTTAATAGCTTCCTCACGGGCTCCCCTATACCCACAAGTATGTTACATTCATATATTACGCTTATACCCAAACCTGGGAAGGATGCTATGGAATGTGCCAACTATAGGCCCATAGCACTCCTTAACCCCTTCACGACCGCAGGCCGTAAAATTACGTCCTATTTTAACGTGACTTAACGACCAGGGACGTAATTTTACGGCCTAAACTTCATTTGATTGCCGTCGCCATAGCAACGGCTTTCAAATGATGTCCCCTGCTGTTTCTTACAGCAGGGGACCTTTGCTTGACCCCAGGGGGGGCGGCATCGCCACCTCCTATCGACGATCGATGTGATTGGCTGTTCAAATCTGAACCGCCAACCACATCGATCGCACTAATTTCGGCAAAAATAATGCCCGAATTAGTGCGATCCTGTGAGATCCAGCTATGACATGCCGCAGCTGCTGCAGCATATCATAGGTGGACCTCAAACATGCCGCCCCCAGCCCCTGCAGCACTGATTGGAGCGATCGTGCTATGACGCGCAATCGCTCCAATCAGTGTGCAGTGGGGCGGTCTGATCTGCCGGTGGCCGCCCTCCCCAGGCCTGTGCTGGCCTGCGAGCCCTCCCCCAACATGTCGGCAGCGTGCAGTGGCTGGTACTTGTGGTACCACGCCACCGCCGCTGCTGCCGCCGCCGCCGCCGCCGCTGCTGCACGTGAGTACTGTGCTCACTTTGCAGCCCGTGCGCGCTCCCGTGGTGCCCCTGCACGCTGCCGTGATAGCCCCTGCCGTGCCCCCCCCGCGATCTGCTCCCCCCAACCCCCCCCCCGCCCCCGACATCCCGATCTGCTCCCCCCGCTTTCTGACTGCCTCCCCCATTATCTCTGTTCTGCTTCTGCAGCTCCCTCTCCGGTCTCCCCCTCTGCTCTCAGCCCCCCCTCTGCTCTCAGCCCCCCCTCTGCTCTCAGCCCCCCCTCTGCTCTCACCCCCCCCTGTCCCCCTCTGCTCTCCCCCGACGTCCTCTTACCTGTCTTCACCGGCCTGATCACATCTACGTCCATCGCTGGGTCCTTCCTGGGCATTCTGCTGATCTGCCTGCTGCTCCTGTAAAGCTGTCCATCTCTCTGCCATCTGTTCCTCTGCAGCTCTTCTGGTCAGTGTTCCTCCTGCTAGTCCTCTGGGTACTGTGAGTATAACTTTTTTTTTTTTCCGTATCCCCTGTCCATTTTTACACCTCATCCGTCCGTGCGTCCCGCCAAGCGCTGATCAGGAATGCAGATAACGGATCGGCATCCCTGCTCAATTTTTGGCGTGACTTTTTTCCGTATCCCCGACGCTTTTTGTATCGCATCCGTCCGTGCGTCCCGCCAAGCGCTGATCAGGGATGCACATAACGGATCGGCATCCATGGTCAATTTTTGGCGTGACTTTTTTCCGTATTCACGACGCTTTTTGTATCACATCCGTCCGTGCGTCCCGCCGAGCGCTGATTAGGGATGCAGATAACTGATCGGCATCCCTGCTCAATTTTTGGCGTGACTTTTTTCCGTATTTGCGACGCTTTTTGTATCGCATCCGTCCGTGCATCCCGCCAAGCGCTGATCAGGGATGCACATAACGTATCTGCATCCATGGTCAATTTTTGGCGTGACTTTTTTTTTTACGTATCCCCGACGCTTTTTTTTATCGCATCCGACCGTGCGTCCTGCAGCGGCCGATCAGTGCACTGCGTCTGTGCGTTTGAAAAGTCAAATGGCGCTCCTTCTCTTCTGAGCCCCGCCATGTGCTCAAACAATTACTTTCCACCACATATGAGGTATCTGCGTACTCAGGAGAAATTGCACAATACGTTTTATGGTGCATTTTTTCCTGTTACCCTTGTGAAAAAAAAGCTACCTAGTTGAAGCAACCGTTTTGTGGTAAAAAAAAAAAAAATTCTTTTCACGGCTCAACGCTATAAACTTCTGTGAAGCCCCCAGGTGTTCAAAGTGCTCACCAAACATCTAGAAAAATTATTTGAGGGCTCTAGTTTCCAAAATGGTGTCACTTGTGGGGGAGCTCCACTGTTTAGGCACCATAGGGGGTCTCCAAACGTGACATGGCGTCCGCTAATGATTCCAACCAATTTTGCTGTCAAATGGCGCTCCTTCTCTTCTGAACCCCGCCATGCGCCCAAACAATTACTTTCCACCACATATGAGGTATCTGCGTACTCAGGAGAAAATGCACAATACATTTTATGGTGCATTTTTTCCTGATAGCCTTGTGAAAAAAAAAGCTACCTAGTTGAAGCAACCGTTTTGTGGTAAAAAAAATTTTTTTTCTTTTCACGGCTCAACGCTATAAACTTCTGTGAAGCCCCCAGGTGTTCAAAGTGCTCACCAAACATCTAGAACAATTATTTGAAGGCTCTAGTTTCCAAAATGGGGTCACTTGTGGGGGAGCTCCATTGTTTAGGCACCTCAGGGGGTCTTCAAACCCGACATGGCGTCCGCTAATGAGTGCAGCTAATTTTGCGTTCAAAAATTCAAATGGCGCTCCTTCCCTTCCGAGCTCTGCCGTGCGCCCAAACAATTGATTTTTACCACATATGGGGTATCAGCGTACTCAGGAGAACATACACAATACATTGTATTGTGTACTTTCTCTTTTCTCCCTTGTAAAAATGAAAATTTTATGGCTAAAGTAACATTTTTGTGTTAAAAAGTAAAATTTTCATTTTTTCCTTCCACATTGCTTTGGTTCCTGTGAAGCACCTAAAGGGTTAATAAACTTATTGGATGTGGTTTTGAGCAGTGTGAGGGGTGCAGTTTTTAGAATGGGGTCACTTTTGGGTATTTTCTGTCACCTAGGCCTCTCAAAGTCACCTCAAATGTAATGTGGTCCCTAAAAAAAATTATTTTGTAAATTTTGTTGGAAAAATGAGAATTTGCTGATGACCTTTGACCCCTTCTAACTTCCTAACGGAAAAAAAATTTGTTTCGAAAATTGCGCTGATGTAAAGTACACAAGTGGGAAATGTTATTTAGTAACTATTTTGTGTGACATATCTCTCAGATTTATGGGCATAAATTTTCAAAGTTTGAAAATTGCGAAATTTTCAAAATTTTCGCCAAATTTCCTAAATTTTCACAAATAAACGCAAAAAATATCGGCCTAAATTTACAACTGACATGAAGTACAATATGTCACGAAAAAACAATCTCAGAATCGCCAGGATCCGTTGAAGCGTTCCAGAGTTATAACCTGTCAAAGTGACACTGGTCAGAATTGCAAAAAATGGCCCGGTCATTAGGGTGTTTTAGTGGCCGGGGATGAAGGGGTTAATGCTGATTTGAAAATCTTCACTAAACTACTAGCTCTACGCCTTTCAGTTCTACTTCCTCACCTAATACATAAAGACCAGGTGGGTTTTGTCCCATGTAGACAGGGAGGGGACAATACTAGGAAGATCATTGACTTAGTAGAGGTTGTTAATAAGACAGAGAGTGAAGCACTCCTTCTTAGTTTGGATGCGGAGAAGGCGTTTGACCGTCTGGGGTGGCCATTCATGTTCGAAACATTGCATCAATTTGGAATTTCAGGTCCATTTATTACTGCCCTGAAAAGTCTATATTCATGCCCCTCAGCTTCGGTCAAGCTTCCTTATGCCACATCTCAACCATTTCAAATACACAACGGCACTCGTCAGGGATGCCCTTTGTCCCCCCTTCTCTTTGTCATGTGTATTGAACCATTGGCTGCTGCTATTCGCAATGACCCTAATATACATGGAGTAATGGTACGAGATAAGGAGTTTAAGCTATCTCAATATGCGGATGATGTCCTATTGATCTTGTCCCAACCACATATCACCCTCCCGAATTTGCATTCCTTGTTACTACAATTTGGAAGGTTGTCAGGGTATAAGGTCAATCAGAACAAAACGGAAGCTCTGCCTCTTAATATTCCACAGGTGCGGGTCAACTCCTTACAGGGAAACTACAACTATAAATGGAAAAATATATCCTTGACATACCTTGGGATACAATTAACATCTAAGTATAAGCTCTTGTACCAGCAGAACTATCCTAGTTTATTTACTGAGATAAAAAGGCTCCTGCTCAATTGGAACAAGCTCCCATTGTCTCTGTTTGGAAGAATCTCTGCAGTCAAAATGTCTGTTCTGCCAAAGCTCCTTTACCTGTTTGAGACCCTTCCGGTGTGTGTACCATACAAAGAATTGCGCAACATTCAGTCTAGTATACTTCAATTTGTTTGGGCCCATAAGAGACATAGAATCAAGAAAACAACATTATTTGACAGTAAACTGAGAGGAGGCCTGGGGGTCCCTGATTTTACTAAGTACTATTGGGCAGTACACTTACGTCACATCCCTGCATGGTCTAATCGCAGTGCCTTCTCTAGATGGATGGAAATAGAGAAGTTATGGCTAGCCCCAATACACCCTAACTCCTACCTTTGGGGCACCTCATCTAATAAGCCTGACCCAAATACTCTGGGCCCTATAGCCTTTACGAAGAGGATATGGGACTGTTGTGTCAAGAAGTTTCCACTTAAATCTGAACACTCTCCATTGACTTCTTTTCTTTTTAATCCCAGAATGCCGGACGGTGTGCAGGGTACAGCGACTAAAACGTGGTTTGACAGGAAACTCTTTTGCTTTGCTGACATAGTAGACGCACGTTCCAGAGTCCTTCTCCCCTACGCCACCATAGCTGCTAAATTTAATCTCCCAGGCAATTCCCAATATCGGTATTTACAAGTTAGACACC
The DNA here is from genome assembly GCF_048569485.1 of Anomaloglossus baeobatrachus. Lineage (NCBI taxonomy): Eukaryota > Metazoa > Chordata > Amphibia > Anura > Aromobatidae > Anomaloglossus > Anomaloglossus baeobatrachus. Next base: position 762,035,066 of record NC_134354.1, read on the forward strand.
TGATGCATTCCCTTTTTACCTCATTAGAAGTCTCTATCCCTACACTTTTTGAGAGATTGTGCAGAGCTGGGGCCTCTACTAAAGGCCTCATCTCAGATATATATCGTATTTTAATGGCTCCGTGCCCAGAAGACAAGCCAAAGCATACATATATGAGGAAATGGGAAGATTTCCTTGGTGAGTCCATTCCCTTGTGTACGTGGAAGTGGATCTGGGATACGGCCTCTAAGACATCTTCATGCTATGTCTATAAGGAAAATCAGTATAAATTACTTATGTATTGGTATCACACCCCATCACTACTACATAAACTAAACCCAGCTATACCTGACAATTGTTGGAGGTGTGGAGCCACAGGAGGAGACATACCGCACATATTCTGGGTATGCCCCAATATCCAGTGTTTCTGGAGGTTGGTGCAATCTCTTATTTATAAAGTAACTAACCTTCGGATTCCCCTGGATCCTAAATTCTATTTATTAAATATACCACTTGCTCAGCTGGGGAAAAGAGTGAAGCGGTTACTATTACACATGACCACAGCAGCTAGATGTCTAATTGCCCGTAACTGGAGGTTGGCCCATCCACCCTCACTTACAGATCTCCAATCTCGGATCCAAGATGTGAGAAGGATGGAGTATTTATCTGCCCTGTCAAATAACACAGTAGATCTTTTTGAGAGTGTTTGGTCACTTTGGGATACTTATTGGGCCAACAAAGAATAACAGTGAAGTACGGCCTTGATGGAAGCCTGATATGCTCACCCTCCCCAATCCATCCCCCCTCCCTTACGTTTCCCTGTCTAGTATTGTATTGTTCGTCTTGTCATATTCCCTGTTTTCAGTGTATTAGTGGATAATATGGATACTGATTTCTGGTTTACAGTTATTAACAAGCTTGTGAGACATATCCATGCATCCATGTATTTTTTTTTTGTATCTGTTCTAAAAACTTAATAAAACATTCAGTTATAAAAAAAAAAAGCTTATTTGCGGTTCGGCAGGCGCTAAAGGGTTGTAAAAAAGGTTGTGTTGTGCCTGATCGCCGCAGGCCTATATCCGTGAATCTATTAGAAAGGTTATGGTTTATGTTGAGTGAAGTTTGTTTTAATAATTTTGAGTTATGTTTATTTCGTGCAGCTTTTGTGATTTGTTTCTTCGCAGCACTCAGGATTAGTGAGTTGTTGTCCCATAGTCGGTGCAACACCTCGGGTTTATATAGGAAGGATGTTAATGTATCTGACTCTGGTGCTGTGTTACTTATTAGTAGGTCAAAAATGGACCAACTTGGTAAAGGGTGTTCTGTGAAGTTGCGCCCTTTACGGGGTTCATGTATATGCCCCGTCACCAATTTATGTCAATGGCTTACTGTACGGGGGGATACCCCGGGTTTGTTGTTTTTACATGTAGACGGTTCTCCTGCCACTAAGTTTCAATTTAATGCAATATGTGATGTTTTATTAGTTGGGGAAAAATCGCCCAACTATGTTGGGTGGATTGTGGTTTTATAAGTGGTTAATTGTACTTTATGGTGGTATTTATGAAATTTTATGGTTATTTATTTTTAATAATATGGTATTTTAATTTATCAAGTTACCAATAATAAAACACCATGGCCATTTTAGTCCAAATGTCATGTGTCTGAGTATTTATTTCTTTATTAATGGTAAATTAATTAGTTATAGTGGGCTTTATGCTACCATGATGATACATTCTCCCGTGCAAACGGCTGGATAGACGGGATTCCTGTGTAATTCCTGTGACGGCCGGGCTAGTCCAGGGCGCCACACGTGCATGGGCCCATATTAGTGAAAGAATTACAAACAAACCTTTTGCAAAGTAAAACGTACATTTTATTAGACAAATTAAAACATGAAATTAAAGTAGTGTTAAAATAATCTGATGCTGCCAAGTAACAGCACCAGGACTGTTAAAATATTGGCAGTAGTTTTCTCGGCAGGCCTTTCCATCATCCGGGTTTCTGCCAGGCGCCAATGGTTGAAGGCCTGCGATTGCGGGATTGTCTGAATGCCATTCCCCGAGCACCACTTCACCATTTGTTACGTCCACAGAGTCCATGAATGCAGGCGGACTATACGCAAGTGCATCGCGCCGGCGAAGGAAGTTGTGAAGCACACAACAGGCTAAAACAACTGCGTCAATCGATTCAAGCTTCATGTTAATCGGCGTGTGAAAAACTCTAAAGCGATTCGACATGATACCGAAGGCATTTTCTACAACCCTGCGTGCCCGTGACAACCGGTAATTGAAAATTCTTCTTTCTGGCGTTAGAGTTTTCTGGGGGAATGGTTTGATAAGATTGGGATGAAGCGGGAAGGCTTCATCGCCCACAAATACAAAATTTAGGTTTCCGGTAGTGTCAACGTTGGGAGGCAAGTTCAGTTCACCGTTCTGCAAAAGTTCACCAAACTTTGTGTGCTCCAAAACCCCGCCGTCGGAAACCCTGCCGTTCATGCCAACATCTACATAGATAAATTCATAATTGGCGTTAACAAGGGCCATCAGGACGAGGCTGAAATAGCCCTTATAATTATAGAAATAGGACCCACTGATCCATGGTTGAGTGATCCGCACATGTTTTCCGTCCAAAGCCCCGCCACAGTTAGGGAACTGCCACAACTGATCAAAATCGGAGGCAATCCTTTTCCATTCTTCCTCCGTTTTGGGAAATTCAATGTAGCTATGTAGACTCTGGAAAATTCATCGACATGTCTCGGGAATTAGAACACTGAGCAGTGGCCTTGAAATTGCAGACGAAAAATGCAAGTCCTGCAGGGAGCGTCCGGTGGCCAGGAATCGCAGCGTGACTGCCAATCTTTCATCGGCCGCGACGGCAGAACGCATCGCTGTATTTTGGCGCCAAATAAGAGGTGTAATTTTATCTAGTAACAGTTGGAATGATTCCTCTGACATCCGCAGAGTTTCGGAAATCCTGAGGATTGTTCTCCTGCAGCTCTCTTACAAGTTGCATGTGGGAAAATTTGGATCTTTTCTGCAGCCACTGTTTGGTCCACATGCGCCGCTTTCGTTTGGAACGCCTCTGTTCCTCATCTTGTAGCCGAGCTGCCTCAACCAGCAATGCAGCACACACCACACGTTCCGGGTTGTTCATGATGTCCAAACTGCAAAAATTAAATGTAAAAATGAGAGACATGTAGAAGAACAGCACTATAAATGATACTATAGGTCTTGGCACATGAAACCCACATAAAATGGCCGCTCCCCTAAAATAGCCGCCCACATGAAATGATCGCCCACATGACACGCCCGCTTAAAAATCCAAGTTCACCTATTTTATCTGTGGCAGTAGCAGAGATAAAAAATGGCCACTGATGCATGTATGAGGTCATATCATCTTTATACTATCAGAAGAAAGGCACTATTAATGATACTATAGGTCTTGGCACATGAAACCCACATAAAATGTCCGCTCCCCTAAAATGTCCGCCCACAGGAAATGTCCGCCCACATGACACCCCCGCTTAAAAGTCCAAGTTCACCTATTTTATCAGTGTCAGTAGCAGAGATACAAAATGGCCACTGATGCATGTATGAGGACATATAGAAGAACGCCACTATAACACATGCAAGTATGAACACGTATAGTATAGCGCCCCTGTTAATGATACTTTAGGTGTCAAAAAAAAGGTTGAAATACTGTAATAAAATAATTAAAAATAAATCCTTGCCCTATAAATTAAAATGGGAGTATGTTAGAGACCTCCAAAAGAAGCTTACCGTGTCCAAGGAATACAGCTGTCTGAAGAATAAACTCCGGGTGGAGTCGCTACTGCGATCCCAAAAACACCACGCAACCAAGACCAGACGAACCGGGGACAGATGAATCCGGTGAGATCGCAACTGCGATCCAAAACTCGCCACGGAGAAGAAACGAACCAGGCAGGGACGAAAGAATCCGGGTGGAGTCGCAGCTACGATGCTGAAAGCAAGATGCCAGCAGGAACAAAGGATGACTGAAGTTCTGTTTGTCGCCTTTATTGAATCGGGTGGAGTCACAACTACAATCCGAAAGGTAAACAAACACGTCCAATCGACACGCAGTAGCGGCAACCAATCGCAACAGAGGGGGCGCGGAAAAGGGATGATGAAGTTGTCACCGTTATTGAAACCGGGTGGAGTCTCAACTACGATCCAAATCACAACGCATTACCGGCCCCTAATCTAAACTACAGGGTTTGGAAAAGGTGACGCACAATGCACGCCTACAAAACATGACAGCACAGTAGTTACCACACTACATGACAGCACATCAGTTAGCACACTACATGGCGGCACATTGCTTTTCAAAAGACATGACAGCACATCTGTTAGCACACTACATGACAGCACAACAGTTAGCACACTGTATGGCGGCACACTGCTTTTTAAAAAAACATGACAGCACATCAGTTTGCACACTACATCACAGCACATCAGTTTGCACACTACATGACAGCACATCAGTTCGCACACTACATGGCGGCACATAACATTGCTTTTCAAAAGACACGGCAGCACAATAGTTGGCACACTACATGGCGGCACAACAGTTAGCACACTACATGGCGCAGCATTGCTTTGCAAAAAACATGGCAGCACATTATTTGGGACACTATATGGGCAGCTAAAAACATTGCAGTACATCAGTTAGCATAGTACATGGCAACACTTTAGTTAGCACAATACATTTCACCTTTATTTAATCCGGGCTAAAACTATGATACGGGTGGAGTCACAACTACGATCCGGGTGGAGTCACAACTACGAACCCAACTACAACGCATTAGCGGCCACCAATCAGAACTGAAGGGTGTGGAAAAGGTGACCGATAATGCACGCCTATTGTGTCTGAGTTCCTTGTCATCATTGAGGTCGTTTGTAGGTGTCACACACAGCTATGTGTCCTGCCCAGCAGGACATCGCCTTTGAAGAAATGGCCTGGACCATTCAGCTACGATTAGCGACCTCACAGCAGGGGCCTGATCGCTAGTAGGTGTCACACATAACGAGATCGCTAGGGAGATCGCAACTGCGTCACCAAAACCGTGAGTCAGCAGCGATTTCGCTAGCGATCTCGTTATGTGTGACGGTACCTTAAGACAAGCGGGGTTAGGTTAAATACTTTACGCGAGCAAATGACATTGTTATCTGTTAAATCAGAAGAGACATTATCAGCGCATGTAAATGAAGACACGTTAGATGTGACAAGTTCAGACTTGGGAGCTGGAGCTGTTAATCCCTCCAGGAGACTTGCTTGCGTTTCCCCGGAGTAGTTTTTTTTCCTATATCTCCGTCTACCTCCTCTCCTTGTGGGTCTCCTAAAGGGAGATTGTTAGAGGTAGAAGCTCGCATATCTACAGGTGTTTTTGATTTCTTTTTTGGTATCGGATCTTCAGCTCCACTGGAGTCGGAGTCTGTCGTCCAAGCGCCTTTTTTGGTAGATTTAAATGTACTTCTTTTTTGATATTTCTGATGAAATCTTCTGTTAGGTACAGAGGATTTTTTCCAAGAAAAAATCTGATTGTTTTCGTAATTTAACTTGTCTCTAAAAATTTTTTCTTTTTTATTTTCTTTAATCAAGGTTTGAAAAGGCAAAAGTTTTTTATCTAGTTTTGATAAGAAGGTATGCCATGCCTCCTTTGAAATGCGACTCTCCATTTCATTCCTTAAGGGTACTTTACATGCTGCGACATCGCTAGCGATCTCGTTGGCGATGTGAAATTCTAGATCGCAAGTGCGATCTTTCGAGATCGCACATGCGTAAAATGACCTATGTGCGATCTCGAAAGATCGCACTTGCGATCTGGAATTTCACATCGCCAACGAGATCGCTAGCGATGTCGCAGCATGTAAAGTACCCTTAAGACTGAGGAGTTCACTGGTTATTTTTGCATGTTCCTCCTCATTCTTTTTAAGTACAATGCCAAGGAAACACATGGAGCACTCATGTTGTGCATTTTCCCACTCTTTTTTGAATAGTAAATCATCCTGGTAAAAGGAAATATTCTTAAGGATGCGTAGACCCCTGGGGACCCAATCACAGTCCTGATAGGATTTTAACGACTGTACAGTCCAGAAAAGGCTGGTTTCCCTCTCAGCCAAATTATAAATCTTTTGTTCTAAACTTTTGGTGCCCATGATTTCTATGTTCACTTTCTCATTACAGCTGGAAAAGAACGTGGCAGCGTCCTCCCTCCCTGCCAGTACACCACATTTGTGCCTGACTCTTGTGTGATTGCATATTTCCCCTGATCTATGAGGACTTTATGAGCAATGCTAAACAACCTTTCACATGACGCATTGCTGTGGGGAATAAGAAGAAGAAATTTCACTAGCCTAAATAACACACTGTATTGATATTGCCCAGTTACCGGATCCTTGATTTGTGAAAACTGATGCCAAAACTCATCAATTCTGATGCTTCCCTTCACTAAAACATCACTGCTTTTATAGTCTCTGAACTCATTCAGCAGTTTGTTCATTATTTGTGAACCTGTTCACTGCAGTCTAGATGTCCTCAATACTTGATGACACCCGCACATCTGGATTTAGAAAAGAAAGACTTTTAAAGGCAACCAACCAACAGTTATTTTTTTCCCAATAAGTTGGAGGCAGTATCATAATGCCCTAGGATGATGATTAAAATGATACCATTAGTTGAAAAATCTGAGGCTTGATTACATAATTTCTGAAAGTTTAAACAAAGATTATTCTGCAATTTGTGCAGTGGCTTAAACTCTTCACGACACATGATGTACTGGGTACGTCATGGATCGTGTCACTGTAATGCCCGCGAGCTGCCGTGGGCAGTCCGCGGTGATCTGCGCACATGTCAGCTGATTTCAACTGACGTGTGCCTGCCAGGCACGAGTGGAATTGCGTTCCACCCGCGCCTATTAACCCCTTACATCTCGCTGTAAAAATATGACAGCGAGATGTAACAGCGCGCTGGGGTAAGCATAACTTACCCAGCGCCATCGGAAGTCACGTGACGTGATCACGTGAATTCCGGTGATTGCCATGGTAGCACAGGGTCATGTGATGACACTTGTAACTATCATGAGTCACTTTCTCTCACTGCCGGCAGACTGCTGTGTGTGAGAGTAAAGCAGCTTTTCTCCAGATCTCAGCTGCGTAGCTGTGATCTGGAGAAATGGAAGAGCGATCAGACTGCTGATCGTTATAGTTCTCTAGGGGGCTACTGAAATTAAAAAAAGTTTTAAAAAATTAAAAAAACAAAAAAAATCCCTAAAAGTTGTTATCACCCCCATTCGGCCCACTGAAAATTAAAGGGTTAAAAAATATACATATATTTGGTATTGCCGCGTTCAGAAACGCTCGATCTATCAAGATATTAAATCAATTAATCTGATCGGTAAACAGCGTAGTGGCAAAGAAATTCCAAACGACAAAATTAAATTTTTTGGTTGTCGCAAATTTTGCGCAAAATTCAATAACAGGCAATAAAAACGTAGAATCTGCTCTACAAAAATAGTACAGTTAAATATGATAGCTGTAGACGCAAAAAATAAGCTGTCACTGAGCTATCGATCTTGAAAAATGAGAACACTATGGGTTTCAGAAAATGGCGCAAAAAGTGCGCCATTTTTTTTGAGCAAACTTCTAATTTTTTTAACCCTTTAGATAAAAGTAAACCTTTTATTGTAATGTAAAGAGAGGGAGGGGAGCTCACCAGTCCATAGGATTGCCAGCTATAGAATTCATTAGGGCGGGTGCAAGTACGTATTCCAGCACTGATGGTGTGCAGCAGGAAATAGAAGGTAGAAGGAAAATTAGCACAACCGTCCAATTATAAAAAGTCTTCCTTTATTCTTGCAAACTAATTTTTTTTTCCAAATATGTTGATAAAACAACAGAAATGAATCCATGCCTGCAGTCAAAAGTAGGACACGTATCTAGGAGTTGCCCTTAGCCACTGGCTACGACTAAGGGCAACTCCCCGAAATGCGTCAGACTTTTTTCTGCAGGCATGGATCCATTTCTGTTGTTTTATCAACATATTTGAACAAATTTTTTAATATGCACGAATATAGGAAGACTTTTTATAATTGGACGGTGGTGCTAATTTTCCATCTACCTTCTAAAAGTAAACCTATACATGTTTGGTGTCAACAAACTCGTACTGACTTGAAAAATCACACCAACACTTCCGTTTTATCATATAGTGAACACGGTGAATAAAATAACTCAAAAACTATTGTGCAATCGCACTTTTTTTTGCAGTTTTTCCACACTTGAAATTTTTTTGCTGTTTTTCGGTACACTATATGGTAAAACTTATGTTTTAATTTAAAAGTACAGATCGTCCCACAAAAAACAAGTCCTTATATGACAAGATTGACAGAAAACTAAAAAAGTTACGGCTCTCGGAAGGAGGGGAGCAAAAAACAACAACAAAAAAACGCCCGGGATGAAGGGGTTAAGCATTGGAGCGGGACTTTGTGGGTCAGGTCCTCTGTGATGATTCCTCCTCCTGCATTACATCCTATTCTTTATTTAAATTTAGCACCGCCATTGCAGATGTTGCTGGTGCGCGGGCATTGCTAGTATGAAGTTTTATTCAATAATCCGGCGTATGGGGGTACTGAGATCTCTGGCTCAATTTAACTGAGAACACTGGAGATGACTATGAGCAGTGGCATTGAAAAAAAATGAAATCTGCACATGCGCCACCGCTCATATTCATCTGCATGGCAGCGAAGATCGCGATACATATGTGTCGCCCAGGGAATGGGGTACTCTGTCCCGGGCAATACATGCAGTAGGAATGTCACTTCTGGTGGCCGTTGCCCGGTTCCGTGCCCTGGCCCTCTTTTGTTAATGAGTGTATTTACAGGGGATAAAAGTTATTGTCATGTGACGCCACCTGCGGGTTGCGGTTAAGTATGGGAACCGCCACTGCTAAATGTGGATACTCCCAGAGCTGATGGTAGTTCCAGCAATGGTGTTGGGCCCTCCGCAAGTAGGGCAGTGTCTGGTAGATGTGAGAGTGCGCAATGATGGAGACCATACCAGGTTGACTTTAACAGTCTCTATTCACATGGACCCTCGGCTTGCTGGTACTGGTTCCAGGAGTATCAGTGCCAATGTCCCCATCACTCTTTTGTTAGGTGAGTCCTCATAGCTTGAAGCGTTTGGGGGCTCCGACTGTCCCTTTTGGGGTACAGTCTCCTCCGTACGGCGGGCAGTGCGGATCCTGCGGGGAGGTAAGTGTCCAAACCCCGATCTTAGTTTATTGCTGATGCCCCAGATTATTTGGTTCGGTGAAGTCTGTGGTTTCCACACCGTGCAGGTATTTATCAAACCGTTTGAAACTTCATTTGATTTAGGGCCCTGTGCCCCATTCATGCTCCGGTCCCAGCGGTATCTCCGGTACCCGTCCTGGCAACCTCTCTCCCGTGCCCTCGGGGGTTACCGTTACACAGGCCCAGTGCAGGCATGTCCGCACACTTCACAGTGCTCTCTCCGACTCCTGACTATTGACTGACTAACTCCTTCCACCAGGCTGGCTAAACCCTTCTGTTAACCCTTTTTGCCCGATGTGGAGAATTCACTAGGATTTGATTCGTGTTTTGGTGGTCAATGGCATTGTTACTCCAGGTCCCAGGGAATAGGTCATGCATCCCCGAGAGGATGCAGTTCCTTGTAGTGCCCTGGTATGCTCAGCAGGGGCGCTACACATGCAGTCTACCTGGCCGCTGCTTAATATTTTGTTGTTCCTTTCATATTTTTGGCCACAGGAGAGCTTTGCATCACTGCATCTTCAATTTAGAGTGGAACAATCCACCCTTTCTAAAATTGTAAGATGCACATGCAAGATTATCTGGCAGAAGTTGCAGCCCATTGTGATGCGCTCCTCAACTGAGGAGACGTGGCTTCAGGTCACAGCAGGCTTTCAGACTGTGGCCAATTTCTCTAAGAGCATGGCTGCAGTTGATGGAAAAGATGTGAGTGATTCAGCCACTGTGCTCAGGATCTGTCTTCAATTATAAGAAGCATTTCTCGGTGATGCTGAGGGCAGTAGCTGATGCACATTAGAAGTTTGTGACTATCAATGTAGGTGCCTGTAATGTAAGTTCATGATGTAAGTGTGGCGCCCCTGAGGCTTCAAGCACCACAGGGTACTGTACCCCCATTAGGGTGTAGTACTTATCCTGGGTTCTGGGAAGGTCGGTACCGGTTTTCACTCACACAAACATACAGTAACACTGGGTTGCCCTCCCAATTGAAACCGGGCCAGGGTGGGATCACAGTAGGGGATCACTAAAGCGGTGGGTTTACAGGACGCCACTGCACCAGGGCTTCCCAGATCCACTGGACTAGGGACTCAGGGTCATGGAGAAGCAACTATTAGGGGAAATCAGGAGCACACAGTGGGAAGAGCAGGTTGACCTTGTGAGAGCAGTGAACCAGCCAGTGGCGGTGGCTGGGGGCAACAGCTTGGAACACACAACACAACTAACACAGGAGAGAACAGCTCCAGATACAGAGCAGAGCGCAAGTGCCGCAGACGGATCTGTGGGCCAATGCGTTCAACACAGTTGCTGGGGAGAAGCAGGGCAGCTGCTTGCACAGGAATGGCGCTGTTGGGATACAGAATCCTAGGGCAGATATACTTCACGTTGTCTACCAGCTCTGCAAGGGTCGCGGGAAATGGCTAGAACAGTCACCGGACCCGTCCCACGAGTCTGCAGCAATTAGCACATAGGATCCGGGGTTGAGGACCGGCCCCATAACGGAACCGCGCTATCAGCATACAGAATGGGACACTTTACTGACACCGGGACCCTCAAGTGCTTTACGCCACAGGGGTCCGATAATTAATGCATCAAAGGAGGAGGGGGCTCACAGGCTGACACACACCGGACTTGACCTTTCACGGATTCGGGATCGGCTGGAGTCAATCGTGGCAGAGAACTGTACCATGGGAAGGGCCGTATTTACCATTTGGCACCCGTGCTCCGGTGCCAGGGGCGGCACGTTGCGCTGGGCGGCACCTTCTGGCAGCAAAAAACAATTCCCCCCCTTCTCTCCTTCGTTAGATACCCTACTAAATCCGTAGTCTTTTCGTGGGGGGCGGGGGTTGTTGGGCGCATGGGCGCCCCTCTATTGATTTGTATCCGTGTTTTTAAAACGCGGATACAAATAAACTCCAGGTACTGGGCACAGGAGGCTGATTGACCCTGGAACTGCCGGAACCTGCACTTCCGGGGTCACAGGCGTGCTCCAATCAGCTCCTTGCCAAGTGTTGCAGCGTCCAAACCTGTGCAGAGCTCACAGTAGGCGCCAGTGTGACGTGTCAGAATTGGATGATACTAACCGGGTCCTGAGCCGGTAATAGGCTGTCTATGTGTGAAGGGGGGGCGTAACATACCGCTAACTATATGTGATGGTGGGAGGGGCGCACTGCACACTCAGACATGCCTGTGCCTGCTATCTATATGTGAAGGGGCGCACTTGTGACGCCGTGGCCTATCAGGTCGTCACAAAGGTGCTGTGCAATCTGCCCTTCTGCATGGCACCTGCTCCTCCTTGGTTACGGGTCCTGTCCCTTTGGTGTTGCTAAGAACAGGTATACACAAATCCTGAGGGACACTCTGCACCACACCCACCAGACACCCATTGGGCAGTCTGAGGGGAATAGGGCCGCCCAGATGGAGAGATGGTAGAAGGAGGGCCAGAAGTGTGAGTTGGTAGTCAGTGTTCGGTTCGAGAGCAGCGGTGACAGTGAAAGGTCACGCTACGTAGCTGGTGCCAGACGTTGGCCTGGCCTGGAAGGAGCTGGAACCCCGGTCGCAGGGGATAGTGGCAAGGGGCATGGTACTGCCACGGAGGGCAGTTTGGCGGCCTTGTGCTACAACCGGGCAGGAGCCAGGGCACGGTGGGGTACGCGGACCCTAGGCTGGGAATTAGCTTCACGCAGCCCAGTAATTCACCCGACGAGGAAGGAGTCTTCACGAGCCGTTCTCCACCCGCTCCAAAATCGGGGGTACTAGCGCAACGAGGGGGATAGGACTTCCCAAAACCGTCCAGAAAATCCCAAGCGTGAACACTGAAAGCAAGCTCACACCGTTAGCCATGCGGGTGAGCGGGTCCCGAGTAGTTTCAGGCAAAACAGTGCCAAGGGACAAGGCTTCAGACCAACCAGCAAAGCCAAAAGGGCACGGACCCAGCGTGCTCCAACAAAATCTGCAGGGCATTCAGGACTTTGGTTTACCCGTTGTCAGTGTCAGAATTCCTGGACTGTGTGAGTACGTTGTGCTCCTCTCCTCCTGACGGGTTCCCATCCTTCACCTCCCGAGCCCCCAGGACACCTTCCCCCTGCCCAAGGAGGGGTTTACATCACAAGCTGCCATCCCATTGCTCCCGAGCGCTCCCCCAAACGCAGCAGCGGTGGTATCCCACATTACCACGACCCGTGGGTGGCGTCACAAACTTTATTTTTCACCCCTTTTGTAAATATTTTCCCCCTTTTTTTCATTTTGAGTGGCCGCGCGACCCCACCTCGGGTCTGGAGACCCCTCTAGCCACTGCGGATCCGAGCAGGCCACCGACGGTCACGGGGGCGGCACACCTCAAAAATCTTGGTGTCACGAACAGGATGCGAGCAGGACCCACTTACCTGGGTGACGTGAACCTTGAAAAGTGAAATCCGCGGGTCAAAATCCTTTTTCCTGCGAAATCCGCCATTTTTCCGCTGTTTTTCGCGCCAAAACGTTTTCTTCCTTGGAAAAGCGCGCAAAGCCGAAGCCCCGCCCTCCATCTGAAACAGGAACCGGAAGTTCCCAGAGGGCCACAGTGCGTGAAAGTGCTGTGAGAAAACCGAGGGGGTGTGCCTGAATGTAGCGAAAGAGAAGCATGGACGCCAGGACTCTGCCATAACGTTCCTGGACATCGCAGAGGCAAGATGGCGGAACTGTTCCTGGGACCGCGACTTGGATCGAAGAGGAGACCGAGCAGCTGTGCAGGAGAATGCGGACGCAGTTCCTGTTCATACTAAACCACTGGAGGGAAGAGATGAGAAGCCTGGTGATGGCAGTGCGAGTCCGTGAGATAGAAATCCCACGCGAAGAGAGGGTAAGCGGTTACCCAGTCCCTGTTGATTACCCTAATCCGGCCTTGGCGGCTGAGGGTTTCGGTCCGCCCCCGCTTGCGGAAACCACTCCACCGTCACCTTCCCCGTCATCAACGGACGCCGAGGTGCCATTACCCATCCCGGCAGCGGAACCTGCAGTATTCTCGTATGAAGCTCCAGCAGCAGCCCCGATGTCTACCTTCATCCCAATCATGTCAGCGGTCACCCGGACCCCGGCCGGACCAGACCCAGCCACATCACCGGGCCCGTCCTCCGAGGCGGAGCACCCGGACCCTGCAACCCCGGCTGCGGAGCATTCGGTACTTTAGTTTACAGCAGCGGGAGTGGGACCCTCAAGTCCACCGGTTCCAGTACCGCGCGGCATCCCGACGGCTGTTGGGGCCGCACGAGTCAATTTAAAGCCAGAGCCAGTTAGGGAGCTGAGGCCGGACGCCGACGCCCCCTACTGGGAGTGACACAGCCAAGAGTTACAGCAGGAGATCGTGACCAGAGATCGGCGACGACGGGAGCTTGCCGCCCGCAACAGACAGACGCAATTGACTGGTGAGCTTGGGAACTCAAAAAGGCCTGGGCGTCCACGGATGACAACAGTGGTGGATGATCGCCGCATACTTTCTTTGGTGAAGAAGAACCCGTTCACAACATCAACTGAAGTCCAGAACACTCTCAGTGAAGTAGGTGTATCTGTCTCTAAGTCAACAGTAAAGAGAAGACTCCATGAAAGTAAATACAAAGGGTTCACATCTAGATGCAAACCATTCATCAATTCCAAAAATAGACAGGCCAGAGTTAAATTTGCTGAAAAACACCTCATGAAACCAGCTCAGTTCTTGAAAAGTATTCTATGCACAGATGAGACAAAGATCAACCTGTACCAGAATGATGGGAAGAAAAAGTTTGGAGAAGAAAGGGAACGGCACATGATCCAAGGCACACCACATCCTCTGTAAAACCTGGTGGAGGCAACGTGATGGCATGGGCATGCATGGCTTTCAATGGCACTGGGTCACTTGTGTTTATTGATGACATAACAGCAGACAAGAGTAGCCGGATGAATTCTGAAGTTTCCCGGGATATACTTTCAGCCCAGATTCAGCCAAATGCCGCAAAATTGATCGGACGGCGCTTCATAGTACAGATGGACAATGACCCCAAGCATACAGCCAAAGCTACCCAGGAGTTCATGAGTGCAAAAAAGTGGAACATTCTGCAATGGCCAAGTCAATCACCAGATCTTAACCCAATTGAGCATGCATTTCACTTGCTCAAATCCAGACTTAAGACGGAGAGACCCACAAACAAGCAAGACCTGAAGGCTGCGGCTGTAAAGGCCTGGCAAAGCATTAAGAAGGAGGAAACCCAGCGTTTGGTGATGTCCATGGGTTCCAGACTTAAGGCAGTGATTGCCTCCAAAGGATTCGCAACAAAATATTGAAAATAAAAATATTTTGTTTGGGTTTGGTTTATTTGTCCAATTACTTTTGACCTCCTAAAATGTGGAGTGTTTGTAAAGAAATGTGTACAATTCCTACAATTTCTATCAGATATTTTTGTTCAAACCTTCAAATTAAACGTTACAATCTGCACTTGAATTCTGTTGTAGAGATTTCATTTCAAATCCAATGTGGTGGCATGCAGAGCCCAACTCGCGAAAATTGTGTCACTGTCCAAATATTTCTGGACCTAACTGTATATATCATGAGGTAGTATAAACTATAGCAGCAATGAAAATAGCACCAAAACGACCAAAGGGTTAATCAGACCATATCCAAAGTAGTAACCAGACCCTCACCAACACTCCAACAACTGTTTTGCTACCGCTTCGTCGGGGAGTGAGGTAGAGAGGTCTGTGGACGTCTTAAGTACCTATGATGGCAGCCTTGTCTAATAATCCTGGGGACACCATATTATGGTGTCCATGTGCATCGGTCAACAATACAGCGAACGTTGCACAAGGAGAAGCTGTATGAGAGAGTGATGCGAAAGAAGCCGTTTCTGCAAGCACACCACAAACAGAGTCGCCTGAGGTATGTAAAAGCACATTTGGACAAGCCAGTTACATTTTGGAAGAAGGTCCTGTGGACTGATGAAACAAAGATTGAGTTGTTTGATCATATAAAAAGGCGTTATGCATAGAGGCAAAAAAACACGGCATTCCAAGAAAAGCACTTGCTACCCACAGTAAAATTTGGTGGAGGTTCCATCATGCTTTGGGGCTGTGTGGCCAATGCCGGCACCGGGAATATTGTTAAAGTTGAGGGTCACATGGATTCAACTCAGTATCAGCAGATTCTTGACAATAATGTGCAAGAATCAGTGACGAAGTTGAAGTTACGCAGGGGATGGATATTTCAGCAAGACAATGATCTAAAACACCGCTCCAAATCTACTCAGGCATTCATGCAGAGGAACAATTACAATGTTCTGGAATGGCCATCCCAGTCCCCAGACCTGAATATCATTGAAAATCTGTGGGATGATTTGATGCGGCTGTCCATGCTCGGCGACCATCAAACTTAACTGAACTGGAATTGTTTTGTAAACAGGAATGGTCAAATCTACCTTCATCCAGGATCCAGGAACTCATTAAAAGCTACAGGAAGCCACTAGAGGCTGTTATTTTTACAAAAGGAGGATTTACAAAATATTAATGTCACTTTTATGTTGAGGTGCCCATACTTTTGCACCGGTCAAATTTTGTTTAAATGCGGATTGCACATTTTCTGTTAGTACAATAAACCTCATTTCAATCCAGAAATATTACTCAGCCCATCAGTTATTAGATATATGAAACTGAAATAGCTGCTGCAAAAACCCAAATTGTTATAAAGAAAAAAGGTTAACATTAATAGGGGTGCCCAAACTTTTTCATATGACTGTATTTCCGGTATAGTGAAAAATTCATCGCTTTTTGTCGGTTACCCATTAATGCATTTGATGATTTACTTTCGCTTTTGCGATCACAAATAACACATGCTGATACATTTATGCGTGAAGCGATATCAGCTGAGGAAAGACTATTAGTTGTTACTTTAAGGTATTTTTTTAACTTTTTTTTAAATTAAGTTTGTAAAATTGTTTTAAAAAAATCACGAATGTATATGTGAAAATAATAAATGTAATTTTTTTTAAAATATGCCTAAACAGAATATTATTTTAATTTTTTCATTTGGTTAATAGGTTTCTTGCTACTGGTGAAACTTTTGCATCACTGCATTTACAGTTTCGCCTAGGGAGAACAACTATATCGGAAATTGTCAAAGAAACTTGTGACGCAATATGGAATATTTTATCACCTATAGAAATGCCTATTCCAAATAATAATTTATGGTTGGAGGTTTCTCAAAATTTTGAAAATGTTGCAAACTTTCCCAATTGCCTGGGAGCGATCGATGGGAAACACATTCGTATCCAGCAACCCCCAAGATCTGGCTCATCTTTCTTTAATTATAAAAAGTATTTTTCTATTGTTTTAATGGCTGTTGCTGACTCAAATTACAAATTTATTGCCATAGATGTTGGTGGTTTGGGCAGCACAGGTGATTCACGCATTTTACAAAACTCAGAATTTTGGAAACAAATTCTTAATAATGACACATTTCCAGAACCAAAACCATTAACCGGATCCAATGAACCTACACAATATGTGTTTGTGGCTGATGAGGCTTTTCCTCTACAACAAAATCTTCTGCGCCCATACCCCATGAGAGGTTTAGATAATAGTAAGAGGATTTTTAATTACCGACTCAGTCGTGCAAGAAGATATGTAGAGTGTACCTTTGGTATAATGTCCAGCCAATGGAAAGTCTTGCACACTACAATGAAATTACAAATATCTTCTGTTGATAAAGTTGTAAAAGCATGCTGTATTTTACATAACTTTTTAAGAAAATACAGATCTGATATTGTTGATGGACAGCAGCCAACAAATTTTCTACCGGTAATATCTGTTACTGGAAGACCAAGTGTTTCTGGTGTCGAAGTGAGAGATAAATTTAAACATTATTTTTCTTCTAATGTTAGCTCCATTCCATGGCAATATGGTTCTGTTGGTCTAGATGTACCAGAATAATGTTTATGGTTTTTTAGTGACAGAATGAAAAATTGTTTTGTTAAAATTTTGTAATAATTTGCAAACTTATTCTCAATAATGCCGGACAGTATTTTATTTTGTTTATATAAAATTATATTGAAACAAAAATATAATTTTTAGGCAAAACAATATTTTATTGAAAGAAATTCATTGTTGTATGATTTCAAAAATATCAAATTAAAATTATTATTTTAATTACTTTGTATTGTGTTGTTTTACTTTTCAAAAAACTGGATTTTGATTTTGAACACAATTACCGTATTTTTCGGACCATAAGACGCACTTTTTTTCCCCAAAATGTTGGGGGAAAGTGGGGGGTGCGTCTTATGGTCTGAATGTAGGGCTGCGGGGAATGAGGGTGCTGCGGTGGAGCGGGTCATCGGGGGCATGAGCAGGCTGTGGCAGCGCCTGCCGTGACCGCGTGGACCCGCTCATTTAATATGCACGCCCATCATCCTGCCCATCATCTCTCAGCGCTGACAGGTGGGCGGGATGATGGGCGAGGGATAAACAGCCGGCCCACATGATCATCCCTGGCAACTACAGCCTGGAGTGATCATGTGCGGCTGTATTCACTGCCCCCCGTGCATCATCATCAGCGCGCGCAGTGAATCAGTACACTCACCTGTCACTGTTCCCCTGCAGTACCGCGATCTCCTCCTGGCTGCCGGCGGCCGCTGAGTGGAGCCGTGCCCGTTCCCCTGTAGCACCGCAATGTCCTCCTGTCTGTGCCGGCGGCCGCTGAGTGGACACTAGCGGTGCGCACAGCGATGACGTCATCGCTGTGCGCACGTGTCCACACGCAGCCGCCAGCAGCCAGGAGGACATCGCGGTGCTGCAGGGGAACAGGGACGGCTCTACTCAGCGGCCGCCGGCAGCCAGGAGGGGATCGCGGTACTGCAGGGGAACGGGGACAGCTCCACTCAGCGGCGCTGCCGCTGACACAGACGGGAGGAGGAGCGATGCTGCAGGGAGTGAGGTGAGGTAAGGTGAGTATGAACGTTTATTTTTTTTTTGTGCCAGAGGATGCGGGCCGTATACCAGCATGGGGGTGTATAGCAGGATGGGTGTATATTATGAGCAGAATGGGGGTATATTATGAGCAGAATGGGGGTATATTATGAGCAGAATGGGGGTATATTATG
Source organism: Anomaloglossus baeobatrachus (assembly GCF_048569485.1). Lineage (NCBI taxonomy): Eukaryota > Metazoa > Chordata > Amphibia > Anura > Aromobatidae > Anomaloglossus > Anomaloglossus baeobatrachus. The sequence goes on from NC_134354.1 coordinate 762,053,441, forward strand.
AGCAGAATGGGGGTATATTATGAGCAGGATGGGGGTATATTATGAGCAGAATGGGGGTATATTATGAGCAGGATGGGGGTATATTATGAGCAAGGATGGGGGTATATGAGCAGGATGGGGGTATATGAGCAGGATGGAGGTATATGAGCAGGATGGGGGTATATGAGCAGGTTGGGGGTATATGAGCAGGATGGGGGTATATGAGCAGGTTGGGGGTATATACTGTATATACAAGGCATGAGGATCATTACCAGGATGGGGTATCTTAGTAGAGAATTTGGGGACATTACCCCCATAAGTGTCAGCAGCAGATCCTCGCCCCATAACAGTGTGTCATGACTCCATTTTTTGCTTAAAATTTTATTTTCCTGCTCTAAAACCAGGGTGCGTCTTATAGTCCGGTGCGTCTTAGAGTCCGAAAAATACGGTAACATAAATGTTACAGGTGATTACCAAAATATAATTCAAATGACATCTTGTCATAATTTTATGGTTGTGAGAACAGCTCATTTGTGAAATAACCAGAAAATTGTTTCATTTGGTAGCATTTGATAACTATGGGGATTTGGATAAGCATTTGGGATATTTGGGCCATAATTTGGTTTACCAATATTTTGATAATGAGGAACAACTGTTTCTTGCACGTAATTGTGTAGTATATTAGTTAGTTGGTTTGATGTGTCAAATGTGTCAAAGCAGAGCAAAACACATTCCCCTGACGAAGGTATGCCAAAACACGTGTAGGGTGGGTTGGAGGCTCCCTATACACGGTCCACATGGCTTCAGGTATATCCATTTGACTAAATGTATTTACATTTGTTTGCTTGCACATTGCACTTTTATGTAGTCCATTTTGACTAAGCATTTATGGAGTTACCCCAGGTGGTTGGCTTGGTGTCTATGCATGTGACCTTACATGGAATTGTCTGCCATAGTATACATTATTAATTATAGTGCACTTTATTATTATCATACACTTTATTAGCACTGCTGTGCACTTTATGTATACTTCTGGTGGCCTTTTCATGTAATTACATTGTCTATTTAATATTTATTGGATTCTATACATAATTGTACTGTTTTGTGGGTTTTCTCCTGTCATCATTATCCTTGCTTATAAATTGTTGTTTTTAATCATATTATTAATAAAGGAATATATAGTTTATTGGATTTTGGCTGTTTTTCTACTTGTCGGTTTTATATTGACTTCAATGTTAAGAAAACTGACCGAAAATGGCAAAAACAACTGACATGCTGCTTCTTTGAACGCATGGTTTTTGCCACAAAATATGCAAATTGAACGCAGCGTTTAGAAACGCTAAGTGCGGTCGGAAAATCAACATTTTCTATTGACTTGGCTGGTAAATCAAAACGCATGCCTTTTGGAATGAAAAAGGTGCTTCTCAAAATGGACATAAAAAGCAGCTGAAACGCAAAGTGCGTTCTTACCCTTAGACACGGCACGATGTCCAAGTACCTGTACAAAGAGGCTTTTCGCACTAAGTGTAGGGGCATGCTCAGTAGCCTGAATTGAGGACTTAGCCTCAGAAATGGCACTATCAGGCTGAGCATGCTCACTAGGCGAAACACTGGACTTGGGCTCTGGTTGGGGTAAATCGGCACACGCATGCGCACTAGCCGCCTCTTCACACTTAGACTTGGAGGAACAAGCAGCCAGCCGGACACCCCGAGGCACGGCCAAAAACGGCAGCCGGTGCCTGGGCGCAACTGGAACCTCAGCAGGCTGCTTGCGGCTATGGCGCCGCCGATTCGTAACACTATGTAGTAGTCATGGTTTGATTACCATAGCTGTACAATATGCTTGTTTCTGTTACCCCATTTTTATAGTAAACTTAAAGAAAACCTGTCATGTCACCAAATACCATTAACCCTAGAACGCGCAGCCATAGAAATCTACCATAGAAAACAAGTAACCTAGCAGGCCTGCGAGGCCCCAGATATGCGTTCTAGGGTTAACCTGCAGGTAGGCAGGTAATCTGCAGGTTAATAGGTTTCTAAATTCATGCAGCTGTTGCTCTGAAAGCCCCGCTACTGAGAGGAAATCCACAGTATTCCTCCTGGAAGCTTCGGGCTTTCAGTTTTAGAGGTACAGCTGACACTGCTTCAATCACCCCTGAATATACAGTGAGTGGCGGCTGTACCTACACCCCAGGATTGACACACAGCTGGCTTTGCACTGATGCTTCTGCTCACTAAGTACTGAGTGATGACTGATGCTGCTCTGGGTACATCTCTATGACTGAAAGCCAGTGCTTGCGAGGAGGCATAAAGTGCATTTTCTCCCATTAGAGAGGATCTCAGTGTGGCAGACGCATTGCTTTAGAATGCTATAAACCTGCAGATTTACCCGATATCTGCAGACTAATAGCATTTTGGGATATGACATGTTCCCTTTAAGGCTGTGTGCGCACGTTGCATTCAGTTACTTGCAGTTGTAAATGCATCCTCTGTCAGAAATTGTCTTTGTCAAATTTGGTTTTGACCACAAAAACGCTAAAAATACGTTTGCGTTTTTACCGCGTTTAACATGCTTTTTTCATTGCTTAAAGTCAGATGCGTTTTCAATACAAATACACTACTAGGAGTCCAAAATGGCCGCGGTCGGAGACAGACGTACATGAGGGAGCTCCAGACCATCTGACAACATCCTGCTCCCCCGCCATCAATACTCAGGCCGGGACCCTTCACCTGAGCCACAGAGACCTGGCGGAAAGAAGACGACCCTGAATTGGCTAGCTACACTGGTGCTGGGACCCCGGGGAGGTTCCTCGAGACTGAGGCCAGAAAGCACACAGTAGGCCGCAGGGCCTGAGCAGCGGGACCCCCGGTGACGTGGAACACCCGTGCTGGGGTGACCCGGACAACGGCAAGGGGCCCGGGCAGAGCTGACCGAGATCGCACGGAGCCGTCCCCCCCCCCCCCCAGACTCGGCCTCACAAACCAGCAAGCCCGGTGATCAGGGTGAAGAGGAGAGGGACCACCGCCATCTTGGAGGCCTGGACCCCCCCGATTCCGCAGGCCAGAGGCAAGCGCGGCAAACACACAGCCGCAGGACACAAACCAGACGGCCGACAAGAAGTGGAGAGGACGCTGCTACTTACCCGGTCACCGGTCAGACAGAGCCGGAGCAGGGGAGGCGGTGGAACGCGTCGGGCCTTCGGGCGGCCGCCGGTAGGTTCGGAGTTCCGGCCGGAAGCCTCGCGACAGCTGCGGGTGGCGCTTTGGGAGACCCTGCCGGGGCCGGAGAGGAGTTCGGGCGGTAAGTGAAAACCTCCGGACGCCCTCCGGAAGCCCTCCTGCGTCCACCCCGTGAGACCCAGGAGAGTTCAGGGCATACCCCGCCGCGACCCTCATTCACCGGGATGGCGCCCTCCTCCCCCCTCTCCCACAGCTGTACGACGCACGCCAATCCAGGAGTCGAGGGGCTGCCAGGCCCGCATCCGCAGAGAAGCTGCACTCAGGTACCAGACCAAGCAAAGAGGCCCCCCCTCATAACCTAAGGGCTGCGTCCACAACATCTCAGGGGACACCCCACTCCTCTCTCCACTACCTGAGGTCCTGCCAGGGATGAGACTCTCACATTTAGGGACGCAAGAAGGGCACTTTGGCAATATTCTAAGATCCTGAGCCATATATCTTCCTAGACCCTGGGGCTGCCGACAGGAACACACAGAGGAGTGGGCACAGAGAACGTCCACGCAGACCCACACTCCATATAAAGGCACAGTCCATCCGACCCCCCCCCCCCCCACAGGGGTATGTAAAGCGGTGAACTCCATACTGCTCAGAGGGAGCAGAGGGACCAGACCCCCACTCTACTCATTATAACATAATACCATAAGAACTGACTTCGACATGGTCAAATTTGGCAATAAAATGGCCAGCGCTCTGCCCAAACCAGCGGTGACCACGGCTCAGGCAGACGTCGATAAGTTTCTCAAAAAACATCTCTTGCCAGCAGAGGCGGGGGCTGACAGTCTTCAAAACTCATCTGCTAATGCCACACAAGAAATGGAAGATGACACAAGTGATGCAGAGGACATGGATTCCAGCAAGAGCCTCCCAATCTCCAGGTCCTTTATCAAACGGATTCTCAACAAAGCCTTAGAACCGGTAGTGAAAGAACTTTCTCACATCAAACAGGATATTGGCCAGATAGGCCACAGAGTGGAAACACTAGAAGCTTCCCAGGCCACTATCACCACAACCTCCAATGCCATCATCTCTTGTCTCCACCAACAAGAAGATAGTGTCAATCAAATACACGCTATTCTGGAGGATCATGAAAATAGAGAGAGGCGGAACAACCTCAGATTAAAAGGCCTCCCAGAATCGGTAGCAAACGAAGCCCTGATCCCGGCTCTTCAAAGCATCTTCTCCGACCTGATAGACGCTGATCCTACACCACCGATAGAGCTGGTCAGAGCCCATAGATCATTGAGACCCCGGCCCAGACAGGGGGAACCACCAAGAGATGTCAACTGCCGCTTCATGGACTACCGAATTAAGGAGCTCATTCTTAAAAAAGCAAGGGAAGCTGGCACCATAAGGTATGAAGACTCCGAAATCCGGATTTTTCAAGACCTTGCAGCCACCACTCTGACCAAAAGGCGAATACTAAAACCCTTTACAGAAGAGCTACGCCAACGCCAATTCCCATATCGCTGGCTATACCCATTTGGCATTGCAATAACAGCAAAAGGGAAGCACTACCAAGGCAAAACATCAGCTGAAATTAGGCGAATCTGTGAAGACCTGGGGATTACTTTGGAGAAATACCCTGAATTGGAAATCCACAGTTCGGCATCTACGCTACAGCAACGTCCAGAGCCGTCACCTTGGCACAGCATCATTCCGAAGACCCAAAGGTCCAGGCGCAATGCGGCACAGAAGCTCCAGACGAACTCAGAAAGCGAGCCCCATGAGAGGGCCTAGGCTCAGGCCTACTAATGCCCGCCATGGCTTATGCATGCTAAAAGCATGAAGTCACTTTAGGGGTACTGCACTTTCTGCTCCCTCTTGATGCATACCCATTCCTATTCCGATGTTGAAAATGTTGTTATTGTTGAATTTAACACTTTGTTCCCTATCTGATCTTTTCTCCACCCTCCATCCCATCTGCTCTTTCCTTTCCCAGCATGGTCGTGGGTCTGGTCCATTCATCCCACCGGAAAAAGAGACATCCACCTGCAATTGTCACTATGCCGACACATCATAAGGTATTTAATGTGATAAGTCTTAACGCGCACGGGTTGAACTCCCCCATACCAAGGGCACAGACTCTATCTAACCTTCATAAGAAACATATTGACATAATCTTTTTGTAGGAAACACACTTCTGCAAAGGCAAAATTCCAAGCTTTGAAAAAGCACACTATAACACGTGGTTTCATGCCCCCTCCCCAAATAAACGTACTAAAGGAGTGTCGATAGCACTCGCCAAAGACATACCCTTTTTACTTCAACATGAAGTAATTGATCCTGATGGCCAGTTCATATTTGTTAAAGGCCTATTGGCGGGCTCAATGGTAACTATGGGAAATATTTATGCCCCAAATGTCAAACAGGTTCGTTGGCTACTTTCCACACTCAAAAATTTCAGGACCTTTTCGGAAGGCACTCCAATACTCTGTGGAGACTTTAACGTAGCCCTGGAGCCAAAATTAGACTCAACCTCAAAAAAGAGCCACATATCACTCAGGGACCTCTCCCGGATCAAAACTTCTCTCCTCTCTCTTTGCCTGATCGATGTCTGGCGATTACAACATCCGACAACCAAAGATTTCACCTTCTCCCATCCCCATAAATCATACCACAGGCTAGATTACATTTTTTTACCCAGGTTTCTATTACCTAACGTCACTGACACAACAATCCAATCTACGCCACACTCTGATCACGCTTATGTCACGGCAAGTTTCACATTGCAGAGGCCATATCTGATCCACCGCACATGGAGGTTAAATGAATCAGTCCTCTCCTCAGAAGACAATAGGAAACGTATTTCTGATCGTCTCCGCAATTACTTTGCGGAGAATAAGACACAAGACATCAATGCACCAATTTTATGGGGAGCACATAAAGCGGTCATAAGGGGAGAACTGATTTCCATTTCCTCACACCTTAATAAACAAAGGAAACTAATTCTGCAAAGCCTATATGAAGATATAACTACTTTGGAAACCCAACAAAAAAAAAATCTCTGTCCCAACAGACTTTAGAACTGTTGACTGCCAAGCGGGTGGCACTGAGAGACATACTCAATAAACAGTCAGCCAAATTACATTTGAGCTGGAAAAACCGCATATTTGTACATGGGGACAAAGCCTCCAAACTTATGATGTCACTAATAAAAACAAGACAGGCTCGCACGTTTATATATACACTTAAAACACCACAGGGTCATCGCACCCAGGACTATTCCCAAATCTCAAATGAATTTCTACAATTTTATAGGACCCTATACCAATCTCGGCCAGAAGAGTCAGCAACAGAAAAAGACAAGAGAAAATGCGACATACATAATTATCTAGCCAAATTAAACCTCCCGACACTCTCCAAAACACAACAAGAATCCCTGACAAAACTGTTTTCTCGTGCTGAGGTTCAGTCCATCCTGTCCAAATGCCCCATGGGAAGAGCACCAGGCCCGGACGGCCTACCAACCATTTATTATAAAAAATTCTTTGATATCTTGGGGGATCACCTCCTGGCAACATGCAATGCTTTACTTCTCGGTGATCCTATTCCCAAACAAGCCCTGGAAGCCCACATATCATTAATACATAAGGAAGGGAAGGACCCGGAATGTTGTGGAAGTTATAGGCCCATTTCACTTCTGAATGTGGACCTAAAAATCTACGCTAGCTTAATCGCTAACCGGGTTGCGGAAATCCTTCCTGACCTCATATCTCCGGAGCAATCCGGATTTATACGAGGAAGAGAAGGAAAAGATAATGCGCTACGCTTACTTCACCTAATGCAATATGCTAGGGCCCAGAACTTGCTCATTGTGCTTTTGGGAATGGACGCTGAGAAGGCATTCGATAGGGTGGACTGGACCTTCTTGCGGGGCACGTTGTAAGCTTTTCACTTTCCTCCAACCGTCATACATGCAATACTACAGATGTACACATCCCCCACAGCCAGAATCAAAATAAATAACACGCTGACTGACCCCTTCGATATCAGAAATGGAACCAGGCAGGGTTGTCCCTTGTCCCCCCTACTCTTTGTCATGGTAATGGAGCCATTAATATGCTCCATCCAACGAAACCAGGAAATTGAGGGGATTAACCTACAGGGGACTCATCACAAGTCCGCCGCCTTTGCAGACGACTTGTTGGTAGTAATGTCCAGACCGGAAAGAGGCTTCCCTGCCTTCATGAACACACTAGAAGATTACAGCCAATGGTCCAACTTCAAAATCAATCTCTCCAAATCTGAAGCGCTGAGTTTAAACATCCCGGGCAATGTCACTAAACTTCTTCAACAGTCGTTCCCATTCAGGTGGCCAAAAAGCCACATTACCTATCTCGGCATCAAAATAGGGAAAGCCCCCAAATCCCTTTTTGACCTAAATTACAAGCCTCTCCTTCCCAAACTTACCACGCAAATAGCCTCCTGGAAAGCACCTTTTATCTCTTGGATAGGCCGGAAAAATCTAATCAAAAGCATCATACTCCCAAAACTCATATACCTCTTTCAAATGTTACCTATACCAGTCCCCAAATCTTTCCTTTCTCAATGCAATTCTTTAATTTCCAACTACATCTGGAACAAACATAAACCAAGAATTAACTTTCACACACTGAGCCTCCCAAAGGACAAAGGGGGTATGGGACTCCCCAACATATCCACATACTATAAAGCCGCTGTCCTCTCTAGAGCAGTAGACTGGGTCAGACGCCCTCCGAATAAGTTATGGACGACAATAGAGGAACACTTGGCCCCCACCCACTTACGAGCCCTCTTACTCCCTCCTGTCAGGGAAATAAAAGAACCTTTACCAACGAACTGACTAGAACACTTCTGGACAATTGGAACCATAACGTGGAGCTCCTGGCCCCCCCTCTCTCCCCACTTACCCTAATATCCGATATTCTAGACTCCAGCCTGAATCTTGCCAACACCGCAAAATCCACGCACCTGAGTAATGCAAAGATCCCGGCTACGGATCTCTTGGAGGACGGCTCTCTCTCTTGGAGGCAGATGGGTGAGATCCCCCTCCTCTCTAAACTCACATTTCTCCATTACATGAAAATAAAATACACAATCCAACCACTACTGCCACAATCCAATCTCGCTAGACCCCTAACCACATTTGAATCCTATTGCTCGCAAACAAGGACTCCCAAAAAAATCCTATCTCGCTTATATAACACTCTACTTACAAAAGAATTAGCAGTAAAGAGAGCTTACATACTGAAATGGGAAAAAGATCTGAACATCACATTTACCGACGCTCAAACGAGCCAAATCTACGGAGCCTCGCACGGACCATCATGTTGTGTGAGGGTACAAGAGAATTCTTTCAAAATAGTTGCGAGATGGTACATAGTCCCTACCACGGTTGGCACATGGAAATCCGCCTCTTCGGATCTCTGCTGGAGATGCGAGGAGGACAAGGGAACGTATCTCCACATATGGTGGACATGCCCACGCCTCCAGATATTCTGGAAGACAGCAACTCAGCTGATCTCTGACCTTACAAGCAAACAGGGGGACCCAGAACCCATGCATCTGCTACTAAATTTTCCACTGTGGCCTAATGATAAAGCTAACTCGAGACTAGTGTCATTTGTGAGCTCAGCCTGTAAACTGCTGATTGCCCAACTGTGGCGCACAACAATGATACCCACCATCTCGCAGCTGCTACTGAAAATTGACCAATTATACTACGCGGAAGAGCTCTCAGCCCTCTCACGACAGAATATGTTCTCCTTTATGCAAGTTTGGAATGCCTGGAAGGATTACAAGTCCAAACCCCCTTTTTTGGCGGCGGTTGCGCAGAAGATGCCATAAAGGACCCTAAGTCATCTCCTCCCCCCCATTAGGGGACTGAACGAGCTGATGACTTAGCCCCGATTATTATGGACATATGATGAATGGACCCTAGACCAACACCCTCTTCCTACTCCACCCCCCCATCTCTTCCCCCTTTCTCCAATCTCTTGGACCCCCTATTTCTCTTACTAAAACTGAGTTTCAAGTGCTAAAAGGCTTCTTTCAGGAGTCTCAGTTACACCACCCCCTCCTATTTCCTAGTTTCTCTTATTTGTTTTTTTTTTGGATAAGAAAAAGGAAAAAACTGTTTTTTATAATATTTCGAGGGCAAGTTATGGTCTCGCTCGCCTTCCACCCCTCGTCTGATATAAAGACTACCAATCGACTTGAGAATGTCATCCCACAGACGACATCAGACCTGGAAGGCGGTTCAATGCAAATTAGTTTAATAGCAATACTAGATCTGTCTATGCTCTCTGATATTTGTATGCTTTTTGTTTATAACTGTTCAATAAACAAAACATTAAAACAAACAAATACACAACTAAATAAAGTTTAAACATTCAATCGCTATAAAAAAAGGAAAAAAAATAATAATAAATATTATGCTTAAACTCATACACAAAATAGCTATTTTTTATATAATGTTAACTGTGATCTAATATTTATGTTTTAAATAACGTTAAAATATTGATTTTCATTAAATTAATTGTCGGACTATCTGTGTGTGAAAAGGGACATATCATGACCTCAATATAACGTCAAAAACGCATGCGTTTATTTTGTCAAAAAAGCATGTAAAACGCTAGGATTTAGATTTTGGATGCGTTTTGAAACTTCTCATTGACTTTAATGTTAGCAAAATGCTGCCAAAATGGCAAAAACAATTGAGATTCTGCTTCTTTAAATGCAGAGATTTTGACAAATTCTCTGCAACTAAAACGCTTTTTTAACAGCATTGTGCGAACAAAAAAGCCCTATTTCCCATAGACTTTGCTTGAAAATCAAAACACATGCATTTTTGCATTAAAACGCTGCAGTTGAAAACGCTGCGGAAACGCATGAAAAAACGCAACGTGCGCACATGGCCTAAGGGTGTTGTCTAGGCTTGAGGTTAAAAGTCTACAGTCACTCTATGTAACTGCAGGCTTTTGAATCCTCATTCTTTAGAGGATTCTTTGGGTGCCAGGAGTGGGCGGTAAATGTGGTTATGCAGATTAGTTACTTGTCGCCTTTTTTAGGTGACTACTGGCTTTGCATAGCCATACTGTAATTAAAAAATGTACGTTTTGTTTTGAATGTTTTTATTACATGACTGAGGGGTTTCCTCAGTGTGCCATAATTTACCACCCCATACATATATACAGTTAGGTCCAGAAATATTTGGACAGTGACACAAGTTTTGTTATTTTAGCTGTTTAAAAAAACATGTTCAGAAATACAATTATATATATAATATGGGCTGAAAGTGCACACTCCCAGCTGCAATATGAGAGTTTTCACATCCAAATCGGAGAAAGGGTTTAGGAATCATAGCTCTGTAATGCATAGCCTCCTCTTTTTCAAGGGACCAAAAGTAATTGGACAAGGGACTCTAAGGGCTGCAATTAACTCAGAAGGCGTCTCTCTCGTTAACCTGTAATCAATGAAGTAGTTAAAAGGTCTGGGGTTGATTACAGGTGTGTGGTTTTGCATTTGGAAGCTGTTGCTGTGACCAGACAACATGCGGTCTAAGGAACTCTCAATTGAGGTGCAGCAGAACATCCTGAGGCTGAAAAAAAAGAAAAAATCCATCAGAGAGATAGCAGACATGCTTGGAGTAGCAAAATCAACAGTTGGGTACATTCTGAGAAAAAAGGAATTGACTGGTGAGCTTGGGAACTCAAAAAGGCCTGGGCGTCCACGGATGACAACAGTGGTGGATGATCGCCGCATACTTTCTTTGGTGAAGAAGAACCCGTTCACAACATCAACTGAAGTCCAGAACACTCTCAGTGAAGTCTCTAAGTCAACAGTAAAGAGAAGACTCCATGAAAGTAAATACAAAGGGTTCACATCTAGATGCAAACCATTCATCAATTCCAAAAATAGACAGGCCACAGTTAAATTTGCTGAAAAACACCTCATGAAGCCAGCTCAGTTCTGGAAAAATATTCTATGGACAGATGAGACAAAGATCAACCTGTACCAGAATGATGGGAAGAAAAAAGTTTGGAGAAGAAAGGGAACGGCACATGATCCAAGGCACACCACATCCTCTGTAAAACATGGTGGAGGCAACGTGATGGCATGGGCATGCATGGCTTTCAATGGCACTGGGTCACTTGTGTTTATTGATGACATAACAGCAGACAAGAGTAGCCGGATGAATTCTGAAGTGTACCGGGATATACTTTCAGCCCAGATTCAGCCAAATGCCGCAAAGTTGATCGGACGGCGCTTCATAGTACAGATGGACAATGACCCCAAGCATACAGCCAAAGCTACCCAGGAGTTCATGAGTGCAAAAAAGTGGAACATTCTGCAATGGCCAAGTCAATCACCAGATCTTAACCCAATTGAGCATGCATTTCACTTGCTCAAATCCAGACTTAAGACGGAAAGACCCACAAACAAGCAAGACCTGAAGGCTGCAGCTGTAAAGGCCTGGCAAAGCATTAAGAAGGAGGAAACCCAGCGTTTGGTGATGTCCATGGGTTCCAGACTTAAGGCAGTGATTGCCTCCAAAGGATTCGCAACAAAATATTGAAAATAAAAATATTTTGTTTGGGTTTGGTTTATTTGTCCAGTTACTTTTGACCTCCTAAAATGTGGAGTGTTTGTAAAAAAATGTGTAGAATTCCTACAATTTCTATCAGATATTTTTGTTCAAACCTTCAAATTAAACGTTACAATCTGCACTTGAATTCTGTTGTAGAGGTTTCATTTCAAATCCAATGTGGTGGCATGCAGAGCCCAACTCGCGAAAATTGTGTCACTGTCCAAATATTTCTGGACCTAACTGTATATATAAAAATGTATTTTTTTTTTTATATTGTTTAATCACCAGCAGCGTATAGCCTGGTGATTTCATGGTGGCATAGGCCTCTTGTATTATTGAATAAAATTATTTCTTTAATCTGAAAGCTGGCTATTTAATTTCTGAGGTAACTGTTATTTCTGGTTGGATGAGGTTTTAATAGGAAAGGGTTAATCTTCCCTTCTGGTGGTAACGCGGGCAGGCTAATGGTGATTGGTACAGCCTGCTGCGTGCCTTTTTGGAGTGTTTTTATTGGGTTTGTTTACTGTCAAGAGTGGGAATGTTTGCTATAAATAGTGACAGATGTTCAGCAGCTGTGGCAGTAACAGCTGGAAGAGCGAAGATTGTCATCTGAAAAGATGGTCCTGCGAGCTGGCGGCGATGGAGGAGAAGAATGGCTGAGGGCCTGCCTAGCATCTGCGGGCGAATCCATGGAAGCTGCTCTGGTTCCGGTGCCTGCTAGCCCTGCTTCGGGCAATGAGATCCTGGAAGGTGGCGTTTCTGGTGAGAAGCGGAGGTCGCTGAGGAAGAACTTAGCCTACTCACCGCCGCAATCGAGTCCCAGGAGGCCCAGCGGAGGGAGGAAGATTTCATCTTCTGCGCGCGGCCGGAGCGGAGCAAGCAGGAAGTCGCCATCGCGAGAGCCAGGAGTTCCAGTGGGCGGTCAGCGCACTTCATCGCAAGACTTCAGGAGGAGCCGGCGAGACTTGGTGTCGTCATCGCGGCGCGACTCCCATAATGCCCGGCGGTTGAGCGCGACGGATGTCGCTACCCATGTTCCTGAATCCCCTGCCGCTGCCGCCGGTCTCAGTGCGGCGGTCTCCTCAGTTCCAGGTCGGCGTTCGCCGCCGCTGCCCCTGCAAAAGAGCTCACTGGGGGCGGCGGCGGCTGCGCTGCAGGTTTGGAGCTCATCATCTGAAGAGGAGGAAGAAGGGGGCGCGGTCGGCGGCCCCCGTCCACAGATCGACGTCGCTGATGGATCCAGGAGAAGAAGAACTGGTGAGAGATCATCTGTGTATGGATCTGAGTGTGAGAGGGTAAACAGTGTGAAGGACATTGTTATTAGGACTCTGTCCGATTTGTTTGGTAATAGTGTGATTCCTACCCGGGCACCTGTTGCTGTGGATTCAATACAGGACAGGTTTCCCGAGGTAGCTGAATCCTATTTGAAGGAAGCACTGACGTGTGACGTCTCACCTTTAGGTTTTCACCTCAGTGCTTCCATTAAAGAGAAGATTTGGAAGCAAGAATATGTGGATGTATTTTCTTTGTTACCAGTAGCTAGAGAAACGCAGCATAAATCTGAGAGATCCGAGAAGCATGAAGCTGATTCTGACAAAAGGAAGAATTTTAAGTCCTTTAATTTATGGCTTCAGGCTTTCTCCATTTATGCTGCGGTTCTTGGTGAAAGATTTCCAGAGTTATGTAGTGGTTTGTTTCAACATCAAGATAGTATTCTGGAGGTTTATCGTGGTTTCGGCGGCCTAGCGTGGCTGAACTACGATGAGTCTTTCAGACAAAAATTGGCGGTGCATCCTAATGTAAAATGGGGAGTAAAAGATGTTGGCCTGTGGCTCAACTTGATGTTGCCTCAGGAATTTTTCTCATAGGCAGCAGACTGGTTCGGCCCCTAAAAGGGGGGTGTGTTTCACCTTTAATGAGAGTGTTTGCAAATGGCAAAGTAACTGTCGCTTTCGCCACAAATGCTCATTTTGTGGCGGATCTCACCCCGCTTTTAAGTGTTTTAAAAAGCATAGTCAATCCACATTACAGCCATCTGGTGTTAGGGAGCAGTTTTTCAAGGGCACGGACTCCAGTGAACTTGGAAAACATGCTCCCATGGCTCGATCGTTTCCCAGACAAGGCGAAAGCAATCCTGGTTCGTGAAGGGTTTGATTTTGGATTTTTTGTCCCGCCTTTCAACGGTTTTGGTTGTTTGGTGAGGTCACATATTGAGAAGGAGCTCGCGATGGATAGAATTTCGGGCCCATTTGAATTCCCCCCTTTTAAAAATTTTAGGGTATCACTGTTAGGGGTGGTTCCAAAAAAGGAGGCTAATTCATTCAGGATTAACCATCACCTTTCCTATCCAACGGGTGACTCCCTGAACGATGCTATTGATTCTAATACATTGTCGGTGAGTTATACTTCTTTTGATGAGGCTGTCCACTTGTTAAGAAAATTTGGCCCGGATTCTCTTATGGCAAAGTCGGATATTAAATCCGCTTTTCGTTTGTTACCAATCAGCCCGTTAGGTTTCAATTCTCTTGGTTTTTCTTTTGAGGGTTCCTTTTATTTTGATAAGTGTCTTCCCATGGGTTTTTCTTTATCTTGTTTTTATTTTGAATCTTTTTTTACTTTTTTACACTGGGCGGTAGAAGAGGCTTTTCCAGAAGGGGGGGTTTTGCATTATTTAGACGATTTTTTATTTGTTGGGAAAGGGGGGTCTGATCATTGTTTGCAGTTGTTGTTCAAGTTTTTTGGGTTTAATGGAATTTTTCGGGGTCCCTTTAGCACAAGACAAAACAGTTTTCCCATGTAGCGAGATCGAATTTTTGGGGATTGTTTTGGATTCGCACAGAATAGAGTTGAGGCTTCCCCCACAGAAGGTTGTCAAGCTCAGATCGTATATTATTGCTTTTCTGGAAATGAAAAAGTGCACCTTGCGAGAGCTGCAATCTCTGCTCGGTAGCTTAAATTTTGCGCTTAGAATAATGCCAATGGGAAGAGTATTTTCTAGGCGGCTTTATGATGCAATGAAAGGGGTACGTAGTTCAGGCTCACATATTCGTGTTTCTATGGAGATGAAGTTAGACTTGAGAATTTGGCTTGAATTTTTGGAAAGCTTTAATGGGCGTACCTGTATTCAGCAGGATTTTGTGCTTTCTCATGAGTTATGTTGGTTTACAAGCTCCGTCAGAAATATTGGCTTTGGCGCTATGCTAAAGTCACATTGGAGCTTTGAGTCCTGGCCTGCTAACTGGTTTTCACTAAGTTTGACTGAAAAGGAAGTTTTATTGGATCTTTTTCCTATTTTTGTCTCGTTGAATATTTGGGGTAAAGAATTGGCAAACAGACGGATTGTGATTTTATCCCCTTGTCAAGGTACGGTTTTTGCGGTCAACACATTAGCGGTAAAATGAAAGATTTTATGCAGCTTGTTACGCAAGTTAATTTTGTTGTGCTTAAAATTCTGGATGAAAGCTTGGTTGTCGCTGGATTCCAGTAATCCCCTTGTCTCTTACCTCTCTTCTCAGCAGTTGGACAAATTTCGGAGGAGCGCAACAGGAATAGATCATCTACCAGCTGTTTGCCCGTCCCATGTGTGGGAGGCAATATGGAATTAGCGTCAGCTGCTATTAAGAATTCTATTGCGCCGGCGACTTGGTAGTCTTATGCTTCAGCATGGGTTAGTTGGAAGCAATTTTGTGATTTTAACAGATTTTCGTATTTTAAGCGTGATGTTAATGCAGTTTTAGGTTTTTTGAATTTTTATTTGGCGTTAGGTTATAGTCATGCGTTTTTATATAAATCCCTGTGCGGGGTTTCTTTTTTCTTGAAGCTGTATGGTGAGGATTCTCTTTTGAGCATATTTCCTGTTCGTCAGGCGTTAAAGGGATGCAAGAAAAGGCTTTCTATTCCTGATTGTCGTAGACCTATATCTTTGGAGTTATTGAATAGATTATGGTTTGTTTTAAAAGATGTTTGTTTTAACGTTTTTGAACTGCGGCTTTTTAGGGCAGCTTTTGTTCTGTGCTTTTTTGGAGCATTTAGGGTTAGTGAGCTGTTAGCCAATAGTCAGTCCAATATTTCCGGTCTGGTTAGAAGTGACATAGGTTTGTTGGATGGTGCCGTTCACGTGTTTATCAGGAAGTCAAAGACAGATCAGCTTGGGAAAGGTATGTTGGTCAAATTGAGAGCAGTACCTGATTCATGTGTTTGTCCTGTTTTTAACATGTCTAAGTGGCTAGCAGTACGTGGGGATAGTACAGGTTTACTATTTATGCACAAGGATGGTTCCCTGGCAACTAAATACCAATTTAATGCCATTTTGAAGAAATGCTGTGCAAAATTAAATTTAGATGGCAAGAAATTTTCGTCACATTCATTTCGAATTGGAGCTGCAACGGAGGCTGCTGGAGCAGGACTTAAGGTTAAAAAGATTTGTAAGATTGGGAGATGGGCTTCCAGTCGTTATAAGCTTTATATCCGTCCTCATTTATTATGATTAATTTTCTGTTTTGTTTTCTCCAATTCTAGGCCCAATGGTCATATGACTCATAGGCCATTCTTTCATTCATTGGGCGCAGAGGAGAGCAGCATGTAGGAAGTATACGGATAATTTGTCTTTTGATGGTGCAATTTTGAATGTTTTTTGGTTCGGTTTGAGGGGTTTAAAATGTATTAATTTAATCGCCAGTCTTAAAAAAATACTTTTGAGCCATCCCTACCCCGATCTTATCATCTTTCACATTGGTGGTAACGATTTGGGTAAGTTGAAGACTTTGGACTTGTTAGCTCAATTTCGTAGGGATTTTTCCTTAATCAAAAACATGTTTCCTTCCTCATCGTTGATTTTTTTCGGAAATTATACCTTGTCTAGTTTGGAATTCCAGCCAGTTATTGTTTATGGAAAAAAAAAGGAAGAGAGTGAACCGTGAGATGGCTAAATTTTTTGGTAGTATGGGAGAATTTTCTTATCGCCATACGGATTTAGAAGGCTTTATTGCGGGTTTATACAGAGGTCATGGAGTTCATCGTTCGGATGTCGGTTTGGACATTTTCAATGTCGGCATTCAAAATATGATTGAGAAATGGCTGTGGTGTTTGGGGGGGGGGGGGCACGTATTGTTGATACGTGGCCGTGTGGGGAAAAATCGCCCAACTCTGTTGGGTGGATTATGGTTTTTGGTAAAAAAAATTGTATTTGGTGTTATTTATTAAAATGTTTATGGGTATTTTGTTTACAATGATTTGATGATTATCTTTTAAGTTACCAATAATAAAACATCACGGCCATTTTTATTCCAACATTGTGTCTTGTGTATTTATTTTTATTTAATGTATTTAATTGTTTATGTTTAAGTTATGGGGTCATCAGTTGGCTCTATGCTACCATGGAATATTATGATTCTAAAATGAGTGATGGTAGGAAAAGATTGAGTGGGGCCGAATATCGTAAACGTGCTAAGGAAAGGACTTTGCTACTTGTGCTTGGAGTTCCAGGCTTTGAAAAGAACGCATCAATTTTTACTGCTCTTTCTATCTCTTTTGCAGTTTTCAATGTGCCAGAAATGACAGAAGTCACTGATGTCAGTGAAAACATCAGACAGGAGTATGGGAGTACCAGTTCTTATTAGGAGACTGATCCTCCTGCAGAAGATGTTTCAGGTGGAAAAGAGTCAGCTGTACTTCCAGGGATTAGTCGTGATCCTGCAGAATGGCTGCTAAATGATGCTACAAAAGATTACGTGGCCATCAATGGCTTTAATCAAAACATGGATGCTGACTTCTGCAAATCAAGAAGGCAATTTGGCACCAAGTACAGGATGTTGACCAAAAATATGTTTGAAAAACAGCTAGTGAATAATGAAAGGAAAACACGTCCTTACCTGGTATATTCTGAAAGTACAGGTAGGTTTTTTTGTGCCCCATGTAGACTATTTGGTGGCAAAACAGCTATTGCACTAGATGGTTTTAATTACTGGAAAAATAGTGCCCGAAGATTAAATAAACATGAGCGGTCAATGGAGCATAAAACATGTGTGCTTGCTTTTCATACAAGGGTAAGCACATTGGGAAAAATAAATAAACCGCTAACTGAGGAGTTGAAGGCTTGCCTTTAGAGGGAGTAATAACCGTTTTGGTTCCAAACATAGTGGAAACTTTAAAATCCTTCTGGAAGTCATAGTAGAGTATGACCCTTTCCTAGCTGACCATATAACTCGTTATGGGAACCCTGGTAAAGGAAAGACATCATACCTATCTTTCGCCACATGTGAGGAATTTATCGATGTGATGGCTGATGAAGTCACAAAAAGTATCATAAAATATCAAAATTGAGAAATATTTTTCAATCAGCATGGACTCAACTCCTGATATTTCACATGTTGACCAGCTTGCTTTTATAGTACGATCTGTAAAAGATGATGGGACACCAGTGGAACGTTTTCTACTCTTCATACCAAATCCAGGACATCGATCAGAAAGGCTTACAGAAGCAGTAATAACACACCGAAACATTTTGACTTGGACATCAGTAATTGTCGAGGACAGTCATATGACAATGTCAACAACGTCTCTGGATAATACAGTGGTCTACAAGCAAGAATAAAGCAAATTAACCCACTTGCTGTTTATATTCCCTGCTCCGCACATTCCCTGTATTTGATTAGTACATGTGCAGCTGAGAGCTGTAAGAAAGAGTGTTCTTTCTTCGAACTTTTACAGCATTTGTATGTGTTTTTTACAGCATCCACAAGCCGTTGGGAAGTTTTACAAAAACAATTATCTTCCTCTTTAGAAACTTTAACTGTAAAAAGATTGTCAGAGACACGCTGGTCTGCTTGTGAGGAGGCCTGTCGAGGTTACACGTAGGTTAGGGACCCCAAAAATAGAGATTACCTTGGCGTTTGGTTTTGTGGCTCCTTTGCATTGATCAATACAATGGCTAAACGTCTCATTCCTATTATTCATAGCAGTTTTGCATATACCATTTTCATGTTTTTCACTTTTTTCAGATAGTCCATTGTATTTTTCAGTCTAGTATTCCCATAGCAGTTCTGCTTTTCATTATTCCCCTATACATTGTGACTGTTGTGCAACTCTTTATCCTATTGTTTAGTTGTATAGTTTTAAGTCTTGCACCTTCTTCACACCATGGTGTTCCAGACGTACATTCTTTAAGAAGTTCCAACAAGGACTTTAAAAAAATATTAAATACACTGTCTGCAATTTCAGAAGACAACAGTGAGAAGGCTAGTACACGATGTTGTGCTGGTGGACTACTTAGCCAACTACAACGACTTGAAACTGTGTTCATGGCACACTTTTGGGAGTTCATCTTGGAAAGATTTCAATCTGTAAAGGCCCCATTACACGATACGATTTATCTGACGATATGTCCTTAGGGTCACGGTTCCCGTGACGACTTCCGTCATCGTTAGCAACGTCGTTGTGTGTGACACCTACGTGCGACTCTGAACGATCGCAAATAGGTTGAAAATCGTTGATCATTGACACGTCGTTCAGTTTCAAAATATTGTTCGTCGTTTGGAACGAAGCAAACATATTGCCATGTTTGACACCCTGCCAACGACGAACAACATCCACACGACACGACCGCCTTGGTCAAACAATATATCGCTGAACGATGTTGCATCGTTTGTGAGATGTGTACATGTGACCGCTACTAAACGACCTATGTGCGATCTCGACAAATCGTAACTACGATCTGGGCGTGTCACATCGCTACTGAGATCGTCAGATGAATCGTAGCGTGTAACGGGGCCTTTAATTGTAAATTACAACAGATAGATATAGATGTTAGTTTAGTAATAGAACTTTATGATTCTCTTGTGCAGTTTGTGAAGCAGATCAGGAAGCTGTTTGACACATTTGAGTCAAATGCGATAGCAAAATCAAGTGTGAAAGCATATGATGTTCGATTCAGGAAAAGGCAGCGCAACACTACTGAAAGTCAAGAAGAAGTACAAAAGATTTCCGGGTACACACCTTCTTTGTCATCTGTGACAACCTATTATCGGAACTGGAACGGAGAAAGGCAGCCTATGAGAAATATTTTGAAAAATGTAAGATTCTTGCAAATTTAACCAAACTCGAAGATCCTGCTGTAATTGAACAAGCTGAAAAACTAGTAGAAGTTTACAAAACTGAGAAGGGCAACTGACTTTGTTGAAGAATGCCTACATTTGCGCGGTCACCTTTTGAATCTCAAGGAAGAATGTGACACTTCTTTAAGCATCCTTAAGAAGATTTGTAAAGATGACCTTCATAATATTTATCCTGATGTGGACATTGCTTTGAGAATGTTTCTTTGCACACCAGCAACTAACTTCAGCAGAACGCGCGTTTTCAGCATTCAAGCGCATTAAAATTTATTTGAGGTCTAGTATGAGTGAAGATCGCCTAAATGCTCTAGCAATGTTGCCCATTGAAAGTGATCTTGTAACGTCTCTGAATTATGATGATGTCACTGACCATGTTGAAGCCCAAAGAGCACACCGTAAGACGTAAACACCTGCTTCATAGAATACAAAGATGTGTGCACAATGCACAGATATTTTCCTTGTTATCAATTGCACTAGTTCTTGCTGTATAATAATATCATTATTTATTATTGTTCGTTTCTATTTTTTATTTTTACCACATTGTTGAAAATAAGCAAGGTTAAAGGAGTTATCCCCTACTTGGACAACCACTTTTCAATGTTAAAAAAAAAAAGTTTACTATTGCACTTGTTCTTGCTGCATGCTAATATTATTATTAATTGATATTATTTATTTTCACCACATTTTTGAAAATAAGCAAAATTAAATGCGTTTTCCAGTACTTGAACAACCTCTTCTCATTTCTCAGGTTTGCCCCCAATAAAAATCAAACCGCTGATACTACCACGACCCCCCACTACAATACCATGTCTGGACCCTGGTAACCGCTGCAGGAAAAATATGGGGACAGAAGGTAAGAGGGACAGTCAGGCAGTCTGCCGCTTATTTTTCTTGCAGCAGTTACCAGGGTCCAGACATGGTATTGTAGTAGTCAGGGATTTATATCCTCCCTTGCACAATATTAATTTCTTGATTTCTTGATTACTCATTCAATGTGTAGCTAAAGGTTTTTCCTTTTTTAATAGGGTATTGTCTTCTGGTTATCCGTGTCATTCAGTCTTCTCATAGGGTCTCTGTAATCAGTTATTGATAGTGGATTATTATAGAGGCTACTCTTTATAATACATGTCTGGAGACCAATTGTGACATTGTGTTCCTGATTGTAGTCTTTGCAATAGGCCATTACAGTTGTAACTATGTCTTGTATTTTGTATGGCCATTCCACAGAGGTCATCCTATACATTATTCTGTTATGGTGTTATATTGTGACATTGTTGTGCCCTTTGGGTGCATTCTGAGATAGGATATATTCAGGTTTAGCCATTTGTCATCTTTTCACTATACCACTTCTTGAGGTTATCCTGTATCCTTATTATTTGCTATAGACTATATCAACTATATATGCTACTATTTTTCTCCTTTCACTGTACCGCTGCTTTATAGAGGTTTTTTCCGTATTTGTATATATTTGGGGACCATATATTTTAAATAATATTATATTTATATAATAAAGCAGAGGTGGTGGAACTTGCTTGGCACCAGTGGGACACTAATTTAGTATAGCAGACACTTTTTGGATGTCACTAAGTTTCAGCACTGTTTGCTATAAAAAGAGCGTAGCAAAAGTGGGCAGGAGTGTACAGTGCCCGGGTTCTGTGGGTCAGTGGACAGGAAAGGAACAGTAACTTAGTATTCCAGACACTTTTAGGATGGCAGAAAAAGTGTCATCTCTTTGGGCAAATAAAATAGCGTGGCAAAACTGGGCAGGTGGGTACAGTGCCCGGGTTCTGTGGTTACCAGGGCAGGAAAGGAAGCCTCACTTTCTATCCCTCCTAATGATGAAATGCAGCAAGGAATTCCCAGAGCTGATGTACACAGACGCTGTTATCTAAAGCTGTATACATCGTTTGCACGGCCCTGCCTAGCAGCTATGGCTCTGAGCGCCTGGAAATCAGCTCTGAAAAGGGCTGAAATAAACAGTAGTCCTTAATCTCTACAGCGCTGTGTCTATAGCGCACACAGCAGGAGCAGCGGCAGCAGCAGTGTGAGCGGTGACTGTCACCCACACGCAGAAGGCAGATAATGGTGGCATGAGGGAAAATGGCCGTATTTATAAGGCAAGGACATGTGACATTCACAGCCTATGACACATGCCCTTGCTTGTCTGGCAAAAAGTACACTTAGCTGTGTGTGTGTCTGTGATTGGCTGACATCCTGCCCCCCCACTGCATGTGCGCTTACAAAAAAAAAAATAAAAAATGGCGATCGGCATTATCTTAGCACTCAGCTACAGCACAGATCTAAACTGCGTCCCCCCCGGCACACTATACGCTGAAATTTGGTAATAGCGTGAATCACAGTGACTCACACTATTACAGTGAAAAGCCAGCTAGTAAATAGCTACGCATTTTGCTGATCGAACCGTTCTCGAACGTAACTCGAGCTATCGAGCTTTTAGCAAAAAGCTCGAGTTCGATCTCGAACACCCCCCAAAATCACTCGAACATGAAATTGACGAACTTCGAACATTGCTCATCTCTAATCTAGAGCACATGAATTCCGCATTAATTCTGCATTCACAATGCATCCAAAACGCAGTATTTCAGGTACGTTTTGAAATGCACATACAGTAACAAAATGCTGCAGGATATTTCTTACGGCAGAATGCAACGTGCGCACATACCCTAAAAGTGTGCAGTCACTTTATGTGATTGCTGACTGCCGAATCATGACAGGGTGTGGTGCAGCTGCTGTCATGAGCCTCTAACATTTCCAGTGCAGTCACTATGTATGCAATTTGCATTTGCGTATTGACTAGATAGATTTCGCTTCTCTCAATAGAAAAGGATTGAGAGAAGCCGAAAGAGTCTAGTCGATGCATGACCACAAGTTGCATACCAGCAGACACTTGACTGCCTGCTCATATAAGCGATTTTAGGGACTTAGGGGCCATTATTACTATATATGAGGGAACTCTGGGGACATTGTTAAATGTTAAGTGGGCACTTAAAGGGATTGTCCACTACTTGTAACTTTGCCACAAAAATCTTATACTCACCTCCCAGACTAAAGGCCCTGTCACACACAGAGATAAATCTGTGGCAGATCTGTGGTTGCAGTGAAATTGTGGACAATCAGTGCCAGGTTTGTGGCTGTGTACAAATGGAACAATATGTCCATGATTTCACTGCAACCATGGATCTGCCAAAGATTTATCTCTGTGTGTGACGGGGCCTTAACACCCTTCCAGCAATGTCACACAGCAGTGAAATTCCATTATTATGTAATTGGATAACATTGCAGGAAAAAGAAAGCCATATGTACTATGGTAGCACAATGTCCCAATACTAGTGCACTACAAGATGCAACAGCTCCATTCTAAAGTCAGGGGCATCACAGGGGCAAATATTGATGAAACAGCCACTCACACACCAACCAATCATGGGCACGGTGGTTGCCTAGTGTTACAAATGCACACGAATAACTGTGCCATTGTGCACCACATGTGTCTGTGCGACTTGCGTCCTATACAAGCCTCATCTGTGTGAATTTATAATACTATGCAAATGTGACGCCCTGGACTAGCCAGGTAGTCACAGGTAGGCCCCCTGCACAAACACCAGCCCGTAAAAAGGTATCAGCAGCCAACCTAAAAACCCTGAGTCACCCCTCTCAGGTCTTGAAGTTCACACCCGGGGGCGGAGCCAGGCGGTTGGCCACGCCCACCGTGGAGTTCGGATAGACTGAGGCAGGAAAAACACACACATCTGTTCTGTTAGGGAAGTGGAGTAGAGAGGAGTAACGTCTGTCAGGGATCTGGGTAGGAGCCTGGATACCCTGCGGCCAGGAGGCAGACGGTGGTGGCCGCCTGCAGGAGCCGGGAAGACAGTCGGTTGAACAGTCAGGGACTGGGACAGGGTAGTGGCCCGTCGGTACCGAACTGGGAAACCGAACGGAAACCGGAGCACCAGGAAAGATACTCAGACCCAGTACGAGGCCCAGAAGCCACTGGACCAAGTCGAATTCACTGATTGCGGTCTGGACCTTAGGCTTTCCCACCCAAGTCCTGACTGAAGGCAACAGTCCAACGAGGGGGATAGAAAGCCACAGCCCAGGCATAGAGATCTGCAGGCAAACGAGCTCCTCCAACATCCACTAGCCAGGGAGCGGACTCCAGTCGCTGAAGCGAAGGAAGTCAGCATTCTACTATAGAGGTGCAGGAGAAAGGTGGGGACCACCAACCTGAGTAAGGGGCAAAGCGCAGCCAGCTGCAGGCACTGACCACCATCCTTTTGGTATACCAGAGACTCCGGTGTATTTATAATATTTATAATAATGAGTACAACAGTGCCCTTGGGCAACGCATCGCACTGCACCATCCCACACACACCTTTCTCCCCAATCGGGCCCCCGGGGCCACCAACCACTGCCCACGGAGGGGATCAACACCAAGCTGGGCAACACCATCCCCGGGAGCCTAGTCAACAGCAGCGGTGGTGCCCACTCACCACAACTCGTGGGTGGTGTCACGAACCTAACCCCCAAACAACCGTGGCCCCGGGCCGTGAACCTCTCCACCGAACACCACCCCTCATGTAGTGCCAGCGTCCCTTCAGAGCGACATGACCCCTGGGTCCGGGAGCAGCTCGAGCCACCCACCGACGAGCACCAATCCGAGCTGCTCGGCAGCCGGCCAAGCCCTGGGGCGGTACACAAACACCTCCTCCATGAAGGATAGGTCGTGAGTGGTTTTCATCAGTATTTCGCACCTGTTCTGCCTTTATCATGAGACTTCTGCATCCTGTAGTGAATTGGTTTTGTAACCTGGTATTTAAAAATACAGCTTCTTTTTCTTCTGTAATGTTTTTTTAATTGTATGTTATGGGAGCTCTGCAGCCAATCAATGGCTACTGATGGCCTGCCACTGACACACTTTGATCAGATAGTATGAGTGCTGCAGCCCATCAGTAGCCATTGATAGGCTGCAATGCTCATGTAACAGTAAAAAGTAATGTCACGAATGTGTTGGCAAACACAGTGCTGATGCTGCTGGAACTTTGCGGTCCAGAGGGTATAATTTTTATTCTTTTTAAAAATGGTGCACACTAACATTTAGGATTGGGTTGTTCAAGTAGTAGAAACCTCCTTAGGTGCTGCAATCATTAGCATATACAGAATATAGGTGGTTAGAAAGACCATCTCCATCCACAGTGCCCCCTGAAATGTGCTCATTGGTGAAGATGGTAACGTTGAGCCTAACAGTGACCTTTTGGCTGTGTTTAATAGGATGCCAGTTATTCCTGTTGAATCCATGAAAGGCAAAGATGGGATTAACCCTTTAAACTGGGAGAGAGGAATATAGAAAGTGGGGACATGAGTAATAAGTGAGATACTATTCAGAATTCTTGAACTTTTTTTTTCCTAATTTTCCTAGATAGTACCTGACCTGAAAGAGGTGATTGAGAATGGATAAAAAGTACAAGTCAGGTGCTTTCAAATGCAAAGAAAAGGAGCAAAAGAAAAAGCTAGTTTCATCTTGTAGACCTCTGACCAGCTATTTTTTTGTAAAGGCCGCTTTACATGCAACAACATCACTAATGAGATGTCGTTGGGGTCACGGAATTCGTGACGCACATCCGTTCTCGTTAGCGATGTTGTTGCGTGTGACACGTACGAGCGACCGCTAACGATCAAAAATACTCACCTTATCGTTGATCGTTGAAACGCTGTCCATTTCCCAAATATCGTTGCTGTTGCAGGACGCAGGTTGTTCGTCATTCCTGCGGCAGCACACATCGCTATGTGTGACACCGCAGGAACGAGGAACCTCACCTTACCTGCGGCCGCCCGCAATGAGGAAGGAAGGAGGTGGGTGGGATGTTTGTCCCGCTCATCTCCGCCCCTCCACTTCTATTGGGCGGGCGCTTAGTGACGTCGCTGTGACGCCTCCTTAGAAAGGAGGCGGATCGCCGTCACAGCGACGTTGCTAGGCATGTAAGTAGTGTGACGAGTCCGAGCGATGTTGTGCGCCACGGGCAACGATTTGCCTGTGACGCACAACCGACGGGGCGGGTACGCTCGCCAGCGATCTCGCTAGCAAGATCGCAGCGTGTAAAGTGGCCTTTAGCAAACCTGCTGCGTCTTCAGAGAAAATTGACGATGTTGTGGATCAAAATCAGCCTAGTAGCAGCTTGGTACTGACTAACCAAGAAGACTCTGCTGTCATCGTTGCACCTAGCAATTATCCAGTCAACACCCAGGTTTCCTCAACAGACCCATCTAAAACTCATCAAGCTCATGTTTGCAGGAGTAGTGATGATGAGTTATCTGAAATACATGATCCTATTTGAAGCTTAGCCTCTCCTGGCCACACTGACAAGCTTGACACCAATCTGGGTCTTAGTAGCCCCACCAATGGCTCTGCCAGCATATTTAAATGAAACATCGAAGAGCCTTACCCTACTGATCCACTTCTTTTTCAAAATCAGACTATTACTGCTGATATAATTAGAGTTCTTCTGGATCATGGTCCATATCAACCAGGATTGAATGAATACCATGTCAATTTTCCCTATGACTCAGAAAAAGGAGATTCAGTCCTTCGTGGTACAGACGCAAAGTGGGAAACTCATGTACAGTTGAACGACAATGGTTAACTTAAGGGGGCTTTACACGCTACGATATCGTCTTTAAATTATTGTTGGTGTCATGTCGTTAGTGACGCACATCCGGCATTTTTATCAATATCGTTTAGTGTGACACGTCCGTGCGATGGTAGACGATCGTAAAAGTGGTCAAAATCGTTCACCGTGGAGAGCTTGTTCTAAAACCAAAAATTGTCTAACGCCGTTTAATAAAGCTCGTTCTCGTCTACTTTTCTTCGCAAATTGCTTCATGTGATGCTGTTTGGACGATCATCAATATCACACATGCGTGCGACATGGGCGTTATGTAAACGTCACATTCCTCCACGCCTCACGTGCTTTGATAGGTTGCCTAATCGTGTGTTCTATAGGTCTTTAAATTTAAATAAAAAAAAGATTAAAATGTTAATTTATTTTTTTTTCCCCCTTTTCTTTTCTGAAATCATTTCATCCACACAGAACTTTTTATGCAAAGATTGTGACATAATCTTTTTTTGGCAATAATAATTAACAAACAACAACACAACATAATATGTGCCACATTAGTCACTACTGCGGCCATTGCTGTCGAAGAAATGGAGGCTGAATCACGCAAAAAAACAAGACGCCGTCGCATGTGGGCAAGACAGTGGTTGCTGCAGAGGGACCAATACAGCCACATCCATCTGATGAACACTTTGAGGGATAATAACCCGCAAGACTTTCACAATTATTTGCGAATGTCTCAGGCAACATTCCTCTTCCTCCTTGAACGCATTACACCCTATATCAAGCGTGAGGACACAGTGATGCGTAAAGCGGTACCAGTGGAAGAAAGACTAAAAAGCCAGGGAAGGAGTCTTGCGAGGATAATTTGCATATTCCCAGTGCCTTCTGGGATAAGTGAAGAGTCACCGCGAGCTCAAGGAGAACCGGGTTTTGGCCGTTACAGCCGGAAGGAAGACTTCTGAAAGCCGCGCGCCCAGCTGGGCGCGCGAATTTTAGCCTGTCTTCTTCACTGTGAGCGTGAGTGAGCAAAGTGTGAGCAAAAGTGTGAGTAGAATTGTTTGTATTTAGTTGTTTAATTACTTAACATTTGTTTAGTGCTATCCCCATTAGAAAATGTGCTCCACTATTGCTAATGCGATCCAGTGTACATCTTGTCTCATGTATGCAGTCCTTGAAAAGCCGTTCGAGGGTGCATACTGTTGTTCGAGATGTGAGCAAGTTGCACGTTTGGAAGCCCAGATACTGGATCTAAATGAGCAGCTGGCAACTCTGAGATGCAATAGCAATATGGAAAGGAGTTTGCTGCTCACTGAGCAGCAGCTTGCTGGGTCAGATGTGGGGGAGGATCGTAGTAGGGAGCGGCAGGACGGTGAGGTAGGTAGCTGGGTGACAGTTAGAAAGGGGGGTAAAGGGAAAAGTGCTAGGAAGGCTAGTCCTGAACTGACACACCCCAATAGGTTTGCAAACTTGGCAGATGAGGGGGATGTCATTACAGGGGTAGTATTGCTGCAGCAAGGCATGACCTCAGAGGAGTGTCTGCTCCAGTAAGGGGGGGAATAGGAGTGCAGGGCAGGCAAGACAGGTACTGGTAGTGGGGGACTCAATTATTAGGGGGACAGATAGGGCAATCTGTCACAAAGACAGGGATCGCCGAACAGTGTGTTGTCTTCCTGGCGCTCGAGTTCGGCACATCGCTGATCGGGTTGACAGATTACTGGGAGGGGCTGGGGAGGACCCAGCGGTCATTGTACACATTGGCACAAATGACAAAGTTAGAGGTAGGTGGAAGGTCCTTAAAGATGATTTCAGGGAATTAGGTTGTAAGCTTAAAGCATGGACCTCAAAGGTGGTATTTTCGGAAATACTACCTGTGCCACGAGCCACACCAGAGAGGCAAAGAGAGATCAGGGAGGTTAACAGGTGGCTCAGGAATTGGTGTAGGAAAGAGGGTTTTGGGTTCCTGGAGAATTGGGCCGACTTTTCAGTTGGCTACAGATTCTATGCTAGGGATGGGCTGCATCTTAATGGGGAGGGTGCAGCTCTGCTGGGGCAGAAAATGGCTAGAAGGTTGGAGGAGTGTTTAAACTAGGAATGGGGGGCGAGGGTATTCACTTTATAGAAGGGGAATGTAGTGCAGATAGTGACCAGGGCACAAGTAATGAAATTGGGGGTGGTACGGGGGGAAGGGTTAGGACAGTCAATACAGTAAGCAGGAATATAGGTACAGAGACATACGTAACGTGCATGTACACTAATGCCCGAAGCCTCACAAATAAGGTGGAGGAATTAGAATTAATATTGTTGGAAGAAAATTATGATATAGTGGGGATATCAGAGACATGGCTGGATGAGAGCTGTGACTGGGCTGTTAATTTACAGGGTTATAGCCTATTCAGGAATGACCGTACAAATAAGCGAGGGGGAGGTGTGTCTATATGTAAAATCATCCTTAAAACCCATCCTGCGTGACAACATATGTAAGGGTACTGAGAATGTAGAGTCCCTATGGGTGGAGATAAGGGGGGGAGAATGAATAATAAAATACTGATAGGGGTGTGTTATAAGACGCCGAATATTATGGAAGAGGTAGAGAATCTCCTCATAAAGCAAATTGATAAAGCAACGAGTCTCGGAGAGATAATTATTATGGGGGACTTTAACTATCCTGATATAAATTGGGGAACAGAAACTTGCAGTTCCAGCAAAGGAAATAGATTTTTGATAACAATGAAAGATAATTACCTTTCACAAATGGTACAGGACCCCACAAGAGGGGGAGCACTACTAGACCTTGTACTAACCAATAGGCCAGACCGCATATCAAATATACAAGTTGGGGGTTACTTGGGGAATAGTGATCACAAAATAATAAGTTTTCATGTATTCTTTAGTAAGATGTATAGTAGAGGGGCTACAAGGACACTAAACTTCAGGAAAGCAAATTTTAAACGGCTGAGAGATGATCTTAGTGCAATAAACTGGGATGATGTACTAAGTAATAAAAGTACACAAAGCAAATGGGAGACTTTTATGAGCATCCTGAATAGGGCTTGTGCAGAAAATATACCCTATGGGAACAAACATGCTAGAAATAGGAGGAAACCCCTATGGCTAAATAGAGCTGTAAGGGAAGCAATAAAAGAAAAACAGAAAGCCTTAAAAGAATTAAAGAGGGTAGGTAGTGATGAGGCATTATATAATTATAGAAAATTAAATAAAATATGTAAAAAGCAAATTAAGTTAGCTAAGTTTGAGACAGAGAGACTCATTGCGAGAGAAAGTAAAAATAATCCTAAAATATTCTTTAACTACATAAACAGTAAAAAACTGAAAAGCGATAGTGTTGGCCCCCTTAAAAATAGTCTTGGTGAAATGGTGGAAAGGGATGAGGGTAAAGCCAACCTGCTGAATGACTTTTTTTCTATGGTTTTTATACAAGAAAATGCCATGGCAGATGACATGACCAGTGATACCATAAATTCACCCTTGAATATTACCTGCTTAACCCAGCAGGAAGTACGCCGCCGCCTCGAAATCACTAAGGTTGACAAATCTCCGGGCCCGGATGGCATACACCCCAGAGTACTACAGGAATTGAGTTCTGTGATAGATAGACCATTATTTTTAATCTTCTCAGATTCCTTAATAACAGGGTCGGTACCGCAGGACTGGCGCATAGCAAATGTGGTGCGAATATTCAAAAAGGGGACAAAAACTGAGCCGGGAAATTATAGGCCGGTAAGTTTAACCTCTACGGTTGGTAAAATCCTTGAGGGTTTCTTGAGAGATGCTATACTGGAGTATCTCAAGAAAAATAACCTTATGACAGAGTATCAACATGGGTTTATGAGGGATCGATCCTGTCAAACTAATTTGATCAGCTTCTATGAAGAGGTAAGTTCAAGCCTGGACCAGGGAAATGCAGTGGATGTTGTGTATATGGACTTTTCAAAAGCTTTTGATACGGTGCCACACAAAAGGTTGGTACATAAAATGAGAATAATGGGGATAGGGGAAAATATGTGTAACTGGGTTAAAAACTGGCTCAGTGATAGGAAACAAAGGGTGGTTACTAATGGTACGTACTCGGACTGGGTCTCAGTTCATAGTGGGGTACCACAGGGGTCAGTATTGGGCCCGCTTCTTTTCAACATATTTATAAATGACCTTGTTGGGGGCATGCGGAGTAGAATTTCAATATTTGCAGATGATACTAAACTCTGCAGGGTAATCAATACAGAGGAGGATAATTTTATATTACAGGGAGATTAATGTAAATTGGAGGATTGGGCTGAGAAGTGGCAATTGAAGTTTAATGTAGATAAATGTAAGGTCATGCACTTGGGTAGAGGAAATAACATTTATGATTATGTACTTAATTGTAGAACACTGGGTAAAACAGACACAGAAAAAGACTTGGGTGTATGGGTGAATGGTAAACTTCACTTTAGTGGACAGTGTCAGGCAACTGCTGCCAGGGCTAATAAAATAATGGGATGTATTAAAAGAGGTATAAGTGTTCATGAAAAAAATATAGTTCTACCTCTGTACAAGTCACTAGTGCGACCGCACTTAGAATACTGTGTACAATTCTGGTCACCGATATATAAGAAGGACATAGCTGAACTGGAGAGGGTGCAGAGAAGAGCCACCAAGATTATTAGAGGAATGGGTGGGCTGCAATACCAAGACAGATTATTAAACTTGGGGTTATTTAGTTTGGAAAAACGAAGGCTTAGGGGGGATCTAATCACAATGTATAAATATATGAGGGGACAGTACAGAGACCTTTCCAAAGATCTTTTTACACCTAGGCCTGCGACTGGAACACGGGGGCATCCGCTACGTCTTGAGGAAAGAAGGTTTAATCATAATCACAGACGAGGATTCTTTACTGTACGAGCAGTGAGACTATGGAACTCTCTGCCGCATGATGTTGTAATGAGTGATTCACTACTAACATTTAAGCAGAGCCTGGATGCCTTTCTTGAAAAATATAATATTACCAGTTATGTATATTATATTTTATGACAGGGTATTGATCCAGGGAACTAGTCTGATTGCCGGATGTGGAGTCAGGAAGGAAATTTTTTCCCCATTGGAACTTGTTTGCCACATTGGGTTTTTTTTGCCTTCCTCTGGATCAACATGTTAGGCTATGGGTTGAACTAGATGGACTTAGAGTCTCCCTTCAACCGTAAAAACTATGATACTATGATACTATGATACTATGACTAGGTGTAACATTGCGATACCTTGCAACTGGAAGAAGTTTAACAGATTTACAATATTCTACAGCAATTTCACGTTCGTTGTTAAGCAGCCTCATCCCTGAGACATGTGAAGCCATCATTGAATGTCTTCGTGAATTCATGCCATTTCCATCATCACAAGCTGAATGGCTTGCCATAGCCTCTGATTTTGATAAACATTGGCAATTCCCAAATTGTGGGGGCGCAATTTGACAGCAAACATGTGCGCATACAACAACCACACAATAGTGGATCTTTTTTTTATAATTATAAAGGTTTTTTCAGTGTAATTTTGTTAGCTCTAGTAAATGCAAATTATGAGTTTATTTACGTTGATGTAGGCATGAATAGGCGTGCATCTGACGGGGGAGCCCTAGAATATACCGAGTTTGGTCGTAGATTAGTTACTGATAAATTGTTGTTGCCGACAAATGACCAAACTGTGGCAAATTTAAACTTTACTTTTATCGCAGATGAGGCTTTTCCGTTGCAAAAGCATTTATTAAGGCCCTATCCACAGGTGAGCTTAAATGAAGATAGGAGAATTTTCAACTACCGCCTTTCTAGGGCAAGGCGTGTAGTTGAAAACGCCTTTGGTATATTATCGAGTCGGTTTAGAATTTTCCAAACTACGATTAACTTAAAACTCGAATCGATAGACCGTGTCATCCTAGCCTGCTGTGTGTTGCATACCTACCTAAGAGTCAAAGATGCAACACAATACACCCCAGCAGGCTATGATGACACAATAAACCAACACACCGGTGAGATTTTGCCTGGTGATTGGCATATGGATCAGTGGCCGGGCACGGCATGAAATACAGAATAATAGAGAGAAATATTTGAATTTTTTTCTGGGACCAGGCTCAGTAGGCTGGCAAAATGAAATTTAGTTTGTTAATAATATTGTAAAATATGTAAAGTGTTGGGGTTTCAAAACTTTCACATTTATGTTTGATTATGTCTGCCTCCATAAGCCTAATTGCGAATTAGCATATATTGTTACTTAGTTAATTATTAAGCCTATTTTGCTTCTATAATGGACATGTGGTCTTTATTTTAACATTTATTCTGTTCCTTTCAACATCTGCCTCCAAAAGATGTTTAAAAAAAACCAAAAAGTTAAATTAAACCTAAAAAAGAAAGGTTGTTAAAAAACATGGTAATCCGAGGTTTCTTTACTATTTATGTAGATTACACTTGCTACTGACTTATCAGACATTTAACCCCTTCACGACCATGGACGGAAAGATCTGTCATGGTGCCCTGGTACTTAAAGACCAATGACGGATCTTTCCGTCATGGCGGAATCGCGGCACTGTGGTCCCGGTAATGGCAATCAGTGGAATTTTCCAGCGTTTTCTAGAAGGAGGGGACCTCTGCTTGACCTCCCGAGGGGTGGTTTCTCCCCCCGGACCTACGGAGCCTGTGATTGGCTGATTTGTGACAATGAGCCAATCACAGGCATTGTAATGTCTCAGCTAATAAAAAACATTGAAACACTGAAACATTGCAATCCAGCCCTGATCAGTGCTTCTATAACACAGATCAATGGCTGACCTTTTCAACCCCCCAGCTCTGATTGGAGGGATTGTCCTCGTGATCGAACCCTTCAATCACCGTGAATCAGAGTGCCGGTGAACTGCCCGTGACCGCTCACCTCGGGTTCATTCTATCCGTTGAAGCTGTTGAGAGCAATCCTGCCACCGTGATCCTCGGTGAGTATTGCTGCCCAACCCATCTACTGCTGTTCCCCCACCCCCGCACCGTACCATCGCTGCCCCATAGCTGCCCCCTGCACCGCCCCATAGCTGCCCCCAGCACCGCCCCATCGCTGCCCCCCACACTACCCCATTGCTGCCCCGCCGCTGCCTCCGCATCGTACCATTGCTGCCCCGCACCGTACCGTACCGCTGCTGCCCCGCACCGTACCGTTCCGCCGCTGCCCCCGCAGCCTCCGCATCGTACCCTCGCTGCCCCGCCCCATCGCTGCCCCGCACCGTACCATCGCTGCCCCGCCGCTGCCCTGCACAGTACCTTCGCTGCCCCGCACCGTACCATCGCTGCCCCGCACCGCACCATCCCGAATCGCACTGCCCCGCCGCTGCCCCAAACCGCCCCATCGCTGCCCCGCACCGTACGATCGCTGCCTGTAATCGCAGGCCAGTGCCTGCTTCCCCTCCCCCATCCATCTCTGCTGCAAGTGCCTGCTTCCTCTCCCCCATCCACCGCCAACCCCCTTGCTCCCTCCAACCCACAATCCACCCCCCCAATCCACCGCTGCCCCCATGTCCTGGCTCACCATCAGCTGCGTGGACGATCTGCTCCAATCTCTCCTGCTGCTGAGTGAGTATTGATCCTAGCTCTTTCTAGCTTCCTCCTTCACCCCCCTTTCCTCCTTCGCACCCATCGAACGCTGATCAGCTATGTGATTAGTGATCACATACATAATTGCTCACTTTTTTTTTTATTGTAAAGGTCAGCCCAGTGCCAACATGTAAGAGCGATGGCAGAGTCTCGCATCGCATAACTCGGAACGGCCGCCCGTTTCCCGGGCAGGAGCGTGCAGCCGTGTACAAATACATGCTGCTGCACGCTTCTTACCAAGGAGCGGGCGGCTTTGCAAGGTGATGCGATGGGAAACTCTCACACGTGTGACTCTGGGCTTAGTGTCAGTTGCAGGTGCTTGTGTATATTTTATTTTTTTTTTTGCAAAATTCTAATCTTCTCTTTTTTTTTTAGGTTTTTCCTGTTCGAAGACACACTCAAACATTTGAATAAAGTTTTTTTTGCACACATACACACACACCACACATAAGATGTCCCGGTCTTCCCAATCTTGGAGGCTGTATTCAGCCGAGGAGGCATATGCCATTGTTGTCTCCGAGACTGATAGCGTAGGAGATGACCCCACATTCCTTTGTTCCTCCCAGCCCTCTTCCTCCTCCAGTGCCGAGGAACCACCAAGAAGACGTCGTAGAATGAATCGGCCGGTGCCCAGTGGAGAAGACCCGGCGCCCAGTGGAGAAGACCCGACGCCCAGTGGAGAAGACCCGGCGCCCAGTGGAGAAGACCCGGCGCCCAGTGGAGAAGACCCGGCGCAGAGCGTGAGTGACTCCCAGCACTAGTGCTAGTGACCGGGAGTGGACCCCAGCCCCCGAAAATTTTGCACCACGAATTATTCCTGATTTTACTCACCAATCAGGAATCCAGTTTGATACTAACAACCTTAGAGAAATAGAATTTTTCAAAGTCTATTTCTATGAAGAGTTCGTTAGTCTCATGGTGGTGCAAACAAATCTTTACGCCCAACAATTTTTGGCTGAAAAACCTTGCTCATCATATTCTAGCTGGACCCCAATGGATTCAGTAGAAATGATGAAATACTGGGGTCTGGCTCTTCACATGGGGTTAGTGAAGAAGCCAGAACTTCGCCAATATTGGAGTGTTGATGTTTTATACAACACTCCAGTATTTGGTATGATTATGCCCCGCAGACGGTTTGAGGCTATCCACAGATTTTTGCATTTTAGGGACAATTTGGAGTGTCTTCCCCAAGATGACCCAAATTTTGACAGATAAAATTCGTCCGGTCATCGAACACTTTAGCAAAAAGTTTGCTGAAGTGTACGTTCCCCAGAGGGAAATTTGTGTGGATGAGTCCCTCATCCACTTCAAGGGGAGACTGAAGTTCCGCCAGTACTTGCTCAGTAAATGGGCAAGGTATGGCATTAAACTCTATAAGCTGTGCGAGAGTACCTCAGGGTACACTCACAGCTTTAGTGTTTACGAAGGGAAGGACATGCAGATCCAACCCCCAGAATGCCCACCTACTCTGGGGGTGAGTAGGAAAATTGTGTGGAGTTTGATCCACCCACTGCTTGATGAAGGTTATCATCTGTATGTTGATAACTTCTATACAAGCATCCCACTTTTCCAATCCCTCTCTTCCAGAGGTACCGCAGCTTGTGGTACGATCCGGAAAAACCAGAAGGGTCTCCCTGTGACGCTAGTTGGGCAGCTACTCCAAAAAAGGTGAGAGCAGAGCCCAATGTAGCGACAACATGGTTGTAGTTAAGTTCAAGGACAAAAGGAATGTCCTTTTCTTGACCACAATACATGGTCCCGGCACCTCAGCCACCAATGTTCGAGGTACCTTAGCACAGGTTCGCAAACCGGACTGTGGCTTGGCATACAACAAACATATGGGAGGAGTTGATCTTTCTGATCAAGTCCTCCATCCCTATAATGCCATGCGGAAGGTTAAGGTGTGGTATAAAAAGCTGGCCATGCACATCGTGCAGATGGCACTATATAATGCTTTCGTGCTCTCACGATGTCCAGGCCAGACCAACACCTTCCTTCAGTTCCAGGAGGTAGTAATCAAGACCATGATCTTTGGAAGGGGAGAAGAAGAAGCAGCAGCAGTTCCTACTACCTCTGGAACTGAAGGTTCCCGTGTCGTACCAGGGCAACATTTTCCTGGTGAGGTACCACAAACCACCGCAAGAGGAAGAGCACAGAAAAGGTGCCGGGTGTGCTATAAAAAAAGGGTGAAGCGGGAAAGCAAGTATCAATGCGATACCTGTCCCGACAAACCCGGACTTTGTATGAGTGACTGCTTCAAAGTCTATCATTTGTCCAGGTACTAAATTGATATATACCCACCTAAAATTCCTGAGGCACACAACAAAGACGGTGACCTGACGCACTACACGACAAAGACAGTGACCTGATGCACACTACACAACAAAAACGGTGACCTGATGCACACTACACGAAAGGATGGTGACCAGACACACTACACGACAAAGACAGTGACTGGACAAAACCTACACAACATAACCTACATAAAATTGACATACCATGTCCCTGATAAAATACATCGATCATTCCCTTCGGAGCCCTGCTGTGAGCCTATACAGTGGTTTTTCGCCACATATGAAGTATTGACTTACTCAGGACAAATTTCCCAACAAATTTTGGGGTCCATGTTATCCTGTTCCCCCTGTAAAAATTAAAAAATTGAGCCCAAACTAACATTTTTGTGGAAAAAAAAGTACTTTGTTTTTTCGGCTCAATGTATGAAGCACATAAGGGTTATAAGTGCTCATAATCCATCTATATTTATGCCTTGGGTGGTCTAGTTTCCAAAACGGGGTCACATGTGGGGATTTTCCCCTGTTTCGGCACATCAGAGGCTCTCCAAACACAACATGGTTCGGCTAACAATTTCATCTAATTTTCCGTTCAAAAAGTCAAATGAAGCGCCTTCCCTTCGAAGCCCTGCCGTGCGCCCAAACAGTGGTTTTTCGACACATATGAAGTATTGGCTTACTCAGAACAAATTTTCCAACAAATTTTGGGGACCATTTTATCCTGTTCCCCCTGTAATATCAGCAATCCTCAATTGGAGGGAGGCCACTTATCAGATAAATTAGTGAATACAGCAATAAGAGGCTAAAATTTAACTTTTAATTCTATTACATTAAAAGCCCAAGAAGGGTACATGTAACCATAAAACTCCCCAGTGACCTGATGTCTCAGACAGGACCTGTCGTGGCAACTAGGGAGTCAGTAATGTATAACAAACATAACCAAACAAACACAAAAAACATAAATAATAAATTGAGTAGATTGTGTCCACCCAAAGGGACAGTGGTCCACTTAGTGGGGAAGAAAAAACAATCAAACAAACTCAATATACATAAATAAAGAGCTATATGGGGGGCGTGGCTTGAGCTTGATGGCAGGCGGACGCTTTCTCTAAGAGCTCCGCAGGCTGAGGCGGCAGATTACAAATTACAACCCATCAGGCACCTCCAAACATGCCTGGAAAGAAAGGCACAGACAAACCAAGCAGACCACCAGCGCTGAGGAGCGGCAGCACAGCGGTGGATCACTTTTTCAGAAGTGGGAAGCTGTCCCCGGGTCCCAGGCCTGCTCCTGTCATGGCACCTTCGACCACGAGGCAGACGCTTGCAGCAGGAGGAATTAGCAGAGGACATGGTGTGGAAGCGGCGGGGGAGACTCACATCACAGAGGTACAGAGCGGTGTCAGTGCAGCGCTGACAGGATCAAGCTCTCCATGTGTTTTCCAGACACCAGCGGTGCAGGGGAATACAGGAGGAGAGCCCGCTGTGAGACATATACAGGAGGAGGGAGGAGGGGGAATTCCAACCTCACAGCAAAGATCAGGAAGTCAGGCTGATGCAGAGAACAGGAGCGTGGGTGCTGAGGGAATTAACCCTGTAAGCACAGACAGCATGAACTCTCAAGGGATATCAGGTTCCCAGGAAAACTCATCCCCAAACAATCAGGGGAAGCAAACTGGAGGCCAAATCACACCTATAGTTAACCCTGGCTGTCTCTCTGCAGAAACAGATCGCATATTGCAATTACTGTCAGCTCTCCCTACCAAAAATGATCTAGACATACTAGTGACCAAAATGGAGGCGGCACATGAAAGGGCCCTGTCTATTGTGAAAGGGGACATTGACGCTCTGGATACACGCACAACAGCAGTGGAAAAAGACGTATTTACATTATTTGAAAGAGTTAACACACTGGAGCAAGATCTCTCCAATTCCAGAACACACCTGCAAAATGTCGCCATTCTATTAGATGATCAAGAGAATAGGGGAAGGCGAAATAATATCCGATTGAAAGGCATTCCAGAAGTGATAACAGCCAATGCCCTGCTCAAGTCTGTAACTCTAATATTCAACAAGGTGATGGGGGCTGCTGAGGATACCACCTATGTGATTGATAGGGTCCACAGAGTGTTCCGCCAAGGCCCGGGGGATACTGCCCAACCAAGAGATGTTCTGTGCAGACTACATTACTACACCGATAAAGAAGCCATACTGAGAAATGCATGGACCTATGGAACTGTCTCATATGAAGGGTCTGAAGTCAAGCTCTTTCCTGACATATCATCCAGAACCCTGTACATGAGACGCCAACTTATGCCAATTTTGCAAAAGATCAAAGATAAAGGAGCATCCTACAGATGGGGACATCCATTTCACCTAATAGTTCGCCACAAAGGGGACCAATTCCTGCTGAAGCGTCCGGAGGAAGTGGAAAGTCTCTTCCAATTTCTTGATACGCCTGCAGTGGAAATTCCTAACTGGCTACTGATGGACAGACCTGCCGGGTTACCCCAAAGAAAAAGAGGAAGTAGACGTCTGCCTGCGAGATATCAGAAAAGTTCCAGGGACTTCGTGCCGATCGGTTATTGTTCCCAGGAGGAGCCAGATTGATGACTCGGGTTTGATCATGGTTTTTTGTCTCATGGTGGGAGGAGCGGGAGATAGGCCATATTTTTAGGCCTGGTGTGGTCATCATAATATTGTATTAAGGTCTTGCGAGATGTCCTGAAGTATTCATGCTTTTCGCTCTTTTTTTTTTTTTTTTTTTTTTCTTCCCCCCCCCCTTCTCTCTCCCCCCCTCCTCTCCATGTGGGTTATAAGGACCCTTGAATTGTTAAGTTTTGAGGATAGTCTGGAAATTTTGGTAGTCATCTAAGTTCTGTGCCTCTCACCGCCCTGTCCCAGTATGGGGGGGTGAGATGTGGGTTTGTAGTTTAAAATAGCAATGTCATTTTTGCCTAGAGCCTGTTCAGCTTCTGCCCTTGGTCTTCCACGCACCCCAAGGGTGGTTCTCCCGTTAGGAGGACACCAGGTCTCCGAAAGTTTCAGTGAGACTGTATAGTTTTAGAGTGTATAATTGTACTGGTCGTTCTTTTAGGCCAGCCGGTACGGTCTATAATTATATTTTGTCTAACTCTTAACGTACTCTTTCTCTAACTCATTATCCTTTTCTCCTTCTTGGTTTCTTTCTTTCTTCTGCGTTTTTTCTCTCTGTAGGGTCTGAACCCTTCTCTCTCCTTCCTGACTTTTCTGACCCCCTCTTCCCTTCCATCCCCTATCCCACTCTCTCATATCCCGTCCTCTCCCGTAGGGGGTACACCACAGCTCTTGACATAACTATGCACAGATCAGGGGTCTCGGAAGTGAAATATGGGACACTAAATGTAAAAGGACTACATAGCCCGGGTAAGAGGTCTATCCTGGCAAACTCGTTAAAAAAAAATGGGGTCCAAGTTGCCTTTCTGCAGGAAACGCATTTATGCAAACATAAACCATTCAAACTAACATCACGCTGGTTCCCTGAGGCATACCATAGCTTCTCACCAGACCCGAAGTCCCGAGGAACTAGCATCCTCATCGCTCGCGCAATTCCCTGGGAGTTCATGGACTCTCGCAGTGATGACATGGGCAGACTATTAATGGTGAAGGGCAGGATCGCCAGGCATATTTACACTCTGGTATCCATATACCTTCCCAATATAGGGCAGATTGACACCCTGGCGGGATTTCTGGAGTCAATGGAGGACTTCGTGGAGGGGACACTCATACTAGGGGGGGATCTCAATATTGCTCTAAACCCAGCGCAGGACACTTCGACAGGCACTTCGGCACATCCTACATCAGCTCTCCGCAGGCTGCGGTGCATGTTACATGAACAGCAGCTTGTGGATACATGGAGACTTCTGCACCCGTCCGATAAAGACTACTCTTTCTATTCAAATGCACATGGAGTGTACTCCAGACTGGATTACTTTTTTGTGAAACACAAAGACCTTGAAAGGATCTCTAAAGCCCAGATAGACAACATAACCTTCTCTGACCACGCACTCTGCACAGTGTCGGTCTTGTTGCAGTCCCCGATTCCACAGCAGTGGCAGTGGAAGCTGAACACTTCCTTGCTGGAGGACCCGGGAAGCCTGCAGATGGTACAGAATTCTTTGACAGAATACTTTACAATGAATGCGGGTGGGGACACTTCACCAACAACGGTTTGGGAGGCTCACAAGTGCGTCATTAGGGGGGTGCTCATACAGCAAGGGGCAAGGAGAAAGAGGGAAAGGGAATTGGAGGTTAACAGGTTGCTCACACAGCTGAGGGATTTAGAGACACAACATAAGCAGATGCCCTCAGCAGAGTTGGGGGGATCCTTATTTAAAGTTCGGGATGAATTGCGGAAATTACTTAACAACAAGGCAAAGGGGGTCCTTAATAGATGCCGTAGACACTTCTATGAATACGGGAACAAGTGCAGCAGGACTTTAGCGAGAGCACTCAGACAACAACAGGCGACAACCTTTATATCAAAAATATCCCCATCACATCCCCAGGGTTCAATATTACACTCTTCGGTAGAAATAGCGGAGGCGTTCCAAAAATTCTATGAGTCCTTATATAATCTAGAGACAAATGACCCTGCAAAGTCAAAATCATCTTTTGAAAGAAAAATTTCAGAGTACCTCAGAGAAGCAAAAATGCCGAGGTTGGAAGATTCTGACATAGCTATGTTAGAAACTCCAATCTCAAAGCAAGAACTGGTGGACGCAATTACGTCATCAAAACCGGGAAAAGCTCCAGGGCCGGATGGCCTTCCCCTGATTTACTATAAAAAATTTACAGAGATGATATCTCCACACCTCCTGTCAGCATTAAATTCCAGGGCCTCAGAGGGCTCAACCCCTAATGCAGATTCGTTGAGAGCACATATTACGGTATTACCAAAAATAGGGAAAGATCCAACACAATGCGCCAGTTATCGCCCGATATCCCTGCTGAATGTGGACACAAAATTATTTGCCAAGATCTTAGCGAACAGGTTGGCTCCTTTTCTTTCTTCAATAATTCATCCAGATCAGGCGGGCTTCATGGCGGGCCGTGAGGCACGGGATAATACTGTTAAGGCCATTAATCTGATACATAAAGCTAAAATGGGGGGTCTACCGTCTATGCTTCTGTCAACAGATGCCGAAAAGGCTTTCGACAGAGTAGACTGGACCTTTATGGAAGCCACGCTCGGTTGTCTTGGGTTGGGACGCGGCATGATGAATTGGATCATGTCTTTATACTCGGTACCCTCGGCAAGAGTCCGGGTAAATGGGATTCTGTCCGACCCATTTAAAATATCTAA
This sequence comes from Anomaloglossus baeobatrachus, assembly GCF_048569485.1. Taxonomy (NCBI): domain Eukaryota; kingdom Metazoa; phylum Chordata; class Amphibia; order Anura; family Aromobatidae; genus Anomaloglossus; species Anomaloglossus baeobatrachus. The sequence continues at coordinate 762,095,220 of NC_134354.1, forward strand.
CGGCACCCGGCAAGGATGCCCATTGTCTCCGCTAATCTTCATCCTGACGCTAGAACCCTTCCTCAGACATGTACGAGCCAATTCTGATATTACAGGCATTGGGGTTGGCCAGGCAACACATAAAGTAGCTGCATATGCGGATGATCTTCTGTTTTTCGTTTCGGCACCAAGGATTTCGCTCCCAAACTTAATGAGGGAGTTTCAGAAATTCTCCAGCCTATCAAACTTTAAGATAAATTTCACAAAATCTGAGGCTCTCAACATAAATCTTACTTTTAAAGAAGTGGAAGAGTTGAAAACATCGTTTAGTTTTCGATGGGCAGCCCAATCCCTAAATTACCTGGGGGTACGTCTGACCAGTGACTTGGGTCTACTTTACTCACAGAACTTCCCATCTCTGTTATCTAGTATCAGGAAAGACTGTGACAGATGGGGGAAATTATTATTCTCCTGGTTTGGCAGATGCCAGATATATAAAATGAATGTCCTACCCAGAATTCTTTACCTGTTACAGGCGCTCCCAATCAAAATACCGTCTGGATTCTTCAAATCTCTGGAATCCATTCAGTCTTCGTTCATTTGGGGAGGTAAATCGGCACGCATAAAAAGAGCTATCTTACACAGGACCAAGGGGGGTGGGGGGATTGGGTTGCCAGATATAAAAAGATATCACTTAGCTGGGCATCTTACTAGAATGATTGACTGGTGCAGGAACGGGTCTCAGAAGGCGTGGGTACAGATAGAGCAGTCCTTTTCCCCAATACCTCTCAACAAATTACCGTGGGTCCCTGCAAGATTGAAATCACATCCAACTATCGGACCAACCGTGACATACTGCAATACTGGGAAGGTGCAATCGGAGTTGATACCCAGACACTCGAGCCTGACACCGATCTTGAGCCATCCTGCTTTTGAACCAGGTAGAACAGACCCAGTATTTCAGGCATGGGTTCGGGGCGGGGTGGACCGGGTGGAAGACTTTGGGATTCGGGACAACTGGCCGCAGGTGGAGGGTTTGGGGGTTAGACAGGATCCCATCCCACTGGGTCTATGGAGATGCTTACAATTGACGCATTTTTTCAGTAGTCTCCCAGCTAGGACCCACTTTCAACGTCCTAAGACACAGTTTGAAAAATTGTGTATGGGTTCAGGCACAATACGACATTCGCTTTCAGTGGTTTATTCACTTTTGTCTTCGTCCCCTGACCAACAACTTCCCCCGTTTGCTTCACAATGGGAATGTGATTTGGGTATTCAGCTGACACCAATACAGTGGGAACGGATCTTCAGATTGGCACACACATCTTCCATCAGCTCCAGGTTCCAGGAGGCTAGCTATAAACTGTTATCCAGATGGTACAGAGTACCCTCCAGGTTACATGTCATGTTTCCAACAGTAGACCCCACATGTTGGAGATGTGGCACAGCAGAGGGTAACATTTTACATGTGTTTTGGGGGTGTGAGGCGATCTGGCCCTTCTGGAAGGGAGTGTCCGACACCATTCGCCAGGTTACTGGCAATGACGAGGAGCTGGGACCTGCTGCTGCCCTATTGCATCACTGTGGGGTCCCTGAAAAAACCTATAAGAATTCTTTGAGGAAATTCCTTATTATGGCTGCGAGAGTATGCATACCTGAAAGATGGAGGAGCACGACCCCTCCCACGTTGGTCCAATGGATCAATAAGGTCAATGACCTCATGTACATGGAGGATTTAACCTCCTCGCTGCATGATACATATGAGAAATTCTGGTCCACTTGGCGAAAATGGTTGGACTTCCAACATTCAGAGGAATATAGCGTCCTGGTGGGGGGCGATGTGGCTGCCGATGGAACCGCAGTTTGCAACACTTAGCTGAATTCCCCTCCCTACCCCCCCCCCCCCCGATTTCCTCCCTCTCTCCCCCCCCTCTCTTCCCCTCCCCCTCCCATTTTTCTTCCTACTTTTCTATTCTTCTCACACTGATTGCCTAATAACTTCTCTTTCTTCTCTAGCCTTTCTATCTTTCTTGTTTCACATGTATTTGTGAGTCACCTTCGTTATCTGTTTTAATGTGAATCTGTATTAAAGCAAAAATGTGGTGGAACCTAGACTTATCAGGAACCCGGGAGGAGATATATGAAGGAACGTGATTCAGCAAGATACAAATATATATTTCCCGTTTGGCATCTTGTTAATGATATATGTATTGTAGTGCAAATTGGCCTGATTGGTCATAAGAACTGTATTATGTTATGTTGAAGGTTTTCACTTAAAAATAAAGAATTTAAAAAAAAAAAAAAAGAGCTATATATTGGTCCTCAAAGGAGAAACCAATAATATATCGTATTGCTCAGTATACGAATAAATGGGAACAATCTCACCCATATTCAGTAGTCTGGGGCACCTCAGGGTGGGTCCTCCTTATGTTGTCAGGTTGTCACTGACCCTACACAGTCCTAGGAGATTAAATCAGCCTGTTGCCCACAGCTTCTGCCCTAACAAGGACAGACCACAACTAGCCCTCTCTATATACCCCTACACCGTTCCTAGCCACGTCCCGACGCGTTTCATCTTACAAGAATCATCAGGGGACTCCGGTGTTTAGATAGAGGCCAGAGGTCCTAAGCCCACGCTCCCAGAATAACACAAGGGAACCAGAGCCACCGTAGTAGAGGGTATAAAAGCAATATCAGTCCAATAGGATTTGGAAAACAATTAAGGGACTCACCAGTGGTGATTCAGATGCACAGGTGAATCCACATCCAGTATATTAGAAAGTGACACTTCAATGATACCGCCCCTTCATACACCGATCTCATGGTCACGTGGAACGCAAACAGCGTGCTTTCCACATTAAGTTCCCACCAGGAAAAGACGCACATCCGGGTCCCGCATAGCGATGAGCCGGAAGTGCGTCACATCAAAGGCGGGGCGCTTACTTCGCACTACCGCGCAGACTCCATCCGTGGAGCGCAGATCAGCGTTCCATTCACAAATCGAAAGTGAGGTGGAGGGGATGATGCGGCGGTGGGAGTGGCAAGTGCGTCACGCACACATCAAGTCACCCACCGCCCAGCCAGTGAGATCACAACTCATGGCAGCGCGCTTCACATCCCAGTGCCTAGACATGCACACAGGTAAACGGACCCCCGCCAACCTCACATCTCCATCCACTGGATCAATCCTCAACCCCACACACAACGCGAAGACCGGCACAATCAATACCAACAAAAATGGGGCAATGTGCAAAACCACAACACACACACACCCCACAGGCAAAGCTCACCAGTACCTCACAGGGTCGTTTTACTATTTTACTGTAGGACTAATAAATACCATGAGGGGCATTCCATTATCACGAAGAGGGGAAAAGGAATCATGAAGCAGGATTCTGTTACTGGATGCATCTGATTATAATATCACCACTTATCTTACTGAGAACCATCTTAATGATATTGTTCAATGTATTCAGATTTCATTACACATAATAAAAATATAGTCATGTTACCCGGATATTACAGAGGTATACATATCCAAGGGTTCCACATATATAGAGGGATTACTTCGTATGTTCCCTATCCCTCTAAGACTATATAGGTTACATTTTCTTCAAATATATGGTCAAGGTTATCATTGGCTGGTAGTTTTCCTTCCCGTCTAAATAAAGCTGGCAAATTGAAGATGTTCATTTAAACCCCGTGGGGACGAGGTACCCAATCTAAATATCCATTTAGTTTCCTGTTGGAGTATCCGCCTGTCCCAGTTGCCCCCCCTCTTTGGTCTAGGGACAACATCAATACCCATAAAACGGATCGCTGTGGGATTGCCACCATGTTTTGCCCATATGTGTCTGGCTAGTGGCTTGTCCCTCTTGTGCTCAATGTCGCCAAGGTGATCTCCAATTCTTCGCCTGAATTCGCGGATCGTTTTTCCCACATACTCTAAACCGCAGTTGCAGGTGGCTTTGTAGATCACTCCTTGAGTGCGACAATTTATGAAATGGCGTATTTCAAAATTCCTGTCTAGCACCATACTCCTGAAAGTTTTCACAACTTCTAGGTAGGGGCATGCTATACACTTAGGGCATCTATAGCAGCCTTTCACTTCCCTAGATAACCAATTAGTCTCTTGGTGTCGTTCAAAATGGCTATGCACGAGCCTGTCACCAAGAGATCTCCCTTTCCTGTAGGTAATCATTGGTCGTTCAGGTAAAGAGGGGCCCACATCCTTATCCATTAGTAGAATAGACCAATGGCTCTCCAAGATTTTACGGATCTCAGTAGCTCCATTGTTAAATGTTGTGATGAAGCGAGAGAAACCATTCTCCTCCAATGGCCTCCCCCGGTCCATCAACAAATCTGTTCTAGGGGTATTCTTTGCTTTATTGTAGGCTCTCTTAAGGATCTCTCCAGGGTAACCCCTCTCCTTAAATCGGTCACGGAGCTCCCTTGATTGGCTTTCAAAGACCCTTTTATCCGAACAGTTCCTCCGTAAACGGAGGAACTGTCCTTTAGGAATCCCCTTCCTCACGTGGAAAGGATGACTGCTCTCCCATCTGAGGAGAGAATTGGTGGCTGTGGGTTTGTAGTAGGTTGAGGTGGAAATTTCACCATTTCTATTTTTCTGGATGAGGATGTCCAGAAAAGGGAGATGATCTTCCTCAATAACATGTGTGAAGGTGAGGCCGATGTCATTCTGATTAAGGCCCGCTACATAGTTAGACAGTTCCATCCTCGAACCTGTCCATACAATTAGTATGTCATCTATGTAGCGGGCCCATACCTCAAATTTCGATGTAAATTCTTTCATTTCCTCCACAAAAATCTGCGTCTCCTCCCACCAACCCAGGAACAAGTTGGCGTAAGAGGGAGCACAGGGGCTCCCCATGGCTGTGCCCCTGAGTTGGTGGTAGATCCGCCCATCGAAGGTAAAGATGTTTCTCTTCAAACAAAACTCCAAAAGTTTGAGAACAAATCTGTTATGTTCATTAAATTGGCAGCCCCGCGTATTCAAAAAATATTCCACCGCCTCAAGACCCTTCGAGTGGGGGATAGAGAGTAGAGAGCCTCAACATCCACACTTCCAAGAAGTGTGCCCTCACTCACCGATATCCCATCTAGTTTCCTCAAAAGATCAGGTGTATCTTTCACAAATGAAGGTAGGGCTGCTACAAATGGCTTAAGAACTCTATCCAAGTATATTCCACAGTTCTGGGTCAGATTGTCGATCCCAGAAACTATTGGCCTCCCCTTCAAAGGACAGAGGCCCTTATAGACCTTTGGTAGGCAATAGAAGGTTGCCATTGTTGGTTCTTTTTGGAGAAGGAACTCATACTCAGTTTTACTAATCACTTCGGACAAAAGGCCCTCATCCAGGATATCTTTAAGTTCCTCCAAATATTGTTTTGTTGGGTTAGCCAAGAGTCTTTCATATCCAGTCCTGTCACTCAGGAGTTTGATACAAATCTCTGCATACTGGTCAATGTCCATGACAACCACATTGCCCCCTTTGTCTGAGGGTTTAATGACAATGTGGCTGTCATGTTCAAGCTCCCTCAGTGTTTCCATCTCTCCCTTTGTTAGATTATATGGTGTATAAAGGGAGGACTGAGAGATAGACCTAAATTCACGGGTGACAAGTTCCTCAAAAACGTCAATTGCCGACTGGTCACCTAAGGAGGGAGGACATTTTGTACTCTTATTTTTTAGATCAGTGAAAGGTCCCCTACCCTGAAGACTGGGGTCCATGGTACCAATACTTTCCAGTAGTCGTACGTCCGGTAGAAGGTCAGGTGGAATATCAAGATCCTGGCATAATCTGGTGTCTTGGCGCAAGAAATGTTTCCTCCACCTGACCTTCCGCAGGAATAAATTCAGATCCTTAATGGCTTCAAAAGTATCAAAATTTGATGTAGGGACGAAGGAAAGTCCCCTCTTAAGAAGCTCAACCTCTGTACTACCCAGAGTTTTCTTCGACAGGTTAATAACCTGCACGTTAGAGGTTAGTTCCTGGGTTGTTGAAGCCGATTTCTGAGGGGATAGGGTTCTAAAAAAGGGCTCAATGGTGAGTTACTTCCCCTGTCACCGGATTTGGAGCCTCTCCTCCCTCTTCCTCTCCCCCTTCCTCTATTCCTATTATTCCTCTGTCTCCTATAGTTATCGCCGTCCGAGAAATCAGTATCCGTGGAGGATGGCTCACACTCAGTCATTTGACCAGGTATTTGGTTGTTAACGACCTGATAGGCCCGATTGTCCTTAAAATCAGAGTAGTCCCTCATATATTGCTTATGCTTCCTCTCTTAATCTATACTGGAAACGTTCCAATTCATCCTTCAATTTGTTCTCTTTTGTGGTGAAATCAGATTCACCTGCAAACTTTTTCGTTATATCAATACTTTCCTTCAATTTGTCATCCAGCTGGGAGAGGTTAGCTCTTTCCTCTTCCAACATCAATTGCATCAGTCGTATTGAGCTATTTGTTGCTTCTCTCTCCCAATTGGTGACAAAATCAGGATTTCTATATCTAGAACCTGCCGTAAGGTGAATCCCCTGTAAAAATAAAAAAATTGAGCCCAAAATAACATTTTTCTTGAAAAAAAAGTACTTTTTAGTTTTTTCGGCTCAATGTATGAAGCAAATAACGGTTATAAGTGCTCATTACCCATCTATATTTATGCCTTGGGGGTCTAGTTTCCAAAAAGGGGTCACATGTGGGGATTTTCCACTGTTTCGGCACATCACGGGTTGTCCAAACACAACATGGTGCGGCCAACAATTTAATTTAATTTTCCGTTCAAAAAGTCAAATGACGCACTTTCCCTTCGGAGCCCTGCCATGCACCCAAAGAGTGGTTTTCCGCCACATATGAGGTATCTGTGTGCTTGGAAAAAATTGCACAACAAATGTTAGGGTCCATTTAATCCTGCTCCCGTTGTGAAAATGCAATATTTGAGGCTAAATTTGCATTTTTGTTGCAAAAAGTAAAATGTTCAATTTTTCCTTTCACATTCCTTTAGTCCCTGTTAAGCACCTGAAGGGTTAATAACCTTATTGAATGTGGTTTTGAGTAGCCTGAGGGGTGCCGTTTTTGGAATGGTGTCACTTTTGGGTGTTTTCTTTCATGTAGGCTCCTCAAAATCAAAATAAATGTGATGTGGTCCCTAAAAAAAGTGATTTTGTTGTAAAAATGAGAAATTGCTCATACATTTTGAACCCCTATAACTTTCTTATGAATTTTTTTTTTCCAAAATTGTGCTGATGTAAAGTAGACATGTGGATGTAATTAAATAATAATTTACAATTATTTAATTATTATGTAATTTAATAATTATTTTGTGTCATATGTCTCACTGGTTTAAGAGCATAAAAATTCAAACTTTGAAAATTACAACATTTTCAAACTTTTCGCGAAATTTCCGTTTTTTTCACAAAGAAACGCAAAAAATATCGGCATAAATTTACCACTAACATAAAGCCCAATATGTCACGAGAAAACAATCTCAGAATCACCGGGATTTGTTGAAGCGTCCAAGAGTTATAACCTCATAAAGTGACACTGGTCAAAGTTGCAAAAAATGGCCTGGTCTTTAGGGTCAAAATAGGCTTGGGGCTGAAGGGGTTAAACAAACTATGAGCAAATCCATGAAATGATTTTTCTGCAGGTATATTCCTATTGTCTGATGTTCAGACTAAAGTTGCTGATTGCCTAACTGTTATACAGTCTAAAATGGCGACACGGACAAGAGCAAGTATTTGGGGGCAATCTGAAATAGAATATCTGGTGTTAAAATTGGATCTTTGGGACTATGAGTGTTCCAGGGTGTATGATAGACCAATGGCCCATAGAAGGGCGGTACTGCGGCATGTGCGCAGAGGCCTGAAGACTGATTTCGCAATTTCCAGAACTATCCGTCAGATTCGGACAAAGTGGTCTGATCTAAAATACAGGTCATGGAGTAGGGTTGTAAATATCTGCACAAGGTTGCAAAGATTACAAGGTAATATGTTTTTTGTTTTTTAAATTTTTAAAAATAAAATATATATATATATATATCATTACAACGTAAAGGTACACGTTGTTCTAATGTGTTTTAAAACTGGTTAATAATGTTAAAAAATTAACAGATTATATAATGTCTCTGTAGGCAGGAGAAACAATGTTAATGTTGCTCCACTGAGGCATGGCCAATCAGACACGGAGCCATTAGGAGATTCTGGGAGGAGATCTACCACACCCAGCACACCAAACTCAACCCCAGATAACAAAGGTGAGTTTATGATTAATGTTTAGATGGTAAATCATTTTAATGACATTACATGTTGTTGCTTTATAAATTTTAATTTCTCTTTGTTTTTTTTTTTTTGTTTTTTTAATTTTTTTAAAAAAACCCAAAAACATAGAAAATGATTTTGCCCACTTGGGTTGGAATGTAAGCTTCTCTTCCGCAGATGAAGCAGAGGCGGAGATACTTCAATTAGGTTTTTTGGCTAGTTTTTTTTTTTAAAGTTACAACACTAAATCTAGAAACTAACATTTTATAAGACTGATTGATTGCTGTCAGTGAGAAAAACAAAATTAAAATTTTGTAGTTGTGATACCTTATAATGGCTAACTAAAATAAAAATAAAATATGATGTTATAAAGCAAGCTTTCGAGACATCTCAGGTCTCTTCCTCAGGCATGGAGGAAGTGACCTGAGATGTCTTGAAAGCTTGCTTTATAACATCAAATTTTATTTTTATTTTAGTTAGCCATTAAAAGGTATCACAACTACAAAATTTTAATTTTGTTTCTCTCACTGAGATCAATCAATCATTTTTCAACTGGCTAACACGGTACCAAAACCTTTTTCTTTTAAATAAGACTGATTGTAACATTTTTTAAATCCAACAGAGAGACCACCCGTTCAAAAACTGCAGGAATCAGCACAGCATTTGCTCGAAGCTGCTAATGAGCATCTGTCTGTTTTAAATACTTATTTTTCATAAAAATTTTGAATTTACCAAAAAAAAGTTAGTTGCTTTGAAAGTTACCTAACATTAATAGTTAATAACGTATGTCCTTATAATAGTTTAAACACTAGAAATTGTTGTATTTTGTCAAATAAATAAAGCATAAATTTAGGATTTTAAGATGCAAATAAAAAAACATAGTTATTCTACCAAAGAAAAATTTTATTGCAATTCTTTAGTCACAACAGTTAAACAAAACATATTTTGAAAAAAATAATGATTATGGTCGCATTTAAGAAACATGTCGACAAATTCAAACAAAAAAACCCCACAATTAGACACATTTTCCTGAATAAGTAACTTGACAAATATCTATCCCTGGTTTTCTGTTGTCGAAAAATTTTGTCATCCAAACCCCCAATTTAAAAATATAAAAAAAAATACAAAATATTGTTTTTTTTTACAATTAAAAAAATAAAACATCATTGCAATTTAATCATCATTACCATGTGTACTTGATGACTGTGATTTGTGGCTTTTGCGTGCTCTTTTGCGTAAATTTCGACTACTTTTTGGAATGCTAATTGGAGTATCCGCTACCGCAGGTGCATCTGCAGTGGATTGAATAAAATCGGGATTTTCATAAACCTCTTGGAGGGAAGTTATAAATTAAATACACGTATTTTCATTCAATCTCCCTTCTTGGCCTGCATGCATGACAGAAAGCATAATTCGCTGGCCAAGCATAATTTGATCTTGTGGCATATTTTTAAATTGATCATCTATCATTTGGGCATATCCGCGTACTGTGCCTTTTTTTGCTTGTTCGAGGATATTTTTTGATATCTCAACAACTTGGGCTACACCGGTGAGTGCAGAAGTGTGCCTTTTCCTTAGCCTTTGCGGTCTTTGATAAATTGTTGATGGTGCAGGTGTGTCAGGCAAAATGCTTGTCTGCGTTGGATTTGAGGCTGAATTCAGATCAACTTCGCCTGCACTGTCCTGTGTTTCCTCCAAATCAGAGTCCTCATTTGGCCCCTAATGTTTAAATGGGGAAATATGTGTATAAAATGATGTGGGTTTTTTTTGCGATAGACACACATTTAAATAATCAAGTTTACAAGCAAAATAAGGCATAACATAAATAACTATATTGCGCAAAACATTATTCTTTTCACTCATACCATTTCTAAGGTAGCTTAAATATAATTACTAAATTATTAAGGCAAATCATTTTAGTTTGTTTTAAAAATAAAACAAAGATTTAAGACCAAAAAGGAGTTTATATTAATTTGGGAAAAACGCTGTTTCCTTTTTCACATACACTTTCATTAGACTATAACGTTTTTGACATTGTTTAAAATTCTTTGTCAAAACCATGAGAAAAATGTGAAAAATTAGAATTTGAGTAAATGTGTATTTGCGACAAATCATTTTTAAAAAAAAATCCTTACTTCTACATTTGGATCTGCATTGGATTGATCCTCTGGATTATCCACAAGTGGAGGTATGAGGCTGACGGATTGACGGAGCAACTCTTGATCTCTTGTGAACATTAATAGTTCATAAAGTCCATGGAAGAAAGAAATATGACCGCAATCAGCTTCAGTGCCGGGGGTACTTTATTGAAGTTCAAAGGTGCATGGTAAAAGAGGCGAGAGGAGACCTGGATGCGGGGTCCCTCACCTGAGGACGACGGCCGTTTCGCCTGCCAATCAGGCTTCCACGGGTCCACATGTGAGAACGGACCTCCACTCCTTAAAAAAGGGAGTGCATCCAGGTCGCGTTATCACACTTAAAAACAGAGGGAATGTCAACAGTATTTTAACACTTTCATCACTGTGCAAAAAAATCATCATTAAAAGTCTACATACTTATGTCATACCATAATTTAAAAACAAAAATACATACAAACAAGAAAAGACACTGGAAAGGGTGAACACAGTATCTCAAAATCTTTTGTTTTGATTATATACAAACATAATATTTCATAGAAACACTGTCATATCATTGCAGTCGTTTAATCCTAAGTTACCCTGCGCTCCAAACTTCATTATTAACCTAGCCTCCATCTGTAGTAGTAATTTATGGTGATCACCTCCTTGAGGAGGTAAGTTAATTCTCACCAGGCCAGCGAAACGTAGGGTATCCGCTCTGCCTCCGTATTCATCACGTATGTGATCAATTAATCTTGGGGAGCCCTTGCCCGTGGAAATAAAAGTATAGTGTTCTCTAAAGCGTATATACATGCATCTTATGGTTTTATGACAGTGTTTCTATGAAATATTAAGTTTGTATATAACCGGCACCCGAACACTTGCTGTCTTCTACTTTGTTGAGTTCTTTTTTGAAAACAGTCCTAATTGCTTGTATTTTTTTTTAACCAATTTTTCCGTTACAGATTCCTCCGGATAATAACGTGTACAAACTGATATCAACTTGGCATACGCTTCTTTTTTCAAAATTTTATTACTGTATGCGGGCGACTTTACACGCCACAAACAGTCTTGGTTGCGATACTCCTCAATAAACTCTCTCATGAAATCCTCACTTGATAACGCCATCTGGGCAATGAAAGAGCATTATGCTTCAAAATTTATGTGTAATAATGGATAGGGAACACAAATCAAGCAAGACAAAGGAATAACTAATTTTCTAGTTTGTGCAAACGCTTAAACAAAATCTTAGATTATTCTTCTATTCATTAAAAAAAAACAAAAAAACAAAAAGGAAATTGCCAACTAAATTTATATGATTTAAAAAAAAAAATAAAATATATATATATATATATATATAAACAAAACACAATGAATAAGGTAAGATGATTATAGACAACAAACCAACCTTACAAAGGAACACACGACCACTCAATTAAAACAACCATCCGATTGCTTTTAAATGATTTAAAACCAATCAATCAAGCCTTGAACATGTGCTTTGACGAGAAAATGAACGCACGTGTGTGGTTTTTGCGGGCGTGACAACATGTTAATGGTGGCAAGGACAGGAAAAAAACTGTGGAGAGAAAAGCGCAGATAGGGTATTACCCCAATATATACGGGGTGGGGAGGGGGAGTAATCTTTCACTACATCTGGTGAGTAAGTCACAACTACTTTAATCGCATATACAACTTAATCACGGCTGTAGCCACCCAAGCGGCAGATAACAGAGAAGAGTAGAGAGGGGTGATTCAATGCCGTGCCAATGATCACTGTTCAGATGTCAGATTAATGTGTCTTTATTATTAGCATAGGTCTACGCGTTTCAGGAGCTCAGTTCCCTTCCTCAGGACCGTCAAGCACAAAGAGAAACATCAAATCTCATTGTCTGTGTTTGATGTTTCTCTTTGTGCTTGCCGGTCCTGAGGAAGGGAGCTGAGCTCCTGAAACGCATAGACCTATGCTTATAATAAAGACACATTAATCTGACATCTGAACAGTGATCATTGGCGCGGCATTAAATCACCCCTCTCTACTCTTCTCTGTTATATGAATGATGGCTAGGAAAAAGAGGAAAAAAAAAAAAAAGGTGGAAAGATCAACAACACAGAAGGCGGTGTGACAGTAAACCAACAACCATAAACGATAAGCCTAAAACGATCAAAGATTTCACGACTTCCATGCGATTGATACGTGTGACATTGCTATATGACAAAAAAAAAATTAAACAATATAGCAACAGCGACATGGGCTTGTCTTTTCGTTCGGCATCGCAAATGAGATTGTTCAAAAAATCGTAGCGTGTAAAGCCCGCTTTACTCTCCTAAAGCAAACCATCTATATTGTTTCTGCTGCTGGCTATTTGGTAAGAGAGATGAAAAGATTAGAGTCTGGGCAGATCCATGCAAAGGTTTCTCTAACTTCAGAAAAGGCCTTGAAAAAATAGAACTACATGAGAGGTCTAATACTCGCAGAGAAAACTTTGCTTATAACTAAATACCGCATCCGTCAGAACAGCACCGTAATAGCAGGGCTCCTCAAAGGTGAAAGAAAGCAAATAGAAAGAAATAGAAAAATCGTTCATAGGCTAATTGATGTCACTCTTTTTTTTAGCAAGACAGGGTCTTGCATTTCAGGGTCACCGAGAATATGCTGGCCTGTGTGACACAGATGTCAATGAAGGCAATTTCTTGGAGCTACTTAAATTGCTCTCACGGTATGATACTGTTCTTGAACATCATCTGAAGAATCCAGTTGGTCGTGTTACATATCTGAGTTCAGAATCACAAAATGAGCTGATTTCTGCACTGGCAAGTGAAACTATGTGTACCATCATAGAGGATGTAAGAGCAGTGAAATGATGGGCCAGGGGCTCCTCTGACCCTGTAGTCGTGGCCCTGGAGGATTGACTTACCCCTGGCTCCACCATTACTTGAATACCGAGCTCTTCTCTTGTGAGGCAGTGTGTGACGGCGCCTTCGCCGGGTGGTGCACAAACAGTCTTCAGGCAAAAGCTGGTTATAATAAAAGACGACATTTATTTGCACAATACAATCCGGTCAGCAAAATCCGGCACTTTCTGTGGAGCTGGGGACAACCTGCCCAAACGCGCCCTCTGGTGGGGATATGCCCTGGGTACTCCGCTTCTCCGGGCTCCCACTCCTAGGTCAAGCACACACCGGACCCACACCAGCGGATTCAGACCTTGAGGTTACGTTCCCCTCCGTTGCTCCGGCGTCCCCTGGTGTTCCGCTCACACACACTGCCACCAATGTTCACACACTGCTGACCCGGATCTCTCTCCCTTCACACACACAGACCAACCCTAGACATCCAGCCGACTCCTCCTTCCCCGGTGGCAACAGCCGTCCCACCCGGCCACTAGGGGGTGCCCTAACACTAGACATCAATATCAACAGACATTTTTATTAACAACATTTCCGGTCCTTTAGTAGGGGTTATGAGCACCCACTACATGCTTCCCCTCTTAAAATCCGAGCCTCCCGGCACGGCTCTTCTTTAAAACACACATAACATGAAAAAACCTTTAGTCCAGTTCACAACAACAGAGGCACCAGTTCAGCAGCGCTCCCGATCTTAGGTGGCGGGCAACGGGCCCGTAGAACTTTTAACCCTTTGTAACAAGAACTTCTGCCGGTCTAGGAACGATACCGGTCTTCAAACAGGATATCTGCGGAGATCTATTCCGGAAGCCAGGACCGCTTCCACTCCTCCGCCTGTGCCTGTATGTAGGCACCCAGGGACTGCCCCGGTTGGCGGCGTATTCTCCGGAATGACACGGGGGCAAAAGGTGGCTCTGCTGGCACAGCTTCTTCAGCTCCCGGCGGGGGTGATGGCGCCGCTACCCGGGGTGGTTGTGGCGCGGGTTGCGGCACGTCCAGGACTATGACCGGTCTGTTGGTCACACTCTGATTCACCGCTACCACCGGGGTAACCCTCTCCGGGTCAGCGGTCGGGCCAGATGGTACTTCCGGTGCAGCTGCCAAGGTGCGCCTGGAATGAGAGGCCGCGGTCGGTACCGGTTTTGGGTGGCTCCGGCGCCGTTCCTGTTGCTCCTCCCACTCCAGCTCTTGTTGCCACTGGGCCGCTTCCCGGGCGGTCGGCATCCGAGTGACCCCCACCGCGAACAGGCCACGACTCCCCGCATCGGGCAAGAATTGCACCCTCTCCCCCGGGTAGAGCGTGTGGAGACGTTTCGGCAGCCCCTCGACGTCCAGGTGGACCCGATTATAAAAATAATCGTCCCCGGTGTTTGCTTCGCGGATAAACCCGTAGCCCTCCTGCTGATTGAACTTCACCACTATGCCAGTGGTGAATTGCAGGGCGAGCTCCTCACCGCCGGGACCGGACAACATTTCCCGGACGATGGTTTCGGCAAGCAGGCGTTCTCGGACAGGGTCGGGTACCGGGGACGGAGCTCTGAGGTGCGGTACGGGGGACGGGACGATTACCGGATCCCAAACGAAGCCCAGGTGGTCTTTCTCCAGCCGCTCGGCAGGCACTTCGGCCGGCTCCCCAAATGGGACAGATGGTGTGGCGGCGGTGGCGCCAGGCTGTGGTGTCTCCCAAGGGGAATACGTAATCCCCGGAATCCGGTCTCTCACTGGTGGCTGGGTGGCATACGTTGCCCGTACCTCCGTAATCGTACCTCCGGTCTTCGCATCCCAAGTGGTCTTCCAGGTCACCTTCTTGGGACGCGTGGAACCTCCCGGCCCGGTCGGAAGGTCTACTAGGGATGCCTCGCTTGCGGCAGCAAATTTGGGACGGCCCCGGCCTAGGCTGACCAGAGCCATGGTGGTGGCAAATTCTTCTGGTTGTCCGGAAGTCTCCATCTCTGTCTCCGATCGTTGTACTAACAATGGCGGCGGCGTCAAAGCTGAGACTGAGGAGAGTGGAGGCGGGCCTTTGTTTCCCGCTCTTAAACAGATCCCTCCCCCAGCCTCACGCATCATCTTGACTCCTCCGCGGTGGTACTTCTTTTTCTTCCGAACACCGCCCACTTCGTATGTCTTCCTCAATGCCCTGGGACTGGCGCCTCCCCTCTTTGGGCCTAGTACTCTGTACCTCTTCTTCGGCACCGGCCAGCCCCAGGCTCTTCTTTTGGCGCCAACTTTTCGCGCCTTTTCTTCATCTTCATCTTCCCACCAGGGGACTGGAAATCTTCTCCCGCAGTCGGGATCCTGTGCCCCAGGCACCACCTGATCTCCAGCTTCTTGGGTCCCTGGCAGGGGACTCGGATCCTGCCGACTACGCCACATGAAATGATGGGCCAGGGGCTCCTCTGACCCTGTAGTCGTGGCCCTGGAGGATTGACTTACCCCTGGCTCCACCATTACTTGAATACCGAGCTCTTCTCTTGTGAGGCAGTGTGTGACGGCGCCTTCGCCGGGTGGTGCACAAACAGTCTTCAGGCAAAAGCTGGTTATAATAAAAGACGACATTTATTTGCACAATACAATCCGGTCAGCAAAATCCGGCACTTTCTGTGGAGCTGGGGACAACCTGCCCAAACGCGCCCTCTGGTGGGGATATGCCCTGGGTACTCCGCTTCTCCGGGCTCCCACTCCTAGGTCAAGCACACACCGGACCCACACCAGCGGATTCAGACCTTGAGGTTACGTTCCCCTCCGTTGCTCCGGTGTCCCCTGGTGTTCCGCTCACACACACTGCCACCGATGTTCACACACTGCTGACCCGGATCTCTCTCCCTTCACACACACAGACCAACCCTAGACATCCAGCCGACTCCTCCTTCCCCGGTGGCAACAGCCGTCCCACCCGGCCACTAGGGGGTGCCCTAACACTAGACATCAATATCAACAGACATTTTTATTAACAACATTTCCGGTCCTTTAGTAGGGGTTATGAGCACCCACTACAGCAGCACAATTTTTTTCAGTAATTGTGGATTCTACAATTGATATCAAAAGAACTGACCAATTTTCCTTATCATTTAGATACGTAACAAAAACAGGAAACAGCATTGAGCGTTTTATAAAATTTGAAGAACTCCAGATGGCCGTGCAGAGTCATTCTATGATATATTAATTAATACACTCACCAGAGAACTTGGTCTTAATGTGACTCTAATGAGAAGACAAGTTTATGATGGGGCAAGGACAATGTCAGGCCATTTAATGGGGCTGCAAACCAGGGTAAAAGAAAACTGCTCTGAAAAATCATTTTATGTACACTGTTGTGCACACAACCTCAATTTTATACTGATAGATGCTGCATGTGCATTGTGTAGTGTTACAATTTTCTATGGTACACTTGAAACTCTGTACACATTTTTAACATCAAGTTTACCTAGATATAAAATTCCCGAGGAAGAGCAGAATAACATCCTTGAAGGAACAGTTTTAACACTTAAGAAGTTGTCAGATACGCGGTGGGCCTCCAGGAAACAGGCAACCAATGCAGTAATCCAAAGCCTGCCTGCAATACTTGAGGCTCTGCGCCGAATCAAAATGCATACTGGCACCAGCCCGACAACTGCTGCTGAAGCAGATGGTCTTCTCATAAAAATAAGCACATATGAATTCAAATTAATGCTAGTTTTTTGGAATTTACTGTTAGGGAAAACTTATGTCCTCTCAAATTACCTACAGAAAGAAATTGGATGTCAATGCAGCTGTACATTTGATCAATGCATGTATGTCAGAAATCAGACAGCTGCGATCAGATGAAGCATTTGAAACTGTAGAAAACACAGCCAAAGACTTGGCTACCAAATGCAAGAACTCTACCACATATCAAGAAAGGAAGGTTCGTAAGAGAAACCGATTTTGTGATGAAAAAGCTGAAGATGAGCCAATTGAGGATTGCCGAGCTTGCTTCAAAACTGAAGTGTTTTATTATATACTAGATGTTCTTTTGGATCAGTTTGAGAACCGTTTTTTGGGATTTTAGAGAAATGGGCAAATTATTTAGTCCACTCAATAATAAACACTTTCAAGATCCTGATGTAGCTGTCAGAGTGATTGAACTTGCACGTTTCTACTCAGGTGATGTGTCTACAGAATCCAAGGAAGTCTTAGAGGAGTTTCTCACTTTCCGGAACATATACAGTGAGCTGTCAATAGAGAAGGAGGTGGACACAACTGATAAAATTTTACAATTTCTACACCGTGTTCCAAATTATTATGCAAATTGGATTCAAGTGTCATAGCGATTATTTTTTTTTTTTTTTTCAATGACACTCATTGATGGTATTGTGTCTCAGGGTTCTTTGGATCATTGAACTCAATCTCTGATACCTGTGATAATACGTTTTCCAGGTGAGCCCAATAAAAGGAAAACTGGATGCTCCACAATATTAAGCAGCAACAGTTTTCAAGTAACATGGGAAAGAAAAAGGATCTCTCTGCTGCCGAAAAGCATCAAATAAGGCAATGCCTTGGACGGGGCATGAAAACATTAAATATTTCACGAAAACGTAAGCGTGATCATCGTACTGTGAAGAGATTTGTGGCTGATTCAGAGTACATACGTCTTCGTGCTGATAGAGGCAGAATGAGGAAGGTTTCTACCAGGCAAGTCCATCGGATTAAGAGAGTGGCTGCTAAAAAATCGTTACAAACTAGCAAACAGAAGCTGCTGGTGCCTCTGGAGTCCTTCGAACCTCAAGGTGTAAGATCCTTCAAAGGTTAGATGTGGTGCATAAACCTACTATTCGACCACTCCTAACCAGTTCTCACAAGCAGAAATAGTTGCAGTGGGCCCAGACATACCTGAAAACTAATTTTCAAACAGTCTTGTTTACTGCTGAGTGTCGAGCAACCCTGGATGGTCCAGATGGATGGAGTGATGGATGGTTGGTGGATGGCCACCGTGTACCAACAAGGCTGTGATGTCAGCAAGGAGGTGGAGGAGTCATGTTTTGGGTCGGAATCATGGGGAGACATCTGATAGGCCCCTTTAGGGTTCCTGAAGGTGTAAAAATGACCTCTGCAAAGTATATAGAGTTTCTGACTGACAACTTTCTTCCATGGTACAAAAATCAGAAATGTGCCTTCAGGAGCAAAATCATCTTCATGCAAGACAATGCACCATCTCTTGCTGAAAAGAATACCTCTGTGTCATTGGCTGCTATGGGCATAAAACTCATGGTGTGGCCACCACCTTCACCTGACCTCAACCCTATAGAGAACCTTTGGAGTATCATGAAGCAAAAGATCTATGAGGGTGTGATGCAGTTCACATCAAAACAGCAGCTCTGGGAGGCTATTCTGACATCATGCAAAGAAATTCAAGCAGAAACTCTCCAAAAACTCACAAGTTCAATGGATGCAAGAATTTTGAAGGTGATATCAAAGAAGGGTTCCTATGCTAACATGTAAGTTGGCCTGTTAGGATGTTTTAGATTTAAATAGCTTTTTATTTCAGTGACTGTGACCTCCTAATGCTGCAAATTCAACAAATGAGCATTTTCAGTTCTTTAAAACATATAAAATGTTTAGAAACTCTACTGCGCCTAATAATTTGGAACAGTGCATTTTGAGGTTTTTTTTTAATTTTGAAGATTTTACTGTTATCATTGGGAGGTTTCTTCAATAAAATTCAATGTATACTCCAACGGGTGATGACTTTTATTAGACTGACTGTCATTTGCACCGACCATTTAGGAAAATCAGAGAAAAATATCATTTGCATAATAATTTGGAACATGGTGTAATTGCAAATGACATGCATCGTGCTTTTCCAAATTTAAGTACACAATAGAATTTTTCTCACTATTCCTGTTAGTAGTGCAAAAGCAGAGAGAGGCTTCAGCCGTCTCAAACTTATTAAAACACACCTACGAGCGTGCATGAATGAGACCCGACTGTCGAACTTGACCTTGCTTAGTATTGAGAGGGACATTGAAATTGACAAAGACAAGGTGGTTGGCAGATTTGCTCAACTAAAGGAGAGAAGAATGGCACTGCAAGAAAGGACTTTTCCTTGTACATAGTTCAAAGTTTTGGATTTGTTCAGTTCATCTTTTTGGAAAAAAATATTTTTTTATTTTTTTTTTTAGTTATTTTGGAACAACATGGACATCAATTTGGTGATTCACATCATTTATTATTTAAATTAACATTTTTGCGTTCCTTAGGCCTATCTGTGGTTGTGATTGCAGGTGCTCTGTATTTGGGGGTTTAGAATTATGCTTTTAAAGACTGTTATTAATAATGTAGTATCTATTCAAATGATGTGATGTAGGAGCTTACAATCTTAGGCTACATGCGCACGCTGCATCTTTTTGTGTTCACAAACTGCAGACAGAACTGCACATTGTCAGACAGAGCCTGGAAATGTCACAAAAAATGCTTGTAATTGTAGGTGCGTTTTTGGTGCGTTTTTCACAACATGCGTTTTTGCTGCGTTTTTGTGACAAATGTTGACAAAAACGCAGGATAAAGGAACATGCTGCATTTTTTATGTCACAAACTTTTGACAAAACGCTGACAAATAAACTGCAATTTGACTTATCATAGACTTTGCTGGGAAGTCAAATGTCAGAAAGTTCTGACAACAAAACTGCAGCAAAAAACGCAGCGTGCGCATGTAGTCTAACTCATTTGGAGTGCACAGTAGTGCACTGAGGTGCCCACAAGAGTGTTTAAAATCACTATAGATTTGTAAACAAATGTTACTTAGGTTGGGGGCCTACTTGTAGATGTTTCGCCCTCCCCTAGGATGAACCCTTAGCAACGCCTCTGCTGTGCAGAAATGGGTCTTCGGAAAATGACCCGAAGCATACTGCTGGTTACAAAATGGCTTAAAGATAACAATATCAATGTTTTGGAGTGGCCATCACAAAACCCTGATCTCAATCCTATTGAAAATTTATGGGCAGAGATTAAAAGGCCGGTACGAGCAAGGCGACCTACAAACATGGCTCAGTTACACTAGATCTGTCAGGAGGAATGGGACCAAATTCCTACCAACTATTGTAAGAAGCTTGTGGAAGGAGATCCAAAAAGTTTTACCCAAGCCATACAGTTTAAGGGCAATGGCACCAAATATTAATGAAATGGAGGGAAACTTTTGACTTTGTAGAAAGTAAATAAAAATGCCTTAAAACATTCCCTCTCTGTCATTATTCTGGCATTTGGCAAATATAAATAATTTTGGTTCTTAATTGACCTAAAACGGGAAATGTTTATTCTGATTTCATGTCAGATAGTGAGAAAAACCTGCAGATGTGTCTGTATAGAGAGCGGAGGGAAAATCCTGCAGATGTGTCTGTATAGAGAGCGGAGGGAAAAACCTGCAGAAGTGTCTTTATAGATAGCGGAGGGAAAAACCTGCAGATGTGTCTTTATAGAGCGGAAGGAAAAACCTGCAGATGTGTCTGTATAGAAAGTGGAGGGAAAAACCTGCAGATGTGTCTTTATAGACAGTGGATGGAAACTTCTTGTTTTAACTGAACATATTGAGGTGCAACAAAACACTTTGTAAATAAACAAAAATAATACTGAGAATTACCATATTTTCCGACGTATAACACGACTTTTTAACCCCTGAAAATCTTCTCAAAAGTCGGGGGTTGTCTTATACGGTTGGGGTCATCTTTGTGAGGAAAGAGTTAACCTTTTTCACTGACTTAGAAAATAATAGAAATTCATTCTCCCTGGCAAGACCGAACCAGACTTATTTGCGTAATAAACTGTGAGACCAACCTCAAGGACACAGAATGTTTTGACTTAGAAACGACTGACAAACATCTTGTTATGGGAATAAGAACGCAACAGTTTGTTATGGGAGTATAAGTCATTATGTTAATTTCTCTTGCTGGGAATATGCAATCCACGCCTGAATGAATGTAGATTAATGAATATGTATGTTGCATAGTTACGCCCTAATCAACTTTGTATAACTTTGTAATGTAAACAATACCAATACACTTTCTATTCGAAGCCGCACATCTCCAGTCTTATGTGTATAACGGCGTCCGCTTCTTTTCATTGAGACGGAGAAGCAGAGGGGGGGGTCACCGGTACCCTCTCTGCATTCGGACATCGCTGGCAACAGCTGTGACCGTTAGGTCAACCTAACATCTTATACGGTGGTGTACGGTGCTGCATGAAAATTCATTTTATTGAAAAATTGTTAAAACAGCAATCATCAGAATGACATCCAAAAAAATTTTTTCCCTTAAAAAGAAAGCGTCTTACGCGTTTCTGGCCATTGTGGCCCTTAGTCATAGACATATGTTATCCAAATGAAACACATAATATATAGAAAGAAAAAAAAAAAACAAAAAAAACCCTCTTCACTTCCCAGAATGCTACATCCGGTCAAACATACACAGGTTAACCCAATTATGTCAGCAAGGCAGCAGCCTAATACATTGCAAAAAGGAAATCTTCCTGAATCAATTTAACCCTTTGGGATGTGCCAAATACAATTCATTAAATTCCATAAGATCCCATACAGGTAAAATTTATATCCATTAATCTCCATGGATTGACACTTTTCAAAGAAATGGATCAATTATGAATAATGATTACAAGCATAAGCATACCTGTATGCAATAAATACCGAAAGCATTCAGAACAATAATCAACATATCAATATATATACATGAAATCACCTTTGATATTCATGCCCATTGGCATGCAGGTATTGTATGTCAAAATCCACCTGGCTTCCCTGTCCCGCAGTATCTGAATACGATCTCCACCTCTTCTAGGGGCTGGAATCTGTTCCACAGCATTCACTTTAAAGGAACTAACATCCCCATTGTGATTATATAAAAAATGCTGTGAAGCCCCTGACAAGTTCCTAGAGGCGGGATTCATAATATCATATAAATGTTCCCCAATGCGTCTCCTTAAAGTGCGGCTTGTGGAGCCTACATACTGTTTGCGACATTTTTCGCAAGTTATAACATAAACGCAGTGATCTGAACTGCAGTTGATGAAAGAGTTAATTTTATAGCGTTTCCCAGTAGTGGAATTAACACTCTCTTTGGTATTATACATATGAGAGCATGTCCCACACTGCTTTTTGCCGCACTTATAGGAGCCACATGTAGGTAACCAGTTTTTTATTGAACTGCATGCAGGTTTTGCCAGATATGCATCACTAGGAGAGATAAGACTGCCAATTGTAGGGGCACGTCTAGAAACAAATCTACAACCTGTGTCCAGAATATTTTTAAGAGTTTTATCCACAGATAAAATAGGCAAAAACTTACGTACAATCTCAGTAATTTTCTAAAAGCTATTACTATATTGGGTAGAAAATACTGGAACACTGTTCTGATTTGTTTTTTCCATAGGGATTTTCTGCTTCAAATAGTGTGCTCTGGATTCAAGATTTACTTTAGTCTTGGCTCTATTAATCATTGCTCTATCATAACCCCTATTCCGCAGTCTACCATCAATGACCTCGCATTCTCTTATATAGGCTGTCTCAGTACTGCAAGATCTCCTGGCCCTAACATATTCCCCCACAGGTATATTCCTTACTATATGCTTAGGATGGTGGCTAGTCGCATAGAGAAGGGAGTTCCCTGATACATCTTTCCTGTAGAGCTCAGAGTTAACTCGTTTGTTCACTGAGTCACCAACAAGAGTGAGATCTAGGAAGGAAATAGACTCCCGCTGGCTACAAGAAACAAATTTCAGATTGAACATGTTAGAATTAATGTACTTAAAAAACTCTGGTATGGCCGCTTCACATCCACGGCATATTATCAAAATATCGTCTATGAAGCGACCATACCAGAATATATCTGAAAGAAAAGGGTTCCAAGAGTTATAAATGAACTGCTTCTCCCACCAATTCATGTAAATATTGGCTAGCGATGGTGAGAATTTTGCCCCCATGCTACAGCCACAGATCTGGATGTAAAACTGATTCAAAAAAATAAAATAATTATTTTTGAGCAAAAAAGAAATTATATCCAAAATAAATTCTTGTAATTCTTCCGAATAGCTTATACAAACCAGCATCTGTTCCTGTAATGCAATTAAAGCCAAATTGTGGGGTATAGACGAATACAAAGCAGTAACATCACTACTTATCCATGAGTAGCCTTCTTGCCATTCAATTTCCTGCATTACAGTAAGAACATGTTTAGAGTCCCTGATGTATGCTGGAGAGGACTTCATAAGGGGCTGGAGTCTCTCATCCAGCCATGTTCCGATGTTTTCAAACAGGGACCCTATTCCAGACACGATTGGCCTAAAGGGTAGAGGAAAGACACCCTTATGGGTCTTTGGAAGTGCATGGAATAAAGGGATCCTAGATGTTTCAGGCACCATATACTCCAATTGTTTCTCAGTTAATAATCCCATGTCTGCACCTCTCTGCAGTAATAGTTGTAAGTCTGTCCGTATTCCAATAGTTGGATCACTATCAACTTTGCGGTATGTCCGTTCATCATTTAACATAAGCTGTAATCGTCCTTCATAGAGGCCACGGTCCAAGATCACCACTGAGCCGCCTTTATCTGAGTTTTTAATAATGATTCTATCGTTGGATTTTAATTTATTCAAGGCTGTTCGTTCCTGGATGGTCATGTTGTCATTATCCAGGATTCCACTATTAACTGCATGCAGCTTTTTAAGCTCCTCGAACACCACATGCTGATAATCATCCATGGCAGGAGATCTTGAAGCCAAAGGATAAAACTGCGGATTTGGCACTCTACTGGAAAAATCAGTGTCAGTTATTAAATCTAGATCTTCCCCACTGTTGGTACTCAATGATTCCAAATTCTGCAAAGTAACCTGCTCCATAAACATTAAATTCTCAAATTGATTTGGGAACAACCTTCTCTCACTAGTATCATGATCTTCTGTTTCTGGCTGAAAAAAAATGTTTCTTTATAGTCAATTGCCTGACGAATTTATTCACGTCTTTGAAGGTGGAATATAAATCAAAGTTCCTACTTGGCACAAAATTCAGGCCTCTCCTGAGTACATTGGTTTCATCCTCAGACAGAATAGTAGCTGATAAATTGAGAACTGTGAATTCATTGCCATTTTTCACTTGCGATTCCTGAACGAATAACCATGGGTTTTTATTTGGTTTATGCTTCCTCCCCGACCTCCTTGTTGGTTTCTGTTTTTTTTTGGCTCCTTGGCCTAAAAAATTATTATTACTGCTGTTACGTTCTGACGTCCCGGCCAGGGGTTCAGGATCTGATTCTCCCTCAGTGGTGTCTAATTCTGTAGAAGAAAAACTCACCCGTGATTCACGCCGGTTTGATCTGTAGTCATCCGAGCTGTTCCTTAGTATAGACTTTGGATTTATCATAGCTCTGATATCCCGTCATGTGTACACCTCATTATTGTCATAGTCTCTCCTATCACGGGTGAATTTTCTTCGTTTAGTTTCCGTGATGTCATTTTCTAATTTCTCAAGTCGTTCAAAAACATCCTTTTTAAGCTTTGTATACGAGGAATCATCCTTATATTTCACAAGCGATGCATCCAGTTCTTTGATCTCCTCCTCCAGAGTTATGATCCTGGATTGTTCTCTCTCCACTATGAGCTTCATTAATTTAGTGGAGCACTCTGATAGAATTGCATTCCATGACACCAAAAATTCTGAATCAAACATAAAAGTTGGTTGTTTTTTAATACGCAAGCCCCGAGGTATCATAGAATTCTCAATATATTTTTGCAACGTCATGCAATCCCACCA
This sequence comes from Anomaloglossus baeobatrachus, assembly GCF_048569485.1. NCBI lineage: Eukaryota > Metazoa > Chordata > Amphibia > Anura > Aromobatidae > Anomaloglossus > Anomaloglossus baeobatrachus. The sequence continues at coordinate 762,120,264 of NC_134354.1, forward strand.
GGTGCGCACCCTAGAGGACATAGATTTCTCCATTTTCTGCATGCATTCTTTTAAATCCACAGGTTCAACACCAGCAGTGGAATAGTCCATTGAAAAAATGGCAGCCGCCCCGTTGAGTCTGTCAGTATTGTCTGGATTAAATAGGGCCATTTTGTGCTGAAAAGGTGAAGAGAATTTTTTCCAAAATGGTAATTTTTTTTTTTTTCTTTTAAAAAACCATTAACTGTGCATATATACCTGGGAGCCGGTAAATAGATTAAAGTCCAGATAGAAGACAATTCTCCATCATCCTTATTCAGGAAAATAATGTCCAAGGGGAGCAAGAAACGAACACAATTGGTAAGAAAGAAAAGTTTTTTTCAGCTCACCCGTAGTATTTTTTCACCTGGCTCCAGGACCCAGAACGGTGCAGGGATGTAAATTCCGTGTTCAGGAATATAAAGCAGCAAGTAGTGGAAATTCCTGTCCTGATCCAGCAACACGTCCGAGATAGATGTGAATTAAAAATTCATTTTATTGAAAAATTGTTAAAACACCAATCATCAGAATGACATCCAAAAAAATTTTTTCCCTTAAAAAGAAAGCGTCTTACGCGTTTCTGGCCATTGTGGCCCTTAGTCATAGACATATGTTATCCAAATGAAACACATAATATATAGAAAGAAAAAAAACAAAACAAAAAACAAAAACCTCTTCACTTCCCAGAATGCTACATCCGGTCAAACATACACAGGTTAACCCAATGTATGTTTGACCGGATGTAGCATTCTGGGAAGTGAAGAGGTTTTTTGTTTTTTTTTTTTGGGATGTCATTCTGATGATTGGTGTTTTAACAATTTTTCAATAAAATGAATTTTTAATTCACATCTATCTCGGACGTGTTGCTGGATCAGGAAAGGAATTTCCACTACTTGCTGCTTTATATTCCTGAACACGGAATTTACATCCCTGCACCGTTCTGGGTCCTGGAGCCAGGTGAAAAAATACTACGGGTGAGCTGAAAAAAACTTTTCTTTCTTACCAATTGTGTTCGTTTCTTGCTCCCCTTGGACATTATTTTCCTGAATAAGGATGATGGAGAATTGTCTTCTATCTGGACTTTAATCTATTTACCGGCTCCCAGGTATATATGCACAGTTAATGGTTTTTTAAAAGAAAAAAAAAAAAAAAATTACCATTTTGGAAAAAATTCTCTTCACCTTTTCAGCACAAAATGGCCCTATTTAATCCAGACAATACTGACAGACTCAACAGGGCGGCTGCCATTTTTTCAATGGACTATTCCACTGCTGGTGTTGAACCTGTGGATTTAAAAGAATGCATGCAGAAAATGGAGAAATCTATGTCCTCTAGGGTGCGCACCTGGTGGGATTGCATGACGTTGCAAAAATATATTGAGAATTCTATGATACCTCGGGGCTTGCGTATTAAAAAACAACCAACTTTTATGTTTGATTCAGAATTTTTGGTGACATGGAATGCAATTCTATCAGAGTGCTCCACTAAATTAATGAAGCTCATAGTGGAGAGAGAACAATCCAGGATCATAACTCTGGAGGAGGAGATCAAAGAACTGGATGCATCGCTTGTGAAATATAAGGATGATTCCTCGTATACAAAGCTTAAAAAGGATGTTTTTGAACGACTTGAGAAATTAGAAAATGACATCACGGAAACTAAACGAAGAAAATTCACCCGTGATAGGAGAGACTATGACAATAATGAGGTGTACACATGGCGGGATATCAGAGCTATGAGAAATCCAAAGTCTATACTAAGGAACAGCTCGGATGACTACAGATCAAACCGGCGTGAATCACGGGTGAGTTTTTCTTCTACAGAATTAGACACCACTGAGGGAGAATCAGATCCTGAACCCCTGGCCGGGACGTCAGAACGTAACAGCAGTAATAATAATTTTTTAGGCCAAGGAGCCAAAAAAAACCAGAAACCAACAAGGAGGTCGGGGAGGAAGCATAAACCAAATAAAAACCCATGGTTATTCGTTCAGGAATCGCAAGCGAAAAATGGCAATGCATTCACAGTTCTCAATTTATCAGCTACTATTCTGTCTGAGGATGAAACCAATGTACTCAGGAGAGGCCTGAATTTTGTGCCAAGTAGGAACTTTGATTTATATTCCACCTTCAAAGACGTGAATAAATTCGTCAGGCAATTGACTATAAAGAAACATTTTTTTCAGCCAGAAACAGAAGATCATGATACTAGTGAGAGAAGGTTGTTCCCAAATAAATCAATTTGAGAATTTAATGTTTATGGAGCAGGTTACTTTGCAGAATTTGGAATCATTGAGTACCAACAGTGGGGAAGATCTAGATTTAATAACTGACACTGATTTTTCCAGTAGAGTGCCAAATCCGCAGTTTTATCCTTTGGCTTCAAGATCTCCTGCCATGGATGATTATCAGCATGTGGTGTTCGAGGAGCTTAAAAAGCTGCATGCAGTTAATAGTGGAATCCTGGATAATGACAACGTGACCATCCAGGAACGAACAGCCTTGAATAAATTAAAATCCAACGATAGAATCATTATTAAAAACTCAGATAAAGGCGGCTCAGTGGTGATCTTGGACCGTGGCTTCTATGAAGGACGATTACAGCTTATGTTAAATGATGAACGGACATACCGCAAAGTTGATAGTGATCCAACTATTGGAATACGGACAGACTTACAACTATTACTGCAGAGAGGTGCAGACATGGGATTATTAACTGAGAAACAATTGGAGTATATGGTGCCTGAAACATCTAGGATCCCTTTATTCCATGCACTTCCAAAGACCCATAAGGGTGTCTTTCCTCCACCCTTTAGGCCAATCGTGTCTGGAATAGGGTCCCTGTTTGAAAACATCGGAACATGGCTGGATGAGAGACTCCAGCCCCTTATGAAGTCCTCTCCAGCATACATCAGGGACTCTAAACATGTTCTTACTGTAATGCAGGAAATTGAATGGCAAGAAGGCTACTCATGGATAAGTAGTGATGTTACTGCTTTGTATTCGTCTATACCCCACAATTTGGCTTTAATTGCATTACAGGAACAGATGCTGGTTTGTACAAGCTATTCGGAAGAATTACAAGAATTTATTTTGGATATAATTTCTTTTTTGCTCAAAAATAATTATTTTATTTTTTTGAATCAGTTTTACATCCAGATCTGTGGCTGTAGCATGGGGGCAAAATTCTCACCATCACTAGCCAATATTTACATGAATTGGTGGGAGAAGCAGTTCATTTATAACTCTTGGAACCCTTTTCTTTCAGATATATTCTGGTATGGTCGCTTCATAGACGATATTTTGATAATATGGCGTGGATGTGAAGCGGCCATACCAGAGTTTTTTAAGTACATTAATTCTAACATGTTCAATCTGAAATTTGTTTCTTGTAGCCAGCGGGAGTCTATTTCCTTCCTAGATCTCACTCTTGTTGGTGACTCAGTGAACAAACGAGTTAACTCTGAGCTCTACAGGAAAGATGTATCAGGGAACTCCTTTCTCTATGCGACTAGCCACCATCCTAAGCATATAGTAAGGAATATACCTGTGGGGGAATATGTTAGGGCCAGGAGATCTTGCAGTACTGAGACAGCCTATATAAGAGAATGCGAGGTCATTGATGGTAGACTGCGGCATAGGGGTTATGATAGAGCAATGATTAATAGAGCCAAGACTAAAGTAAATCTTGAATCCAGAGCACACTATTTGAAGCAGAAAATCCCTATGGAAAAAACAAATCAGAACAGTGTTCCAGTATTTTCTACCCAATATAGTAATAGCTTTTGGAAAATTACTGAGATTGTACGTAAGTTTTTGCCTATTTTATCTGTGGATAAAACTCTTAAAAATATTCTGGACACAGGTTGTAGATTTGTTTCTAGACGTGCCCCTACAATTGGCAGTCTTATCTCTCCTAGTGATGCATATCTGGCAAAACCTGCATGCAGTTCAATAAAAAACTGGTTACCTACATGTGGCTCCTATAAGTGCGGCAAAAAGCAATGTGGGACATGCTCTCATATGTATAATACCAAAGAGAGTGTTAATTCCACTACTGGGAAACGCTATAAAATTAACTCTTTCATCAACTGCAGTTCAGATCACTGCGTTTATGTTATAACTTGCGAAAAATGTCGCAAACAGTATGTAGGCTCCACAAGCCGCACTTTAAGGAGACGCATTGGGGAACATTTATATGATATTATGAATCCCGCCTCTAGGAACTTGTCAGGGGCTTCACAGCATTTTTTATATAATCACAATGGGGATGTTTGTTCCTTTAAAGTGAATGCTGTGGAACAGATTCCAGCCCCTAGAAGAGGTGGAGATCGTATTCAGATACTGCGGGACAGGGAAGCCAGGTGGATTTTGACATACAATACCTGCATGCCAATGGGCATGAATATCAAAGGTGATTTAATGTATATATATTGATATGTTGATTATTGTTCTGAATGCTTTCGGTATTTATTGCATACAGGTATGCTTATGCTTGTAATCATTATTCATAATTGATCCATTTCTTTGAAAAGTGTCAATCCATGGAGATTAATGGATATAAATTTTACCTGTATGGGATCTTATGGAATTTAATGAATTGTATTTGGCACATCCCAAAGGGTTAAATTGATTCAGGAAGATTTCCTTTTTGCAATGTATTAGGCTGCTGCCTTGCTGACATAATTGGGTTAACCTGTGTATGTTTGACCGGATGTAGCATTCTGGGAAGTGAAGAGGTTTTTTTTTTTTTTGTTTTTTTTTTTTCTTTCTATATATTATGTGTTTCATTTGGATAACATATGTCTATGACTAAGGGCCACAATGGCCAGAAACGCGTAAGACGCTTTCTTTTTAAGGGAAAAAAAATTTTTGGATGTCATTCTGATGATTGGTGTTTTAACAATTTTTCAATAAAATGAATTTTTAATTCACATCTATCTCGGACGTGTTGCTGGATCAGGAAAGGAATTTCCACTACTTGCTGCTTTATATTCCTGAACACGGAATTTACATCCCTGCACCGTTCTGGGTCCTGGAGCCAGGTGAAAAAATACTACGGGTGAGCTGAAAAAAACTTTTCTTTCTTACGGTGCTGCATGAGCCTATTGTTTATAATTCCCTCCTATCGGTCACCTTCTTGTTTTCTATTATGCCGTTGTTTACACACAATAAACATTATTCTCACCTGTCCTCTGTTCCCGCGGTGCCTTTAGCTTCTTCTGGCAGACTGCAGGCCCATAGACCCTTCCGCGATAGCATCCTGTACATGGGGCCGCCGCCGCTGCCGTCATGGCTTTACTGAAGTTGAATGCTTTGCGGTGCTGTAAAGCATTCAACTGCAGTAAAGCGCTGACAGCGGCGGCGCAGCCCCGTGTACAGGACATGATCATGGAGGTCTATGGGCCTGCAGACCGCAAGAAGCACGTCTCCATGATCGCATTCCATACATGGGGCTGCTACTGTCAGCGCTTTACTGCTTTTGAATACTTTACGGCACTGCAAAACATTCAACTGCAGTAAAGCCATGACGGCAGACCTCAGCCCCGTGCATCGGACACTGAGGGGTCTATGTGTCTTGCGGTCTACAAAAAACAGCTGAAGTCACCGCAGAAAAGGAGAGGTGAGAATAATGCTTATTGTGTGTAATCAATGGCATAATATTGAAGAAGAAGGGGACCGGTAGGAGGGCATTCCTAAACAATGGGCTCATGACTACAAGGGGGGGGACAAGGATGGGCACATTACTAAACAATGGACACATTACTGCAGGGGAGATTACTAAACAATGGGCAGATTACTGCAGGGGACATTACTAAACAATGGGCACATTACAGCAGGGGACATTACTAAACAATGGGCACATTACAGCAGGGGACATTACTAAATAATGGGCACATTACAGTAGGGTACATTACTAAACAATGGGCACATTACTGCTAGGGACATTACTAAACAACAGGCACATTACTGCAGGGGACATTACTAAACTATGGGCAGATTACTGCAGGGTGCATTACTAAACAATGGGATCATTACTGCAGGGGACATTACTAAACAATGGGCACATTACTTCATGGGACATTACTAAACAATGGGCACATTACAGCAGGGGACATTAATAAACAATGGCCACATTACAGCAGGGGACATTAATAAACAATGGGCACATTACAGCAGTGGACATTACTAAACAATGGGCACATTACTTCATGGGACATTACTAAACAATGGGCACATTACAGCAGGGGACATTAATAAACAATGTGCACATTACAGCAGGGGACAGTAATAAACAATGGGCACATTACAGCAGGGGACATTAATAAACAATGGGCACATTACTTAGGTCAGCTTATACTCGATTATATATGAAACCAACTTACAAAAGGATCAGATAACAAAATTAATATAAGAAAAGTCTTTATTGAAGAGTAAAAGGTATACAGAATATTATAAATTATAATATATATGTATACAGGTATACATATTTTTCTCTGAGGTTTTTTAACGTTTTTCTTATATTTTGCCATCATATTTTTATATCGTTTCTTATAATATTTTTTTCTTTTCATAGTTCTTCCGCATTATGATGATCTCTGTCCACCTTTACCCAGCCTCTGATTATTCCCAAGACAGAATTTTATATCTTCTCTGTTGGACCCAGAACATATCCCGGAAGTTGTATAAGATCTAGGATCTGTTTTAGATTTGGCCATATTTTTCCTCTCAAGATTCATCATGTCCTAACTTATTTATTATATATTGATATGTATTATTGTACTACTTTTTCATTTTTCACGTTTATTTATATTATTTATTCATCTTCACCTCCCCATTAAGTCATGTTCATAATTCTATATATTTATTTATATTCAATGAATTTTTAATCATATTCACACACCTTTTCACATCTTCACATATTAATTAGAGAGGACCTCTCTTTTCATATATTTATATATGCTTAATGATTTTTTTCACATATTTTTTCATATATTAACTTGTGAGTGCTTCTCTTCAATACATTTCACACCTTCTCATATTTTTGCTTTTCTATAATGTGTCTTTTTATAAAAAATTTTAATAGGTTTGTAAAATTATATACATATATATATATATTTATTGTTTTATATCCACACGATTTTTTTACATATGAGGACTGTTTATTCTGAACCGATGGATTATATTGCATGGCTATCTATTATTTCATACTTCCTGTCTTTGTTCTGTGACCAGTATATGTTCATATTCTTTGAGTAATGAGCACTAATTGATGAAGTTTTTATGTCTTGGTTTACCTGGACCTTGTGCGCATGCGCTGCCTCCGGACAGCGCACATACAGTGGGCGTATCTTTGTTGTCCGGGCTCCGTACTCGTCCCCCTGATGTCATCGTGTCACGTGACTATTTGTCACGTGTTGCGGTGAGTCATAGTGGGATGACTCCGGTTGCTATGTGACGATGACGTGTCCTTTCTGTTTGGGCTCTGTGCCGACCTGCACAGCGCATGCGCCGTATAACGATCCGTGTATCCTCCTAATTGGCTGGGACTATATATAAATACACCTACCCTGCCGGTATGTCGCCACGCCCCCCCTCTGACGAAGGCTATCGCTGAAACGCGCGTCGGATGGGACTTGGCGCCATTCCAGCTGTAAGTATGTGCGGTTACTTTGAGTATATGATTGCCACAAAATGATGCCTTTTCTTATTGTTTGATATAGGATTCAGCCTGGATATGATTCAGTAATACGTGCTGGTATCCCTTTTCATTTTATAAGGCTCCTTTGTGGCTTCCTTTATAAACGCTGCATGCTTCATTATTTTCAGCTGTTCTGGTACGCCACCTAGTGTACCCTCCCTGGTATTACACCCCCCCTTTTCTGTATACCTTTTACTCTTCAATAAAGACTTTTCTTATATTAATTTTGTTATCTGATCCTTTTGTAAGTTGGTTTTGTATGTTTACATGGATCAGTATATCCATTATATGTATGAATAAGTGGGCGGTGGTATGTTTTCTTATGTTGGGAGACCACCTTACTATATTTATTTCCATAATATTCATACTTTACCAAGGCTGACTTTTGGTGTTTCGATTATATATGGTATATCCCAAACTCTATATTTTAACTGGACAAGTTGGGGGTCGTCTTATATGCCGGAAAATACGGTACATTTCCTGTGGAATTGAGATGTGAGGTGTCCTGAGAGAGGTGAAAACTGGCAAAACGTTTACTGAGAGAAGTGTATTGGCTTTTAGTGAAAAATACTTTTTCAACCAAATAGAATGAATTTTAGGAATGATACTATGTATCTACAAGTGCATCTCAATAAATTAGAATATCACCAAAAAGTTAATTTATTTCAGTAATTCAATACAAAAAGGGAAAATGCATATATTATATAGTGTCATTACACACAGAGTAATCTATTTCATGTGTTTATTTGATGATTAATGTTGATGATTATGGCTTACAGCCAATAAAAACCCAAAAGTCATTATCTCAGAAAATTAGAATAATTACCACAAAGCACCTGCAAAGGCTTCCCAACCATTTAAAATGGTCCCTTAGTCTTGTTCAGTAGGCTGCACAATCATGAGGAAGACTACTGACTTGACAGATTCTAAATTTAATGAAATTTATTGAAATGCAGTTGTATATTAACCCACCCACATAGCTGTAATAATAGAAACCTTCTGAAATACAACAATCTTGATGTCCTCCATGTTGTTTTGTGTTCCCATGTGCACATCGGATCTCTCTATGACTAAGGGCTGGGCTACGACCAGAAATGTGGAAGAGGCGTTCATGATAAAGCAACACAAGTGATCTTAGAATGTAGGAATCAATACAGAAGATGATTTTAAATGTCCTCATGGATGTGCCGGCTTTGTTTTTCCCATTTGTTTGATGTTTGCTGCGGCCGGCAGAGAAGCGGCACCATCTACATCACCATTGCAGCAACAAAATGAACATGGTGAGTCCAGCACCAATATACTTTTCACTATTGAAATGTGATATAATGTCATATCATGAGAATTGACAATAGCACAACCTCTATAACCGCCTGCTGTAATCTATTAACTGTTAAAATGCAAGGATTTTATTTCATTCATCCCTATTATTGCCACCATCATCATCTTCAGCTGTCTAATAAAGGACAGGAAGTAAGAGAAAATTGGTTATTACGCTGTATTGTGACATCATTACGGACGCACAGAGTGATGTCACTGGTTGAGGACCATATCACAGAGGGGAAGTCAGTGGACTCCCTGCATAAGCTGAGAAGAGAACTTCAGCGAGTATAGCATCAGAGCAGAACGCCAGACCTCTTTCCAGTGAGTATAATGGCCGAGGTGCGGGGCTCCTGGTTCTTTTTCTTCTTTACATCTAATGACTATCAATATCATATTATATTTTAGGTTGGAATAAACACTCTACTGTGTGACCGGTGTCACAGTCCTGTTTGTATTGGGGAATTCACCAGCTATTAATGTAAGTATTCTGAGTGTAATATAATAACACGTCCTGTATAAAGATACAAGAATAAAATCTAGGCTGTTAATCTATTACAGAGCTGAAATTGTGACAAGAAGATGCTTTCTGTTTCTAAAATATATAAGGAACCTTGCACATGGCCCCATGTATTATGGCCTCATGTTTTATGGCCCCATGTATTGTTACCCCATGTATTATGGCTCCATGTATTATTACCCCATGTATTATCGCCCCATGCATTATGGCACCATGTATCATTACTCCATGTATTATTGCACCATTTATTATTACGCCATGTATTATGGCCCCATGTATTATGGTCCCTTTTATTATGGCACCATGTATTATGGCCCTATGAATTATGGCTCCATGTGTTATGGCCCCATGTATTATAGCACCATGTATTTTCGTCCCATGTTGTATGGCCCATCTATTCTTACCCCATGTATTATGGCTCCATGTATTATTATTATTCCATGTATTATGGACCTATGAATTATGGCTCCATGTGTTTTTGGCCCCATGTATTATAGCACCATGTATTTTGGTCCCATGCATTATGGCCCATCTATTCTTACCCCATATACCATTATGGCAACATGTATTATGGCTAACAGGAAATTATTTCCCCATGCATTATGGCCCCATGTATTATTACCCCATGTAATATGGACCCATGTATTATGACACCATGAATTAAGGGTCCGTGTATTATGGCATCATGTATTATTACCCCATGTATTATGGCCCTATGTATTATGGCCCCATGTATTATGGTTCTATGTATTAAGGCCCCATGTATTAAGGCATCATGTATTATACTCCCATATATTATGGCCCCATGTGTTATGGCCCCATGAATTATACTACCATGTATTAAGGCACTATGTATTATAGAACATGGCACTATTTATTTTGGCATAAATTTTTCATTCATCTCTTTCAGATCTAAATCTTGATTTTTGCTGGTTGAGGACCATATCACAGAGGGGAAGTCAGTGGACTCCCTGCATAAGCTGAGAAGAGAACTTCAGCGAGTATAGCATTAGAGCAGAACGCCAGACCTCTTTCCAGTGAGTATAATGGCCGAGGTGCGGGGCTCCTGGGACTTTTTCTTCTTTACATCTAATGACTATCAATATCATATTATATTATAGGTTGGAATAAACACTCCACTGTGTGACCGGTGTCACAGTCCTGTTTGTATTGGGAAATTCACCAGCTATTAATGTAAGTATTCTGAGTGTAATATAATAACACGTCCTGTATAAAAATACAAGAATAAAATCTGACTGATCTGTTGCTCATTTTACTGTTATTAATCTATTACAGAGCTGAAATCGTGACCAGAAGATCATTTCTGTTACTGAGATATGAGCTAAATCCTCTAGTATTACTATTGAGAACAAAGTACTGGGATCAACTTGAAGAGTAAAGTAGGAAAAGGGTAACTAGACTTTTACATTTCATTTAGGAATACGTTGCACTGTGTGTACATGATGTGAGGAGCAGCGCTATTTCTGCCCATTATACAGTGTGTCCACCCATATCCTGTCCACCGCCATTAACTTGAGAATGGCGGCAGCTATAGGCATAGATGTGGTGTCTAGGTATAGTAAAGTAGCAATGCGCTACTCAATGAAACCACCTATAGCGCCACCTGGTGGAAAACAACAGAGTTAGCATTTTTATCTCGAAAACGGAACGAGATACAGAAAAAAAGTGAATTACCTAGACACCACTTCTATGCCTATAGCTGCCGCAGTTCTCAAGTTAATGGCGGTGGACAGGATATGGGTGGACACACTTTATGGCTTACATGGTATTTTGCGTCATTTTCCTGTTTTCTCCCTACAGGCACTATGTCTATTTTGTCGTTGGCTTTGATCTAGTGTTTCCCATACAATAAGTATTTTTAGCTCTTTCCTTAGGCAGCACAGAGGTATGGAGGAGATCATACAGCAGTGCTGAGCATTGTAGATGTGACTGCTTCTCTGGTATAACCGAATACACCTGGTAGGAACCTGCAGGATCATGTTTCTGTGCTTCCTCCAGGCCGTGCTCGTCCTCTCACTCCTAACGTGTGAAATCTCTGTGCTGAGCAGTTTATTCAGAAGTAATAAGATCAGGAGACAAAGGAAGGGAAGAATTGACTCCTAAGGAGAGAATGATGCTGATTTCTCTGATAAGACATATGACAAAGCTTCTTATAGTCACTTACACTATTGATTTATGCCCTTTGTTGAAGGTTGAGATTCCATGTAGTGAATACTTTCTATATGTTTTCCTGTTACAGGTTGTCCTGCTGCTTTATTGGCTCATTCCTGCCATACGACTTATTGTGACTGTTACCAGGAACAGATCAGGTTAGAGGAGTTTTATTTTAATCAAATAAGAAAAAACAATCAAAGCCATAAATTGTCTTCTATTACAGGACAATCTTTATCTAGGACAATGTTTGAAATATAACTAATACTTGCATCCTACATTTAATAACACCTGTTGATTATTTTACTTTCTTGGGGGGGGGGGCGGTTTTGGCGAGAGGGGCTCATTCAAACTTTTCCTATGGGGCTCTATGATTTCTATGTACGCCCTGTGACGGGGTCCTTCTCCAGTATCACACAATCAAGAGAGCGAGAGATGGATGCACAATCCATAGCATATCTATTCCATGAAATACAGAATGTCCATCATATAATTTACCACACAGAGGATAAAATTGTCCAGTAAGGGCATAAATGTCCCGGGGATGAGTCAGAATCCTCTAGCAGTCTTTTTTTCAGTCAAATGGGGGTTTCTCACAGTCTCTCTGGCATGCTGGCCACAGCCTCAGCTTTTCTCTCCCAGAAAATCAATCTTCTTCCTTCTCTCTTCAATTTCTCAAACAGACTGCCCCATTCTTCAGGTAAACAGAAAGTTTAGGTGGATCCCAGGCCCCCTCCCCCACACCTAGGGACAGAAGCGCCTCAAGGAGTTATAAACCTGTAGACAATACAATGTACACACAAGCAATACAAATAATGGACAGTGAACCACGCCTAAACATTAACCCACACAAAATAGTACATAACCCACAATATCACACCATCACAGCCCCTGCACATTTCTACTTTACATCAGAATAATTGTTCAATTCATTTTTTTTATAGAATATTAGAAGGGTTAAACCTTTAGCAGCAATTGCTATTTTTTTTAATGAAATTTACAAAATTAATATTGATAGGGACCATTTAACTCTTGAAGTGAGTTTGAGGGGCCTATATGTCAGTAAACCGGCAAACAAGACCCCATTTTGAAATTGGCACCCACACTCTTCTAGAAAGCTTGCATTCTAAAAGTGAAATAGCGCTTCTTTCTTCCGGACACGGCAATATCAAATATGTGTAGTTTATTTAGGAGATGTTAATATAAAATGTGCGTATTTATTGGTGTGATATTTTTCTACAATTTTTTTTAAAATTCATATTGGGGAGGGGGGGTTATATACTTTGACATTTTTTTTTAAACTTTTTTAGTTTAACTTTTATTAGCATGATCACTGCTCTAGTGAATTACAATGAAAATGCATTAGAGCTGTCAGTGTAACAATGACAGAACGCCTTTTAGATCATGCTTATGGCATAGTCTAACAGGCCACCATAGCTGACAGAGCAGAGTTCATTATTTGATGACATTGTGCCTCCATGTCTGTCAGCGATCGAGTGTTGGGGCTACCGATGGAGTGGTAGAGTGAGCCACTTCCCTCTCTAAGTCCTACTGATTGTGGTATTTTAGAGGGTTAAACAGACAGTGGTGGTTTGGGCAATGGCCCTTGCTCTTATAGATGGAGCTCAGCTATTATTTGTGCCGAGCTCCCAGCGTCGATTGTGTGGGCACAGTTCCTGTGGATGTACCGGTACATTCATTTCCAGGAATTCACTGCAAATTGGAACGTACTGATGCATCCAGTGTCGGGAAAAGTTAATGGATCCGCAGTGATGTGTGATATTTTCAGGAATAGGAGCAGCTATTGTAAAAATTAATAAAAGGCTGAATTTGTCTGATTATTCAGTCAATACAAAGCAAATCATTATTTTGATAGATTTTCCTTAAAGTCATCAAAAAGTGATGAACTGCGGATCAATAACTACTGACGGGTTATGATCTCTAATTACAAAATGCAGATTGTTCTCTCCATATAATTCGGGCGAGTCTGTTATGTGGTGTCCTCCCATAATGTACAGTACTCTATACCATCACTAGTGTCCTGCATGGACCCTGCCCCAAAGCCGGTATTAAAGGAACGTACACTGATGGGTAATGGCATAAAAAGGCTAAACAACCTCAGGTCTTACCTTACCTCGATCCGTGACACCCCCTGTGCCCATGGGTAACGTCTGTAAAAAAAAAGTGGCAATTGTTTTCCACGGGTGAAGATAAAAACAACAGATTCTCTGTATCCGAGCCATAGATGCACTTTCTTTACTTGTGTTACCCATGAGCACCGGTGAGACCACCCTGTAGGGTCCGGTGCAGTCAGTCCTGAAACATTTTAGAGTTCCTTATACCATTACACATCATTATAAGAAATTACTGAAATTTGAGCCAAAAAAGGACAATGCCTGTAATGTGAAATGTAATTTTATTATTTGCATTTATATTGGAGAAATAATAATAATTTACTTTTAATTAAATGAGTATTCCTTCCATTGATAATTTACATGAAATTTCCTCTAATATCTTATTTTTGGCAGATTTCTTCTGATTATAATGAAGCATTGCAGCATGGGAGTCAGCGATCGCTGTAAAGAGCTGTTGACCTCGTTGGACCTGCTCACTGTCCCGCTCCTGGAGGACAGTATTCCAGGCATTGTAGAATCATTGGAGCTTGGAGAAATAAAGACCATGACCAGCGATCTAATCAATCATCTGCATGATCTGGATGGATGGGATTTGGTGAATGCCCTCCTGTTCTTGTCAGCTCTAACCTCTGCCAGAGCGGATGCTGCCGACTTTCTGACCACTGAACTTATTCATAAGACCTACCGCCACATGCGGAGAGCAGAAAGTGAGAGACAACCCGAAATAACTGGCACAGCTATGACGCTCCTGGGTAATATTGCTGTTTATTGCTGTGAGGAAGTCATGGATCTTTTGGAAATGGATGAGGATCATCCACAGAGCAGCGTGCTCAAGACACTGTCTATGATTTCCACGCAAACCAGCAGAGACTGGAAAGAGAGAAGTGCAGCGCAGCATATACTGTCAGTGGATGACTGGATTACCCATCCACAATATCAGGCTGCACCACCTGAAAGCTTTGATTTTTGTAATCATCTCCTGTACCCCAACTATGGGTTCCTTAACCACTGGGATGACTCTGTTGTCCTCCATGAAACAGACACTATGCAGGCTGCGATGTGTCGTTATATTACTTGTGTCTTAACTGATGAGGAAAGGCATCCATTACCTGCTTATAGCAATAAGGTCTGCATTCAAAACAAGCAGAATCATCAGTGTCATGTTATTCTCAGAGCTTCTACGCCATCCTAAGCTCCTGGAGAAGAAGATGGCAAAAGATTTAATCTTGTTAATGAGTTCAAAGACGGAGGGCTCGAACGAACTTGAGATCTGTCTTTCCTTAGAAGCTATTGGAAATGCCTGTGAAGGTGCCCCAAGAAAGGTGCATCAGATGAAAGACGTCATGTTTGGCTGCCTTGACAGTCAATTTTCGGGTTATCGGAGGCTAAATGTTGTCATCAAAAGCTTTCAGGTTCTGTCAAAAATTGTCAACCTGTTAAAAAGATCAAAACTTGGTAGCATATTTGAGAAGATTGTCCCTTTGTGCACTGACTATCTAAACCGCCCAAACCCGCAGATCCAAGCAAACTCAACTTCACTATTTGCTGATCTCGCCAAAAACTGTAACCGGAACAAGAAAGACTTCAGCCAACACGTCAAGAACCACTTACCTGACTTACTGGTAAAGTTACACAGCAGAGACCAGCAAGTTAAGGCAGCCGGTATTGCAGCCTTGTTGTATTGTCTTCCTTATATCAGATATAACAATGTAGAAGAGCTGTTAAGTGCTGATGGTGAAAAATCCTACCAAATATATGAACAACTCGGGCAAAAAGAACCTGCCCTTCTGGTGAAGATGATGCTCAACATTACTGAATTGCTATATAAGGTATGCGAGGTAGACGCGGTCCTGAAACACCTCACTATGATAAGGGACGCATTACCCTATGAAGAACTCTGTCCGACGGCATTATGTGACGTGTTTAAAGGATTGAGGAAATTTAGTACTCTATTCTATCTTCCGAAGGTGCAGAAGGCAACTAACTGTGCCATAGACATCCTGGGTGCCAAGTGGAAAAGCCTCGCACCCAACATCTTTGAAAGAAAGAAAATAATAATTTACGTGACTTCCGTTTAAAACAGTTAGTTAGGCCTTACTTAATTATGGGCAGCACGGTGGCTCAGTGGTTAGCACTGTTCCTTTGCAGAGCTGGGTTCAAATCCCACCAAGAACCACACCTGCAAGGAGTTTGTATGTTCTCCCCGTGTTTGCGTGGGTTTCCCCCGGGTGCTCCGGTTTCCTCCCACACTCCAAAGACATACTCAATAAAAATTAGAGATAACTGAAATTTATAGAACTAAAAATAAACATTGTAAAAAAAATTCTTACTTTGTTTTTTTGTTGTTTTTTTTTGCTGATAGTAACTGGCTGTAAGTTCTCCACATTTCCAGACTGTTCCCATATACTGGAGGGAAGCGAATACATTCAAATGGAATATACTCGAGTTTTAGAAAAATCTACATTTACCAAGATGAAGATTATTTTGTAATTACTTCCACATAGATTCAGCAAAATGGCTGGCATATCATTTTTCAGAACTGTAATAGGCCATCAGTCTTAAAAGAATAAAAATACTTATGCTCACCTTATCTCTCACCTCTACAACCCCTCCCTCCTCACCATCAACCGTCCAATGTTCAGATTAGCGACACACACTGAATTCAAGGGAGTCTTCAGCGCATGCATGCGAAGTGATAGCACGCACCATGACCTCATGACCTTCGGCATGCACTTGCGTATAACCTTCCAGAGACTCATCAGACCAGGAAGTCTGGGCCCAACATGAGAGACCCAAGGAATTCAACCCAAGTGGTGGCAATCTGAAGATGCAACGAGGACCGGACAGGTGACACTGAGGAGGGAAAGGCTGGAGACGTGAGCGGTGAGGTCTGTAAAACTATTTTTTTTTTTACTTCGTTTTATTAACAATTTCAAACATGGTACAACTGACATTTGCCATATAAAAATAGCTCAGTATATAGATCGTAATATTTGAATATAACAATGAACAGTCATATAAAGTCCATAATATCTTTAGCACTTAAGATAGAACAATGTTATTATCCAAACTTCTTATCATTTCCATAAATATCTAATTTTATATTGAGCACACGAACAGTTCTATCCATCAGCATGACCATATTTTGAAAACAAGATAGAAAGAGGAAGAGAAAAAGGAAGAAAGAAAGAACAACAGCCACATTGCATTATTATATCTCAATATACCGTTGGACAGTGTTTCATATCCCAACAGCTAACTGGAACCACCATTATCCGCATAATCTCCCTCAAACCTCCGCAAGTGTGTCTGGAGAAGAATTCCACAAATCCCAGATTTTGTTACATTTTCCCGGGCACCCCCTATTATAATATACCACCCACTCATAGACTTTGGTTGCATTGACTAGTTTAACCCAGGACCGCACAGTTGGATTCGAATCTCCCATCCACCTCAGAGCTAATAATTTCCTAGCCAGAAACAATGCCTCTCTGAGAAATATTGTCATGTAATGATCCCAGGACTCTTCCTCCACTACCCCAAACAGGCATATCAAAGGGTCACACAAAACAGGAATCAACACAATCGATGATAGCAGAGATGTCACTCCCCGCCAGTACGAAGATATATTGGGACAGCTCCAAATCATATGTATGAAATTTGCCCCTGAGAGATGACACCTCGGGCACTCCGATGTACGAGAATGGCCCATACTAAATAATCGAGTTGGAGTAAGGTATGCCTGGTGGATAATGTAGCATTGAATCAACTTATTATTAACCGACGGGGATACAGTCGGAGATTACAATATCTCTTCCCATTCCTCTCCCTGTAGAGAGGGAATTAGAGATTTCCATCTATCCTGGGCTGGCAAGGGGTTCGAATCCACCCCCACCGACAACAGGTAAGTATATATAGCTGAGATTGGGCCTCGAGGTCCTTGTGATTTAAGAATACCTATCATAGGAAGTGATGATATCAATTTCCTCACTCCAATTTTCTGTATGTGGGATTGAATCGCTGTGCGAATCTGCAGGTATCTAAAAAACTGTGATCTTGGAACATTATATTCAATCTGGACTTGTTCAAAGGACTTGAAGGTTGTGGTTCCCGGGACAAAAAGATCAGCTAATGCATTGAGGCTGTGAGTGGCCCAGAATTGCGCCGAGGGGTGATCTCTCAGAGTATGGAAGTGGCTATTCCCCCATAATGGGAGTTCCGCCACCACCCCTTCGAAGTGTACCACCCTTTTGGCTTGTCGCCAGACTAATCTTGAAAACCTGAGGGGGGGTAATTGCCGTGATGTTCTCAGTCTATCTGATTCCAGAAAACCCATTAAACAATCAGTCCCAGCCGCGTGTGCCAAGTGACTCTCAGAGTTTCGCAGCTGACATCCAGGCATCCAAGTCTCTCGTGCCCTAAGCTGTCCCGCGAGGCAGTAGAGGAATAACTCCGGTAAAGCCATCCCTCCCAGTCTTTTGGATGTCTGTAAAATGGATAACCGAAGTTTGGGTCTGGATTTTCCCCATATGAAAAAGGTAGTAAGCGAGTTCAACATTGAGAAGGATTTGGGTACTGATACTGCACTATGTTGTAGTGTATAGCTAAGCTTTGGAAGTAATATCATTTTGATTAAATTTATTCTGCCAACCATTGACAGGGGTAGCTTGCTCCACAAGTTATATTTAAGTTTAACGTGCTCCAGAAGTGGTGTTATACTTGTCTGCAGGTCTAGTGTATGGTCTTTCTGTATGTGTATTCCCAGGTATTTAAATCTAGTTACCACTTGCAGAGGTAACCTACCCTCCATTGAAATTCCAGACCCTTTCATTAATGGCATCAAAGCAGCCTATCCCAGTTGATGCGTAGTCCCGAAAACAACCCAAATTTGTCTATAGTGTCTATAACAACCGGTAGAGTCTCTTTCACTCGATCTAAGAAGACAACCATGTCATCCGCATACAATCCTATTTGATCTGTGCGGTCGGCTATAGTGATTCCAGTGATCTGTGGATGAGAGCGGATTCTAATTGCCAAAGCTTCAATAACTATTGCAAACAATGCTGTAGACAGAGGGCATCCCTGTCTTGTGCCCCGATTCAATGCGAAGGGTGTAAACATAGCACCATTGACTAGTATCCTGGCTGTCGGGGACCTATACAACATATGAATCCAGTTACTGAATTTAGGCCCAAAAGCGAATCTCTGGAGGCAGGCAAATAAAAATGGCCATTCTACCGAGTCAAATGCCTTGGCCGCATCCAGCGAGGCCAAGGCCCACTTGTTCTCCTGGACCAGTGTGCTATATTGAATTATATATTGGACCCGTCTTATATTTATAGAGGTGTTTTTCCCAGGCATAAATACGGTTTGATCTGGGTGAACTATACTCAATATGACTGAATTAAGCCTGGACGCCAGTATTTTGGTAAAGATCTTGTAATCCACGTTAACTAGGGATATAGGACGGTATGAACCGCAGTCTAGTGGGTCTTTACCCTCCTTCCTCAGCATGACTATATGTGCTTCGTATAAGGAGGCAGGGAGAGAGTCGCCGGCTGAAAAATGTGAGAAGACCTCTAAAAGAATCGGGGCCAATATGTCACAATATTTACTATAGAATTCTATGGGAAGGCCATCTGGACCCGGAGATTTCCCCCTAGCCATATCCGAGATGGCAGTAATCACTTCATCCCGTGTGATGTCCGCCTCCAGAGACTCTCGTTGTGATCCACTCAAAGTGGAAAACTCCAAATCCGACAAATATGTCACGCAACTTTGAACTCCATGAGGATTTCTAGAAGTGTATAGGGTTTTATAGTATTCACAAAAGCACTCTAAAATATCTTCAGGGGATGTAGCTATTGAGCCATCCATCCTCCGTATACCCAATATTGTATTTGATGTGTTGTGTTGCCTAACCATATATGCCAATAATTTACTGGATTGATTTCCAAGCTCAAAATATGATTGTCGGGTAAATAACAATTTGCGTTTGGACTTTGTCTCAGAGTGCGGCATATATAACCTATATGATTGCATCCAGGCCGCCCTATTTCCATCGGTTGGGGCCGATATATATACTTCCTCTGAGTCCCTAAGTCTCCCCTCTACTATATCATCCTCAGTTTTAGTCACTCTTTTAAGATATGTTATGGTTGAAGACAAACACCCTCGAAGGTAGGCTTTAAGTGTGTCCCACACCAAGTTAATATTCCAGGGTTTAGGGTGGGCTTCCAGGAAATCCTCTATTTGGGTCAGAGTTCTATCACTTTGATCTAATAATTTCAGACAAAAGGGGTTTAATCTTCAAAAGGGTTTACCAACACCTTGGTTAGTCTTCATAGTAAGAATCACTGGGCTGTGATCTGATATGCCCCTGACCCCGTGTACCACGTCATCCACCCAGGTTGCAATATTGCTCTACCCAAAAACATAATCCAGTCAGGACAGCATGCGTCTAGTATAAGAATGACATGTATATTCTCAAGTATTAGGATGTCGGAGTCGCCAAAGGTCAATCCACCCACCTCCCTCCGCGCATTGCTGCAAATCAGTCAAGTGTGTGGCCGAATGTTGTCCCCTCCATCCATCCAAAACCTGTCCTGCTCCTCATTCATCACAAGATTAAAATCCCCCATACATAACACATACGCATCTGGATAATTGAGGGCAAAGCTCAGTGCTTGTTTAAGAATGGAGATGCGAGCTGGCGGGGGGTTGTAAATACATAACAGCACATAATCTCCAGAGTTTATAGACGCATATATAAATACAAATCGCCCCTCCGGGTCACGCCTCACCACCTTCACTTCCCAACGGATAGGTCTATGGACCAATAGAGAGACACCCCTGGAGTAGCTGGTGTGGAACGCATGTGCCAACCATTGTACCCACGGTTTGTTTACTAGTCTGGCTGTGTCCCGTGTGAGGTGATTCTCTACCAGTACCACCAGTTGGGCCTTGACTTGCTTAATTTAGGAGAATACCTTAATAAGTTTTTTGGGCGATTTAAGGCCTTTGACATTCCAAATCATAAATATCAGCTCTGACCCCATATCACATAGATCTATTTATAGAACCAGGATCCCAGGTATAAGACGCTTTCTGCCCTGTAATTAATTGTGGTTAACCCTCCAACAGTAATAAGCCTGTCCCTACAAAGAAATAAAGTTAATGCAATTGCAGCTGTAAACAAAGAACCAATATCGAACTTCAGGACCTTTCCGATAAGTCCTGTAAAACATTTCAAACATCAATGGGGATACCACCACTGAATACAGTGTCCTGATATAGGTGGTATAAGGGTGCACAAGATAGGGCTCCCATTTCACAAGAACCCATTCCTGGCCAATTCCTCCATCATTCGAGGCACGGGGAAGTCCCATCTGTCTCCAAAGGGGACTTCAAGCAACCATGGGAGAAGTTGGTCGCCAGGGGGCACAGAGAATGTCACCTAGGAAAGTAATCTCATTGCTTCTGCCCCTTCGGTTTCGGGTGTACCTGCAGCCAGTCCTCAGCCTCAGCAGGTGTAGTAAAAAACAGAGACGACCCTTCATGCACTACGCGGAGCCGGGCAGGGTACAGCATAGAGTAGATGATGTTCTGCTCCCTTAATTTCTTCTTCACCTCCATGAAGTGGGCCCTCTGTTTCTGGAGGTCCACCGAAAAGTCCGGGAAGATCGAGAGCGCAGCATTATTGAACTTGAGTGGGCTCTTCTGTCGGGCCAGAAAGAGTGCTGTGTCTCTATCTCTGCAGTTGAGCATCCTTGCTAAAAAGGGACGTGGTGGCGCGCCTGGAATAGGAGGCCTCGATGGAACTCTGTGCGCCCTCTCCACCACAAATGTCGAGGAGAACTCATCTCCGAGATTAGATTTCAGCCACTCCTCCAGGAATTGTTCCGGATGCTGACCTTCTGAGTGCTCTGGCAGTCCTATGATCCGTATATTGTTTCGACGCATGCGGTTCTCCAGATCGTCTGCTTTCTGGCGCCATGCATTTGCCAATCCGGCCATTGTGGTCATTTTTGTTTTGAGTGTTACAATTTGATCCTCCAGTTAAGACACTCGAGTCTTGACTTCCGCTGTTCGGGCCCTCAGGGATTGCATGTCCTGACGCAGGAGGCCCACCTCTGAATGCACCTCCTCAATCTTCCCTGTGAGGGAGCTGTTGCTTGTAGAAATTGCTTGTAGAAGTTGTTCATACACCTGCCTCGGGGTTAAATCATTTTGATCCTCTGACCCGTCATCCAATAGTGCCTGACCTTTTGGGGTGGCATTTCTCTCGGCTTTAGGGACATCTGCCTGACCACCCCTTGAGAACTCCTTAAGTTTGTCGATAGCTCCACTTTGTTTAGGGGGACTCATATTGATACACTGGGGATTTGCTGATTCTGCACCCTTCTCTTATCGTGCCCCCGTGCGTCTGAATCTGTGCCTTTATAATGTATATTTAGTAATATGTCTGTCTCCACTGCCTCACCACGGCCAGAGAGCCAGAAAACAGCCACTTATATGGTGGATAATAAGAATGAAGGGAGTCCCAGGGCAGCACAGCACTCAGGGTGTATTTATCAGGATGATGCAGGCCTGCGCAGCGTGGGGACTTCAATATGTGCCACTTATTTGTTTTCATGTGTCAGGGAGAATCTGCAGGGCCCGTTTTTCAAGGCACACACTCCAGACCCTCCAGCACTCTATGGGTTAGTCTCCTGCACTGCAGTCGGCCCATTAATGTGCTGCTCACTGGCCGCCAGTTATACAGCTAAGGGAGAATCAACTTCCCTGTGCTCACCGCTCCGGGTCTTCACCTCTGGCCATAAATCTGTCACTCCTCACTGCTCTCCGGAGTCACACTCTGCTGCTCACTTTGAAAATGCAGGCTGTAGGGAAGATGGCTGCCGCTCCACACTCAGGAGATCCAGCGACGCCGTGCAAGAGTCAGGGGACAGCTCCAGGGGGAATCGCCAGCCTCCAGATGGTGTCTCCTGTCACAGCAGCAGGTCGGTGAGTAAAGGGGTCACGTAACCGGGTGTAAATGGCCAGGATAAAATCAGGATTATAGGAGCTCTCTCGTCCTCTCTGGTCGGCTACATCACCCCCTTCTGTCCTGTAAAACTATTTTATTTATTTTTTTAACATATTACATTTATTATGAGAGCATAATGAGGAACATTGCATTTTTCTGAGAATGACAAATTTAAATTTTGCCTGATGCGCCCATCTCTACCATATTCAAATATATTAGCGATAGACTACTACATACAGTATGTTAATCTGCCAATGTATGTGAAGGCCAAGAATGGGTGGCCAAGTCTAGGATATTGACGACTAGAGATGGGCGTACCCGGTGACGTTTGGGTTCAGTGGATCAAGCGGCACTTTAAAGAAAAAAAAAATAAATCTGGTTCGGGACCACACTGGACCCGTACTTGAGCCTGGACCCTGAGCCCCATATAAATCTATGGGCCCCAAACTTAAGTTTTATAAAATGGTGGTAGTAATAGCTAGGGGGATGTAAATGGTAGCAAAATGGGGATTGGACAATCATACATACTGAGTTTATGAGTGGATGTCATACTATTTCTGGGTCTACTCATTAAATCTTCTGAATATTCTCTGCATCCCCCACCCTCTTTGGCTGTGTCTATGATTGGCTGCAGTCTGACTGTGCCCCCACCCTCTGTGCCGGCGTCTGCGTTGGTTGCCTTGCCCTTACACTAGCTGTCTGGGTCCCCAAAGTGGAGTGTAAAAATAAATAATTGGAAAAAATGTTGCCAGATCCCCCATATTTTGATACAGAGTGCAGAAAAAGCAAACAGCTGGAGGCTGCAGCCACCTGTTGTATGCTTTATCTTGGCTTTTTGTCAAAATACGTGGCTTTTTTATATTATTTAAATAAATAATTTAAAAAACAGCATGGGGTCCCCTCAATTTTGATACCCAGCCAAGGTAAGGCAGACAGCTTTCTGAGAGTTGGCATTCTCAGGCTAGGAAGGCCTATAATTATTGGGCCCTCCCCAGCCTAAAAATAGCAGCCCGCTGTCACTCCAGAATTTGCACATCCATTAGATGCACTAATTCTGACACTTACCCGACTCATCTCGATTACCCTGGTACAGTGGCACATGGGATAATATAAGGGATTAATGACACCTGTGATTTGTCAAAAAATCACAGCTGCCACAAAGCTCTGGAATAATAAAGGCCCTGCAGGTCCAACGTAATCCACACCACAACTATCCTGGCTCTGCTACATCCTGAGGTTGCAGTACGCTGTCACATTAGAAAAGGTGACCTATCACTATGGTCTGCAACACACACTGACGGAGCTGCAGCTATTAGAGCCATGACGTCAGTGAGTTCACCTGAGGTCACAGCTGGTACCCCAATAAACTCACCTCAGGTGAACTCATTGAACTTAATGTTAGATAACCGGATTAGGCTATGTGTGCACAATAAGTATTGGCTTGCAGTAATTTCTGCACCAAATCTGCATCTCTTGACAGAATAACGTACCAGAAACTCATAAAAAATGGTGCATTTTTTGGCCAAGAGATGCAGATTTAATGTAAAAATTTCTACAGCCAAATAATGAGCACATATAGCCTACTTCCGGTAATCCGTCATTGAGTGCAGAAATAAACTAAGCCAGAATAGAGGTACAGAGAAATACGGTATATAAAGTGTAAGCATACTAATGCCAGAAGCTTCACCAATAAGATGGAGGAATTATAATTAATATTGTTGGAAAAGAATTATGATATGGTGGGGATAATGGAGACCTGGCTGGAAGAGTTATCATTGGGCTGTTAATTTACAGGGATATAGTCTGTCCAGGAATGACAGTACAAATAAGCGAGGGGGAGGTGTGTGTTTATTTGTAAAATCATACATAAAATCCATCCGTGATAATATATGTGAGGCTAATCAAAATGTAGAGTCCCTATGGGTAGAGAAAAGGGGAGGAAAAAAGAATAATGGAGGGTTTTAAATATCCTCACATAAATTGGGGAGCAGAAACCTGCAGGTCCAGCAAAGGATGGAGGTTTTTGACAACAATGAAAGACATTTAGTTTTGCAACTGGTTCAGGGCCGAACCAGAAAGGGGGCACTGGTAGATGTAATATTAATCAAGAGACCATGAATTTCTATAACAAGGGGGTGAATAAATCAAAGACCTTAAAGAAAAACCCCTAAAACATCAATTTTAATATATCCATTTAAAACAGAATCCCCACATGTAACAAAACACACAATAAGACAATGAATCGCCAAAGGTTTTCACTTGGCCACTGAAAGGAGATTCTTCTAACTCCACAAATTAAATGACAATGGGAGAAGAGAGAAATCGGCTTGGTGGCCTAAGTGAGGCAGACACTCGTCCAAATAATTAATTAACATTAATGCCCATCATACATGTCTGATAAAGATATATGCGTGTATCCTTCATTGGCAGTACAACAAGGGTGTGGTCAATTAGTTACCTAGTCTGGCCCTACCTAGCCGCAGAGGTCGGCACCCTATATCCAGACACCAATGGCGCCCCCGCTCAACGAAGACTCACCCTTCTTTCCCTCCGCCGCAAAATCTGTGTTCTCAAGTTCTGGTGGTTTCAGAGACTGGAAACATATCAGTGGTAAGGGATCTTTACACTCCCATGAAATATCCAGCCCTCAGTTTTCTAATTATGCAAAATGGAAAGAGGTGAAAGCTGCTGACATCTGAAAGCCATTGACAAAGATTTGCGCAGGCAAATCCATATGGAAGAACAACATTGGCGTGAAGTTTTGTTGCAGATACTGAAGGTGATTTGTTGGTTGGCAAGAAATAATCTCCCATTCAGAGGATCATCAGATACTGTATTCACAAAACACAATGGGATTTTTCTCCAGTTACTCGAACTGAATTTGATTTGGTTCAGAAGGAACACTTGTAACGTTATAAAGAAGGCAAAGATATGCAAAACAACTTTTTAAAGTTGATTGGAGATGCAATAATTAAAATAATAGGAAAAGTAAAGTGAGCAAAATATTTCACCATAATCGTAGACTGCTCACCAGAGATCTCTAAGAAGAGCAGTTGTCCTTTGTGCTGTCACGTGTGGACATGGATGAAATTAGCAAAACAATGGAGGTCAAAGAAAGCTTTTCGGAAAGTCTGCATGTCACAGACACAACTGGAAGAGGCCTAGCCACAACTGTGTTAGAAAAATTGACAGAACATAATCAGTTTCAGAACTGTCTCTGCTATTCATGGCCGGTGCTATGATAATGGAGCTAATATTAGGGGACAGTACAAAGGAGTGCAGGCCACTGTTTTGGAGAAAAACCCTGATGCCCTCTTTGTTCCATGTTCTCCACATAACTGGAATCTTGTATATTAACATGGTGCAGAGAGTTCCAGCTGATTAAAAACAGTTTTATGACCTTCTAAGTGGCATTTATGCATTCTTCTCTGGAGCAACTAAGAGGTGGGAAGTGGCCTCTGAGCATTTGTCACAAGTAACACTGAAGGCTCTATCTCAGATACGATGGTTTGCTCGGCTTGAATCTGTGAAAGCCATTTTGTTTCAGATTCCTCAGCTTGTTGAAGCTTTAGAAGTCTTTGTACATGACACTAAATATTCTACAGCGAAGCAAAGATTCTATTTGATTCAATATGGACGTACCCTTTGGTTGTATCATTATGTGTTCGATATGACATTTTGCTGAAGGTCAACCAAATCAGCCTGGCTGTACAGACGAAGACTAGGTACATTTCCAACACAATTCCACTGATTGGGTCCACAACTACTGCCTTCATAGAGTATTTGACATTGGGGTGCAAAAAAGCAGAAAGTAAAGCTGCAAATATATGTAAGATATACCGTATTTTTCGGATTGTAAAACGCACTATTCCTCCCAAAAATTTGGGAGGAAAATGAGAGGTGCGTCTTATAATCCTAATGTAGCTTACCGGGAAGGTGGTTAAGAGGAGTCACAGGAGGAAGTGGCGATGCTATGCTGCAGGCACTGCTCTGTGCCGTGGCTGTGGGCGCTGCTCTGTGTGGCGAGTGGCGCGGCTCTGTGTGGCGAGCCGCAAGGCAAGGGCAATTCTAAAGATGATGGTAGTGAGGGCTTCAAATAATGGCGCGCAGAGTCGGCACGTGCGCAGATGAAGCGCTTGGCTCTAGTTCTCATCTGTGCATGTGCAGCATCCGACTCTTTAATGTCCCAGTAGCAGACTTAAGGAAAATGGTGCTCAGAGGTGGCACATTCGCAGATGAGATCTTAACACTTGTCACTGCGCCAATAACTCAATCTGCGCACGTGCCAACTCCAGCCACCTTTTCTTTAAAGACCGTACCACCGACATCTTCAGAATGGCCCATGTCTCACCAAGAGCAGCGAACACCAGCACAGAGCAGCTGCCCGCAACATCACTGTACTCCAGCACCGCCCCTGCATTCTGTGACCCTTGCTTAACCAGTCCTGCTGCCCCTCCCCCGCAGTAAGACACCACCAGATTATAAAACGGACCCCATATTTTTCACCTTTTTCTCTAAATTTGGGGTGCGTCTTATAATCCAGTGCATCTAATAAAACAATAAAACAAAGAATACGGTACCTACCGAGTACCCAGCAAAGAGAATTCAGAAAAAAACCTCTTGGCAATGCAATGATAAACACTGCCAAGAGCCAGCATCCCAGCAAGTGGAACATTAAATTTAAATCCAAGAGCAGAGTTTGAGGAAACATTTTTCAAGTCTTTACTTAAAACAGTGCTAGAGGAAATAGAAATAAGATTTGTTTTCTTAAAAAAATTCACTGCCAAGTTTGGATTTCTTAATGACATCAAGAAAGCAACTGACTAGCCGCCATTACAACAGTGTTTAAACTTTGCTGATCCAGCAGTTGATGGAGAGATTATGTTGGGAGGAACTGAAGACACTTGGTAGGATGCTGCCCGATCATCAAAGCCCACAGGGAGTATGGAAATATTTGCTTTCCAACTCACTGAACCCGGCATTCCCAAATCTGGTGTTGGTATTGGATCTACTGCGAACACTGCCCGTTTCAGTTGTGTCAGCTGAAAGACGTTTTTGCAAACTGAAGCTTATTAAAAACGTCCGCAGGTCCCAGATGTCTCAAGACAAGTTATCTGCATTGGCAGTTCTTTCAATTGAGTCACAAGAAGAATGTGTAGATTTTAGCTAAGTTACAGTTAGGTCCAGAAATATTTGGACAGTGACACAATTTTCGCGAGTTGGGCTCTGCATGCCACCACATTGGATTTGAAATGAAACCTCTACAACAGAATTTAAGTGCAGATTGTAACGTTTAATTTGAAGGTTTGAACAAAAATATCTGATAGAAATTGTAGGAATTGTACACATTTCTTTACAAACACTCCACATTTTAGGAGGTCAAAAGTAATTGGAGAAATAAACCAAACCCAAACAAAATATTTTTTTTTTCAATATTTTGTTGCGAATCCTTTGGAGGCAATCACTGCCTTAAGTCTGGAACCCATGGACATCACCAAACGCTGGGTTTCCTCCTTCTTAATGCTTTGCCAGGCCTTTACAGCCGCAGCCTTCAGGTCTTGCTTGTTTGTGGGTCTTTCCGTCTTAAGTCTGGATTAGAGCAAGTGAAATGCATGCTCAATTGGGTTAAGATCTGGTGATTGACTTGGCCATTGCAGAATGTTCCACTTTTTTGCACTCATGAACTCCTGGGTAGCTTTGGCTGTATGCTTGGGGTCATTGTCCATCTGTACTATGAAGCGCCGTCCGATCAACTTTGCGGCATTTAGCTGAATCTGGGCTGAAAGTATATCCCTGTACACTTCAGAATTCATCCGGCTACTCTTGTCTGCTGTTATGTCATCAATAAACACAAGTGACCCAGTGCCATTGAAAGCCATGCATGCCCATGCCATCACGTTGCCTCCACCATGTTTTACAGAGGATGTGGTGTGCCTTGGATCATGTGCCGTTCCCTTTCTTCTCCAAACTTTTTTCTTCCCATCATTCTGGTACAGGTTGATCTTTGTCTCATCTGTCCATAGAATACTTTTCCAGAACTGAGCTGGCTTCATGAGGTGTTTTTCAGCAAATTTAACTCTGGCCTGTCTATTTTTGGAATTGATGAATGGTTTGCATCTAGATGTGAACCCTTTGTATTTACTTTCATGGAGTCTTCTCTTTACTGTTGACTTAGAGACAGCTACACCTACTTCACTGAGAGTGTTCTGGACTTCAGTTGATGTTGTGAACGGGTTCTTCTTCACCAAAGAAAGTATGCGGCGATCATCCACCACTGTTGTCATCCGTGGACGCCCAAGCCTTTTTGAGTTTCCAAGCTCACCAGTCAATTCCTTTTTTCTCAGAATGTACCCGACTGTTGATTTTGCTACTCCAAGCATGTCTGCTATCTCTCTGATGGACTTTTTCTTTTTTTCAGCCTCAGGATGTTCTGCTTCACCTCAATTGAGAGTTCCTTAGACCGCATGTTGTCTGGTCACAGCAACAGCTTCCAAATGCAAAACCACACACCTGTAATCAACCCCAGACCTTTTAACTACTTCATTGATTACAGGTTAACGAGGGAGACGCCTTCAGAGTTAATTGCAGCCCTTAGAGTCCCTTGTCCAATTACTTTTGGTCCCTTGAAAAAGAGGAGGCTATGCATTACAGAGCTATGATTCCTAAACCCTTTCTCCGATTTGGATGTGAAAACTCTCATATTGCAGCTGGGAGTGTGCACTTACAATTATATATATAATATGGGCTGAATTTCTGAACATGTTTTTGTAAACAGCTAAAATAACAAAACTTGTGTCACTGTCCAAATATTTCTGGCCCTGATTGTATATGTTGTTTTGCTGCTGAAAAGAACAAGAGGAAAGTTTTTTTTTAGCAATTTTCAAATCAAATCTACTGTTTGCCACGTAATTGCATTAATGGTTTTAGTTTCTTGTTTTTAGTTCTTGTTTTTATGGCTCTTAGGCTGCATGTTTGCACATGGCACTTAATGGGGTCAATCATCAGTATTACAAACCCAACCTGGAGGGAATTCAAAACACAAATACTGATGTGATGCTGCAACACATTTTGTATTTCCTTCAGTTTTTCCACTTTTAGAAATGTTGTATTAATGCTTTAAAATGTTTACTTTGAATATTAACATTTTTTAATGGAAAACGTTTCAATGTGTGACAAGTAGAAACTACACAGATGATCTAAAATCATCCAGCAACTGTGGTGTTAAGACTTCAAAAGGAGACAGGAAGTATTTAGCAGTGACCCAGGCTGCTGAGAAGCAGAGTGTGTATTTGTCTCTGCAAAGGAAATAAATGTCTGTTTTTTCTCTCTGCAAAGAAGGAGCAGTACTCAGAAAAGTGTAGTGTATGTATCCTGGCAAAAGTGAAGCTACAGAGATCTACCAATTCAGGACAGAGAATGCCAGGAGTGGAGAACAGCTCAGAATAGTTCAAAAGCAAACTCTATGCAGGAGGAGGATAGGAGAGTGACTACATGACTCACCCCTACCCCTCACAGCACCTCAATGCATAAGGTACAATGTTCTGCACTGTGTACATCCACTGTGTAAAGAGAAAGACTCTGCGTAAGGAAAGAAAATAATCTATGAACAGTGTGATATGATCACTGGTAAAGTGCAAGAGGGGAGGTATGTGTCGCTGAGACTACTACAATCAGTGATGTGAACCCGGATATAATACTCAAGCACACTAGGTGCTGAGAGGGTTAAATTGCTTTTAACTGGGACTTTTTTTGTGAACAGCTAAAGAGATGGGTGGGACGGCTGTTCACCATATCTCCACCTCGGGGTGTGGTCCAAGAGGTAAAAGCCAGGCCTCTGGACACACTCATTGTTCTGTGTTTTTCTGTGTTGGAGGAAGCAGTTCCTCCTCTCTGTGAACGGTGTGGAACCCCAAACTTTAGCGGGCTGAACCCGCAGTGTATGGACTTGATACATGAGGTTTTGTTTTCTTTAATGCCGGTAAGGTTCTTTTTGTTTTATTTTGTTCAGGCTGGTTTATGAAGTTAATAAACCAGCTGAAATTTAAACCGAGAAGCATTCCTGTGTCTACCTTATACTGCAGCTGAGTGAGTGGATCTACCACAACAGACTGTCATATTTGTTATTGTGAAAGCCCTGTGTGGAGATTATTAAAGCCTTCCATCTACTACTGCCTGGAATAAGTGTTATATAATTGTGTGCTGGAAACTCTTACATCACCTCATGTATGGAAGATGCTACTTAAGTGTGATCTGATTTAATCCTCCAAATTTCCAAAAAACTCATGTTAACTTTGCCCAGCCTCCCTACACCGAGTCGTGGACATACAACATTGGTGGCCCGTACAGGGAAATTTGAGACAAATCAGACTGTAATTGAGCCAGAGTACACCTATTGAGACATAAAGGAGCATAGCACCTCACAATAACATTGCAAGATCAATTACAGGGCCAGTATCAAAGCAGAACAATATTAAAATCAAACAGATATTATTATTAAAAAACATTATGACTATACTTATTGGTTCAGCAACACGTCCTGCAGACCCGCTATCTCCCAGCCGCTTCGCTTCCGGGTCTGATCATTACATTTTGGCGGTATTCACTGCACTGCTCATCACTCGGCAGTTTTTGGCTGTGTTCACAGTGACGTCAGGGTTCACCCGAGTCCATGGCGTTGCCATGAACTTAATTGAACTTTGACTATCACTATCAGCCTGCTTCTTGCAGAAACCTTTCATCAGCATCTAGGCATTTTATTTCACAACACAATTGAAATACTGATTCCTTCTGTGATTTTGGTTTGGAAAAAGTTAAAATTTCTCCTCGTGGTGGGGATACCCAACATCAGGTTCTCACGCGTGAGGCCTTTTGTATATTTCATTTGGGAACTAGAGTACCCAATGGTCTTAATCTGAGACGAGATGTCATGTTTCATTATTAAATATTGGTAGATAATGTTTGCATGCACATCCCGAATAAAAGAGTGTTTTATGTGATTTTTTTATGTATATATGTATAAAAAAAAAATCATATTCGTGCACATATGAAATTTGTTTTTCTTTTGTATATAATTTTCTTTGTTCACTTATTGTGTAGTTTTTTGTATCATGTGTTTTGTATGTTATCTACCCTGTGATAGCACATGTGTTTTCTGATTAAACTCACTCCTCCCATTGGTAGGGGTGAGTTTAAATGCTTGTGGGTAACATCCGCTTACTCAGGCTTGACAAAGAACGCAGGCAGCGTTCGAAACGCGTAGCCGCACATGGGCTCCCTATTTTGTCCCTTATAACTATAATTTTTTACGTCCTTTAAAATAAAGCTTGCACAAAATTTTATATTATTCCGGAAGCTGGATTGTTTTTTTTATTTTCTTCTATTGGATCCCTGCACTGCCAGAGTGTTATCCTTGCATGCCGGACCTTACCACAGCTGAGCTGGATTATCTTTTTTTCCTTCTGATCACTCCCAAGCTGCCGGCTTTTCTTTTGGACACACAGCCTGTGGAACAAAGTAGTTAGGTATAAAAATGAGATCATCAAATACTGGACGTGGACATGAATGTGGACGTGGCGCAGCTAGAGGTACTGGTGTAGCGGCTACAAGGAGAGGACATACTGAGCCATTGCCTGTTATGCCACCAACCGAAGCACCTTTCCAAGGAGCACGTAGGTGGCAGGGCTGTGTATCTCATTCCATACACCCAAGTACTGCTGGACAGATGGTGAGCACAGAACATTCTTCTGAATTTTCTTTCACCCAGTCCAGAAAAAATATAAACATCTAATACAAATAAGAACCCGTTTGTGGTGGACAAAAACTACGTCAACCAAAATATAATTCCCAGTGGACTGAGGATCTAAATTCACCCCTCATTTGACCTGGATGATACATATCTCATAAAAAAGTGGGAGGAAGTAGCTTCAATGTCTCCCCTGACCTTTATGGAGAATGAAAAACATCTTCAAATGTTAGTGGCGGTGGATCAATAGATTAAAGATACATATAAGATCTTAGAAGAGGGCATGCCGCTGGACCATCTCTCCCAATTTTCTAGGAATCTAGAGGGAGATCTCGAAAAGCAAGAACAAGAAATGAGGGCACTAAAATTATTAAAGAAATACCAAAGAGATATTAATGATTATGAGACAACGAAGACAAGTGGCAATATTGAAAAATTCTGAAAAATAAATAATTAATGAGAACTCCAACTAGCACGTCGTCATCCTCACAAGCACGTAGCAGTGCCTCTACACTTGATATAGAGTCTTTGAATCAAAGATTTGTTAGAACAAGAAATCCACCAACAAAGAGAAGTAAAAATAATTAAAATACAAAGGAAGGAACAACCTAAGGTAATTAATTTATCTAATCATAAATTAACTACTGGACAAGAAATGGTATTACAGAATAGACTAACTTATTCTCCATCCTTTAATGTAGACAAATTCCCGGCAGTGAATGATGTCCATCTTTTTGCATGCAAAATTGATCTTTAAACAACATTTGGAAATGATAGAAATGGTATGGATAATAATCTATTTGCAACCAAGGAAGAAAGATTAGCCATTGAGACTCTGGAAAGCCTGGCAAATGAAGACAACAATAACCTGGTAAGTGAACTACCAACTCACTCAAACCAGGAATCTAAAAAACTTCCCTAATCTTGGTACTTGTTCAGCAGTGGACATCTTTGTTCAGATGGTCTCTACTGATATAGAAAAATTGCCTCGGACAAATACAAATCCACCTAAAATATGTAGGAATGAAAGAACGGCTCTTGATAAGATGACATTCTTGTCTGACGTTGTTTTTAAGCCTGAGGACAAAGGCGGAAATGTGGTCATTTGGCTTACAGATTTATATGAAAAACAGACTTTTGCACAACTGTCGGACCAGACTTGCTATAAAAAACTGTTTGGTAACCCTCTACCTCAATTTCAACAAACTCTAAATGATATAATCAGTCAGGCCTTTGACAGAGGGATTATTTCCAAAAACGATATAATACTGAATTAAATACTCTCAATATGGTATTTCCAGACGTCCCCTTGACTTCATTAGTTTTACATCTTGATACTTAGTCGTCTTATACACTCAATATTGTATTTTCAGACATTTTCATATTCTTTGCAGTGGCAGAGCAGTGTGTGTGCCTGGGGGTAACCTTCCACGGAGTGTGCGGATTTCAGCATTTGTGAATGATGTGTTCGCATGTCATATTTTTGATGACCTGTGACATGTGCGTTCCACCGTTCAAGTTTCCAGACTTCCATGATAGTGGGATGCGCCCCTGGATGTATGCACCGTGTATGTATCTGGCCTGTTGCATGTCACAGTGCACAAGTCTAGTATGTGCTTGCGCTTCAACTGTTTGATTTCCGAGCTATGGAACGCATGCTGGAGTGACACCTTCTACTTAGTTATGCACATTCTTGAACTGACGGATGCGTTTCACTACAATACTTACGCAATATTAAGCGTACGCTTGTCACGGAGACATGCAATACCACCTATGATAGGTGAGGCTATCTGATCCCCTTACATATACAGAGGTCTCTCATTGGTGTCCTGTAGTTTAAATACCATCTCTTCCTTTAAACCACGCCTCCTGAGGAACAAACAACTGAAACGTGCGTTGAGGTTGCAGGTGACAGACAGATGTACTGACACATGTTCTCTGCTCTCAGTAAGTCTGACTTGCTATTATCCAGTCCTCTAGGACACCTTAAACTAGCACTTAGCTTTTATTTTACCTAAGCAGGTATATAATTTAATAGAGTGTACCAAGGACTTTATAGACTGTATATGTGCGGCAATGCTTTATTGTTTGTATACTACCTAATCAACTGTCCTGTCCACCTGTCTAGTCCCTGCCACTTTTGCAGTATATTTGTTGGTATACATGTATTCATCTATTTGATGTAATGGTTTGTAGCTTAAATATTGAAATAATATATTGCTTTTGGGCATAATACTGTGTCCTAGATTGTGTTTAATTCAATAATTTGAGTTGACTTATAAAGGAATCTAGTGTTAACTATTATTCTCTGTTTCTCAACAGATTTAAAAAATCCTTTTTGTTATGATGGATTTTAAAGCCAGAGAGGAAATCTGGCATAATAAAGCTAGTAATATTTTTAAACCTAATACTACAGGTTCTTTTAATGTTTTTAATGATGACCTAATTGATTTCAAGAAAAAATACAAACATCTAATACAAAAAATATCCCATTTGCGGTGGACAAAAAAACATTACAAAACTACGTCAACCAAAATATAATTCCCAGAGGCGTGACGATCCAAATTCACCCCTCATTTGACCTGGATGATACAAATCTCATAAAAAAGTGGGAGGAAGCAGTTTTGATGTTCCCTGACCTTTATCGAGATTATTAATGAAAAACATCTACAAATGATAGTGCAGGTGGATCAACAGATTAAGGAAATTTTCTAGGGATCTAAGGGGAGATTTTGAAAAGCAAGAACAAGAAATCAGGGCACTAAAATTAAAAAAAAATATCAAAGAGATATTAATGATCAAACAAAGAAGGTATACAAGTGGCAATATAGAAAAATTATGAAAAATAAATCATTGATGAGAACACAGTCTAGCATGTCATTATCCTCACAAGTACATAGCAGTTCCTCTACACATGATATAGAGTCTTTCAATCAAAGATTTGTTAGAACAAGGAATGGAGCACCTATGGATCTCAGCTGGTCTTTTTAGATATGCGGATGTGGTGGACAAGGACACATTGAAAATACACTCATTTAATTTTCTTAAATCCAACTTCTCCATATCCAGCCATGAGTTCTTCCAATACACTGTGTGCAGAATTATTAGACAAATGAGTATTTTGATCACATGATACTTTTTATACATGTCGTCCTACTCCAAGCTGTATAGGCTGAGAGCCAACTACCAGTTAAGTAAATCAGCTGATGTGCATCTCTGTAATGAGGAGGGGTGCACTGTAATGACATCAACACCCTATATAAGGGGGCTTAATTATTAGGCAACTTCCTTTCCTTTGGCAAAATTGGTCAGAAGAGAGATTTGACGGGCTCTTAAAAGTCCAAAATTGTGAGATGTCTTGCAGATGGATGCAGCAGTCTTGAAATTGCCAAACTTTTGAAGCGTGATCACCAAACAATCAAGCGTTTCATGGCAAATATCCAACAGGGTCGCAAAAAGCGTGTTGGGCAAAAAAGGCGCAAAATAACTGCCCATGAATTGAGGAAAATCAAGCGTGAAGCTGCCAAGATGCCATTTGCCACCAGTTTGGCCATATTTCAGAGCTGCAACGTTACTGGAGTATCAAAAAGCAAGGTAAGGAAGGCTGAAAAACAACCAACTTTGAACAAGAAACATAATATAAAACGTCAAGATTGGGCCAAAAAATATCTTAAGAATGATTTTTCAAAGGTTTTATGGACTGATGAAATGAGAGTGACTCTTGATGGGCCAGAGGCTGATCAGCAAAGGCCAGAGAGCTCCACTCTGACTCAGGCGCCAGCAAAGTGGAGGTGGGGGACTAGTATGGGCTGGTATCATCAAAATGAACTTGTGGGACCTTTACGGGTTGAGGATGGAGTGAAGCCCAACTCCCAGACCTACTGCCAGTTTCTGGAAGACAACTTCTTCAAGCAGTGGTACAGGAAGAAGTTGGTATCGTTCCAAAAATACATGATTATCATGCATGACGATGCTCCATCACATGCATCCAACTACTCCACAGCGTGGCTGGCCAGTAATAGTCTAAAAGATGAAAAAATAATGACATGGCATGACATGTTCACTTGATCTGAACCCCATAGAGAACCTGTGGTCACTCATAAAATGTAAGATCTACAGGGAGGGAAAACAGTACACCTCTCAGAACAGTGTCTGGAGGCTGTGGTGGCTGCTGCATGCAATGTTGATTGTAAACAGATAAAGCAACTGACAAAATCTATGGATGGTCGGCTGTTGAGTGTCATCATAAAGAAAGGTAACTCTATTGGTCACTAATCTTTGGGGGGTTTGTTTTTGCATGTCAGAAATGTTTATTTCTAAATTTTGTGCAGTTATATTGGTTTACCTGGTGAAAATAAACAAGTGAGATGGAAAAAATATTTGGTTTTTATTAAGTTGCCTAATAATTCTGTACAGTAATAGTTACCTGCACAAACAGATATCTTCCTAAGATAGCCAAATCTAAAAAAAAAACACTCCAACTTCCAAAAATATTAAGCTTTGATATTTATGAGTCCTTTGGCTTGATTGAGAACATAGTTGTTGATCAATAAAAAAAAAATCCACTAAAATACAACTTGCCTAATAAGTTTGAAACCAGTGTAATGGATCAACTTAATGATATCAACTTGAACATTAAGCTGACATAGCAGTACAGAACAAAAGTAAATTTTCTTGACATTAAAATTAAAAAACTGAACATGGTTATCTTGAGACAGCGATATACTGCAAACCAACCGCTACAAACTCTTTGTTGCAGGCTGACTGTGCACACCTGAAAGGTACCATCCGGGCAATACCTACAAGTCAATTTTTGAGAGTCAAAAGGATCTGATCCTCGGAACAAGGATTTAGTAAACAGTCAAGATACCTACGTAATCGATTTTGTCAAAGAGGCGAAAGCCATAGAATCATACGTCAAGGATTCAAAAAAGCATATGATTCATCTAGGAATGGGCTCTTATACAAGTCAGAAATTCCACCTACAAACAAAAGCAAAGACAGACTAATTACCAATTTTAATAGTCACTGGAAGGACCTCGTAAATATTGTCAATAGACATTGGAACATTTTAAAGTCCCATGGCTTTCAGTACCACCTATATGCTGATGACACTCAGATCTACCCCTCTGGCCTAGATGTCACATTTCTGCTGTCCAGAATCCTAGAGTGTCTATCGGCCATATCCTCCTTCTTCTTCTCCTCTTGCTTCTTAAAGCTCAATGTGGCCAAAACTGAACTAACTATATTTCCTCAATATCCCCTACACTCACTACCTGATCTATCTATTACAATAAATAACTTCACACTCTCCCCAGTACCCAAAGTTCAGTGCCTCGGAGTGACCTTCGACTGTGTCTTTCCTTCATTCCACACATCCAATCCCTCACCACCTGCTGCCGTCTTCAACTGAAAACTATTTCCAGAATCCGTCCTTTCCTCAATTCTCAATCTATAAAAATGCTAGTGCATGCCCTCAATCTCCCGCCTCGATTACTGCAACATCCTCCTCTGTGGCCTCCCTGCTAACACTCTCGCACCTCTCCAGTCCATCCTTAATTCTGCTGCCCGAGTGATCCACCTCTCTCCTCAATACCACCCCTCTTCTCCCCTCTGCAAATCCCTCCATTGGCTCCCAATCCTCCACCGGATCCAATTCAAACTACTAACAGTGACCTACAAAGCTGTCCATAATCTGTCTCCTCCCTATATCTCCGAACTAATCTCCCACTACACTCCAACACGTTATCTCTGGTCCTATTAAGATCTCCTTCTCTCCTCCTCTGTCATTCGCTCCTCATGAAACCTCTTCCAAGACTTCTCCCGAGCATCCCTTGTCTTTTGGAATTCGATGCCTCAACACATCAGATTATCTGCTACACTTCAGAGCTTCAAACTGAACTTGAAAACTCATCTGTTTAGAAATGCCTATAATCTCCAATGACCTTACTGCTTCACCACCCTGTCGCACGACCAACACCTCACCTACTGTCTCCTCCCCAAAATCCTATAGAATGTAAGCCCGCAAGAGCAGGGTCCTCTTCCCTCTGAACCAGTCTGTCTATTGTAACTTGCATATGTATTCTACATGTAACCCCTTCTCATGTACAGCACCATGGAATTAATGGTGCTCTATAAATAAATATTAATAATAATAATAATAATAATAATAATAATAATAATTGTATTCACCAATCTAGTCCTTAAGAATATTTTGCCTACCAGACCTATGATTACATCAAGGAGATTTAGGAATATTAAGGACATTCTGGTGAAAAGTCACTATCAGGTTAATTAAAAAAACTTAATGCCATCATGAAATCAAGGCTTTTTTCCATGTAAAACCTGTAAATCTTGTCAAAACCTAACCAAAAGTAGAGTTCTCCAAGTTTGATTTAACTAGAACTTATAAGAATATGCACAATCTGACATGCTTATCTAAAGGAGTTATTTACTATGCGACGTTTCTATGCAAAAAAATCTAAATAGGCATGAAAACCCAAGATCTCCAAATAAGAGTGCGTGAACACGTTCGAGATATTGACAAAGCCAAAACAGCTGATGATTGTGAACAATTGAAAACTTTGGCCAAAATGTAAAGATCCAACATAATTCTGATTCTGGGAAATTACATATTAGGGCGATAGATAATGTCACCCTGGGTATTCGAGGGGGTGATCTCTTCAAAATGTTATCACAAGTGAAGAGCCATTGAATTTATAGGCTGGTACAGTGACTCCACCGGGAATGAGAATTTTTGTTTTGCTTCTTTGCTGTCTCTTGGGTTCATCATTATTATATGTTTTTTTATTGGGTTAGGGATGTATATATATATATATATATTTTTTATTAATTTCTTTATTTTTAACTTATTTTTTTTTCTTTAGAATTCATCATTATTATCGGGCACTTTCCTCGTAAGAAATGGTTACCAGAATTTCTCGCTGTAATTTTTCTTTTTCGTACCACTCTGCTGAAACTATATAAGATGGCCATTAATTCAATGTACTACTTCACATATTATTCTTTCTTAATGTATTTTCTTATATTATATATTCACCTAATGTATTTTATATCAAACACTATTGTATATTTTTTATTCATTAGTATTTATTCAATAATTTTTATTGTCTACTAGATATATGTGTATATTCATATATGTTTCTTTAGGATATTAATATTGTATGGACGTTTGTACTTTAATATAAATGGGCTACACATATATATTTTATATTTATTCCCCCTTTTTTCTTACACATTTATTGTACAAAATATTTGTTATAAAGAAAATCCAGCAAAGACTTGGAAACACCGGTGCTGTAAAAAAACTTCTTCTTTCTTTATTTGTGATATCCATAAAAAGTAAACACGACCCACAAGGCTCAGGAACAACAAAATATGGTTAGCAGGAGATATCGCAGATGGAACTACGCGTTTTGGCAGCCTTGTCTGCCTTCCTCACGGTCCTAACCTAGTCTGCTCCTTGTGATTGGAGCCATATAAATGGCAGTCTCCACTGAAAACAGTGCATGTGATTACAAACAGTTGTGTGCAATTAAAAACAAAAAAGCAGAACAATGTGCTTTACAACATCTAAGACAACTAGAAAGTGATACTAACTGAATTAATGGAGTCAATCTGAATAATGCGTCTAAAATACCTAGCCCTGCGTTTTATCCGGTCAAATCTAGACCTCAGTCTCTGGACTTCTTTCAAGAAGCCATTGAGAGTGAACTAGTTCCACTACATCAGTCTGATCACCCAATGTCCACTAATTTGAGTAAAATGGAGCACAAAGCCATCCAGGAATTAAGGGCAAAAGGGGACCTCCTTGTTGTTTCTGCTGACAAGGGGGGAGCCATTGTGGTTCTCAACTCCGGATTATATAAAAAAAATGAATCTCATATGTTTGGAAGACATTAACACTTACATTGCGTTACCGAATAATCCCACTACTATCTATAATTCAGAATTACTCCATTTATTACAGGAAGGAGTCCGTGATGGAGCCATTTCAGAAAAAATACAAAAATATATTTTCTGTGATTCACCAGTGATACCGATGTACCACTCACTCCCCAAAATTCACAAAGAACCCCCCCCCCATTCAGACCTATTGTGTCGGGGATAGGTTCTTTTAGTGAAAAATTAGGGGAGTTGATGGACCACTATCTTCAGTTTTTGGTTCCATTAACGCCTAATCATTTTAGAGACTCCAAAGCTACTGTATCTATACGAGAGAAAAATGTGTTCACAGGAGGACTATTTGTGGTTGTCGTGCGATGTGGTGGGGCTATATCCATCCATTCCCCACCACATCGCATTACGTTGTGTGGAATATTATTTACCCAAATATAGTAATTATGATCCTAAGGTTCAAAAATGTTTTGGTTAAGGCAATACGATTTCTTGTAATGCACAACTATTTTTCCTTTGATGAGAGATACTTCCTCCTGACACAGGGCATAAGCATGGGCGCCAAATTTTCAATGTCCTTAGCGAATATTGTCATATCAGTTTGGGAAGAAAATTTCATTTACAACGAGGATAATCCTCATAAAGACAATATAATATGGCTAGGGCGGTACATAGACGATCTGATGTTTGTCTGGAGGGGCTGTCTCTCATCATTGGAAAAATTTGTTTTATACTTGAATTGAAATTATTACAATCTGCATGTATAATAAAAAGTCTATCAATTTTTTGGATTTAAAATGTTTTATAGATAGCTCCAATAAGAAAGTGATACTAGCTCCCTACAAAAAAAAACATGGCTTGTAATAGCATTTTAATGGCATCTTTGAACCATCCTAAACATGTGGTCAGAAATATTCCGGTAGGAGAATTTATAAGGCTCAAAAGAAATAGCACATTAAATAGAAATTTTTAAATGGAATCAGAAGTAACATGTCGTAATCTACAAAAAAGAGGCTATCCAGTGTGGTCTCTGAATAGAGCTAAAAAATCGTATCTAACATTAATAGAAATTCTCTATTCAAACCTAAAAGGGAAAAGTAATCACATGAAATATCAGAGTGAAAAGTCGTTTTTAGTACTAATTTTAGTCCACAATTTAATACCATAGTTGGCATTATAAAAAAATATCTACCAATTCTAACATAAGACAGTACTGTAAAAAATGTTGTAGATAATCATAATGTCGCTTTTGTAGCCAGAAGAGCACCTACTCTAGCATCCCTCCTGTCACCAAGTTTGTTTATTGATCCAAACAAAAACTCCAGTAACTTGTGAAAAGCGGTGTTTTTTTAAAAAAATGTAGAGCTAATGTCTGCAGGTGTTGCGGGTAAGCAAATAATTAAAAAAAAATTTCATCTTTTTCAAACAATAAACAATTTAAT
The DNA here is from genome assembly GCF_048569485.1 of Anomaloglossus baeobatrachus. NCBI lineage: Eukaryota > Metazoa > Chordata > Amphibia > Anura > Aromobatidae > Anomaloglossus > Anomaloglossus baeobatrachus. The sequence continues at coordinate 762,162,256 of NC_134354.1, forward strand.
GTTACATCTTTCATAAATTGCCACACCTGCAGACTTCAATACATTGGCTGTACAATGAATTCTCTTAAAAACCCACATTCGAAAGCATCTTTCGGATGCAAAAACTCTGCCATTGGTGGGAGCTTCTGTGGTCTCACGTCATTTTTTTAAAACGCACGGTGGAAATTTAGCTAGTTTTTCCTTCATGGGGATTGAACATGTCAAAAAAAACAATACGAGGAGGAGACTTTCATAAGAAACTATTAGCTTATGGAAGCAAATGGATCTTTGAAATGGATACTAGAACGCCGCTAGGATTTAATAACTGCATGGATATTATCCTGCAATACTAAAATCCTGCAATACTAAAATCCTGCAATACTAAAATCTTGTAACACTTACATTTTGTATTGTGTAATTGCAATGTAAATAAATACAAGTTTTTTTGTGCAATATTGGAACTTTTTTTTTAACCTTGTTTTCATTAGATTTTAATAACAAAAACATATAATCAATAATCATATAATACAATACATTATGATTATGTTAAACTACAAAATTACGAATAATGTATCTCCTCGAATCCCAACCCTCCTCCCGACCTCCCCCCACCCCACTTCTGCGTGTCCTCTCTCCAAACCTAGATCTTTATGATATTGGGTTGTGCCCTGTAATGACTTCCCGCAGGTACCATGAGGTATTTTCAAATTGTGATCTAAGACTATTTTTAGTGTCTATGGGGAGTGTCTGGATGTATGGACTCCATGTTTCAAAAAATTTCCTGGTCAATTTTTCCTTCTTTGTCAGTGTCTCCAATCTCTCCAGTTTAAACAGAAATTTGATATTTGTGTCAACCAATGCCATAGTTGGGAGATTCGAGTTTATTCATTGGTGTAAAATGCTTTTCCTAGTGGCCGCTGCCCAAATAGAAAGTGCCGCCTTTGTTCCCCTGAGGATAGTTTGCTGAGTCTCCCCTAGGATATTAAAGATGGCCCATTGAGGGGTTAACTGGAATTGAATCTTGTATGTGCTTTGAATTCTCAGATGTACTTGTTTCCACAGTTCCAAAATTTGCGTGCATTCCCAAAACTGATGGTATAGCTTTTTCCAGACCACATTTAGCGCAAGCGTATATTGTAGATGACATTCTGGACCGAACCAGAGGAGATATGTACGCCCTATGAAAGACCTGCAAAGCCATGTCTGTGTAACTAGCATATGGCACTAATTTTACTAGAGACAGGGTAGCTCCCAGTATATCTGCTATCTCATATTCCGGGAACTCTGTTTTCCATTTCGCCGGGCCCACCTTCTCCTCCTCCCAGTTCCAGTGAGGATGTAGCAACGAGTATATCTGGCTAGTGGAGGTGGCCTGCGTCCTAGCATTACGGATAAAAGTGTCCAATTTTCTACTTGGCCCTACTCCTGCTCCTTGAGCATTATTTTTTAGTGCCAAGCTACGAGCTTGAAGGAATAAGAAAGGTTTGTGCGTGAATGCTGGAAAGCGGCGTGTCGATTTCTCAAGTTAGTAAAGAAAAGCCGGAATCCATCATATCCACTGCCACCTGACATTTTTGCGTGGCCAGAATCTCATACTCCACTGTGGGCCTGCCCTCTAGAAAGTATGGGTTCCCCCTAAATGTCTGGAATGGTGTTACATAGCAGCTAGCACCGCAAATCTTTCTTACCCTCCTCCATGTTTTCATTGTAGCCCAAAGTGTGGGATGCTCTGTGATGTCGCCTGGAAGCTCATCTCCTCTCAGGTGTAACAAGGTCATCAAAGATAAGTGTGGGTATAACTGTCCTTCCAGTTTGACATTGGCAAAATGGGAGTAGCCTCACACCCAATCCAAGACATATCTGAAGTTTGCTGCAAGATTATATCTAACAATATCTGGAAGGTTAATTCCCCCATCCTTTTTGGGAAGGGTAAGTTTAGAGAGGCTTATCCTGGAACACCCCACACGTCCCCAGATGAATTTCCTGAATCCCGTATTTAGCATCTTTATATCCGAGTTGGTTAGCAGCAATGGAAGAGATTGGAAGAGATACATTAATTTAGGAAACGCTATCATTTTTATGAGATGACACCGGCCCGAGAAAGATAGTTTAAATCTGTCCCATGACTGCAGGAGCTGAAGCAAGGAGGCTATACAAGGCCTATAGTTTAATTTATACATCAGTGACGGGTTGGCTGGAAGTTGGATGCCTAGGTAACTAATAGACTCCGAGCACCATTCAAATGGAAATGAGGCATCATTAATTTTACCAGTTCTAAATATCGCCAATGCCTCCGATTTGTTGTAGTTAACTTTAAAGCCTGAGATTTCCCCAAATCTGTTTAGTGTATTCATTATTGCCATCATTGCTTGAGCAGGGTTGGCTATAAATAGCAATACATCATCTGCAAAGGCCAACATTTTTATCATAGAATGTCCGACCTTCACTCCCTGGAACTCTGGCAAATTTTGTAATGTTCGTAGAAGTGGGTCTAATGCTAGGTTAAATAATAACGGTGAAAGTGGGCATCCCTGATGCGTTCCCCTCTGTATATGAAAAAATTGAGATGGCGCATTGTTTATGGACAGATAAGATCTTGGGTCCTTGTAAATCATTTGGATTGCCTCGCCAAACCTGGGACCAAATTTTCATCTATCAAGAAGGCCATACAGATAGCCCCAGGAGACCCTATTGAAGGCCCTGTCCACATCTAATCCTACAATCATGTTCTTGGTGTGTCAGTGCCATCTGCTGTATGAGATAGCTCCTACTGCCGTCCTAATATTATAGGTAAACGACTTTCCATGAATGAACCCAATCTAGCAAGGCAATATCAAATCCGGGATAATTTGTTGTGATCTATTAGCTAATATTTTAGAGAAGATTTTAAAGTCTGAGTTGAGTAAAGAAATTGGCCTATACCCTTCAACTTGTAAGGGATCTTTACCCGGCTTGGGCAGGACAATAATATATGCTTCATTGAAACCGTCTGGAAGCTTCTTAGCCCTCACTATTTCATTGAACACTGCACATAGATGCGGTCCTACAGTGGGTCTTAACAATTTATAATACTCGTTGCTAAACCCGTCAGGTCCTAGTGCTTTAGCGACCTTGAGGGTGTTAATAGTTTGCATAACCTCCGCCGTACTAAGGGGTGCATCCAGTATGGCTTTCTGTTCCTCAGACGGGTGGAGTTACTTCAGGCTGAAGAAAACCAGCCCCATCAGTAGTATTTCCAGTCTCAGCTGAGTAAAGTGACCCAAAAAAGGTCTTAAACTCCTGTGTTATCTCATCGTCTCTGGATGTGATTGTCCTATCCCTTTTTTTAATCTTTTGGATTCTAGTGGCCTGTTTGAATGGTTTTGTCATGGAAGCCAAAAGTCTTCCCGGTTTGTTGCCCCATTTAAAGTATTTTGGTTTCAAGTAATCAATATTATTCAGTGTTGCTTCGTGAGCCAACGTGTCTGCAGCCTCTTTGGCTTTTAGGAATTTTTGTTTTGCCGCTGGTGTATTAGAAAGTTTAAACGCCTTGTATGTCTGGGTTAAATGTTTCTGGGCTTCCAGAGTACGCTTCATTAGCTTTTCTTTCTGTAGCTAACATATGCAAGTATTTGCCCCCTTACCACTGCTTTAGAGGCCGCCCAGAATAGATGAACGTCCTTGCTATGTTCCTGGTTGTCTATTTTGTATGTGTCCCACAAGGTCTGTAAAGACTTTTTAACCCTTTAATGACCCATGACGTACTGGGTACGTCATGGATCGTGTGCCGGTAAGCCCCGCCCCCTGCCGCCGGCAATCCGCGCACATATCAGCTGTTATCAACAGCTGACATGTGTGCCTGCTAGTCGCGGGTGGAATCGCTTCCACCCACGGCCATTAACCCCTTAAATTTCGCTGCCAAAATCTTGGCAGCGATATGTATATGGGCGCCGCCATGACAGTCATTTACCCCGCCCCCACCGGAAGTCACGTGACATGATCACGTGACTTTCGGCGGTTGCCATGGTAGTACAGGGTCATGTGATGACGCCTGCAGCTAACATGACTCACTTCCTCTCAATGCCGGAACAGCCGGCATTGAAAGTGAAGCAGCAAATCTGCAGTTCTCAGCTCTGTAGCTGAGATCTGCAGATAGTGCAGAGCGATCTGATTGCTGATCGCTATAGCCCCCTAGGGGGACTAGTAAAATAAAAAAAAAAAGTTTTAAAAAAGTTTTTTAAATAATTAAAAAAAAATAAAAAAACCTAAAAGTTCAAATCACCCCCCTTTCGCCCCATCGAAAATTAAAGGGTTAAAAAAATAAAAAATACACACATATTTGGTATCGCCACGTTCAGAAATGCCCGATCTATCAAAATATAAAATCAATGAATCTGATCAGTAAACGGCGTAGCGGCAAAAAAATTCCAAACGCCAAAATTACGTTTTTTGGTCGCCGCAAATTTTGCGCAAAATGCAATAACAGGCGATCAAAACGTAGCATCTGCGCAAAAATGGTACCGTTAAAAACGTCAGGTCGAGACGCAAAAAATAAGCCATCACTGAGCCTCAGATCCTGAAAAATGAGAACGCTACGGGTTTTGGAAAATGGCGCGAAACGTGCGCCACGTTTTTTGGACAAGCTTGTGAATTTTTTAACCCCTTAGATACAAGTAAACCTATACATGTTTGATGTCTACAAACTCGCACCGACCTGAGGCATCACATACATACCTCAGTTTTACCATATAGTGAACACAGTGAATAAAATATCCCAAAAACTATTGTACAATCACACTTTTTTTGCAATTTTTCCGCACTTGGAATTTTTTTGCCGTTTTCCAGTACACTATATGGTAAAACTTATGGTTTCATTTAAAAGTACAACTCGTCCCGCAAAAAACAAGCCCTCATATGGCAAGATTGATGGAAAAATAAAAAAGTTACGCCTCTCGGAAGAAGGGGAGCAAAAAACAAAAACGCAAAAACGGAAAGTGCCCGGGGGCTGAAGGGGTTAAAGTCCTCTGACTGATAAAGATACAATGGGAATCTCCATTTCCGCTCTCTAATTACTGCCCCACCCAAACTGGATTTTAATGTGACTGGTGAATGGTCTGATACATAAATGTCTAGGATGTTCGAGGACATAAGTGAGGGTAACACTAATGAACTCACCAGTAGAGTTGAGCGCGGTTCGCGGTTCTCCAGTTCTAGGCTCGAGTGATTTTGGGGCCTGTTCTAGATCGAACTAGAACTCGAGCTTTTTGCAAAAGCTCGATAGTTCTAGAAACGTTCGAGAACGGTTCTAGCAGCAAAAAAACAGCTAATTCCTAGCTGGCTTTCCGCTGTAATAGTGTAAGTCACTCTGTGACTCACACTATTATGAAATTTCAGTGTATAGTGTGCGTGAACAGCGCCTTCAGATCACTCCTGTTTGTATAATGGCGATCGCCATTTTTTTTTTTTTTTTCCCTTGTCTTCCTTCCCTAAGCGCGCGCGTGTAGTGGGGAGGGCCAGCATGTCAGCCAATCCCAGACACACACACAGCTAAGTGGACTTTTAGCCAGAGAAGCAACGGCATGTGTGATAGGATGTCCATGTCACATGTCCCTGCATTATAAAACCGGACATTTTCCTCCAGGACGCCATTATCTCTTCTGCGTCCTTGGTGTCAGACATCACTGGCGCAGCTCCGTCCTGAGTCCTATCGCTGATACAGCTGTATGTGCTCCATACACAGCACTGGACAGCTTAGGGAGAGCACTTTCCATCAGTCCTTTTAAGGGCTCGTACCGGCAGGGTCAGAGCCATAGGTGACAGGTCCTGAAAACAGAGACAGCGTCTGTGTAGCTAAGGTCAGGGATTTCGTCGCTGCATTTCCCCATTAGGAGGGAATAGAAAGGCAGGCTTCCATTCCTCTACCCAGAGCCCCACAATCCTGGCACTGTACCCTCCTGTCCTCTGCACACTCCAACTCATTATAACTAAGCCATTATACTAGCAAACACTCAGTGTACCTAGTGGCATCCTAAACGTGGCTATTGGACTTTGCTATAGTCCCACTAGTGCAAAGACATTTGCAGCACCTCTGCCTGCATTGCACACTCCAACTCATTATAACTAAGCCATTATACTAGCAAACACTCAGTGTACCTAGTGGCATCCTAAACGTGGCTATTGGACTTTTGTCTAGTCACACTAGTGCAAAGACATTTGCAGCACCTCTACCTGCATTGCACACTCCAACTCATTATAACTAAGCCATTATACTAGCAAATACTCATTGTACCTAGTGGCATCCTAAACGTGGCTATTGGACTTTGCTATAGTCACACTAGTGCAAAGACATTTGCAGCACCTCTACCTGCATTGCACACTCCAACTCATTATAACTAAGCCATTATACTAGCAAACACTCAGTGTACCTAGTGGCATCCTAAACGTGGCTATTGGAATTTGCTATAGTCACACTAGTGCAAAGACATTTGCAGCACCTCTACCTGCATTGCACACTCCAACTCATTATAACTAAGCCATTATACTAGCAAACACTCAGTGTACCTAGTGGCATCCTAAACGTGGCTATTGGACTTTGCTATAGTCACACTAGTGCAAAGACATTTGCAGCACCTCTACCTGCATTGCACACTCCAACTCATTATAACTAAGCCATTATACTAGGAAACACTCAGTGTACCTAGTGGCATCCTAAACGTGGCTATTGGACTTTGCTATAGTCCCACTAGTGCAAAGACATTTGCAGCACCACTGCCTGCATTGCACACTCCAACTCATTATAACTAAGCCATTATACTAGCAAACACTCAGTGTACCTAGTGGCATCCTAAACGTGGCTATTGGACTTTGCTATAGTCACACTAGTGCAAAGACATTTGCAGCACCTCTGCCTGCATTGCACACTTCAACTCATTATAACTAAGCCATTATACTAGCAAACACTCAGTGTACCTAGTGGCATCCTAAACGTGGCTATTGGACTTTGCTATAGTCCCACTAGTGCAAAGACATTTGCAGCACCTCTGCCTGCATTGCACACTCCAACTCATTATAACTAAGCCATTATACTAGCAAACACTCAGTGTACCTAGTGGCATCCTAAACGTGGCTATTGGACTTTTGTCTAGTCACACTAGTGCAAAGATATTTGCAGCACGTCTGCCTGCATTGCACACTCCAACTCATAACTAAGCCATTATACTAGCAAACACTCAGTGTACCTAGTGGCATCCTAAACGTGGCTATTGGACTTTTGTCTAGTCCCACTAGTGCAAAGATATTTGCAGCACGTCTGCCTTCATTGCACACTCCAACTCATAACTAAGCCATTATACTAGCAAACACTCAGTGTACCTAGTGGCATCCTAAACGTGGCTATTGGACTTTTGTCTAGTCACACTAGTGCAAAGATATTTGCAGCACGTCTGCCTGCATTGCACACTCCAACTCATTATAACTAAGCCATTATACTAGCAAACACTCAGTGTACCTAGTGGCATCCTAAACGTGGCTATTGGACTTTGCTATAGTCACACTAGTGCAAAGACATTTGCAGCACCTCTACCTGCATTGCACACTCCAACTCATTATAACTAAGCCATTATACTAGCAAACACTGCTGCCAGTTTAAGGGCCGTAGTTGCATTGTCAGGGATATTTATTCTTTATTATTCTGCTGTTAATAAAGCTAGACCACCGCTGCAATCTACACCACCTCTCAATTTTTACTACCACATTTTAAGTGCACAATCTTGTCGCAATCAACATGAGTGGCAAAATGACAGATGCTGGTGGAAAGGGGAAGAGGCGTGGTGGAAAAGGAAAAAAAGGTTTTGTCCGTGGGGAAGGTGGCAAAGCTCCATTATCATCTGCTGAAGATAGACCATCTTCCAGCAAAAGTAAGATGTCTACTACTTACCGTGGACAATCCGATGTGCTCCCTTTTTTACGGACACGAACAACAGGAACAAAGGTAGATGATGGCCAAAAAAGGAAAATGCTTGAATGGATCTCAAGTGGTCCAACAAGTGCCCTCTCAGCCACTTCAAGTACCGCATCCAAAAAACACCAGTCCTCTGAGTTGTCATCCCAATCAAACTTGCTTTCTCCCAGCTCTGAAGTCTCCATCAGCCCTGCACAGTATGGTGGAACTGAGATGGCTGAATCTGCAGAGCTGTTCAGTCACACTATAGCCTGGGAATCAGAGGTCTGCTCCCAAGCTACAGTGAGTACAGAACAGGAAATGGTCTGCAGTGATGGCCAGAACCTTTGTGACTCTGATTCAGGCCGTGAGGACCAAGTTTCTGAGCATAATGTCGACCCTTTGTCACAAACTGTAACACCTGTGGTTATAGACAATGAGGAACATACTGATGAAGATGAGACGCAGATACCCGATTGGGATGACAACTTAAATATTCGGTCAGGGCAAGAAGAGGCTCGGTCTGAGGGGGAGGGGAGTGCAAACACAACAATTGATGATGAAGTTCTAGATCCCACCTACTGTCAACCCCCAGTCAGGCACTCGAGGAGGTCAACAGAGGCGGTGGAGGAGGATGCAACCGACGACGAAGTTACCTTGCGCCTTCCTGGACAGAGTCGGAGCACTGGTAGCACGTCTACAACTGCATCCTCAGCCACCACTCTGCCTCTGAGCATTATTCGGGGTGGATCAACAGGTCGCATGGCCTCTAAGCCTTGCCTAGCCTGGTCCTTTTTTGACATAGAAAAAGATCGCCCAAATTATGTGATCTGTAAAATTTGTCATGGTTCTCTTAGTAGAGGTCAAAACCTCAGCAGTTTGACAACTTCTTCCATGAATCGTCACATGAATAAATATCATAGGTCCCGGTGGGAAGCTCACTGTGCTGCAATGCGGCCTAGCGGAGCGAACCATCCACGGCCTGCCCCTTCCAGTGCATCCGCGCGCTCTTCATCTTCTAGGACTGTGGGGACAGCTGTCACACCTGGTTTTCCACGCACAACTTCCAGCACTGTAACCGCAACAGGCACTTTGCTTGGTTGGTCGTCAGTTGGTTTGGAAGGGGAAACAAGTGAGTGTGTACAGCTCTCTCAGACATCGATAGCACCAACGTTGGATGAAGGCAACATCATGTCTCCGCCTGCACTTTCCTCACAAACCTGCATTTTTCCAGGGACACCCTACTCAACACCGTCTACACACAGCAGCCAGATCTCTGTCCCTCAGATGTGGTCAAATAAAAGGCCACTTCCTGCGACCCATGACAAAGCTAAGAGGTTGACTCTATCCCTCTGTAAGCTGTTGGCTACCGAAATGCTGCCTTTCCGCCTTGTGGACACACAGGATTTTAGAGACCTTATGTCTGTCGCTGTGCCCCAGTACCAGATGCCTAGTCGCCACTACTTCTCTAAGAAAGGTGTGCCCGCGCTACACCAGCATGTCGCACACAACATCACCGCTTCCTTGAGAAACTCTGTGTGTGAACGGGTGCATTTCACCACCGATACTTGGACCAGTAAGCATGGACAGGGACGTTACATGTCGCTGACTGGGCACTGGGTAACTATGGTGATAGATGGTGAAGGGTCTGCTGCACAAGTCTTGCCGTCCCCACGACTTGTGTGTCAATCCTCTGTCTGTCCAAGTTCCGCCACTGCTTCTGCATCCTCCACCTCATTTGGCTCCTCCACCTCCGCCCCAAGCCTGCCTGGTCAGGCCACCAGCGTTCTCACTGCGCAGAAGGAATCACGCACCCCTCATTACTATGCTGGCAGCAGAGCGCAACGGCATCAGGCGGTCTTTAGCTTGACATGTCTTGGGAATAAGAGTCACACAGCTGAGGAGTTGTGGTCAGCTCTGCGGTCCGAGTTTAATAAATGGTTGTCTCCACTCAACCTGCAGCCTGGTAAGGCCGTGTGCGACAATGCTGCAAACCTGGGTGCGGCCCTTCGCCTAGGCAAGGTGACACACGTGCCTTGTATGGCTCACGTGTTGAACCTTGTCGTCCAGCAATTTTTAACACACTATCCCGGCCTAGATGGCCTTCTGAACAGGGCACGAAAACTGTCTGCTCACTTCCGCCGTTCAAGCGCCGCAGCTGAGCGACTTGCATCGCTCCAGAAGTCTTTCGGCCTGCCGGTTCATCGCCTGAAATGCGATGTGGCGACACGCTGGAATTCAACTCTCCACATGTTACAGCGACTGTGGCAGCACCGCCGAGTCCTGGTGCAATACGTCATGACGTATAGCCTGGGCCAACGAGATGCAGAGGTGGGGCAGATCACCCTGATGGAGTGGTCTCAGATCAAGGACCTATGCACCCTTCTGCACAGTTTCGACATGGCGACGAATATGTTTAGCGCTGACAATGCCATTATCAGCATGACGATTCCAGTCATTTACATGCTGGAGCACACGCTAAACACTATTCGGAGTCAGGGGGTGGGACAACAGGAAGGGGATGAACTACAGGAGGATTCATATGCGCAAGACACAACAACATCACCAAGATCCAGACGTTCATCATCACCAAGGCGCCAGGCATGGGACCATGGGGGACAGGGATCAACAAGGGCGCATGGTAGCAGGCGAGATGTTGAGGAAGGTGCAGGAGAACATGAAGAAATGGAGGACGAACTGTCCATGGACATGGCAGACTCAGCAGATGAGGGAGACATTGGTCAAATTTCAGTTGAAAGAGGTTGGGGGGGAGATGTCAGAGGAAGAAAGAACGGTTAGCACCTCTATGCCACAAACACAGCGTGGACTTAGTCCGCATGGCTGCGCAAGACACATGAGTGCCTTCTTGTTGCTCTACCTCCAACATGACCCTCGTATTGTCAAAATTAGAAGTGATGATGACTACTGGATTGCCACACTATTAGATCCCCGGTACAAGTCCAAATTTTATGACATAATTCCAGCCATAGAAAGGGACGCACGTATGCAGGAGTATCAGCAGAAGCTGTTACTCGATCTTAGCTCGGCTTTTCCACCAAACAACCGTGCAGGTGCAGGGAGTGAATCTCCCAGTTGTAACTTGACAAACATGGGACGGTCTCGTCATCTTCAACAGTCTACCCATACCAGTAGGACCGTATCTGGTGCTGGTAACAGCAATTTTATGGAATCTTTTCATAATTTTTTTAGACCCTCCTTTGCAAGGCCACCAGAGACAACAAGTCTGACACATAGTCAACGGCTGGAGAGGATGATACAGGAGTATCTCCAAATGAACATCGATGCCATGACTTTGCAAATGGAGCCTTGCTCCTTTTGGGCTTCAAATCTAGAAAAATGGCCAGAGCTATCCAGTTACGCCTTGGAGATTTTGTCGTGTCCAGCTGCCAGCGTTGTCTCTGAACGTGTCTTCAGTGCTGCTGGGTGTGTGCTGACAGATAAGCGCACGCGTCTGTCCAGTGACAATGTGGACAGACTGACGTTCATCAAAATGAACAAGTCATGGATCCAGAAGGAATTTACTACCCCTGTGTCATCCTGGGGAGAGTAAATGCTTGTGGATTTGGAATGTGATTGATGCAAATCAAAACATCATGTTTGCAACTAGGGCACAAGTGCTGCCACTGATGGGGTGTCTGTGTGGCCCAATTTTTGAAAAAAAGGGAGACTCCGCTTGGAGTAACCCTTGCTTACATTGTTTTTCAAAGAAGCCAAGATGAACAGAGCTGGGATCAGCAAAGACTTTGCTACCTACCCTGGTGTCATCCTGGGGACGGTTAATTATGGCGTATTTTTGAATGTGCTTGATGCAAATCTAGCTGTGAAGTGTACAACTAGGGCACAACTGCTGCCACTGAAGGGGTGGGTGTGTGTGGGGCCCAATTTTTGGAAAAAAGGGAGACTCCGCTTGGAGTAACCCTTGCTTACATTGTTTTTAAAAGGAGCGAAGATGAACAAGTCATGGTTCAGCAAAGACTTTGCTACCTACCCTGGTGTCATCCTGGGGACGGTTAATTATGGCGTAGTTTTGAATGTGCTTGATGCAAATCTAGCTGTGAAGTGTACAACTAGGGCACAACTGCTGCCACTGAAGGGGTGGGTGTGTGTGGGGCCCAATTTTTGGAAAAAAGGGAGACTCCGCTTGGAGTAACCCTTGCTTACATTGTTTTTAAAAGAAGCCAAGATGAACAGAGCTGGGATCAGGAAAGACTTTGCTACCTACCCTGGTGTCATCCTGGGGACGGATAAGAATGGCGTATTTTTGAATGTGCTTGATGCAAATCTAGCTGTGAAGTGTACAACTGGGGCACAACTGCTGCCACTGAAGGGGTGGGTTTGTGTGGGGCCCAATTTTTGGAAAAAAGGGAGACTCCGCTTGGAGTAACCCTTGCTTGCTGTGTTTTTTAAAAATGATCCAAGATGAACAGAGCTGGGGTCAGGAAAGACTTTGCTACCTACCCCGGTGTCATCCTGGGGACGGATAAGAATGGCGTATTTTTGAATGTGCTTGATGCAAATCTAGCTGTGAAGTGTACAACTAGGGCACAAGTGCTGCCACTGAAGGGGTGGGTGTGTGTGGGGCACAATTTTTGGAAAAAAGGGAGACTCCGCTTGGAGTAACCCTTGCTTACATTGTTTTTAAAAGGAGCGAAGATGAACAAGTCATGGTTCAGCAAAGACTTTGCTACCTACCCTGGTGTCATCCTGGGGACGGTTAAGAATGGCGTATTTTTGAATGTGCTTGATGCAAATCTAGCTGTGAAGTGTACAACTAGGGCACAACTGCTGCCACTGAAGGGGTGGGTGTGTGTGGGGCCCAATTTTTGGAAAAAAGGGAGACTCCGCTTGGAGTAACCCTTGCTTACATTGTTTTTAAAAGAAGCCAAGATGAACAGAGCTGGGATCAGGAAAGACTTTGCTACCTACCCTGGTGTCATTCTGGGGACGGATAAGAATGGCGTATTTTTGAATGTGCTTGATGCAAATCTAGCTGTGAAGTGTACAACTGGGGCACAACTGCTGCCACTGAAGGGGTGGGTTTGTGTGGGGCCCAATTTTTGGAAAAAAGGGAGACTCCGCTTGGAGTAACCCTTGCTTGCTGTGTTTTTTAAAAATGATCCAAGATGAACAGAGCTGGGGTCAGGAAAGACTTTGCTACCTACCCCGGTGTCATCCTGGGGACGGATAAGAATGGCGTATTTTTGAATGTGCTTGATGCAAATCTAGCTGTGAAGTGTACAACTAGGGCACAACTGCTGCCACTGAAGGGGTGGGTGTGTGTGGGGCACAATTTTTGGAAAAAAGGGAGACTCCGCTTGGAGTAACCCTTGCTTACATTGTTTTTAAAAGGAGCGAAGATGAACAAGTCATGGTTCAGCAAAGACTTTGCTACCTACCCTGGTGTCATCCTGGGGACGGTTAATTATGGCGTATTTTTGAATGTGCTTGATGCAAATCTAGCTGTGAAGTGTACAACTAGGGCACAAGTGCTGCCACTGAATGGGTGGGTGTGTGTGGGGCACAATTTTTGGAAAAAAAAGGGAGACTACGCTTGGAGTCACCTTGCGGTGTTTTACATGATTTTAGAAGGGCGTGCCATGCCTATATCTGTGTGTCCTCCTTTTTTTCCTTGTCCAGCTGTTTTGTTTTCGCATGAGTATATGTCCTTGTCACTTCCCCATGTGTTTGTGTTGTGAGTTGTTTGTCACCTTTTGGACACCTTTGAGGGTGTTTTCTAGGTGTTTTTCTGTGTTTGTGATTGCCTGCCATTGTTTCCTATGCAGTTCGAGTTCGGTTCGTCGAACGTTCGACGAGCCGAACTCGAACGGGACCTCCGTTTGGCGAACCGACCTCGAGCCGAACCGGGACCGGTTCGCTCATCTCTACTCACCAGCCAATAATCTAATCTCGCATAAGAATTATGAACATGACAGTAGTGAGAGTAGTGTTTATCAATTGGATGCTGTAACCGCCAGATGTCAACCAAGCCCAGATGGTCCATTAATAATTTTATACCTCCCTTATGTGTGGCCAGATGTGGTTCTTGAGGGTTCGATCTATCCAGGACTGGGTCATAAGCCTCGTTAAAATCACCTCCCACTATCAGATTAGAAGTGTTCCACCCTGTTATGTTTTCCAGGAGTTCGTAGTCAAATCTTATGTCAGGAGTGTTAGGTGCATATATGTTAGCTAATCCATAAACCGTACCTCCAATGTTAATTTTGACCAAGAGTACTCTCCCAGAAGGGTCCTCCATCACATCTAATACCTCATGATTGATGTTTTTATTGATGAGAATGGCAACCCCTCTCTGTTTCTTGGTAAAGGATGCCTCAGCACACATGATGTGCTTCCTACTCAGAAGAGAAGGGTGGTTACCTTTTAGTCAGTGTGTCTCCTGCCAAAATATGATGTGAAAATTTGAGCGATTCAGATAGTTAAGAACTTTTCTCCTTTTAACTTGTGAATTGAGCCCGTTCACATTCCACAAACACCATATCAGCTCCTGCAGCATGGACACTCCTAAGTTTGTTTGGTTAGCCATTACCAAATACCTGTCTTAGGAATTTTTTCAAAGCCTAATTTTGTCTCATTTGAAGTGCTCCACACATCCCAGCCAGTGAGTAGAGACCCCCACAAAAGGGCACCTTTGGAGATACACACGCAGAGGTTCCTCCCATCCTCCCCCATCAACACCCCATTGAACCCCCCCATCCCAACAGCAAGGCTTCCTGCCTTCAATATAAACATAGCAATGAATAACCGTAAAATTTCAAACATTACGTCAAACAAATCGTGCTTGAAGTCATCATGTCAAGTATCATTGTTAGATGGTGAAGGTGATGCTCCTGAGTTTAGGTGGTTCAGGGCCTTTTCCGGATCCCCGAACTCCCAATTTTTCCCCTCCACTGTGAAGCAAAGGGTCACTGGATATTGTAGGCTGAATCGAATGTCTCTTTCCACTAATAGTCGGCATACCTGGCTGAATGCTTTACGTTTTGTTGCCACAATTGCTGAATAGTCTTGAAAAATTAAGAGTTTATTGTTGTTGTATGAGAGACTCTTCTCATTCCAGAAAGCCGCCAAGATTTTTTTGTTTGTCTTCAAAGTCCAGCACTCTAAAGATGACTGGACGGGGTCTGAAACTTCCATCTCTGCGAGGGGGACCAATTCCGTGTGCTCTTTTGATGGTTATCGATCCTGATGTTGTTTTTACTTTTAGGGCCTTAGGTAGCCATTCTGCGGTAAATTTTTGTAAGTCCTTTGGGTGAACTGACTTAGGGAGATCTACCAGCCGGAGGTTGTTCCTCCTCGACCTGTTCTCCGGATCATCCTTCTTTTCCAACAGGGAGGCTACATCTTTCTGCTTGGCTTCCAGCTTCCCGGCGAGGTCCTGTAAAGAGTCTTCTAGGTCCAAAACTCTCTGTTCCACCTCCGTCAGCCTGGTTCCTTGTGTGTTATCCTGGGTAAAAATAATGTCCAGAGAGGATTGGAATGCTGCCAGCCTACTATCAATGACCGGCATCAGCAAGTCCATTATGGCTTTGGCAGTGGATTGGGAATCGGATGCAGGCATGTTGGCCCCTGCTGCAGCCTTTGCCAGAGGGGGCGACTTTTGACTCCGGGTCCTCCCTCCATTTTTAGCGGATGTGGGAATATTTTTACCTACAAATTTGTCCATGTTGTGTGGAGCTCCAGAAATGGGTGACTGCACTTTAAAATGTTTTTACATTTGTATAGGAAGGATAGTTAGTATGCTGACCCCTGGTCCTGGTTGTCAATCAGGCTGCAGAGCTATGAGAAGTTCTTTCTCCTAGGGGATTCTAGCAAGAGTCCACGCTTCCCTGCACTTTTACTCCCCTCCTCCCTTATTCTTAATACTTCTTTTATTTTTAATAGGGGTTAAAGTCCTTTGGCACTGGGGGTCTGTGGGCTCTGAAGATGACCCTTTATAGCCCAGCTGCTCTGGAGAGAGGCTGTTTGCTGGAGCTGCGGTTCAGAGGTCATATTGGAACTTTTTAATGCTGGATCTACAGTATGTATCCATGGCATTTCATAAAATCATAAAATCTAAAATTTCATGCAAATATTGCCAGGAAAACCAGATAAAAAGTTAAAAAATAAAAAACAATATAAGCATGTTATGTATGGCCGTGTCTCAACGCTAATACTGATATTTTGCATGATGTTGATTTACTTGGTGCTTATATGAAATTCCTTTCCTCTGTAAATGTAACTTTTTGATGTTACTGAATATCCGCATCTCTTGTATATAACATGTTAGTGTCTCTATTAGTGCTACGCATGAAATTCACATTGGCAGGTGGATTAACCCTTTGAGTGCTTTTTGTTTTTAATTGCACACAACTGTTTGTAATCACCTGCACTGTTTTCAGAGGAGACTGCCATTTATATGGCTCCATTCGCAAGGAGCAGATTAGGTTAGGATCGCGAGGAAGGCGGACAAGGCCGCCGAAACGTGTAGTCCCATTTGCGATATCTCCTCCTCCTCTTTGCTGGATTTTCTTTATAGCCATTTCCATTACTGGATGCACTCCTGTCTATATCCGTGCAAGGCTTTGCTTACCGGGTGAGTCTGAACCCAGGTTACTTGTAGGCTGGAGCTGGACTTTCACTTACTTGAACAAAATATTTGTTATATACAGTGCTGGCCAAAAGTATTGGCACCCCTGCACTTCTGTCAGATAATACTCAGTTTCTTCTTGAAAATGATTGCAATCACAAATTCTTTGGTATTATTTATTATCTTCATTTAATTTGTCTTTAATGAAAAAAAAAACAAACAAATTTGTCATAAAGTTAAATTGGATATAATTCCACACCAAACATAAAAAAAAGGGTGGACAAAAGTATTGGCACTGTTTGAAAAATCATGTGATGCTTCTGTAATTTGTGTAATAGACAGCACCTGTAACTTACCTGTGGCATCTAACAGGTGTTGGCAATAACTAAATCACACTTGCAGCCAGTTGATATGGATTAAAGTTGACTCAACCTGTGTCCTGTGTCCTTGTGTGTACCACATTGAGCATGGAGAAAAGAAAGACCAAAGAACTGTCTGAGGACTTGAGAATCCAAATTGTGAGGAAGCATGAGCAATCTTAAGGCTACAAGTCCATCTCCAAAGACCTGAAAGTTCCTGTGTCTACGGTGCGCAGTGTCATCGAGAAGTTTAAAGCCCATGGCACTGTGGCTAACCTCCCTAGATGTGGAAGGAAAAGAAAAATTGACGAGAGATTTCAACGCAAGATTGTGCGGATGGTGGATAAAGAACCTCGACTAACATCCAAACAAGTTCAAGCTGCCCGGCAGTCCGAGGGTACAACAGTGTCAACCCGTACTATCGTCGGCGTCTGAATGAAAAGGGACTGTATGGTAGGATACCCAGGAAGACCCCACTTCTTACCCCGATACATAAAAAAGCCAGACTGGAGTTTACCAAAACTTACCTGAGAAAGCCTAAAACGTTTTGGAAGAATGTTCTCTGGTCAGATGAGACAAAAGTAGAGCTTTTTGGGAAAAGCCATCAACATAGATTTTACAGGAAAAAAAGAGACATTCAAAGAAAAGAACACAGTCCCTACAGTCAAACATGGTGGAGGTTTTGGAGTTGCTTTGCTGCCTTTGGCACTGGACTGCTTGACCGTGTGCATTACATTATGAAGTCTGAAGACTACCAACAAATTTTGCAGCATAATGTAGGGCCCAGTGTGAGAAAGCTGGGTCTCCCTCGGAGGTCATGGGTCTTCCAGCAGGACAATGACCCAAAACACACTTCAAAAAGTACTAGAAAATGGTTTGAGAGAAAGCACTGGAGACTACTAAAGTGGCCAGCAATGAGTCCAGACCTGAATCCCATAGAACACCTGTGGAGAGATCTCAAAATGGCAGTTTGGAGAAGGCGTCCTTCAAATCTCAGGGACCTGGAGCAGTTTGCCAAAGAAGAATGGTCTAAAATTCCAGCAGAGCATTGTAAGAAACTCATTGATGGTTACCGGAAGCGGTTGTTCACAGTTATTTTGGCTAAAGGTTGTGAAACCAAGTATTAGGCTAAGGGTGCCAATACTTTTGTCTGGCCCATTTTTTGAGTTTTATGTGAAATGATCAATGATTTGATTTTTGTTTCATTCTCTTTTGTGTTTTTTATTGCAAGCAAAATAAATGAAGATAATAATACCAAAGAATTTGTGATTGCAATCATTTTCAAGAAGAAACTGAGTATTATCTGACAGACTTGAAAGGGTGCCAATACTTTTGGCCAGCACTGTACAGTACTGACCCGAGACATCATACCGACACATCAGTGTTACCATATAGTACTGACCCGAGACATCATACCGACATGTCAGTTTTACCATATAGTACTGACCCAGACATCATACCGACACCTCAGTGTTACCAGATAGTACTGACCCAAGGCATCATACAGACATGTGAGTATTACCATATAGTACTGACCCGAGACATCATACTGACACGTCAGTGTTACTATATAGTACTGACCCCAGATATTATACAGACACCTCAGTGTTACCATATAATACTGACCCAAGGCATCATACCGACATGTGTTACCATATAGTACTGACCCCAGACATCATACCAACACATCAGTGTTACCATATAGTACTGACCCCAGACATCATACCAACACATCAGTGTTACCATATAGTACTGACCCAGACATCATACCGACATGTGAGTGTTACCATATAGTACTGACCCCAGATATTATACAGACATGTCAGTTTTACCATATAGTACTGACCCCAGACATCATACCGACATGTGAGTGTTACCATATAGTACTGACCCCAGATATTATACAGACACATCAGTGTTACCATATAGTACTGACCCCAGACATCATACCGACATGTGAGTGTTACCATATAGTGCTGACCCCAGATATTATACAGACATGTCAGTTTTACCATATAGTACTGACCCCAGACATCATACCGACATGTGAGTGTTACCATATAGTACTGACCCCAGATATTATACAGACACGTCAGTGTTACCATATAGTACTGACCCTAGACATCATACCGACATGTGAGTGTTACCATATAGTACTGACCCTAGACATCATACCGACACCTCAGTGTTACCATATAGTACTGACCCCAGATATTATACAGACATGTCAGTGTTTCCATATAGTACTGCCCCCAGACATCATACCGACACCTCAGTGTTACCATATAGTACTGACCCTAGACATCATACCGACATGTGAGTGTTACCATATAGTGCTGACCCCAGATATTATACAGACACGTCAGTGTTACCATATAGTACTGCCCCCAGACATCATACAGACATGTCAGTTTTACCATATAGTACTGCCCCCAGACATCATACAGACACGTCAGTGTTACCATATAGTACTGACCCAGACATCATACAGACATGTCAGTGTTACCATATAGTACTGACCCAGACATCATACTGACATGTCAGTTTTACCATATAGTGAACATGATGATTAAAAAAAATGAAAACAATCATGTAACTGCACTTTTTCGCCACCTAAACAAACTTTGTATTTTTGGACAAGTTTACTGTACACTGTATTTTAAATTAAATTTTTTCAGCTAAAACAAACTGTTTACATCAAAAACAAGGCCTCGTGTGTCTATATTGACGTCAAAATAAAAAAAGGTATTTACTCTTGGAAGAAGGGGAGTAAACAACAAAGTCACCGGAGGGTGAAGGGGTTAATGTGCCATTGATTTGATTTGCAATGCTTGCTTTTCTATAGCAGCATCAAATTTCGCATCACTTTACAAACATTATGGCCACTTGCACAATCGGGGGTGACAATCTTAACTTTCTTTAAGTCTAGATTGTGGAAGAAACCTACATAAGCATGGCTAGAACATAGCAACTTTTAATATGTACTGGGTCAAATGTTAAGGCAGCTGAACGGCTTTGTAAATTATTCAACCTTTTTAAATTTAACGTTATATTAATCTCATCTAAAAGTAATATTGTGTCACTTTCACTATTTCCTTTCACTTGTCACATTTTTAAATGATTATTTTGAAATACCTTTGTAAAATCCGTATAACACTTTTTTGATGTAAAAGTATCAATCAAACATGTTCTTCAAAATAAGCAGCTTTGTCATATTTTATCCAAAGAAATTACTTTTTTCTCTGCCCGAATTGATCAGTCATTATGTGACGCCCTTGCAAAAACCAGGTAATCACAGATAGGCACCTGCACAGCACCTTTCCCACAATGGGTTACATCAGCCAACCTAAAGTCCTAGTCACCCCCCCTTAGGGCAGGACAGACACACCAGGGGGCAGAACCAAGCGGATGTGGATGCCTACCGAGGAGTCTAGAGGGCCCGGGGCGGGAAAAGTCAGTTAAGTTAAAGAGAGAGGAGTTGAGAGGAGAGTGGAGGTGGAAGTGACAGGTGTCAGGGTCCTAACACACTGACTAGGCGTGCAGACGGTGGTCTGCATCGGCAGGAGACGGGAAGACGGCTCGGCAGATCCGAGGTGGACCGGGACAGGATTGGAGCCCGCCGGGACTGACACCGGAGAACCGACCCGGAATCCGTGCACACAAGGGGGTACTCGGACCCTGAAGCCAGGACCGGCACCGACGGCCTAGCTAATTAACCGATTGAGGGCAGGATTCTAAGTCCTGTCCCAACCTAAGTCCCGAAAAGAGACAACAGCCCAACGCGGGGGATAAAGGGTATCCGTAAAAGGCCTATAGATCACACGGGCCAGCGTCAGCGGGCACGGCTCCCAACCAAAGGACCAGGAGCGGACTCCCGTGTTTCACACCGGTAAGTCCACGAAACAACACACTGAGTGCAGAGAGAAAGATACAGACCACCAGCCCGGGTGTGGGACCAGATACACCCGTCTGCGGCGGCCGGCCACCAGCACCTTGGTTTACCATTGACTTGTGTGATTTATTCAACCGTGACTAAGCTGATACCCCCCGGCCTGGCCGGGCGCGCCGCCCCTGCAATCACCATCCTCAGCACCAGAGACATTGGGCCCCGGGGCAACCATCCCTATCCACGGAGGGGTTAACATCCAGCTGCCCGTCCATCGCACCCGGGTACCCCACAACAGCAGCGGTGGTGTCACATCTTATCACACACCGTGGGTTTCGTCACAGACAGTTTACTACAAATCCCATACAAACACGTCCCCTTTTAGTTGAAGTGTCCGCACGACCCCCAGGTCTGGTAGAATCCCTCGAGCCACACTGCGGATCCGGATCCGAGCAGCCCGGCTGCTAGCACAGGGGCGGCACAATTATCCAAATATTCAATTGAGAGGTAAAATCTGTATTCAGTGAACAATCAATGAGATAGAAGACAGTTGGTGCTGAGGAGGCGCTAGATGAAGAGGGAGGGGCTAAAGCCAGAGCTCCACCCCCTCTGTTCTGGAACACCACCCCCTCTGTTCTGTATTAAGTGTAAGATTGATTAATTTAAATTGTAGCATTATACGTGGCTTAGTGTACTTTAATCTTGTTAGATTTTAACCATTACAGGAGTGAAGACAATTACATAAGCTAAAGTATCTTTATACGTGTTTGAATAATTTCCATTTTAATTATTGAATTTAATTGTGATTAAAACATTCTTTGTTTACGTTAAAGAAATGGTCTCATTACTATAGGACAAAAGAGCAACAGACTCAAGTAAACACCAACAATGGGTTGGAGAGGCAGCATCAGACCCTGAAGTACAGCTATCTGCATTCTTACAAAAACTGCACTTTGATATCCATAAATTACCGTATTTTTCGCTTTATAAGACGCACTTTTGTTCCCCCAAATTTTGGGGGAAAGTAGGGGGTGCGTCTTATAATCCGAATATACGGGGGGGGGGGTGTACATATATATATACACACACACTACAGAGTCCAGGGGAGGTGGTGGCAGCTCTTGAGCGGTGCTGTGGGGCAGGTGACAGCTTCTCCTGCTCCCGCTCATATAATATGCACAGCCGCTGTCCATCAGCAGTGTGGTGCTGAAACTGCATCACGCTGAGGGGCTGGAGCAGCGGTGCATATTATATCTGCCTGCCCCCCTGTGATCGCACATGCCCCCTCCCCCTGTGTTAGCTATGGCCCCCGTGCTGCTACCCATAGTAAAATAAAAAACTCTTTACTCACCTCCTCCAGCGCTGATCTCTGGTCTCCTGCTGCTGTTGTCTGTGATAAGGCAAGCAGAGATGATTTCACTCTGCCGTGCCGATCACATGACCGGCCGAGAACCAGGAAATGCAGGAGGCCGGAGTTCAACCCCGAGGAGGGGGACACGATAGACCACAGTGCTGGAGAGGGTAAGGAAACAGTTTATTTTACTAAAAGCAGCAGCATGTGTGCAGCCACAGGGGGGGGGGGCCGTGTGTGCAGTCACAGGGGGGGGGCCGTGTGTGCAGTCACAGGGGGGGCCGTGTGTGCAGCCACAGGGGGGGGGCCGTGTGTGCAGCCACAGGGGGGGGGGCCGTGTGTGCAGTCACAGGGGGGGGCCGTGTGTGCAGTCACAGGGGGGGGCCGTGTGTGCAGCCACAGGGGGGGCCGTGTGTGCAGCCACAGGGGGGGGGCCGTGTGTGCAGCCACAGGGGGGGGGCCGTGTGTGCAGCCACAGGGGGGGGGGCCGTGTGTGCAGTCACAGGGGGGGCCGTGTGTGCAGTCACAGGGGGGGGGCCGTGTGTGCAGCCACAGGGGGGGGGCCGTGTGTGCAGCCACAGGGGGGGGCCGTGTGTGCAGTCACAGGGGGGGCCGTGTGTGCAGCCACAGGGGGGGGGCCGTGTGTGCAGCCACAGGGGGGGCCGTGTGTGCAGCCACAGGGGGGGGGGCCGTGTGTGCAGCCACAGGGGGGGGGCCGTGTGTGCAGTCACAGGGGGGGGGCCGTGTGTGCAGCCACAGGGGGGGGGGCCGTGTGTGCAGCCACAGGGGGGGGCCATGTGTGCAGCCACAGGGGGGGGCCGTGTGTGCAGCCACAGGGGGGGGGGCCGTGTGTGCAGCCACAGGGGGGGGGGCCGTGTGTGCAGCCACAGGGGGGGGGGCCGTGTGTGCAGCCACAGGGGGGGGCCATGTGTGCAGCCACAGGGGGGGGGCCGTGTGTGCAGCCACAGGGGGGGGGCCGTGTGTGCAGCCACAGGGGGGGGCCGTGTGTGCAGCCACAGGGGGGGCCGTGTGTGCAGCCACAGGGGGGGGCCATGTGTGCAGCCACAGGGGGGCCGTGTGTGCAGCGACAGTGGGCCATGTGTGCCGCCACAGTGGGCCGTGTGCCAGCCATAGGGGACATGTGGCACCACTGGGGGACGTGTGCCAGCACAAGGGGGCTATATTCAATATAAGGTGGCCATATACAGATTAAGGGGGCTAATTTTAGGATGGGGGGCTATGAGGGACATATACCCTATATGATTTGTTAGACGGACACTGGCATTATAAGACGGACCCAATTTATTAAAAAATTCTCTATTCCTTCACCAAATTTGGGGGTGCGTCTTATAATCAGGTGCGTCTTATAAAGCGAAAAATACGGTACTTACTTTTGATATACATCTGGGAAAAATCCAAAATGTAGTACTCAAACCATCTGACTCAAAGATGTTATTACTTTGGGGATTTTAAGGGTGCTTTACACGCTTCGACATCGCTACTGTTAGGTCCTGGTGGTGGAAACACTGGACCGTACACCGGATTCCCCTGGTGAGGCA
This sequence comes from Anomaloglossus baeobatrachus, assembly GCF_048569485.1. Taxonomy (NCBI): domain Eukaryota; kingdom Metazoa; phylum Chordata; class Amphibia; order Anura; family Aromobatidae; genus Anomaloglossus; species Anomaloglossus baeobatrachus. The sequence continues at coordinate 762,185,913 of NC_134354.1, forward strand.
ACCAGGCCGGTCACCCCGCCAGAGGGCCTTGATGCACGGCAGCCGAAGCACTCCTGGTAGCAAGACAGTCCGTACGGAGAACTGGGAAGTAGATGTCCCTGGGATCACAGAGTTCCAGAAGGTAGTCCGGGTGATGAGGCTCAGGGTCAGAGGCCGGGTTGAGATGTAAGACGGAATCCGGAACCAGCTGAGCGAGATCGCAGGTCACTAAACGGAGCCAGGGACCGGAGACTGGCGGGACTGAAGAGGTAGTGGAATATCAGCCGACAGTCCCCGACAGGAGTTCTGGAGCAGTCGTGGTTAGGACCGGTTGGCGTGGCAGGACAGGCTCTGCGAGACAGACAAGGGTTAATAGCGGACAAGGCAAAAGGGGGACCTGAACTCCTAGCTTACTAAACACGTAGAACAGGCCCCGCCCACCTGGAAAGAGAATCCTCTTATACCCTGTACCTGCATAGGCAATATCCTGTTTCTGGACGCTGGCCCTTTAAGAGAGGGTCAATGACCGCGTGCGCGCCCTAATGCGCATGCGCGAGGCCCGTGTGCCAGAAGCCAGGGCAGGAAGCAGTTCAGAGGAAGCAGGAGTGCCTGGCAGAGTGTCCTGCGTCGCAGAGGAGCACCAGGAGCGGGGAACAGGATGCATGGAGGATGCAGGCGAGGGAGAGGGAGCAGAAAGGCCGTGGAGGAGAGGACCAGAGACTGGAGCGGTGAGCATGGAGCACCGTCGGGGACCGGAGAGCGGGACACGGGGACCGTGACACGGGGAGCGTGACAGCTACCGATATATCGTTCGGGTCACATTGGTAGTGACGCATATCCGGTGCCGGTAGCGACATCGCAGCGTATGACAAAAATGATTGACGATCAACGAGCACAAAATCGTTCAAAAACGGTGATCGTTGACACGTTGCTCATTTCCTTAATATTGCTGCAGCCACAGGTACGATGTTGTTCGTCGTTCCTGCGGCATCACACATTGCTATGTGTGACACTGCAGGAACGACAAACATCTCCTTACCTGCCTCCACCGGCAATGAGGAAGGAAGGTGGGCGGCATGTTACGTCCCGGTCATCTCCGCCCATCCGCTTCTATTGGCCGGCCGCTTAGTGACGCTGCAGTGACGTCGCTATGATGCCATACGCATCTCCCCCTTTTTCTTTTCTGTATTTGATGTTAACAGACACAAGTCCTTGAAAAAAACCCGGATAGGGTGGAAACGGACAATGTTTTAAAAAAAACAATAATAAAAAAACCTTTTTGAGCACTATTTGGACTCTTCCATAATTTTTTTTAGTGTGCCGGAGTATAATCTATAGTCTGTAATTGTTTTTCTCCAGAGCACCTAAATCGCGATAGTCGAGCCAGGTCTATTCTATTTTTACTGTTCATTACATAATCTGTGTTGGCTGCAATTGCGCCCCAGCACCGACAGCCAAATCAGCAGTGAAACAATGCTGTTGTGGCTGTCATTCAGGAGAACGGTGTTCTTACAGATGCCACTCAGTATATATTGAACGCTGAATGGACAAGCAAATTGCACTTTTACAACCGACTGATATTTTTACAGTAGTCAAACTTCATGTGAAGGAGCAGGCCAGCTCCAGAATGGTGTTAATGCTGTGTTTGAAAGCTAGAGGTTGCCGAAAGGATAATCGTTTATTTCCTTATCATTGACTATCTGCCGCACTGACAGCCCAGATGTTTCAGAACGATATTAATCCCAGATCTTAATGTTATCTAATAATGTTTTTTAGTAATACCTTTTTATTTTACTCTTTTAAAGATATGTGCATTTAAATGCAATTAGTTCACAACAGTATCAAAAGTACGATATCAAAGTTCCAGCATTTTTACAAAATAGACCACGGGACTTTATCAAGCATGTAATGCAGCGTTATTATAGTGGACTTGGAAAAAGACGACATTACAGTCCTGGATGAGACAGCTGGAATGTTTCAAGTCAGGAGTGAAAATGTAAAATTTCTTTTCTATGTAGTTTGTGCTGGCCCTGATGGACATCCCTGCACATGCAAAGATTGGTACAAATTCCTTTTTCCATGTAAGCACATTTGTGTGGTGTTCCGTTACACAACATACAAATGGGACAATATTGGAACATTCTATCAGAACAATTGTTATTTTCGATAGACAATGACTGTTTACAGGAGACTAGACCCAAAATCCAACAAGAGGAACCGGAAGAGTTGAGCCAAGGAAGTTTGCCATTAATGAAAAGTTATTCCAGTGGAACCTTGGTTAACGAGAACAATCCGTTCTGGGAGTGTGCTTCTTAACCAAGTTACTCGTTCAGCAAATCAAGATTTCCCATAGGAAATCATTGCAATGCAGACAATTCATTCCATAACCTGTTAAATGTCCCATTCCACACACGTACAATCACACACAAACATGCACGAACACGCACGCACGCCCACACACATATGCTCACCTTACCTTCCGTTCCCTCGCTGGCCTTCTGGTTCTTGTAGTTCGCCCGTATACGCTGTGTATCGGGTTACCATCGCGACTGCCGATGCTTCCGCTCCCAGCGCACTGACGTCAAAGGCAGGAGCCGCTTGCCTCTGATTGGCCAGCGCGCTGTCTTTGAGTAGCGGCTGACAGCGGATGTTGCTCCCTCGTCGCTACAGATTGTGTATCGGTAACCATCGCGACGAGGGTTGACCTTTCTCTGTTAGCCGCAACTCAAAGGCAGCGCGCTGGCCAATCAGAGGCAAGCGGCTCCTGCCTTTGACGTCAGCGCGCTGAGAGCGGAAGCATCGGCGGTCACGATGGTTATCCGATACACAGCGTATACAAGCGAACTACAAGTTCCAGGAGGCCAGCGAGGGAATGGAAGGAAGGTAAGGTGAGCATAATATGTGTGTGTGCGCGTGCGTGTTTGTGTGTGTTTGTGCGGACTGTGCACCACAGTGCGGTGGATGTACGGAACCGGAAGTGTGTGCGGTGAGTATTTTGCTCGTACAGAAAAACCTTTCTCATAAACAGAGTTACAAATTTACAGCAAGCTTTGCTCGTTCAGCAAAATACTCGCTAACTGGGTTACTTGTTAAGCGAGGTTCCACTGTACTTGAAAATTTACCCCTAGAAGAAGTAATAAAACAATTTCAAAACGGAAATGTGTAAGTCTGTTGAAAGAGCTTACAGATTGTGTTCATATATTGAAAGATGCTGTATGTATTAACATGGTAATAGACAACTTGACAGAATTAGTGTTAAAGGTGAGAGAAAATATGTGTTCTGACCTGGAATTAACTTTGCTGCCCATGCTAAAACCTGCAATTCCTGATGGTATACATATTCTTCCAAAAAGAAAGTATGGAAAACCAAAACAACCAGAACTGCGTAGAGTGGGGATTAAAGCTGACCAAAGAAAGGAAGATGTTTGGGAAACTCTAATTGTGGAGGACACAAACACATCATTCATGGAAAATAAAGATAATGTTTGGGTGCAGATCAACCACATCAAATTAACGCAAGCTGATAGATATATGATTAGCGGAAATGATCGGATACATGAAAATATTATGAATATTTGTCAGTATCTATTATCACAACACTCCAACATTTCTGGATTACAGACACTGTGGTTTTGGTCCATTCGGATGCGGTTTATACAATTGGAAACCATGTAGTACAAATCCACCATGTCGGGGCTCATTGGGTGGTATCCGAGTACAGTAGGGGTATGGTTTCGGTGTATGATTCAATGCTGTCCACAACTGTTTCAGACACCTTAAAGAATCAAATTACTAAATTGTACGATTCACTCTTTGTAGGGGCACACAAGTGTCTCGATGTTAAATTCTATTGCCCTCAACTACAGAAAGGAACAAGTGATTGTGGCATGTTTGCCATAGCTAATGTGACAGCACTTACACAGGGTGTTGACCTTACCAAAATAAAGTTTGTCCAAAATGAAATGCGGACGCACTTATTAAAATGTTTGGAGACAGGAAGACTGACCATGTTTCCCCATGAAAGCAGAAGGAGAAAAATTAATTTTCAGAAAGTCACATTGACATTTTTCTGCTATTGTCACACATATGAACCACAGGAAAGCATGGTGGAATGCTCCAATTGTAGCCAGTGGTATCATTTTAAATGTGTCAGCTTAACATCTAAGGATAAATGTGTGAATACTAAAAAGAACTATTACTGTCCTCTTTGTAAGAAACAATAGAAAATTATTCAGATATATTCCAAGTTTTACAAAATATCTTTTGAGCCAAAATGTAGCAATTTTTAAATGATTATTAAAGGGAACTAGTCACTGTGTCTTCCCCATTTAAAGTATGATCACAATATTTTAGGCCTCTGTTTTCAAGTTTACAGGTTTTTAAGCTGTTATGAATAATAGAAATAAAGACCTTTAAAACTCACCGGGGGTTCGGTTCAACAGGCATCACTGGTGTTAATCCACTATCCCTTATTGTTGATTTGCTATCTTCCTTGCCTTGCCTTGACGCATCAAATGGGGGGGGGGGGGCTGTGCACATTAATGTATAACGTTGTAAATGTTGAAAACACACTCTTTATTGATGTATGTCATGTTTACATTGTCTTTCTAATATATTTAGTTCTGTTAATTGTTTTAAATTAAATATGTAAAATTGTTATTTATACAAGTAAACGTTTTCTCGATTTCTGTAGTTCATTTGAATTATTTTGTCTTTTTAAACCTGTTGTGCATGTAGCCACAGTATTGCTCTTAGACAATTGTCATATTGATTTTTGGACTTTCACCACATGCATATGCCAGGTAAAACCCCTGATGTGTCCGTATAAAACATAAGATCCTATTAAGAAAATGACTTGACCAAATAAACTACTCTTGGAACAATAATGTTTACTTGTACAAGCTGCATGGTTGAAAACTGGATTTAAAGGGGATATCTGTGACTTTAAAAAAATAAATAAATAAAAAAAAAGACAGCTTAGCATTAACGGGTAGGTAGGTAGGTGCTTACTTGTTCTACGACATCACTTTGACAGGCATGCCTACTAAAAAGTGGAATATAAAATGATGAAAAAATGTGTACCGGAATGTTACCAATAAGTCAACCGAAAAAAAGCCCTCACACGACTATTTTGGCACATACAGAAAAATCCAAACTCTCAAAATAATGCCGGCTTCACACCACGGTTTTCAGCTGTCAGGTTGTATACGGTGTTTTGCAGGAGCCACCAGGCTCAACCTGACAGCCCCGGACAAACAGAACCGGAGGGCATCCTGTTTTTGTGATGTAATAGTGTGTGCTGCTGTCCAGTGCTGAAATTTCAGCATTGCGAGTGCAGGGGAGCTGGCCTTGGTGCTGACAGTTCAGCCGCGAAGCTCTCCACGTGCTGAACTTCAGCGGAGGCTTTCAGCTACGCTGTCTAGATGCTGAACGAGAGCAGCTTAAATTTCAGAGATGCAGCTATTTCAGCACCCGGCATCCAGGAACCGTATCGTTTATTTGCCAGATCCGGCGTCCATAGATTGCCATGTTATGGGCGCCGGATCGCTCTAGAACTGGGAGGATACAGTTTTGTTGGTTTTTGGCCATGGACACAAAAAATGCTGCAAGCTCCGAATTTGTGTTTGGAACAAAAAACGAAAGCAACCGGATGCTAACAGACAAAACCGGATGGAAAATAACTGCCATCCAGCACCATAAGGACACATGGGAGCAAAACCTGATCATGTTCTGTCTGGTGCATCCTGCAAAACACCAGACAGAATCTGACAGGGAAAAATCGTGGTGTGAAGCCGGCCCTAGGCTGGTTTCACACTGCAGGATTTTTCCTAATCAGTGTCCATCCAGTTTGTGTCCCAAAACCAGGAGAGGAACTTGCAAAGGAAAACTATAATTGAAAGATTGACATCTGTTCTGAGTTTTGGAGACACTGCTGTTTTTTGCACACAAACTAGATGGGCAATGATCAGGGAAAATCCTGCAGTGTGAAATCAGCTTTTGGCTGTGTCCGCACTTTGCTTTTTTTTTTAAATCAGATTTTTTATTAAACAATTAGGAATCAATACAGAGAAAATATATTGCATCTTATATAACTAGTAAAGGTGTACATAGAAAAAGCATATGTTGTCTTTAAATCAGGTTCTTCCTCTGTATATAAAAAAAGGAATTCTCAAATCACAGTTATATTATATAAATTGAGCCTACAAACAACCTGGCTCCACAGATAAACAAAAATTAAATTATGCAACAATGCCTCAGTCTAATAGGAAAGCCTCCTCCATCAGCCTTGTCGCTCCACATCATATTTCCATAACCGCTTGCCTCTCTATCTCCGTTTAGTTATCAATCACACCCTTCTGCCCCCCCGTCCACAGCGTCACTCAAAGTCCACTTCGCCACAAAAAAACACTAGTTTTAACTTTTACCCCCCAAACGTTCCATTCACTGCAAGCACATCAGTAACTGGTCCAACATTGCATCCTGCACTAGTGCCCCAGAGGGGAGACCCGGCGACTCCATTCGTGGCTGCCAAATTTTGTAAAACTTTCTCAGTGTTTTTCTTTTTAAATAAACTCCCCTTTCCAATCTAATGACGTTATTTAATTTATTTTTAAGCTCTGATAACGTTGTTGGTAGAGGATCTAACCAATGGTATGGCAGTATCTTCCTAGCTTGATACAGTATATTCCCAGGGCTGTTGCAGAGTCCGGGTCTACTCTTCCCTCCCACAGACTCAACAAACATAGACGAGGCGACGGTTGTATTGTGATATGATATAATTGGTCTATGAGTCCCAGGGTTTGTTTCCAGAAATCACCAATGTGTCCACACTCCCACATAACATGCATCAAATGGGCATCATCCTGTCCACACCTAACACATTGTGTATTTGGTCTAAGTCCCATCCTGAATAGTAGGCTGGGAGTTTTATATAGCCTGTGGATGAGATATACTTGAGAAAGCCTTTGGCACTCAGAGACCGCCAGTTTAGGGACTTGTTCTAGAATGTCGGACCACTGGTCTTCCGTCAGGACACCAACGTCCCGTTACCATTTGCTTTTAACAGTCAGTGGGTATGTCTCCAGATGGGCAGGTAATAATCTTTTGTATAGGTCAGAAATAAGACCTTTAGAGGACTCAGATGTAAGTAGCATATGTAATGTTTGATTATGTGTCACTGTCACCGGATTTGTCCTCCCCTGTCTTTCCAGTGCGTGTCTCAGCTGTAAGTATTGATATAAGAAGAGATGCAGGAGGTGAAACTCCGTTCTCAATTGCTCAAAACTCTTAAGAGTATTATTTTGTAGTACTTGTGACACTAAATGGATCCCTTTATCTTCCCATCCTCTGAACCCCACTCATTTTCTAATTTCTGGCAAATCCGGATTCCGCCACAGTGGCCAGAACTCCGTAGGCCCATTTATCTTCAAAAGAGCCTTACCTCTGTCCCATACCCTAAATATCATAGCCAGCATGGGATATCATGCCTCATTTATCTGTCTTTGTCCCACAACCAAACGGCAACCTGGATATTTCCATACCGATCCCTCTCTCACTATATCACCACTATTATCATACGCTCCTTCTTTGCCCCAACCCCTAAGATGTTGCATCTGGGAGGCTATATAGTATATATATGGATTTGGTACCGCCAATCCTCCCTCCTCCTTTCCCCGCTGTAGCACTTCCAATCGAATCCTAGCCTGTTTTTTCTTCCAGATAAGTTCCCGGAATAATGTATTAATTTTTGCAAAAAATTCCCTACACTGGAGAATTATGTATAAAATATAGTAATTGTGGCATCATTACCATTTTGATTAAGTTAGATCTACCGATATTTGATAGCGGCAAGCGGCACCAGGTATGTACCTTTGCTCTGAACCGCTGCAACAGGGGTTCCAGATTTAGGGCCTGGAAATCCTTCGGAATTGGGCTAACAGTTACTCCCAGATACTTAAACTCTCGGACTACAGGAACCAGTATTTGCAAGTCCGAGAAATCCACCGGCAGAGGGTCTAACGGCATTAAAGCCGATTTGGACAAATTAATCCGAAGGCCAGACCTCTGCCCAAATTCTTGAATGATATCCATTGCCGGCAAAATCGAGGAATGTACCCTGTCTAAATATAAAAGAAGGTCATCCGCATATATCTTCTGCTCCACACCTAAATCCCGTTATCTCCCTGGACTTCCGTATTGCAACTGCCAATGGCTCCACTGCAGTAGCAAATAGCAAGGGCGAGAGCGGGCACCCCTGTCTAGTACCTCTTCCAAGAAGAAAAGACTCAGAGACCCTGCCATTAGCCCTAACCTTTGCCACCGGTGAGTCATAAAGCAACTTCACCCAATTTATAAATCTGTGTCCAAAACCCATTTTCCGAAGTACAGCCCACAAATACCCCCACTCCAAGCTACTGAACGCCTTAGCGGCGTCCAGGGACAAAATTGCCCTTTCCCCTGGCTTCTCAGAACTATGTTGAATCCCTAAGTATAATTTCCTGAGATTCATAGATGTGGCTCTACATGGAATAAATCCTGTTTGATCATTTTGTATAATAGAGGAGATAACTCGGGACATCCTATTGGCAAGCATCTTGGCCAGTAATTTAACATCTGTTGGTAGTAGAGAGATTGGGCAGTAAGAATCCGGGATCTCTGGATCTTTTCCGGGTTTTAATATTAAGACTATTAAAGCTTCCCTCATAGAGGGCGGGAGGACTCTCTGCCTCTTCAAATACTTTCAGTAGTCTAGGTAGCAGGAAGGGTGCATAAGTTTTATAAAACTCGCCAGGCAGGCCATCCGTTCCCGGAGCTTTTTCGTTTTGTCTCTGGCCAAGCGCTTCCTCCAATTCTTTCAACAGGATGTCTCGATCCAACAAATCCCTTTCTTCGTCGGCTAGTGTGGGGAGAGAAAGAGCATCCAAATATTGCTCAATCTCTGTCTCCGTAAGGTCACAGTCTGATGTGTATAGTCGCATATAATACCTCTTTATCTCCCTCACTATATCCTCACTTTCCGATACAAGGTCACCCGACTCCGTCTTCAGCCTATTTATATATTAAGATCCCTCCTGTGCCCTAATGACCGTGGCCAATAAGTGCCCTACTCCCTCTCCCTCTATGAAATATTTCTGTTTGAGGAAGTAACGTTTATTTGCTGCCGCCGACATGAGATTTTCTTTGAGTGACGTTTGTCCCTTCTCTAGAGTGTTTTTAGTTTCCTCTGTCGGGTTGAGCACCACCGCAGCCTCCGCAACAGATACTTCCTGAATCAGACTTTGGGTGTAGCGTCTGTTTTGGTTTTTACATATGCATATTTCTCTAATATAGATGCCGCTTACCACGGCTTTCATAGAGTCCCAGACTATATGTGATGGTGCAGAGCACTCATTAAATTGGAAATATACTAAAATAGTATCATGTAAAGATGCCCCTATGAGCTGAATCCAGAAGGGAATAAGTTTCCAGATAGGCCTAGACAAGGTGAGGGTGTTTCCCCGTGAAAGTGTAACATGGAGTGATGAGTGATCAGATACGCTTCCAGGTAGATAGGCCACCGTTTGTACATTTGAGGTCATAAGTGTGTTCCCAATAGCCAGGTTTATCCGTGACATAGTGTGGTGGGAGCTAGAGTAGCAGGAAAACTGTTTGGATGTGGGGTTTTGGACGCGCCAAAGCTCTACCAAACCCAGCTCTGTTAGCAATTTAGCAAATGAAGTTGGGGCAGCGTCCTCTGATATGTTCCCCGAATGTAGCTTATCTAGATAAGGATGTAAATATGTGTTAAAATCCCCTATCAAAAGAGTCGGCACAGGGGGAAAGGAGTCTAAAACAGACAAGATTCTTTTTACTGGTTCGACTGAGTACGGTGGAGGGATGTATACCGCAACCAAATTAAATTGTATACCATACAGCGTGCAAAGTAAACAAACAAATCTGCCCCCAGGGTCAACCACTGATTTGGTACATGAGAACGGGATGGATTTGTGCACCAACACACTCACACCCCATGCATGGGTCGAGTATGTAGAAGGATATTCATGTGTGATCCATCCCTTCCTCAGGCAATGAACATTATCTATCACCATGTGGGTCTCAGATAAACATAGAATACCCGCGAGAAACTTTTGCAAATGAGTAAATATAGCACACCTCTTATTTGCATCCCCAAGCCCCCTAACATTCCACGCTACAATATTAAGTGATCTCACCATAAGAGCAGGTTAAAAAATAATAAACCGGAAGCATACTCCATTCCAGGGGGATAGAGGCAATCTCCACCAATTCCTGTTAGCATTAGCTTGAGCGACCCGACTGAGGTACGCCACACCCCACATATTAATTGCAAATTACAACAATAAACAAAAAAACAAGGAGGGAAATAGAGCCCTGTACACCAGTGTACAGCGCCCCCGCCCTCAAAAACAAGTGTAACTTTCTCAGATAGAGAGAATCAGGGCTAGAAAACTCGCCCAGAGTCCATGCAGGGAGAAGGGTCCACAGCTTGTTCCCGTAACGAGTGTCCAGAATGAACCGGTTATCTCCCACCCTGGATCCAAAATGAAATGATCAGTAGTAATTATACCAGTATAGCGTCTCAGACAATAAGAAACAGCAGCACCTGGCGGTAGAAAGGGTGATCTTCAAGTATCCTTCCTCCTCATGGACCTCTCATTAATATCCAGCCAAGACAGCGCCGCCCCTGCTGTATCAAAAAAGTGAGTTTCTCCATTCACCGCAATTCGCAGTCTAGCAGGATATATCATGGAGTATGGCACTTGTAAGCCGCGCAGGCGTTTTTTAATCTCAATAAATTGCACTTTTTTTACGTTGTACCTCCATGGAAAAATCAGGGAAAATAGAGATCTTCCTCCCATTAATAGCAATTTCCTTAAAATCTCTGGATCTGCGCAGAATGGCATCCCTGTCTTTAAAATGCAGAAGTTTGAGCAAGATAGGACGTGGGGGTGCTCCTGGCGGGGGGGCACATGTAGGGACCCTGTGCGCTCTCTCAATAGTAAAGAATGGGGATAGAACATCTTTGCCAAAGGTGTCCATTAGCCATTTTTCAAAAAACCCAGTGAGTCGTTCCCCTCTGCCCTCTCCGGGACCCCCACCAGGCGCAGATTACTTTTACGGGAGCGGTTCTTTAAAGGGAACCTTGTCAGCAGAAATTTCGCCCAAAACCTAAAAGATTCCCCCTCTGCAGCTCCTGGGCTGCATTCTAGAAAGGTCCCTGTTATTATTGTGCCCCATGTGAGACCAAAATAAAGAGTTTATAAAGTGGTACCTTTTTGTATGCAGATTCTGTAAATGGGACACGGGGGCGGGCTCTCTGCCGTCCGTTATTCTGCCTCCTGGTCCTGTATGCCGCCCCCATCGCTCCTTTCCATAGCTGATGCACCGCCCACTGCTCCAGCCATCCCCGCGCATGCCCAGTGCCAGTCTCACGGCACTGAGCAGTGTGACCGCTGGTGACGTGTGCGCAGACAAGTGATTATGGGCGGGACTGTGACTGTTATCAGCAAGTACCCGCCCATAATCTCGTGAGCGCGCAAACCTCACCAGCGGTCACACTGTGCTCAGTGTAGATGCTAAACTGTATGGGCTGCTTCCAGGGATGACGTCCCTTTGTCACGTGATAGTATTTTGAACACGCCCCTATCATGTGACAAAGGGACGTCATCCCTAGAAGCAGCCCATACAATCTAGCATCTACACTGAGCACAGTGTGACCGCTGGAGAGGTTTGCGCGCTCACGAGATTATGGGCGGGTACTTGCTGATAACAATCACAGCCCCGCCCATAATCACTTGTCTGCGCACACGTCACCAGCGGTCACACTGCTCAGTCCCGTGAGACTGGCACTGGGCATGCGCGGGGATGGCTGGAGCAGTGGGCGGTGCATCAGCTATGGAAAGGAGCGATGGGGGCGGCATACAGGACCAGGAGGCAGAATAACGGACGCCAGAAAGCCTGCCCTCGTGTCACATTTACAGAATCTGCATACAAAAAGGTACCACTTTATAAAGGCTTTATTTTGGTCTCACATGGGGCACAATAATAACAGGGACCTTTCTAGAATGCAGCCCAGGAGCTGCAGAGGGGGAAACGGCAGCATTTTGAACAGCATAGTGTGCACAAGAAACCCAAATTCCCATAGACAATGCTTGAAAAGCAGAACACATTCATTTTGGCATTAAAACGCTGCAGTTGAAAAAGCAGCAAAAAAGCAGGTAAAAAGCGAAGTGCGGACATAGCCTAAGGCAATGCAAAACTTGAACAAAATTTTTTTTTAAGCTGGCTTCACACCACGGGTTTTTGATGTCAGGCTGTGTCTGGTGTTTTGCTGGATGCAGCGTACACAGACTGACAGCTCCGGACATAACAGAATCGGAGGGCAAATATGCCCTCCATTCCTGTTTTCTGCCGGAATTGACAGTCATGGCTGCTGTAGCTGACCCTTGCTGAAATGTCAGAATCGCGACTAGCAGGGAGCTCACCACACATCTAGACAAGTTCCTTGCAGGATGTAGTTTCCAAAATAGGGTCACTTGTGGACAGTGTACACTGTTTAAGAACATCAGGGGCTTTGCAATTGCAACATAGTGGCAGTTAATGATTCCAGATGATTTTTACATTTGACTTGACTAATGACGCTCCTTCCCTTCTGAGCCCTGTCATGCAACAAAACAGTGGCTTTCGACCACATATGCGGTATCAGTGTACTCATTAGAAATTGCAGCTTAAAATGTCTAATTCATTTTCCCCTAACTTTCTAACAAAAAAATGTATAGTTCAGAAATTGTGCTGATGTAACGTAGACATGTGGGAAATGTTATTTATGAACCATTTTGTGGCATATATCTGCTTTAGGGAAAAAAAAGTTGAGAGTTGTCATATTTTCCAAATTTATTGTAAAAAAAGCAAAAAATATAAGTACAATAACACATGAAGAACATTCTCCGAATAACTGGGATACCTTGAAGTGTTTCAGAGTTATCAACTAAAAGCGAAATGTAAAAAAAAGGTCCAGTCAGGAAAGTGAAATTTGTTTAAAATATTGTTAGAAAAGTAAGAGGCTTGGTGATGAAGGCTTTAAAAACAATTACATTTTTTTATATTTTGAGGAGCGAAAGAGGGATCAGTAGGAGTCCCGACATACATGCGGGAAAAAAGTGAAGTCCGCAACTGTGTTTTCCTACAAAGGATATAGGATAGCGGTGTTATTTTGTTGGTTTAATTGACTTTTTTTTTGCACCACCAGAGAGCGCGGTGGACAGGTTTTAAGAAGGTTTTAGTTAAGATAGGATAAGAAGTAAGATTTCAAGTAATATATAAGGATGCGAATTGTGTCATGGAACGTTAAAGGCCTGCAGTCGCCACACAAAAGACGAATGATATTGAGGCACTTAAAGAAGCTTAAAGTAGACATTGCCCTACTTCAGGAGACCCATTTGAAAAATCAGGATTTCACCAGAATGTGCAAAATGTGGGTGTGAGAAGTGATGGGATCCTCAGCCCAAAATAATAAAGCAGGTGTGTTAATACTACTCCATAAGCAGGCAAATTGTAAGGTAATAACACAGGAAAATGATGGAGATGGGAGAATACAAAAAGCTTTGTTTGACACCCCATGTGGACGACTCAAAATCTAATGTATATGCACCAAATGAGAGTAATAAGATTTTCTTCCAGGAGTTGGAGAGGCAGGTTTTGGAGGACCCTGAGAGGAACATAATAATAGGAGGGGATCTTAATACGGTAATGAACGTCAGAGAAGATAGGTCGGGCACAGGACACAAACGCATGGTAGCCAGGACACATGACAGGGTGCTGAATCTATTCACAGAACATACTAGCGTAATAGATGCTTGGCGAAACTCACACCCGGCAGACCGAGAGTACACTCATTTCTCCCACGTCCAGAATAGATTATTTTCTACTAACACAGGGTCTACTCAACAAAATGAGGAGAATCGACATACAAGATCTGGTGATATCAGATCACGCCCCATTACTCCTAGACCTAGAAGAAACCTACCCCAAGGGAACAGTCATATTGTGGAGATTCCCTTCACACTTAGCCCAGGACGAGAACTTTCAAAAACTGGTGAAAATGTGGTGGCAGGAATATACATGGGATAATAAGGCGCATGAGGAGAACTCCCATTTATACTGGGACGCAGCTAAGGCAGTACTAAGGGGAAGGATAATGGGATATGTGAAAGCATTGCGAAACAAAACAACTAAAGCATACACTGAAGCCAGCAGAAGGACCAGAGAAGCATACACAAACTACATTAATAATCCATCTATTGGTAATAGGAACAAGTGGATAAAAGAGAAAGCAGAATGTGACTTGTGGGTGGACAGGGCAGAGAGGATGAGGGGCCAGAGAATTGCATCACATTATTTTAGATTCGGGAACAAGGCAGGTTCGCTTCTGGCACGAATGTCAAAGGGAATAATTCCTTTAACATCTATAACTCAGTTGAGGGACCCATCTAGGGCTAGCCACAATGACCCAAAGAAAGTCAATGACATATTTGGAGAATTCTACAAAAAATTGTATGAACAAGGGCCAGCAAATGACACAGAAGGAGGCATCTTCCTAAGCAATCTGTCATTACCCACAATTACGGAATCGGACAGGGAAATGTTAAATGCCCCAATAAAAGAGGAGGAAGTGAGAACAGTTGTGAAAAACCTTAAAAATAACAAGGCACCAGGCCCCGATGGAATGACGGGGGAATTTTATAAAATACTACAGGAAGATGTTATGCCCACTTTAGTAAAAGTTTTCAACTACACTCTCCAAAATAAAATTCTACTACAGTCTGGCCATATGGCGTATATAAAGGTAATACACAAACAAGGAAAAGACCCCTCGGACCCTTCATCATACAGGCCCATATCGCTGATAAATCAAAACATTAAAATAATCTCTAAAATCCTGGCAGACCAGCTAGCATTGATCCTCCCATTGATAGTAGGACCATATCAAGTGGGGTTCGTTAGAAATAGGTCAGCAGTATTCAACATTCGCACAGTGTTGGCAGTACTAGATGGAACAAAAAGACCGGGCCTGATAAAGGGGAACCCTGCGTTATTGGCCTTAGACGTGGAAAAGGCCTTTGACAATGTAAATTGGCATTGGTTAGGGCTAGTATTAGATAAATTTGGCATAATGGGTACTTTTCGGAACTATATGGAGGCACTTTACGCTACGCCTGAAGCTAGAATTTCCATAATGGGCTTTCTGTCAAAATCTTTTCAGCTACAGAAGGGGACTAGGCAGGGGTGCCCCCTGTCCCCTCTTCTGTTTGACTTGGCCCTTGAACCACTAACCCAATACTTAATAAAATCAGAAGATTTCTCAGGAATCAAGGTGGGGAATATTGAGATAAAACTAACCTGCTTTGCAGACAATATTCTTTTATTTATGTCAGACCCAGACAACTATCTGAAGAAGGTAATAGACAAACTGGCGTACTTTGGCTCCTTTTCAGGCTACAGGATAAATATCAGTAAAAGTCAGATTCTATATTTGACACCCCTGGGAAATAGGTAAGGTGAGGGAATAGAAGTAGCCATAGCCCCCCACTACATCACTTATTTAGGAATTAAAATAGGCAGAGACTCAATGTCATTATATAGACTTAACTATCCACACCTAATTGAAAAAATAACTAAAGAGCTAGATAGGTGGAAAATTCTTTCCCTGTCCCTGTTTGGCAGAGCACATCTGATAAAGATGATCAGCTTCTCCCGCTTGCTCTATCCTCTACAAACTATTCCTTTACTGCTGAAACACACCGATATCAACAAGTTGCAAAAAGCGTTTGTAAAATTTTTATGGCAGGGAAAGAGACCAAGAGTATCCTACTCAAAGCTGTGTCTACAGAAAAAAGATGGAGGGGTACAAATGCCCATGATTACATTGTACAACTTAGTGGCGCTTGCCAGACATATAAAAGACTGGATCAATGGGACAACCTTCTTTTCTAACGTTCAGCTGGAGAGGGAGCTAACAAGCCCTTTTAACTTGGTAGCGGTATTACATATGAAGCTAGATAAAATACCAACGTACGTGAAACAGAGCTGTTTAATAAAGGACACGGTGGGGGCCTGGAGAGCACTGAGAAAACTGTATAGACTCTCTTATTGTCTTTCAAAATTTACCCCGTTGTGGGAGAATCCAAATTTTATTCAAGGGTCTCAAAACAAATTATTTCAAGGATGGAAGCAGAGGGGGATACGGAGGTTGGGTGATTTACTGAAAACAGAGGAGGGGAGAGTTCTGAGCTGGGCGGAGGTATCGGAAAAATTTAACATGGAAAATCACCATTACCTACAATATTTACAAATAACACATTACACATCAGTGGTAAAAGAGGTCGGGAAGGCTGAAAAGAAGGGGAGTTTTGATGTATTAATTGGTCAGGGTGTGGGACATGAATCCCTTTTGATCATATACCAAGGATTGAGAGATCAAGTACAGGGCCCCTGGAAAGAGCAAATATTTAAAACCTGGGAGACTGCTCTGGGCGATCCGGACATCTATGATAAAATTCTAAGGGGGTTGGAATCTGTTAAGAAAGTAATGATAGGACACGATGACCAATAGAGTTCTGTTCAGGGCTCTCGAAATATTGATTCAGAGACTTGACTTAGCCAGTGACAATGGCAACGAAGCCCAACAGGACGAGGAGGAGGACCCAGAAGGGGCCATCAGCTGCGAAGGACAAAGTGAAGCAGACTCTGGATATCTCACGGGAGACCCTGAGGGAAGCTCAGACAGCGGAGATGAGAGCGATCGACCTGGAGGAAGTCCTGCAACTAGCGGAGGAGGAAGAGGGTGCCCTCTTGTCTGCGGAACAGCGCAGTCACATCCAGGGGTTATTACAAGGTCTGTGCAGCGTAGCGGAGACAGTGTCTCAGGAAGGATCATCAACAGTTCAGGATGTCTTAATAATGTTGGTGAAGGCACTAAAGGATAAAAGCACAGATGAGTCCTCACGCTTAGCCGCTGTCGAAGCAAGGTTAGAAAAACTCTCTGACACATGTGACAAAATATATAAGGTGGTTAAAGCAATCCAAAGCTCTATGTCGAAGCTAAGTCTCTCATCTTTTGTCGGTTCCATTCCTTCGCAGGCACGAGTTGATCTCTCAAAGGGGCTGACGGTTGAAACATCTTCGAAGACGCAGGTCCCTTCGACAAGTCAAGCCACGCTGCCATCTGCTCCTCCTGCTACTTCTGGGAATGCGCCAGAAACTTTGGACGATAATGACAGGGTGCTTGGAGGCCTTAGTTCTTGAGGAGTTGAATATTGAAGGGGAGATCATGGGACAGGGCGACAACCAAACAATCCTAGTAAGGACACCGCCTTTCCTGACCAAGTCAGAGACAAGAGACAAAGTTTTGGAAACTTTGACCGCCAGGGCACTTGAGGCAGGACTTACCCTTAAACCTGAAGAGTGTTGGAGTAGTGATGTCCTGTATGAATACGGAAAAAAGCTGTTCTTTGCGGGTTCGCCCGTTCCAAACTTTCTCAAGATATTCTCCAGGCTCACAGACAGTACCGGGGAGGTGTACCCGAACATCTTCTCTAGACTATCCTGCCTAAGCTCGAGTTGCCTGTCTGCGTCCCAGGCAGACTACACTCCATGGCCGTCCCTTATTTCGAGCACAGTTGTTTACACAATAGAGTGTCACATCCTGTTTCCTTCCATTGTATCATCCGATCCGCAATTGATTGCAGCCATGGTCGTTGTCGGGCCTATCCTCGGTGGACTACCATCCTCTGTGACTCTCCCCTCAGTCATGTTTCGAGGCCTAGCCGACCCTTTGACCTTTCAGTTAGCACTCCTAAAGGCGGCCCTGGCAGTTGGGGTCTCCGGGCAGAAAATCCACCAGGTAGCGAAGCTGCACGTTCCTTCAACACCGAGTGCATTGGCTCTGTGCTCTGACCCGACGTGCCTCAACATTGTTCCACTCAGGAGGCCCGAAGTCGTCCTAAAAGTATGGATTGAGGATTCTCTCAGCGAAATGACAGGATCCTCCAGGGTCCTAAAGCTAATGCAGATGGATATTACAGGTCAAAGTGATGTATTAGCTGCAGACTTGTTCTCTATGACCCCAAAATATCCACGTCTTATGAGCTACTTGTTTACAAAAAGCAACACTGCCTACGGTCTCTCGATGCTTGACAAGTTCCAGAAATCAAGTACTGTGATAGGAATCAGTCAGTCTATGTCGATGGCTTCGATTACCCAAGAAAGCAAGAGGTTTAAAGAAGAGCTGGTCAGGAGTCTCCTCTCTCCTAACCGTGATGGCCTAAATATACTTGACTATCTCACTGAGTGTACTATGGAAGGAGCAGATGCACTGAGGTTCCACACGTGGGGATGTAGACTTGAAGGTGTGACTATGCCCTTCATCGCAGAACAGTTCAAGCTCCTCCTGAGTGCTTCGGACCGTGACGTTGCAAGAAGTATCATCTTCCGTCCTGACGAAGAGTTATACCCCAGAACATGGACTAGACGAGGACGGAGACCACTTTACATCGGGTCACGGACTTTTGTCAAAATAAACCGGGGAAGTATAACTGGACTCCCAGCCGGAAAGATAGGCAAAATGGCCGAAGACTTGGTTGCAGCATGTGACTGGGTCAAGCTCCGAGGAGAGGTGGGACAAAATCTTGCCAAGTTGCTTGAAAGACTTCTCAACGAGAAAGGTGCTGAACCACCTGATCTCCCCGTGGTATCCGGTGGTACACTCACTCATAGGCTTCCAACTGCGTCAGATGATCGGGCAGGGCTGGCTGGTAGTCTAAATGTCATCTCGACTCATGTGCGGTTCACTACTAAATATATGTCAGACTTTGCAAAGTCTCAAAAGGATTATACCCTCCATTTCCAAGCTGCATTCCTCCACGGCCAGAACCTCCTTGCGTCTCATCTACACTACGGTAAATTGCCGTGTTCAACATACTACCTGACGATCTCCTGTGCTGGGTGCGTGCGAGTCATAGAAGAAGCAGGTTTTTCTCTTTCCCGTGAGCCCATGTACAGAGGCATCCCCTTGGACACGCTTCCTACCGTTGTTGAGCCTGCTTCAGCCCGGTGGTATGGTGACCCCGGGGTCGCTGCGGCATTCAAGCTTGGGGTATGCGTGTTTGTCTCACTGTACCAAGAATCAAAGGGCCTCGACACCGTGTTGGACTCAGGGCAGTCACCCCTACATCTCGAGAGACTTTCACTGAGCCACTTGGCTCCCCTCCCAGGTCTTATACTGATTGCGTCCATTTGGTATGCTGCTCGTCAACGGAGGACGCAGGTCAAAGCAGTACTTGGTCTCGTCAGGGCTTCAACTCTAGTTGCAACCATGTCGGCTACATTGAGATGGCTTTGCGATGTTGTGTTTTCCCTTCACGATAAGAATCAAATATATGATTTGGCGAAGAAGATTGATATATTTCGCCTTGTCTCACCAGGGATCGCTTGCCAGCGTGATACTCTTGTTGCGGCACTGCTTATAACAGGGATTTCGTACGAGAATGATCAAGTCATAAAAGTGATGAGGCGCCTCAAGTTAGATCAAATCGAGAGAGAGGCTGCCAACTCTCCCGACGTTGATTCACTTCTCGGGATGCTGAAGCCACTCACCAGATCCACTCCAGAAGTTTCCGACTGCCGACAGACACTGCTAAAAGAGCACTATGGCCACTGCCAGAACCACAACCCAAACACCTCTTTACCTCTATCACAGCACTCACACCTCTCTCAGATGTTAAAGGCATATGTGGTAGATGGTCATGTGGATGTGATTGTGCTGTCAGGTGATACTCCTGTTGAAGTCGCTTTAGATCTGTGTCACGTGACAAAAGTTGTAATTCACACCCTCGGGGACCCAAGTATGATTGACATTCTTCAGCGATCGGACTTGTGCGGTGCTGTGGAGAAGAATCTCCAGGCGCAACTCTCATTATCCACAATTCAATATGCCAAACATTACTATGCACACTCCTCAACTCACCCTGATTACATCACGTATGGACCTGTACACGATGAGGGGGCAGTGATGGGTCCATGTGGCCAATTAGTGTTGAACACATTGTGGAAAAATGGCAAACCTCTGGACTTTGGACACATGGCGTGCGCTGTCCAGGACTCTTCCCTGTTGTGCCCATCGGTCTGTCCAGTGTATGAGGCATTGTTTCCATTGATCGTGGAGGCCTCACTGAACTTGTTGGACGCTGTGGTCCTCTTGCCAGAGGCGGGGCGGTCAAGATATACCGATTATGGCCTGGACATACCGATTTTCTAGAACCTCTGGGGGAGGGTTCATGTCTTTGTTTGGGCGGGGGCTGCCTGTGAGGGTGGTGGGCTCGGATTCCGATATCATGACTGTTTGGGATGGCCGTGTCAACGTTGACAGGCTTCTTCCACTCTTCTAAGTATCCACTGCTATATTTAGGAAAAAAAAAAAAAGAAAGTAATGATAAACGAACAATGGAGGGAGATGCAATTTAAGCTAGTACACAACGCAACATACGCCTTTAATATATCACATAGCAGCTCACCAGTACATTTCTTGGACCATTGCCCTAAATGTGGACTCCATAAAGCAAAACTGTTTCACTGCATATGGGAATGCCCACGAGTGAGGGGGGTATGGGAGGAAGCAGTGGCGTACATATTGAGGATTTGGAAATTAGCTATACCCGTCACCCCTCAGGCCTGTTTGTTTCACTGTATAGAAGCCCCTACAGAAACTGACAGAGCAAGTGCTCACATTCCAGATGTAATACACGTAGTATTGCTTGTAGTCAAGAAATGCCTACTTAGGAATTGGCTGATAAGACAGACACCGAGAAATACAGAAATAGTTGATACCCTAAAAACAATAATGATGTACGACAAACTGGATTTGGAGAAACATAAGGAGAAGTCCACTAAAAGATTCTTCAAAAAGTGGAGAACATTTTTTGAGCAAAGCTTCACACAGACAGAAATCACCCAGTTAATTAAAGTATTTGAACACACGTCTTGGTATTGTGTGGAAGACATTGCAGGGACACTAGGGACACTGAAGATGGGGAGCATCCAAAGGACCAACTGAAGGGAACAAATATGTTAGTTTGTTAAGTTAAAGTAAATTATTGTTAAGATAATTCTATGGAGATGAAATTGTTGTGACAATGAAAAAGAAAATGATGTAACAGAAGCATTGTACGATCCGGAGAAATTTTATGGAATGTAACAACATGTTCTCTTGTTGATGATATGTGCTTGCTGACATCAAATAAAATATGTTTAAGAAAAAAAACAAAAACAATTGCATTTTTTCAATTGTTATATTTATAAATTTTATATGAAGTATTTTTTTTTTTATTTTTCTTCACCTATTGAATGAATAAAGTGACCTAGAGACACACTGCTATGTAGAATGTATCTCTATGTACCTATATCACGTGTCTGGGTTTAGCTTGCAATAGAGCTCACTGATAAATTTTTAAATCTTCAGTGTGGGCTGTGCCTCATTGAGACATCAGTTACTTGCGACCATTCAGTTAATGAGTCGGAGTCTTGAGGAGATGAGAATTTGTATTTTTTTATTATGTATTTGTGCAGAAAGATGACATACATTCTTCAAAATGAGCAAGAGGAGCGCTGGACCCAGCAAAGAGAGAGGCAAAACCTTGACGTGTCGGGATAACGGGAATGAGATCGCTTAATACTTGACGGTTGAGAGCTTTGCATTATACTGTCTTCCCAAGTAAATGGCCTAGAATGCATATGGCCTGCAATGAAGACCTACCAGGACCCCATACATACTGAAATCCTCACTAATATATACCTGGAAGCAGTGGCATAACTACAGTCCGATGGGCCCTGGTGTAATATTTTGCTCTGGGCCCCCCCTCCACACTCCACGCACACATTGATTAGGTGTATGGGCACCATTTAACGTTCTAAATCCTATAAAGACGCACAAATTCATCCCTCCCCCCTTCATTATCTGTTATGTATCTCATCCTGCTATATAATGTATCTCATCCTGCTATGTATGGTCCATCTCCTGGAATATGCCATTAACCTGGTATACATGTCCCCCATTCTGGTATATTTGGTCCTCCACAATAGTATAATGCAGCCTGATAGCCCTTGGTATAGTATAATGCAGCTTCGTAGCCATTCATATAGTAAAATGCAGTCTCATATCCCTCCAAATAGTATAATGCAGCCTCATAGCCATCTATATAGTTTAATGCAGCCTCATAGCTCTCCATATAGCATAATGCAGCCTCATAATCTTCAATATAGCATAATACAGCCTCATTGCCCTCCAGATAGCCTAAATTCTCCCCACACAGATACACTGCGTCCCTATATAACTTCCCCATACAGACACACTGCCCCCTGTATACCCCCCACACAGACACACATCCCCTGTATAACCTGCCCCACACAGACATACTGCACCATACCGCCTAACCAGGAAATGGCAGGATATAGATTCTCCAGCTCGTCCATGGAGAGCACGCTTACCATTACCACATGTCGTTGCATGTTAACTGTGATGAGGCCGCAGTGTGATGAGTTCATCAAGGTGCTGCACCATGGGATGACAGAGTTTCCTGGACGCAATTAAATGTACAGTGCCAGTCCTCCGGCGGCCGTGAACAGTCACCTTGGGAACGACTCGGGAGGACTGCCACACAGTGACAGAGAAGCAGACGCTTGGTTCAGTGGTCGGCGGACCCAGGCCACTGTCCCTCTGAGGCTAATCATGACCCCTACAAGCGCCCTATTGTTACGCCCTTACCTGGAAGGAACCAGTGCATCCACGAGTAACACTTCTAGTGTCATTTCTAGTGTAACCTCATTACATGCTGAACGTTTTCAATCAAGACCAGCGGACAATACAAGATATCAATATGGGAAGAAGCGGAAGCAGACTAATTATGGTGACTCTATATCACATAACTCCTTGAAGGTAATTAATTTATCAGATATTATACTTACACCTGATCAGATATCTGTACTGCAAAGGGGATTATCATTCTCACCTTCCTCAATTTTTGCTTCCTAAGTCCAAGAATTTTCCGTCTCTCTCTCTTTATACCCTGAGAATGAGTTATTTGTTAGAATGGTCTCTCGGGACCTTGAGATGATCCCAAAATCTATCAAACACAATAATCTCACAAAGAGAGAACGGATTGCACTAAAAGATCTGATGCACATTAAGGAAGTGGTTATTAAGCCCTCTGATAAAGGGGGGAATGTGGTGGTGTGGCCAACAAACCAATATGAGAAGGAAATGTTTAAACAATTGAGAATTGATGTTTGCTACAAAAAAAATGACCTTCAATCCCCTCTCTAAATTTCAACAGGAATTGGACACTTTATTATGTGAAGCGGTTGAAGGAGTCTTAACATGTAAACAAAGAGAAGGCCTATGGATTAAAGAACCAACAGTGGCAAGTATCTATTTACTTCCAAAAATCCATAAGGATCCAGTTACACCACCAGGGAGGCCCTAAAGGTACCGTCACACATAACGAGATCGCTAGCGAGATCGCAGCTGAGTCACCGTTTGGTGACGCAGTAGCGATCCCGTTAGCGATCTCGTTATGTGTGACACCTACCAGCGATCAGGCCCCTGCTGTGAGGTCGCCGGTCGTTGCAGAATGGTCCAGGCCATTTTCTTCAAAGGCGATGTCCTGCTGGGCAGGACACATCGCTGTGTTTGACACTGTGTAACAGGATCACAGTGACTGCTGAGATCGTTATACAGGTCGCTACTGCGATCTGTATTGTTCTGCATCGCTGGTAAGATCTCACTGTGTGACATCTCACCTGCGATCTCCCAGCGACTTACCTGCGATCCCTATCAGGTCGCATCGTTTTCGGGATCGCAGGTAAGTCGTTATGTGTGAAGGTACCTTTAGTGTCGGGTATTAACAATCTTTGTGAACCACTGTGTGGCCTTATTGACCATCATCTTAAACCCCTGGTTGAGGAACTTCCTTCCTTCTTGAGGGACACCACTGATACTCTTCGTAAACTAGATGGGATTGAATTGGAAAAAGACATGTGGCTCGTCACATGTGACGTCGAGTCACTATACACGTCAATTAGACATGAAGACGGCATGAAGGCAACTACATTTTTCTTGAATACGAGTGGATTGGATTCCTCACTTTGTCAGTTTATTTTGAAGTCATTGAGATTTGTGTTGACTTTTTTTCCTATTTAAAGGGATGTTTTTCCTAAAGCTCCAGGGTACAGCAATGGGGGCGTCTTGTGCGCCCTCGTATTCTAATTTATTCCTGGGGCTGTGGGAGAGACTCATTTTTCAAGCGGAAGCCACTAAACTCAGTGAAAATGTGGTATTTTGGGGCACATACATTGATGATGTGCTGATGATCTGGCAGGGGTCGGTAGAAAGATTGGAAGACTTTATTGAAGAACTAAATGATAACATGAATATCAGGTTGACCTATAAATATAGCCAGAAAAATATTGAATTTTTGGATATCCTCATTGATGTTGATGGAAATGGCTATATTCAAACCGACCTCTACCGAAAAAGCACATCAGTCAATGCGGTATTACATGCCACATCTCAACACCCAAGGCATCTTATTAAAAACATCCCTAAGGGTCAATTTTTGAGAGCTAGATGTATCTGCTCTAATGATGAGTTATTTGATAAACAAGCTGATGATCTTTGTTTACGTTTTAGAGATTGGGGGTATAATAATAAGATGATCTGTGAGGCATATAAGAGCTCATCTGCAAAAAAGAGAGTGGAATTACTCCAATATAGGACGAAAAACGACAGAGATCTTACAAAGGTACGTTGAATTTTACATTATAATTCCCGGAGTGAGGAATTTAAGAAAATTCTAGAACGACATTGGTCCATTCCTTTACTACAGTAGATAAAACGATTGCGGGACATATTCATCAAACTCTGTCAATAACATAAAGGAAATCCAAAAATCTTCGAGACACATTAGTGAGGAGTCATTATGAGGCGAATTCACAAAGTCAAAGATTTTTTGGAACAAGAGGCCCAAAATGGGGATGTACATCATGTGGGAAGTGTGTTGCATGTGCCAATATCTGTGACAGCCACACCTTTGAGGATTCAAGCCATGACAATGTTTATAAGATCACCCACAGTACCAACTGTACAACAAAGGCAGTGATATATCAAGCGACATGTCCTTGTGATTTAGCATACGTTGGAATGACGCCCAGAAAGTTGAGACGACGTATCCGGGAACATGTGCTTGATATAGAAGACGCAAGACAGGAGGAGGATATCTGTTACACCTCGTGGCTCTCCGGTTGCAAGGAATGAGGTAGTCTTCCATTCCTTGTCTGCCACGAGCCCTTCTGGTCAGCAGCGCCGAAGGTCTAGGAGACTGCGCGGTCTGCAGGAGATGCCTGCTCACAGACACAGCAGAAGGGTGACACCTAGTGGTTCTCCCTTTGCAAGGAATGAAGCGGTCTCCCATCCCTTGCCTGCCACGTGCCCTCCTGCTCAGCATCACAGAGGGTCTGATAGGTTGCACAGTGTGCAAAGGATGGATGCTCAGGGAAGCAGCAGGACTTCCCTTATCTCTGCACATTGTGAAACCGAGGATCCCGCCTTTATGACCCAGAGGCAGGAAGATGAGCATGTGCCCCAAGTGACGTCATCTGATTCGCTCACTGATATCACACGGCCCGATGACGAGGCTGGTGATGTGCTGAATCCTGACTTGCCGGGCCAGGACGTCACGAATCCTGATTGCGTCACGTCCGTCTCGCGCCCGCCCTTGGGTGGAGCTACGCCTCCTTAAAAGCTCCCCCTGCCTTCATGGCGGCGCGCGACCGTCCTATGTTTGGATGTCTGGCAGCGTGCTGCCATGCCACTGTACAGACGTCATTGTCTTTTGTGGGCTTTGCCCTTGCTGCTTAGGCAGCACCTGGTTTGCAGGTCTTGCCCCTGCCTTGCTGCTCTAGCAGTATTCTGTTTAGCAGGCTGTGTTCCTGTCCCAGGTGAGCTCCTAGAGTCTCTGTCGGAATCACCTATTACTGAAGCACACGTGCGTAGGCACCTCTGTGCGTCCCCGTGCAACAAGTACACCGAACGAGGAGCCCCGAGCCATACAACCCTCACGGGTTAGGGCGGACCGGTGTACATAGATTGTCTGTGACATTCCAGACGATCACTAGTAGCAACCCGCTCACTCTTTCCTGACCATAGCAGCGGTCCCTTACACCGCACAGTGGATCTTGACCGGCGGAAGCTGTCCATTTCCCATCTTGGCACGCTTCCCCGGGTCCCCCTCGTAACAGATATCAGTAAATTGAAGACCATCCCTCGCCATTTTAAGTTGTACCACGGATGTGATAGTTCGTAATTCATGGCTAAAGGCATAGATAGAATATTGATTGGGATTAGAGGTGAGAACTGGAAGAGATTATTGGCACAAAGAGAGACAATGTGTATTTATAAGCTCAACACACTTTCACCAAACGGATTTAACGACTATAATAGCTTTGCTTCTTTTCTTCCATTTTAGTGCGTTTTAATGTGGATTTTTTCTGGGCTTTTTAATTAAATTTATTAATTAGTTTTTAATTGATTTTATAATGTCTGTATTCTTATGGGTGGGTTGATATTTCCTTATATGTCTATTCTAGGGTCCTGGATTAATTATATGGCATCCATGCGTCCTCTGGTTTCTTCTTCTCTCCTATTGTTTCATGTTTCAGGATTGTAACATATTTAAAATAAGGGTTTTTTTAATTGAATTCATTTTTGTTATTGTTGGTTTGGATATTGATATGGGGTATCTGGCAACTGTTTACACACACACTTGAGATTAAGAATACACAGTAATATATGGATATGAATGTTTATTCACATTTTTTACATCTTATTATAATTTTTTTTTCCTTTCATTCATTATTGTCTTCTATAATGCCACGTTTTTTGATAAAATGTAATGTTATTGGAATACATTTGATATTAATTCTGCTATACTAATTAAATAAATTGTATTTCAGCTTTTATTCTTCGGTGTGAATTTCTGGTCTATTTACACATTGCACTTTTCTTTACACGTTTGATCACTCATAGGTGTGTTATTATGCTTTTTATCACTTATATTGTCATGTTTCTTACTATTCTTATAGGAACCCTATAACTTGACTTTTTGTATGACTGTCTGTTAGCTGCTACCTGCCCAAGAATTCTTCGGACAGGTGTCAGTATTACATACAGATTCACATTTTCACTATATTCTAGGAGTTATATTTGATTTTGTAATGTGATAATTCCCTTATATATTTTTATACACAGATTCACATTGGTCACTATATCATACTGTTATGTAATTTCTTTATATGTACACAGAATTATTTACATATACATACCCATATTATATATACCCATTTTTCGAGTTTAATATCATTGACATTTTATTTATTAATCGAAAATATCATAAGCAGACTTGCACTTTATTTACATACTTGTAATTATTCACATATATCTATATATATATATACATACCCACGATATTATATATACCCATTTTTCGGGTTTTATACCATTGAAAATTTCATAAGCACACTTGCACTTTATTTACATACTTGTAATTATTCACATATATTTATATATACACTTTTTTGCATGTCTACTTGTGGGTTCAAGCTGATATACAATATTTAGGTATAAAATCTTAAAAAATGTCTTATTAATCGTTTCTCAAGATTTCATGTACAAATGAGGTGTATGTTCACAGGTTTGGATATTTTGTGTCCACAGGTGCTAGATGCTAATTGATTATGAATGTACGAACTAGGGATATTTTACTATTATCATATAACATGTATTTTACTGTTATGATATATATTTATTTATGAACAATTGGTTTCAATTGTGTCCATTTATAAGTTTGAAGCATGACTAAGGTTAGGAGTTGCGATTTGAACTATTGTGGTCCCTTATTTCAATAATGGAAGGTTAATGTAACATTATTATATTTTACATCATATTAGAATAAGCATGTCCACTTCGTATACTGTATTATGAATGTGAGTACTATATGATAACATCTTTGACCCGTTTGATAGTTTTCTTAGTTTTCTTTGGAAAGCGGGTGAGATATGTGACTGTCAGAGGTGATGATCGGGCCGTTGCTTTCACTTATATCACTTACCAAGACCATGGAGACTGAACGGGTCATGTGATCAGCTGACCGGACGATTCGTTTATATGTTCCCATGGCAATTGACCTTTCCATGTGACGGATCTCCGGATGTGAAGTGTTATCAGCCTTCCGAAAGTATTCGGCCCTCTTGAATATTTCAACCTTTTCCCACATTGAACGGTTACCAGCAAGTCTGACAGAAAGACACCTGAAGAGAGGCAGTCGAATACAGGGACTCCTGGTGACTAGGCACGCACGGGGCACAGGTCCCTTGAGTAGACATCCATTTAGTGGTCTGCTAAACCTGCAGGTGAGGGGACTAGAGGTTCCCTACCTACCAACCACACAGACTCCGAGCCTCAGCAGCAACGAGGGGGCCCATAAGAGGGATCGAGCCTGGAGCCATCTCACTTGGTCCACGCTGCCAGCAAACGGGCCAGAAAGGGGAGAAAAGGCATTAGCGACTTCCCTGGATGAACCCCATGGTACTTCAAGTCAGGGGTTGTCCGAAACAAGAAGTGCTAGGAAGGCGAGTTAACGGTTACCCTTAGACCGGCCTAAAGGATACCTGGTTCCGCCTGGTTGCATCTCATCATCGCTCGGGTTCCTCACAACAAAACATCTAAAAGTGAGTAAATAAGTTGAAAGACCTTTTGGACTGAGACTGAGTTATTCTGGGACCTGTTGTTCTACAAACCCGAGCCCCTGGGTCCAGCCTCACTCACAGGAGGCTACACCATCCGACTGCAGACTCCATCAGCCCCAGACGCTCGTTAAACCTGCAGTGGCGGTCACGAATAACCCTGACTGCAAACCGTAAGTGGTGTCACGATTCCTACATAGATAAAACCGATGTACCTGTTGCCAGAAGTAGCCAAGTGGAGACCCTGTGGCGTCTCAGAAGGTGAAGTGGCGTCCCAGAAGGTGGAGTTATGTCCCTGAGGTGACCGCTACAGGTGGGCGACACTAGAAGGTACATTTTGGATGTAATTATTTTGCCTTAGGTTGTATGCCATACTCTTGTGAGGTTCAATTAATGCTAGTTGGGTGATTATTTGTCCCCTTGTAACACACTTGTATCCTCACCCGTGCATTTTTAGGAATCTATTTATAATGATTATTTGTACTGGATGACTTTTATCTTTAAATAAATGCTTGTATACAGTGGCTTGCGAAAGTATTCGGCCCCCTTGCATTTTTCAACCTTTTCCCACATTTCATGCTGCAAACAAAGATAAAAAAAATAAATTTTATGGTGAAGAATCAACAAGTGGACACAATTGTGAAGCTGAACGATATTTATTGCTTATTTTAAACTTTTTAAAAAATAAATAACTGAAAATTGGGGCGTGCAATATTATTCATCCCCTTTACTTTCAGTGCAGCAAACTCACTCCAGAGGTTCATTGAGGATCTCTGAATGATCCAATGTTGTCCTAAATGACTGATGATGATAAATATAAGCCCCTGTGTGTAATCAAGTCTCTGTATAAATGCACCTGCTCTGTGATAGTCTCAGTGTTCTGTTTAAAGCCAAAGTTTGATGATTATGATATATTACCTGCTCCAGACTCTTCTCATGTGACTGTTTCTCAAAGAAAATTCAGGAAGATAACACAAATCAGCACAATCGATTCATTTTATAATGATTCTTGGAGGAATAATTTATTCCAAAAACATTCAACACAAAAAAAAGGCAATGAATGTTGACTTGATTTGTGAACCATGGAATGTGGAATCTAAAAAAGATGACCTTATTCGATTTGAAAATCTGAAGGAGGACCTAAAAGAAACCCTTGAACCATTTGCCTGGCTCTACAGAGAATTTGTTGAGGAAGCCATTATGAACCCTATTTGTAAATTGAAAAATTCTTGTTGTATACAGTTTACATTTATGTGAATATTGTCTGAGAGTGCAGTAGTTTATTATACAATTTCCTAGCATACAATCACACCGTTAATAAGGATATTTTGCTAGTTTCATTTCATACAGAGATTCCGTAACTTTTGTTTTATAAGACGCACCATAAATTTTGAGAAAATAAAAGGTAAAAAAAAGGGGGGTGGTCCATTTTATAATCCGGTGGTTTCTTACCCGGTGTCGGCGCAGATTGAGCTATCGGTTCAATGACAAGCCGAGATCTCATTTGCGCATGCGCCACCTCCGCGCGTCATTTTCTTTAAGTCCACTGCTGGCAGATTAATGGGCCGGAAGCGGTGCGCAGATGAGATCTTGAGGCAAAAGGTCTATCTGTCCTTGCGCCGACTCCGGGCACCATTAATTGAATCCCGCACCGCCGACATTTTCAAGAAGGCCCCTGCCTCACAGGGCTGCAGTGAGCACCAGCACAGCGCATGCAGCATTGTCCCTGCCTCCTGTGACCATTCTCTACCACCCAAGATAAAATACATTCAGATTATGAGACGCACCTTTGATTTTCCTCCCAAATTTTTGTGAGAAAAACTGTATATTATAATCCAAAAAATACAGTATATAAAACTGGTGCTAGCTCTAGTGCTCAGGAGTGATTCTATTTAAAACAAATGAGATTGATTTTTGATTCATGCAAAAGCTTTGAAAGAGCTGAAACATTTCACATCGTGTTTCAATTTCTGCAGCATGCCACCAGGTGGGTAATTAAATTTTAACATGACTGAGCGGAGGGCATTGTATAAGGACGCTGTGCAACAAAGCAATGGTTATGCTCACGAGGTTCACACTACTTTTAAATGCCTAGACTATCATTACTGGAAAATACTATATGAAAAATAATTAGGGAACAATCAGGAGTGTAGATAGGTGTAAATATTGCTCAACATAAATTATGGAGACGTTAAAAAAAAAACTCTTGAAAAAGCAGACTGTCAATTTTGGTAAATTGCATCGATCTTTATAAAAAAAAAGAAAAAAATGAACCTTAACGTTAAACTTTCTGAAAGACACTTAATGGATTACTTAATTACGATTATGGATGATCATGGCACATTGTCAAAGTGTTCAACTGCAACTTGTTCTTTGATTTATACACTTGCTTTCTTGGCCTTCCTGGGACGTAATAGCTTGGTGTTGTACCACGTAACCTTCTACTATACATGTTTACTTGAAATAGGTATATCTTTGGAAATTTAGCTGTTTATGCTTTCTTTATCTTCATACTTGTGACCTATGAGGTAGTCTTATCGATAATCTATCTATGAGATACTTATATGTATCAGTATATGGCAACATATTGATAATTTTAAATGAATAACAACGATCTGATTGATTTCATATGCGTCTTCTGAGAGATATTGTTCAATATATTATATCTACTCCTCTATTTGGATTAATATTGAATGTACTAGATTGGATAAATCCACACATGCCCATGTGCGGTATATAAATATATACTTTTCTATTTCTCTCCATAGGATTTTATATGTATAAATCTCATTATTAATAATAAATACATTAGAAATATTATGCGGAGGTGACATATAATCACTATATCAATAATGATGTGCTACAATAACATACTGCTACATAGGACCCTTTTCTTAAAGGGACTCTTGCAAATTTGATAAAGTCTATCTCGCTATCTATATATACTTTCTAGGTGTATATGTGCTAATAGGCTCCATATATATATATATATATATATATATATATATATATATATATATATATATATATATATATTTCTTATTCTTTTTGAACTTCTTCCTTTACAACTCATGGGGTGAATGAATGGATTGTATAAATTCACACAGGTGTCTATACAATTAATATAGGGACAAATAAAATACTATCTTCCCTTGCTGTAGAGTGCTTTTTCATAGTCAACGAAATAAGTATGTAAATCACATGAGCTCACAGGGGCATTGTGGCTAATCCAATTAACTGCCACTGTGTGGCCTGCAGCAATGTCATTCGGAGCAATACTTTTCATTCATGTGATGGACAGAAAAACTTTAACATCAAGCAGTACATCACAGGTGGTACAACATACGTGGTGTATTTTGCAACATGCACATGATCCCTGACCTATGTGGGACTCACCTCCCGGGAGCTCCGCATTAGGGTCAGGGAACACGTGAGGGACATTGCTGCGGCTAAAACAGAGGAGGATCCAGCAACACTCAAGACACTGTCCAGGCACTTCAGACCTCACCACTCCTGTGACCCCTCCAAGTTAAAAATAAGGGGTATTGATGTGCTGACAGGAGGGATCAGGGGTGGTGACCTCAAGAAACGTCTGGCGCAGTATGAGACCAAATTGATAGTGACTCTTTGACACGATAGTTCCTAAAGGATTAAATGAGTCGGTGAGCTATGCTCCATTTTTATAAACATGACTAGGATCTGACTCCATTCTCCCGCTCCTGTGACGTCATCGGTTCCTTGTGACACCCAGTTTGAGTGACTAAAATTGTTACATGTAGTTTCAGATATCTGCTTATTTATGTAATTTTTTTAGATATTGATCCCTATTGATAGGCTTTGGACCCACCGTTTTTCCTCCACCGGCATCCTTTGTCTTTTATTTGTTTAACTTTTTATAATATCATGTGTCCCCCCCATGGCATCCAGGCTTATGTATATTCATGTGCTCTATCTTTATGTTTATAGGACACAGAAATTAGCATACTTATGAGATGCATATGAAATAATCTCTTTTTGGACCCATACAAGAAACAAGGAGTGGACCCATAAATATGACGCTGAACATGCATTGCATTTAATATTGTTGTGGACGATTATGTCATATGTATTTGGATCCATCATTATACTTACCATTCTATGTTATATGGCTGTCTCTGTGCGAGCACGTGGGCTGCAGGGCTTGTCCGCGCGTGACCGCCGCCGTATGGATGTCGCGCGCATGTGCGAGAGCCTTGGTGACGCGTCCCCGCTCCCGCGCATGCGCGATTACGGCGTGACGGCCGACGTTTCGCGGGACTTGCCCTGTATGCCGGCGCGAGCGCCGCTAACGGGACTTCCGGGTCCGCACCCACATTATGGATATTTAAAGCCTGATGTCACGGTAGGACACCATGAGATGCCTCTTCACTGATGAAGATTTTTTAATTGAAACGTAAGTAGGCTTTTCCGAGGCCTCCCTCAGACGGAGACCCCTCATTATATTGATACTATGGGCTGGTTGTCTACATTGGGCCTTTCATCACTGCCATAGGTTTGTATATATGGATCCCTTTGGCACTGCAGCTTAATAAATGCATGCATGGTAGTGCACATTGCTGTGCTATCTTCCACGTGGAACTTAATGCTATTTGAGAAGCAGTGTAATCCAGTGTTCAGTTGTTGTATGCGTTTCTGTACCTGGCAATATGCAATGTAAACCCTTCTTATCAGCCAATATGTTCCAGCACTGGCTATTATTGCTTGTATGGGGGGCTATCCGCCATCTCTATTTTTAGCATGTTTTTATGACATCTGGATGTTCAGTTTTGTATGGTGTGTTTAATAAAATTTGTATTTTTGTGCACTCTAAAAACTCTTGTCCTCACATTCATGACATGCTATTGGGTTTGTGCTCAGGGTGGCGATCCAGCAGATTCTGGACCCACCTCTCATTTTGTATGGTGTTGTGGAGTATTGTTTCCCCTATCTTCCCTTGCTGTAGAGTGTTTTTCATAAAACTACGAAATAAGTATGTAAATCACATGAGCTCACAGGGGCAATGTGGCTAATCCTATTAATGCTGATGATCCATAGAAATGTAACTGAAGATCTGATAACCTTATCTAGGTCTCTCTGTATGTTTGCTTAACATCATCTATCAACATTATCTATGAACTACAACAATATTTATGGCCACAACAGTTTGCCCCCTTGCCATAGTGATAGTTCTGCTTCACATAACTTGTCTTATTTATTGCACTATTCTAAGTCCTGTTGTGTATAGATATCTGACTCTTCAGATTTTGTGTTATACCATGCCTGATGAAGAGACCTAAGTAGTCTCGAAAGCTGCTATTTATTACCATCTTTTCAGTTAGCCATTAAAAGGTATCAACCACTGAGGACTCTCAGTTCTTTTAAACAAACTTTTTTTGCTTAACATCAGTGATCTCTAAAAAATAGCTCTATATTTGTAAGTAGTTACTTCTTTCTGTATACTTGGTTTCACGATATGTTCTGGGTCCTTGAAGTGTCCCTTTATCCATGCTTTATATCTAACGTATTTCTTGTTTCCAACCATATAGTTAGTATAATTGTAGGTGACTACAGTTCCTCCTAGGTGCGTGCATAAGGGGCCCTTGGTTTATATGGTGGTGTCAGTTTTTAGGTATTACTGTATGGTTTTAATTATGCACTAATAAAACTTTGTCATTTTTATTCATTGAGTGCCATATTTTGCCAAGCGCTTTTTCTCCCTTGTCTGTTGCCATTGCTTGACAATTGTGCACCCTTATATTTATTGTTACTAATATTGCGGCTGTGCATCCTCCTTTTTTTACTCCTAACATCATATAACCTGTCATACATCAAATATAATTTATTATGCTAAATGTACATGCAACTTAACTTACGTGGGTCTCACATCACGTGAATTCCGCAAATGTGTGAGGGAACATATGCGAGACATCATGGCGGCACAGGAGGAGACTGATATTAGCCTCCTTAAGACCATACCACGACATTTTAAATTACAACATAAATGCAACCCTAAGGAACTAAAATTCATGGGTATTGATGTCATTCATTTGGGTGTACGGGGGTGCGATTATAAAAAAGCAATCGCTAAACGCGAGGGTGAATGGACTGTGAGACTGGATACGGTTAGACCTTTGGGTCTAAACGAGAAGCTCAGTTTCTCACCATTCCTTTGAATATACTCATCCACATATTTTTAGTTCCCACTAGCAGTCCTCTAATGTTTATAGTATATTGAGTCTTGTTTCTCTTGTCTATATACACACACGTACATGCAAGTTCGGGGATTTTTCTCTCTTGCTTGGTGTTATTTTATCTTCTTTTTCCTGTATTTATTTCTATTTTTCTAATCATCTGTATTTTTCATTGTTTATAGCCAGTGCGACATGTGATGCCTTTGTGTATTGCTCATACTTGAAGTCGGTTGAAATCAGGGAAGAATTGAACTCATGATACCATCTGCAATATACTTCCTCCTGATGACAAACTTCTATTTTCAATTTACAACATATGTTTCCCTCCCTTCCCCCCTCCCTCCCGTTTTTCTATGATTATGTATATTAAAAATGTTAATTATGTTGGGACATATATTCTTCGGATACTGCTGATGTGGCGCCCCTGACATGGTCACGCACCAATGAGTACTGCACCCATGCTGAGACAGTACTTCCAGGTAATCCTGAAGGCTTGAATAGGGTGTGTACACACAGACACATAGTAACCAGGTCCCCCCCACACCTTGAGAAGGGACCCTTGGGCAGACCCAAGAGGGGGTTTGCCTCTACATCTCATCAAGGGGTGTTGTGGAGGGGCTGGGAGCTAAGGTGGCAGTGGCAGTCAGAAAAGAGGTGCAGCGAGCCAGTCTGATAGTGTGGTGGTTGCTGAGAGGCAGTCGCGCGGACACGCTAGTCAGACCCTGCACGTGGAGTAGCCATTGGCAGGGGAGAACGGTTACCAGCAAGTCAGTCAGAAAGACACCTGAAGAGAGGCAGTCGAGTACGGGGACTCCTGGTGACTAGGCACGCATGGGGCACAGGTCCCTTGAGTAGTCATCCATTTAGTGGTCTGCTAAACCTGCAGGTGAGGGGACTAGACCATACCACGACATTTTAAATTACAACATTAATGCAACCCTAAGGAACTAAAATTCATGGGTATTGATGTCATTCATTTGGGTGTACGGGGGGGCGATTATAAGAAAGCACTCGCTAAACGCGAGGGTGAATGGACTGCGAGACTGGACACGGTTAGACCTTTGGTCTAAACGAGAAGCTCAGTTTCTCACCATTCCTTTGAATAGCCTCATCCACATATTTGTAGTTCCCACTATTTGTCCTCTAATGTTTATAGTATATCGAGTCTTGTTTCTCTTGTCTATATACGCACGTACATGCAAGTTCGGGGATTTTTCTCTCTTGCTTGGTGTTATTTTATCTTCTTTTTCCTGTATTTATTTCTATTTTTCTAATGATCTGTATTTTTCATTGTTTATAGCCAGTGCGACATGTGATGCCTTTGTGTATTGCTCATACTTGAAGTCGGTTGAAATCAGGGAAGAATTGAACTTATACCATCTGCAATATACTTCCTCCTGCTGACACCCATCTATTTTCAAGTTACTACATATGTTTCATTCTCTTCCCCCCTCCCTCTTGTTTTTTTATGATTATGTATATTAAAAATGTTATCTATGTTGGGACATATATTCTTTGGCTACTGCTAGCAGGTACACTTTGGATGTAATTATTTTGCCTTAGGTTGTATGCCATACTCTTGTGAGGTTAAATTAATGCTGGTTGGGTGATTATTTGTCCCCTTATAACATAATACTTGTATCCTCACCCGTGCATTTTTAGGAATCTATTTATAATGATTATTTGTACTGGATGACTTTTATCTTTAAGTAAATGCTTGTACACAGTGCCTTGTAGAGATTAAATTGAAAGAACTTCAAGAGAAAAAAAATTCAGAATAAAAACAGCCATAAAAAGAATCTGAATAAAAAATATCTAATTGCATTGGAGGAGTTGCGAAACAACCCCAACATATTGATAAAGGACTCTGACAAGGGTGGAGTAGTCACCATACATGACATTGGTCTCTATGAGACAGAGATTAACTCTTTGTTGAGTGACACGAAAGTATATAAAAAATTTCTCAGAGATCCTACTGAAGATATTCGCAAGGATTTGGAATTGCTCTTAAATGAAGGTTTGGCAATCAATGCACTAGATAATAAACAGGTTGAGTATTTCAATCGAGAAAGTCCGAAAATACCACTATTTCATGCACCAACTAAGGTGCATAAGGAGATTTTTCCTTCAACCTTCAGACCAGAGGGGCGTAGCCTGCTTGCTAATGGCACCGGTCACCTAGCTGCTGAGCTCCAGCCACCTCGACTCCTAATCGGCTCACTGCGGCTCACTAGTGGCACCAATCTCTCTGCACACAGGGGGGAAGTGCTGCAGAGGTATCCAGGAACGTGGCATGCCAAGGGGAAAGTCCCAGAAGAAGCTGTCCCCGGCGAAAGTCACAGACTTCTTCTCCAGCACGGGGCGAGGGAAAATGGCGGCGGCGTCCTCCTCCACAGCTTCCTCACGCTCATCCAGGAGGGGATCCACAGCAGGCCCAGACTTGGACACAGATGCTGCAGATATACCGCTTACCAAAGGTACAATGCAGAAACTGCTCAGTGCCCTCCGCTCATCACTGCAGCAGGATTGGAAAGATATGGTGGCTGAGCTGAGGGGAGATATCACTGCCATAGGCAGTCGCACAGCACACATTGAAACTAAAATGGAGGAGCTGACAAAGTCACACAATAGCCTCATTGATGCCAATGCAGCACTGGAGGAACAAGTGCAAAAGCTCCATACCAAGGTCTTGGATTTAGAGGACAGGTCCCGCTGTAACAACATAAGAATCAGAAGAATTCCACAGGCCATACCAGACAAGGGGCTGCAGAGTTTTCTAGGCTCCTTGCTGCAGGAGCTGCTCCCAGACCTGTCCACAACTGATTTCTTGGTGGACAGAATACACAGAGTCCCTAAACCTAAATCCCTCAGTGCTGATGTCCCACGGGACACTTTGGCTCGCCTGCACTTTTACAAGACCAAAGAAGCCCTGCTACAAGCCCTGAGAAAGAGGCCCCCTCTGTCTGAGCAATTCCGGCACCTGTCCATTTTTCCAGATCTGTCTGCAGGAATCCTGGCAAAAAGGAGGGAATTTGCCCCCAATACCAAAATTCTCAGGGATGAAGCTATATCCTATAGATGAGGTTTCCCTGTAAAGATCCTGCTTTTCCGAGCAGGAACCACCCACGTCTGCCATTCCCCACAGCAATTGGCAAGGCTCCTATCCTCATGGAACATGGCAAATCTCCCGACCAGATCTCCAAGAGCCACAGGATCATCCCAAAGGGATAAAGTGAATGTAGATTGGTCCGACGCGTGAGTTATGTGATATGTTTGAGTCGCGGCTGAGACTTAGGGTTCCTTCACACTTTAGCGATGCAGCAGTGATCCGACCAGCGATCTGACCTGGTCAGGATCGCTGCTGCATCGCTACATGGTCGCTGGTGAGCTGTCAAACAGGCAGATCTCACCAGCGACCAGTGACCAGCCCCCAGCCAGCAGCGACGTGCAAGCGACGCTGCGCTTGCACGGAGCCGGCGTCTGGAAGCTGCGGACACTGGTAACTAAGGTAAACATCGGGTATGGTTACCCGATGTTTACATTAGTTACCAGCGCACACCACTTAGCTGTGTGTGCAGGGAGTAGGAGTCGGGACTGGCAGCGTGAGAGCTGCGGAGGCTGGTAACGAAGGTAAATATCGGGTAACCACCTTGGTTACCCGATGTTTACCTTGGTTACAGCTTACCGAAGGCTGTCAGACGCTGGCTCCTGCTCCCTGGACATTCAGGATTGTTGCTCTCTCGCTGTCACACACAGCGATGTGTGCTTATCAGCGGGAGAGCAACAATAAAAAAACGAACCAGGGCTGTGTGTAACGAGCAGCGATCTCACAGCAGGGGCCAGATCGCTGCTCAGTGTCACACACAGCGAGATCGCTAATGAGGTCACAAAAAACGTGACTCAGCAGCGATCTCAGTAGCGATCTCGCTGTGTGTGAAGCACCCCTTAGTTGCTACTTTTAAGGTCCGCTGGTTCTGTTCAACCAGGACCCTGAACCCCCATGGCGGTAATTTTCCACCATACCGCAGGCCCCCTTTTTGGGCTTTTTTCTATGTGGACTGATGCTCCCTACATCAGTAATGTTAGTGATGTCAATATTGTTAGTGTTATCTCTTTCCTGCCTAACCTTCCTTTCTCCCCCCGCAGCTCTTGGCAAGAGACTTTTTTTCATGTACAATGTTACTGAACTGTATGTCTATAAATGTTAGGGGCCTGAACTCGCCAGCCAAGAGATCCATGTTTTGGCGGGAAGTGGTTAAATCCAAATGTGACGTGATATGTGGTCAAGAGTCTCATCTCCTCCAAGGGGACTCGCACAGGTTAAATAATGCTAAATTTCCTTTCATACTGTTGGCTTGTGGGAAAAAAAAAAGGCTGGAGTATTCATTTGTGTAAAAAATACTAGTGCATTCACACTACATTCACAACATTTAGACCCTGAAGGTAGATACGCCATTATTAATTGCTCCATAAATGGATCTAAGTATACTATTGCAACCGTTTACGCCCCCAACTCTGGTCAGATCAGCTTTTTGCGGAGGTTTCTTTCCAAGCTTTCATCCGTTACAGAGGGTAAGCAAATAATCTGCGGGGATTTTAACATGTTAATGTCCAACACTCTGGATTGCTCCAATACTGCTGTAAAGAGGAAGGAGATGAGCACAATAATTTCAGAAAGGCATCTCCATGATATATGGAGATACCAACATGCAAATGAGAGGGACTACACATTCTTCTCACCTCGGTTCACCTCATACAGCAGATTGGACTACTTTCTGGTTGAAAGCTCACTTATTATGGATTGCTCAGATTCAAAAATTGGACTTATAGCTTGGTCGGACCATGCCCCCATATACCTGACAGTCCAGGAGCAAAACTGTGCGCCTGTTTTTACCCGGTGGCACATGAATGACTCCCTCCAAACCTGTAGACAAATCTCTGAGTAGTTGCAGGCCGACCTCGCAGAGTTTTTTAAATTTAATGACAACAAGGAGGTGACAGAGGAAACGCTATGGTCTGCACACAAGGCCTTTATTAGGGGGTCATTCATCAAAATTGCCACTAGGGAGAAGAAGAGGCGTCAGGCAACTTCCAAAGCTCTACTGTCCCACATAGCGCTTTTAGAAGCCCACAATAAATCTGCCCCAAACTTGTTGACATCTGACGAACTCAGGAAACTAAGAACACAGCTCCGCCAATTGTTGATGGTAGACTATGAGAAAAACTTAAGATCCCTCAAACAGCGGTACTATATGATGGGTGACAGGGCGGGTGCCTTACTAGCCAGGAGGGTTAAAAAACGAGAATAAAATTGAATACCTCGTGACGGGTTCTAATGCCACAATACGCAACCCAACGGAAATAGCCAATGCATTCGCTGATTTTTACCAGTCT
The DNA here is from genome assembly GCF_048569485.1 of Anomaloglossus baeobatrachus. Lineage (NCBI taxonomy): Eukaryota > Metazoa > Chordata > Amphibia > Anura > Aromobatidae > Anomaloglossus > Anomaloglossus baeobatrachus. Next base: position 762,226,361 of record NC_134354.1, read on the forward strand.
CTCTACAAACTTAAAAATGACCCCACTGCCCCAAAGCCTACCCAAACGGCAATTAATTCCTTCTTAAACAATATTAATCTTCCTCGGTTATCTACAGTACAGCTAGAGCAACTAAATTCCCCTTTCTCTCTGGAAGAGGTTCGCCAGGCAGTGATCACAGGCAAAAGAAATTCAGCTCCAGGCCCAGACGGCCTCACTAACTCCTATTATTGGCAATTCACTGAAACATTGTCTCCATTTCTCCTGAGACTTTTCTCCTCTTGGCGAACCACAGCAGATATTTCACCAAATAATCTAAAGGCCATTATAACTACCCTGCCAAAACCAGGAAAACCCCCTATTTCACCAGGAAACTTCAGGCCAATATCCCTCCTAAACGGCGACTTAAAATTGTACGCTAAAATAATCTCAGCTAGAATACATAAAGTTCTTCCATCACTGATTTCCCCGGATCAAGTGGGGTTTGTGGCGGGGAGGCAGGCGAAAGATGTGACGAGACGTATGCTGGACCTGATTGCGGTGGCTGAGGGGAGAAAAATCCCCAGTGTATTCCTGTCCCTGGACGCAGAGAAGGCGTTTGACAGGGTGCACTGGGGATATCTGAAATCTGTACTGGCCAAGTTTGGATTTGAAGGACCCATACTTACAGCCATAATGGCGCTATACTCTAACCCTAATGCCAAAGTTCTGGCATCCGGATTTATATCTTGGAGTTTTGAATTAACCAATGGGACACGCCAGGGGTGTCTGCCCTCCCCTATCATCTATGCCCTTGCTATAGAGCCTCTGGCGCAGACTATCCGTGAATGCCCTCAGATCTCGGGGATTCGAGTGGGGAGTACAAACCATGTGATCAGTCTATATGCGGATGATGTGATTTTATCCTGCACTAATGTAGAGGTGTCCCTAAAACACGTAATAGAGATCCTGTCCTCCTTCGCTCAAGTCTCGTATTACAAGCTTAATATTTCCAAGTCCTTAATTTTTCCGCTCTTCCTGCCCGCCTCAACTAGAGCCACTCTTTCTCATCTTTACCCTTTCAAATGGGAAGACGAGGGTATCCCCTACCTGGGTATTATACTGGCCCCGCTATACTCCGTGATCCGGAAAAATCTGCTGACCCTTCACACCTCACTGGATAGAGAACTTACTCGCCTTTCTCTTCTCCCTCTCTCTTGGGTGGCGAGAATGCAGACCTTTAAAATGATCTGCCTCCCAAAAATTATCTACTTACTTCGGTGCCTGCCCCTAACAATTCTGCAACGGTATCTCACCAAAATTCATTCGCTAACGAGTAAATTTATATGGGCTGGGAAAAAACCTAGAATAGCCCTGAGATGTATGCATGCCCCGTTAAGTGGTGGAGGAATGGGTATTCCTAATATTCTAACATATCACAGAGCCGCTATCCTAGAACCGGCTCGAGATTGGTGGAGGAACGATTCAGACTTAAGAAGGTTACAGATTGAGTACACCTGGGCACAGGTCAACTCCCCTAAACAATTCATAGACTCCCTGCTCCTAACCCCTTCGCCCCCCGGTGATCTTCTACCCACCAAAGCAGCTCTAAAGAAAGCTTGGTCCTTGTGGAGCAAGCCAGTGTCACATGCTTTAGGTCCCAGCATTCCCCTCAGATCGCTAGAAGCCTTCATTCTGAACTTGAATCTTGCCGCCTGGACATGTGGAGGTCCAATCACCCTAGCAGATCTCTATAGAGAAGGCTTCCTACTCCCGTACTCAGAAATGTGTGATGAATTTAACCTCCCCCGACACAGTCTATTCCAGTTTTTTCAAATACGTCACTTTCTTCAGTCCGCTCCTCATCTCCCGGTTTCCACGACAGCCGACCACGACTCAATTAAAAAATTCTTTCAAAATAGCAAAATCAAAGGCCTTTCATATATCCATAATATGCTAAACTCCCCACAACCGGACAAACAATTGCCGTATATGCTCAAATGGGAAAAAGATCTAGCTTCTCCGCTTCCGTCGCAAGAATGGTTCGCGGCCTCAAAATGGATCCACAAATTCTCTTCTTGTCTCAATCATATAGAGCAATTAAAAAAGGTTAATCTGAGGTGGTACAACTCCCCTACTAAACTGGCTTCTTTTTCCCCACATATGTCACCATTGTGCTGGAGGGGCTGCAACCACAGGGGCACCTTGTGTCATATGTGGTGGTTTTGCCCTAAGTTATCTAACTTCTGGCAGGAGGTGTTCAATCTAATCCAAGAGGTTACTAGTCTCCGCCTTTCCCCAAACCCAACCTTAGCGGTGCTACACATTGGCTTAGATGGGATCCCGGATCTTTTAAAAAACATCATTTCTCACATTCTCATAGCTGGCAGGTACTGTGTGGCATACAAGTGGAGGTCGGTGAGCCCCCCTACAAAAAGAGAACTAATTGAGAGGATCAACCTACACTGGCTATACGAAACCAACTTGGCCCCTAATCTAGCCCTCCCCCAGATACAGACACCTACACCATAAATAAATTGTTTATGCCTAAGAATGCCATGTAGAGCAGCTTCCCCCCCCTCTCTCCCCCACCCCTCCCTGCTCAAGTTGTTGTTGTAAGGGGTATTTAATGTCCCAGATTGATATTCTGATAATGTCTCGAGGCTATTCCACCTCTTGCTACTCACTGCTCCTGTTCTTGATGTTGTTGTATGAGAAGTTTGTATTTTTCTGAAAACTCAATAAAAACCTTTATGATAAAAATAAAAAAAAAAAACCTTCAGACCAATAGTCTCAGGTGTTGATTCCTTATTGGAAAGACTTTGTGAATGGCTTGATGTTCGTTTGCAACCATTGATGATCAGACCTCCGAGTTTTATTAGGGACACTAAACACGTGTTAAATATCATGAAAAACATCAAGTGGAGCAAAAATTATACTGGGTTAAAATTTTAATCAAGAAAGATAGGTAGACTACTGCCTAAACTTATACACCCAGATCAAGCTGGGTTTGTTAAAGGGAGGGATGGTAAAGACAACTCCACAAGAATACTAAAGACCGTATCATATGCTTTATGAAAAAAATAACACTATCCTCTCCACAGATGCTGAAAAAGCATTTGATTGAATTAGCCAGCCGTTATCTGGTCTGCATATTAGAAAAATTTGTCTTCACTCTAAAGTTTATAAGACATCTTAACTCTCTATTCGCAACCTTCAGCAAAAGTAAGTCAATGGAAACTTTTTCCCTACTTTTTTCCATCAACAGCGGCACCAGGCAAAGCTGCCCTCTCCCCTTCCCTATTTATACAAGTCATGGAAACATTAATTCAAGAAATTAAACAGGACCCAACAATCCAGGGTCTGAAAATAAACCAACCTGAAATTAAAACAGTCACATTTGTGCATGATCCTTTACTCCTCCTCAGCAATGTAAAAAAAGTCCTTCCTGAAGCTAGTGGAACTATTTGTCTTTTGGCGAAGTTTCCAATTTTAAAATAAACTTAGAGAAGTTCGAAGCCCTCAACATTTCCACTCCAAGTAGGGATATCAATAAGGTCAAATTGAAAACCCTATTTAAATGGCCTAGCGATCAGATAAAATATCATGGGAGTCTAAATCACAAAAAACCCTAATATGTATACCAGAAGAAAGTTCTTTCCATTAGCAGCACCAGGTCACTTCTTAAATCTTGTGAGACTGCTGAGACCCCAACAAACCCATAACTGATTGTCCCATGTAATGAAGAATCAGACGCAGGTATATAAATCAGAACTCTTTATTTGGAGATTTAAAAACAAATCTCATCTTTTAGTGGATGGTGGTCGGTCACAGCCCAAAATTACCAAACTAAAAACCACTGAAATAAATCACGGTAAACCAGTACAAAGCGTTGTGTCGTAGCCGGACTCCCGGCGTGGATAGCTTTTGTACCAAAAAACCACCAACGTTGTTGAATTGACCGCTGCTCTGACTTAATGCAATATTATGAAAAGCAAAACCCGTAAAACTCATTGTGTTGCAGCCGGACTCCCGGCGCAGGAAAGCCGAAGCAGTTAAGATCATTGTGTCAAAGCTGGACTCCCAGCACAGGTAGCATTAACCGTACAAATCATTGTCTCAAAGCCGGACTCCCGGCACATGTAGCATTAACAGTACAAATCATTGTCTCACAGCCGGACTCCCGGCACAGGTAGCATTAACAGTACAAATCATTGTCTCACAGCCGGACTCCCGGCACAGGTAGCATTAACAGTACAAATCATTGCCTCATAGCCGGACTCCCGGCACAGGTAAGCTTTCACACCAAAACCATCAACGCTGAAAAAAGGGAGGGAGGGTGGGACAGGGAGGGAGGGTGGGACAGCTGCCTCCAGGTCCCACAAAGTGGGGAAAGACCGGAAGAGACAGGGAATGGGATTAAATAGGGGCAGCCAGGAGGAGGAGAGCAGAATCATTGGCTGCATCAAACAGGGAGGAGACAGAAAAAATTACATGGGACGACCGGATTAACCCCTTATTACGGGGCACAGCAGTCAAGGGGCACCCAGTCAAATACTGGAATGCTCCACAGACTGCTGAGACCCCAACAAACCCATAACTGATTGTCCCATGTAATGAAGAATCAGACGCAGGTATATAAATCAGAACTCTTTATTTGGAGATTTAATAACAAATCTCATCTTTTAGTGGATGGTGGTCGGTCACAGCCCAAAATTACCAAACTAAAAACCACTGAAATAAATCACGGTAAACCAGTACAAAGCGTTGTGTCGTAGCCGGACTCCCGGCGTGGATAGCTTTTGTACCAAAAAACCACCAACGTTGTTGAATTGACCGCCAAGGAGGAGCAAAGTAGCAAACTGTGCTCCGACCCCCACCCAGAAAATAAGGCATACTCGATACCAACCTGCAAATCAAAGAACTATTTCAACTTTAAACAATGTGAAATGTATACCATAAAAAAACAAAACAAAACGTGGCACTCCAGCATGGAGTACTCAACAATCCATCAATAACCGTCCTGTCTTACCTCACAATGAATGACCTCTGACTAAACCAATAGAAGATCACAAAGAATGACCTGACTAAACCGATATAAGATCCTAATGCAACCTGGAACTCATCATAGTGAAAACCTAGGCGGAACAGGCAGAGGGTGTCCCCAAAATGGAAAAAACAGAAACAACACGTAAAAAGGCATCCAGTGAGATCATAACTTTCAGCAAATCGGAAATCAGTCCTGCCAAAACTTGTCTCAGATGCCTTCCACCTGCATAGCTCTCCATTCTCCGGGCTGCTCATGATGAGCAGCCAAAAATCCATAGCACGGATCTGACACCATCTGAAAAAGAGAAAATTGTTACCAAAGCAATAAACTGGTCTAATATACCTGAGGAAACAATCAGCATGTGAAGGCTCGGTGATTTGACATTGGAATCCAAATTGAAAAGACCAATTGCACAACTTATGGTATCATAACAAATATCACCAGGACTTTGGGAAACAAAAGTGTATTATTCCACTTCTCCTATGATCGGGACCCTGCATACCACCTAGTATGCAGAAAACAGTGTAAAGGCACTTACCACACCTACCAGAAGTACGCCTCTACCTTTATGTAAGAGATATATTTGTAAGAGATACATATATATTTTTTAGTTTGACCATTCTAATAATTTTATTACTTTTTCTCATGATGACGGCAAAAGAGCAGGTAAGTATAGACGAGGAAAATTGGTCCAAGGATAGAAAACGAGGTACTCAAGAACACATATCTGAAGGCTTGGTTGTTGGACCATGAAATCCAAATGAAAAAAGTCCAAACGAAAAAATTTACGGTATCATGAAGACCACCAGGACTTGTTTTGGGAAATAAAAATTATATTATTCCAGTCGAACTGTAATCAAGACTCACTAGTCTCCCAGTATTCAGAAAACCAGCGCAACTGTGCTTAACCATACCCACAAGAAGTGGGCAACTACCGTCTCACTTTTTTTTTTTTTTTTTTTTGCGCCACGCTATTTATTTTTTAGTTCTTACTGGTTTTGGAAGCAAACACATAATAGTAAACGTATGAAGAAACAGTGCCTACAAATATCCTTGCACCATGTTTTACTATAAGCTTACCATGTTGTAGAGACCTCCCAGGAGCCCTTACAGCATCATTGACCCTACACATCACTTCCCACATGAGGGGTGGCAATGGATCCCCTCTGCTCTGGAATTGGGGCAAACCTCCCAGAGTATAATGAAAGCAAGAAGGAGCGTAAACAATTATTTCTCCAACTAAACCGTAGTGGGGCCAGGACCAACTGGAAACCAAACACTAAAGAACCATAATCTGATGGGCGATAGCACAGAGGGGTAAAAGGAGAAGCCATGACAAATGGTCTAAGAATGGCAGTGCTCATGTTAATGGACCAAAAGCAAAAACAAAACCTGAAGTGTGGTATTAGTGGGAAACACAGAAATGTAAGGTGAATTAACCAAACTCTAGGATACCCGAGACCCCCTAACGCACAGGACCCGAAATATTTAAAAACAAATCTCCAAACCAGAGCCTGAAGTAAGGCAATTAAAGGATGAAAGAATATCAAACCATCAGACGTCTGGCCCTAAAGCGTTATATGATATTGTGATGGGGGAAATGTAAAGTGTCAACGCTGGGACTGAACCAGAGATCTGTATGTTGCCCGCACAGTTACCATTGAATTATACCTCAATAACAGTCAAAGGCCTATTGTGAAAAGGAGCGACTGGCATGGGAAAATTCCCCACACCAGGAGAAAAGGAAAAACCGACAAGGTAAATCCCACCCAAAGGGTGAATTAATTACCAAACAAACAACCCACAACAAAGGGTGCGACTCTAAATAGGGGAACACTGGACCAAACCTGAAAAAACATGATGTAATAAACTGGGCAAGCATTAAATCATCAAGCGGTGTATAATAGAAAGATACCGTCACGCAATTAATGACCATTCAAGGAAAGGACTAAAATGGCTCAATAAAATAAGAGGAATAAAAACCCAAGAAGAGTGTGCATAAATTAATGTCTTGCTGCAAAGCGATCAAAATTGGTGACAGTGTGAATGAACTGGTAAAATGAAAGGCAGACCCGATGTCTGATTATGAATGTTAAATTGGTGACAGTGTGAATGAACCGATCAAACGAAAGGCAGACCCGATGTCTGATGACAGTGTGGATGAACCGGTAACACGAAAGGCAGACCCGATGTCTGATGGCGGTGTGGATGAACCGGTAAAACACAATGCATGCTCCTGAAGCAAACCTGCAAAATGTGTTGGAATCGGATACATATAGATTATATTATATATATATATATATATATATATATCACACAGCATATATATACACATATATATATATATATATATACAGTAGACTGAGCCACACATTGCAGACATGCCATCACATAAACTAATACTGAATGGTGAATAATTGTTTAATAAGGAATGGCTAATAATTAGGTAGGTAACAGAGGGCTGTCATAACAGAAACTGACCCAGTGTAGGTGGTGAAACCTGAGGCCCCTGTAGGGGAGAGGGCGTGAAGCTTTGTTGGCAAACCCCTCAAAAGCAGATGCAACATGTGCGCATTGTAAATGGCAAACTAGTAAATCAGCAGCTCTAAGAAATATCCGGGGGTCAAATCCATGCTCCATCTGTGTCGCCCTGGGCAAGCCAGGGGTCACAGGTCACAACACCACCACACCCCACACTCCAGGTAGGCACATCACAGCTAACCAAAAATCCTTGTTGCCTTCCTCCAGAGCAGGGGTGGGGAACCTTTTTTCTGTCGGGGGCCATTTGGAAATTTCTACCAACCTTCGGGGGCCGCACAAAATTATCAATGTTTAAATGACCCTGCTATATTGGGTGAAGCAATTAATTAACTGGGGGCATGGGGCTGGGGGCACAGACACCACACGCGGGGCTGGGGGCACAGACACCACACGCGGGGCTGGGGGCACAGACACCACACGCGGGGCTGGGGGCACAGACACCACACGCGGGGCTGGGGGCACAGACACCACACGCGGTCCTGGGGGCACAGACACCACACGCGGGGCTGGGGGCACAGACACCACTGGAGGGGCTGGGGGCACAGACACCACTGGAGGGGCTGGGGGCACAGACATCACTGTGGGGAGGCACAGACATCACTGTGGGGAGGCACAGACATCACTGTGGTCACACATGGATTGATGATAACAACAAGAAAAAATATGAATTAATATATATATATATATGCACTCGGATATAATTAAATAATGGTATTAAATATGCGTTCTGATTGGCATTATTTTTGATGTCTGTTTCTTATATGTGACCATATCTATGTACTTGGGTCTCCATTTAGTTGGGGGCGGTACATGTGATATATCAATATGGAGTGTAATCTGTATCACACGGGACCTATTGTAATACTATAATGTCCTATATACATTGCAGATTTCTGAATAATACTTCCCCTTTTGGTATATATGTGTATATTTGTATTCATGAATTTAAACATTATTGGATGCTGTTATCATTAACCCCTTTGCATGTAATTGAAAGCATATAGTGCTTTATTAAGTGGGATGCACTGTGTGCCTAATGAGAATAAAGCCATCTAGCTCATTTACATGTGATACGTTTTTGCTCCTAAACATATTATCTCTGTATGTGGACATATATCTATTTTGAGACATATTAGGTCTTTTGGGCATTAAAGGTATATGAATATACATGCTCGAATCCCCTTCTGTCCTATACGGTGATGTGCGCCGTATGTGCGCGCGCTTTATGACAGTCTCCCCGGGTGTACACATTCTGCGGCCTCCTTATGCCCGATGCGCATGCGCATTGACGTCATCGGGAGATTTCTCCCCGGGCATGCGCACTGTGGCTGGAGCGCTGCATCATGTTGCCACAACAACCGGGGGCTGTGCATTGCGCGTGCGCCGACAATGACGAGCGCACATCACCGGCCGACTAATGAATGGATCAGGTGTATTTAACGCTGTGATCAGGGAATGAACGCACTTCCACCCCCGCCTCCAGCCTGCTGAGGAAGCGAGAGCGATACGCGTTCAGGACTGGGAGCTGCTTGTCTTCCCCCCACAGTTTGGATCTCCTGCCTTCCTTTTTTCTGTCCTGTATATGGGTAAGCCTTGATACTTTCATAAACTCTACCTTGACTGTTATGTAGAGTTGGGCGATCACCCTGGGATAGTCTTTAGGTTTTATCTTTCTATATATATGTGCAGCGGTCTTTTGACTTAATCTGGCCCATTAGGGATGATACACTTTTCACTGAAGCAGATTTTTTTGCTGCCAGTATTGATTATGCAGGTTTGCATTTATTGATTGGGATCCATACACACACTTATGTGTGGGGGGTGATTGTAGGTAAGAAGTCCTCCTTATACCTCCAAACTTCTTGTTTATTGATGAATAATGATATTTTAAATTTATATATGTATGTTCTTCTTTTTTCAATAAAGATTGTTATATTTTATGGAAATAGCACTCCTTTGTGTGTGGTTTATACACATTTTTTCAAATTGTATAGATGGAGTTTTTCCGGATAATTAATCCAACATTTGGGGAATTACTTTGAAATACATTCTTGGGTTATATAATGCACCTACTGAATTTTTCCCTCCGGTCTTTGATCGTGTTTATATTGACTATATCTGTGTTTTTCACAGCCAGTGATCTTAGAGAAATGGATTATAGAGCTCGAGATCAATCATGGCTCTGCCAAATTAATGAGGTTTTCAAGGAGGACTCCAATGGGTGTTTTAATTTGAATCAGAAAGACCATTTGACCCAGATTAACCATCTGAAGTCATTACTCCACAGACGTATTAGAACATGGTGGAATAAAGGTTTTCTTGAGAAATATGTTACTAAAGGTCTTATCCCTCGTGGCTTACGGATCCAAGTATTCCCATCTTTTTCTGTGGAGGAGGAGTGGTTCAGAAAGGGATGGGAAGAAAGTGCCAGCCTATGTTCAAGGAAATTTATGGAATTATTGATCAAACTCAATGATCAAACCATCAAGGACCTAGAGAAAGAAATTGAATTAGTCCAGGATGCCCTTAAGAAGGAATTAAGTCCCACCGAACTGGCTAAGTTACAGACGGATATTGAAACTGATCTCACTAAGTGGGAGGGAGAATTAAAATCAGCTAAAACTAAAAAATTCCAAAGGGATCTGACAGATCAACAAAATAATCAGATCTACAGATGGAGAAACAAGAGATTTCCCCTTTTCCACCGTAATAGATCAAGATCTCAATCCCTTTCTTCAGTTACATCTGGTGAGGGATCTGATGTTGAGGGTAGAGTTGAGCGCGGTTCGTGGTTCGTGGTTCTCCAGTTCGCGGCTCGAGTGATTTTGGGGCATGTTCTAGATCGAACTAGAACTCGAGCTTTTTGCAAAAGCTCGGTAGTTCTAGAAACGTTCGAGAACGGTTCTAGCAGCCAAAAAACAGCTAAATCATAGCTTGGTTTCTGCTGTAATAGTGTAAGTCACTCTGTGAATCAAACTATTATCACATTTCAGTGTATAGTGTGCGTGAACAGCGCCTTCAGATCACTGCTGTTTCTATAATGGCGATCGCCATTTTTTTTTTTTTTTTTCTTGTCTTCCTTCCCTAAGCGCGCGCGTCTTGTGGGGCGGGCCAGCATGTCAGCCAATCCCAGACACACACACAGCTAAGTGGACTTTGAGCCAGAGAAGCAACGGCATGTGTGATAGGATCTGCATGTCACATGTCCCTGCATTATAAAACCGGACATTTTCTTCACGGACGCCATTATCTGCCTTCTGCGTCTTTGGTGTCAGACATCACTGTCGCAGCTCCGTCTTCCTGAGTCCTATAGCCGATACAGCTGTATGCGCTGCATACACAGCGTTAGACAGCTTAGGGAGAGCACTTTATAGCAGTCCTTTTAAGGGCTCCAACCGGCAGGGTCAGAGAGCCATAGGTGACAGGTCCTGCAAACAGCAACAGCGTCTGTGTAGCCCAGGTCAGGGATTTCCTACCTGCATTTCACCATTAGGAGGGAATAGAAAGGCAGGCTTCCATTCCTCTACCCAGAGCACCACAATCCTGCCACTGTACCCTCTTGTCCTCTGCACACTCCAACTGATAACTAAGCCATTATACTAGCAAACACTCAGTGTACCTAGTGGCATCCTATACGTGGCTATTGGACTTTGCTATAGTCCCACTAGTGCAAAGACATTTGCAGAGCGCGTCTGCCTGCATTGCACACTACAACTCATTCTAACCAAGCCATTATACTAGCAAACACTCAGTGTACCTAGTGGCATCCTATACGTGGCTATTGGACTTTGCTATAGTCCCACTAGTGCAAAGACATTTGCAGAGCGCGTCTGCCTGCATTGCACACTACAACTCATTCTAACCAAGCCATTATACTAGCAAACACTCAGTGTACCTAGTGGCATCCTATACGTGGCTATTGGACTTTGCTATAGTCCCACTAGTGCAAAGACATTTGCAGAGCGCGTCTGCCTGCATTGCACACTCCAACTCATTAAAACCAAGCCATTATACTAGCAAACACTCAGTGTACCTAGTGGCATCCTATACGTGGCTATTGGACTTTGCTATAGTCCCACTAGTGCAAAGACATTTGCATAGCGCGTCTGCCGGCATTGCACACTCAAACTCATTTTAACTAAGCCATTATACTAGCAAACACTCAGTGTACCTAGTGGCATCCTATACGTGGCTATTGGACTTTGCTATAGTCCCACTAGTGCAAAGACATTAGCAGAGCACATCTGCCTGCATTGCACACTACAACTCATTCTAACCAAGCCATTATACTAGCAAACACTCAGTGTACCTAGTGGCATCCTATACGTGGCTATTGGACTTTGCTATAGTCCCACTAGTGCAAAGACATTTGCATAGCGCGTCTGCCTGCATTGCACACTCAAACTCATTTTAACTAAGCCATTATACTAGCAAACACTCAGTGTACCTAGTGGCATCCTATACGTGGCTATTGGACTTTGCTATAGTCCCACTAGTGCAAAGACATTAGCAGAGCACATCTGCCTGCATTGCACACTACAACTCATTCTAACCAAGCCATTATACTAGCAAACACTCAGTGTACCTAGTGGCATCCTATACGTGGCTATTGGACTTTGCTATAGTCCCACTAGTGCAAAGACATTTGCAGAGCGCGTCTGCCTGCATTGCACACTCCAACTCATTAAAACCAAGCCATTATACTAGCAAACACTCAGTGTACCTAGTGGCATCCTATACGTGGCTATTGGACTTTGCTATAGTCCCACTAGTGCAAAGACATTTGCATAGCGCGTCTGCCTGCATTGCACACTCAAACTCATTTTAACTAAGCCATTATACTAGCAAACACTCAGTGTACCTAGTGGCATCCTATACGTGGCTATTGGACTTTGCTATAGTCCCACTAGTGCAAAGATATTAGCAGAGCACATCTGCCTGCATTGCACACTCCAACTTTTTTAAACTAAGCAATTTTACTAGCAAACACTCAGTGTACCTAGTGGCATCCTAAACGTGGCTATTGGACTTTGCTATAGTCCCACTAGTGCAAAGACATTTGCAGAGCACGTCTGCCTGCATTGCACACTACAACTCATTGTTACTAAGCCATTATACTAGCAAACACTCAGTGTACCTAGTTGTATCCTAAACGTGGCTATTGTACTTTTGTCTATTCACAGTATTGGAACGATATTTGCAGCACGTCTGCCTGCATTGCACACTCTAACTTTTTTAAACTCAGCCATTTATAGTAGCAAACACTCAGTGTACCTAGTTGTATCCTAAACGTGGCTATTGTACTTTTGTCAATTCACAGTATTGGAACGTTATTTGCAGCACGTCTGCCTGCATTGCACACTCAAACTTTTTTAAACTCAGCCATTTATAGTAGCAAACACTCAGTGTACCTAGTTGTATCCTAAACGTGGCTATTGTACTTTTGTCTATTCACAGTATTGGAACGATATTTGCAGCACGTCTGCCTGCATTGCACACTCTAACTTTTTTAAACTCAGCCATTATACTAGCAAACACTCAGTGTACCTAGTGGCATCCTATACGTGGCTATTGGACTTTGCTATAGTCCCACTAGTGCAAAGACATTAGCAGAGCACATCTGCCTGCATTGCACACTACAACTCATTCTAACCAAGCCATTATACTAGCAAACACTCAGTGTACCTAGTGGCATCCTATACGTGGCTATTGGACTTTGCTATAGTCCCACTAGTGCAAAGACATTTGCAGAGCGCGTCTGCCTGCATTGCACACTCCAACTCATTAAAACCAAGCCATTATACTAGCAAACACTCAGTGTACCTAGTGGCATCCTATACGTGGCTATTGGACTTTGCTATAGTCCCACTAGTGCAAAGACATTTGCATAGCGCGTCTGCCTGCATTGCACACTCAAACTCATTTTAACTAAGCCATTATACTAGCAAACACTCAGTGTACCTAGTGGCATCCTATACGTGGCTATTGGACTTTGCTATAGTCCCACTAGTGCAAAGATATTAGCAGAGCACATCTGCCTGCATTGCACACTCCAACTTTTTTAAACTAAGCAATTTTACTAGCAAACACTCAGTGTACCTAGTGGCATCCTAAACGTGGCTATTGGACTTTGCTATAGTCCCACTAGTGCAAAGACATTTGCAGAGCACGTCTGCCTGCATTGCACACTACAACTCATTGTTACTAAGCCATTATACTAGCAAACACTCAGTGTACCTAGTTGTATCCTAAACGTGGCTATTGTACTTTTGTCTATTCACAGTATTGGAACGATATTTGCAGCACGTCTGCCTGCATTGCACACTCTAACTTTTTTAAACTCAGCCATTTATAGTAGCAAACACTCAGTGTACCTAGTTGTATCCTAAACGTGGCTATTGTACTTTTGTCTATTCACAGTATTGGAACGATATTTGCAGCACGTCTGCCTGCATTGCACACTCTAACTTTTTTAAACTCAGCCATTATACTAGCAAACACTCAGTGTACCTAGTTGTATCCTAAACGTGGCTATTGTACTTTTGTCAATTCACAGTATTGGAACGTTATTTGCAGCACGTCTGCCTGCATTGCACACTCAAACTTTTTTAAACTCAGCCATTTATAGTAGCAAACACTCAGTGTACCTAGTTGTATCCTAAACGTGGCTATTGTACTTTTGTCTATTCACAGTATTGGAACGTTATTTGCAGCACGTCTGCCTGCATTGCACACTCTAACTTTTTTAAACTCAGCCATTATACTAGCAAACACTCAGTGTACCTAGTTGTATCCTAAACGTGGCTATTTTACTTTTGTCTATTCACAGTATTGGAACGATATTTGCAGCACGTCTGCCTGCATTGCACACTCAAACTTTTTTAAACTCAGCCATTATACTAGCAAACACTCACTGTACCTAGTTGTATCCTAAACGTGGCTATTGTACTTTTGTCAATTCACAGTATTGGAACGTTATTTGCAGCACGTCTGCCTGCATTGCACACTCAAACTTTTTTAAACTCAGCCATTATACTAGCAAACACTCACTGTACCTAGTTGTATCCTAAACGTGGCTATTGTACTTTTGTCAATTCACAGTATTGGAACGTTATTTGCAGCACGTCTGCCTGCATTGCACACTCAAACTTTTTTAAACTCAGCCATTTATAGTAGCAAACACTCAGTGTACCTAGTTGTATCCTAAACGTGGCTATTGTACTTTTGTCTATTCACAGTATTGGAACGTTATTTGCAGCACGTCTGCCTGCATTGCACACTTTAACTTTTTTAAACTCAGCCATTATACTAGCAAACACTCAGTGTACCTAGTTGTATCCTAAACGTGGCTATTTTACTTTTGTCTATTCACAGTATTGGAACGATATTTGCAGCACGTCTGCCTGCATTGCACACTCTAACTTTTTTAAACTCAGCCATTATACTAGCAAACACTCACTGTACCTAGTTGTATCCTAAACGTGGCTATTGTACTTTTGTCAATTCACAGTATTGGAACGTTATTTGCAGCACGTCTGCCTGCATTGCACACTCAAACTTTTTTAAACTCAGCCATTTATAGTAGCAAACACTCAGTGTACCTAGTTGTATCCTAAACGTGGCTATTGTACTTTTGTCAATTCACAGTATTGGAACGTTATTTGCAGCACGTCTGCCTGCATTGCACACTCAAACTTTTTTAAACTCAGCCATTTATAGTAGCAAACACTCAGTGTACCTAGTTGTATCCTAAACGTGGCTATTGTACTTTTGTCTATTCACAGTATTGGAACGTTATTTGCAGCACGTCTGCCTGCATTGCACACTCAAACTTTTTTAAACTCAGCCATTATACTAGCAAACACTCACTGTACCTAGTTGTATCCTAAACGTGGCTATTGTACTTTTGTCTATTCACACTACTGCAAATCTATGTGCAGCACCTCTGCATGACAACCTCGTGCTCTGTTTTTAATAAGCTATAATGATAGCACAAAATACTGCCATTTTGTGGCATCATAGAACTGGCTGTTGTATTCCATTAGTGCCCCACTGGTGACAAGCTATTTCTAGCACCTCTACATCACACCCTCATGCACATTTAGCTACGCTAATGTTATAGCAAACTCATGGAATTCATTGCTGCATTTCATAATTCGGAGGGATAGAAAGTCAGGCTTCCTTTAGCTTTTCCTTCTGTTCATAGACAGCATCTCCAAGACAAATTTCCCCTCCACGTCTAAGTGTGGAGAGGCAGCTAGTGCGCATGCGTGTGCCGATGTACCCCAGCTGCAGCATAATTACAGTGTTTCGCCTAGTGAGTATGCTCAGCCTGACTGTGCCATTCCTGACGCTAAGTCTTCATTTCGGGATACAGCGCATGCTCCCACACTAAGTGTGAAAAGCCTCTTTGCACAGGTGCTTGCATTCTGTGCCGGGTCTAAGTCCTGTTTTGTGCCTAGACACCATGCTAAAGCTGATAGTCTTTTTTCAGAGACTGTATTTCATGCTACTGAGCATGCTCAGGCACTTCCTGCATCAGAGACTAGGTCCGGTAATGAACTCTTTGGCCCTGGCCCTGATGTGGGGGTCCCATATAGACCACAGGGCATCAGGTGTCCTCCCAAATGGCTTGCAGAGGCCCACACCTATGACTTGTCACCGCATTATTGATGGTCAGACGATGACTGGTGAGGTGTTTGGGTCATGGCAGCCATGAGGTCATCATTGAAGTTGCGTTTCCAAATAGGACGCTAGTTATGCCACTCATGACGTGTCACTCTGCTTTTGTCTCCAGGAGGTGCATTGTGGTTCACCCTGGTTTGGGGCGGACCCAGGTTATAAAAGGGGCTGGAGCCAACAAGGAGGTGCGCAGTCTTCTATTATGCTCCGAAAGAGCACACCTCCATGTGTTGAACCCATTGCGGCTTTAGGCCAGAGGTAGGCAGGGATAGGGTGGTGGATGCAGGCCACCACCACAGTTGGTAACGCAGAACGGTTAAGACCAGCTCCTGTCCTAACAGTCCTGCTTGTGCAGCCCAGTGGCATTAACAGGCCTGCTGCTGCTGATGCGCCTGCTGTCCACAGGTGTGGCCCCTACGCACACGGTCAGCGTACTCAATGGCCCCTGTGTTGTTAACAGGGAGTTCCTGGGCTGGGTGGGCATGTGGACCCTGTGACGCTAACAGGGCTCACAGTCTCCAGATCCGAATGGCGTCTAACTCGGTTCAGGCTACTATTAGTTTCATAGCCACACAGCTCTGTATCCTCCACCAAACCTTCAAGTTGCCAACCTCTCCTTTTCCAACTGGGAGCACGGTGGACACTGACTGCTGAAGGTGATATATACCTTTCTCTTTCTTTTCTTATTAATTTTTGTTATATAGCGGTCACAGATTATATACCACTTTATCCAAATCTGCCAGTCCCACTGTAACAGATGTTGTTTCTTCAGCAAATGTTACAGTTGTTTAACCACCAAATCCACGGACCAAAATTTTTTTCCCCTTTCCAACACACCTGTTCCCCTTTCCAACAGCATCTGTCCTTTTTCAACTCATTTTGGGATATGACCAAAAGTGCAACTGTGCAGGGACACCGTACTCAACGCCATCTCAGCACAGCAGCCATCCCTCGGTCCCTCCGATGTGGACAAGTAAAAGACCATTTCCTCCTATCCATGACAAAGTGTTGAGATTCACTCTGTGCAGCACTGGTGTTTAGTGGAAAAGTAGATCTAAGATTGCGTACCACATTCTGCAGATACTCCTGTATACGTGCGTCTATTTCTATGGCAGGAATTAGTTCGCCAAATTTTGTCTTGTACCGGGGATCTAACAGTGTGGCAACCCAGTATTCAGGATTACTTCAAATTCATACAATCCGAGGGTCATGTAGGTAGTGCAGCAAGAAGGCGCTCATGTGTCTTGTGCATCCAGGAGGACCAAGTCCTTGGTGTGTTGGTGGCAGAGAGGTGAGAATCGTGCATCCTTCCTCTGCCCTCTACCCACAACCTCGCACAACCGAAATGTGAGCAAGCTCTCACTCATCTGCTGAGTCTTCCATGCCCATCGCCAGTTCGTCCTCCATTTCTTCATGGGCTCCTGCACTTTCATCAACACTTTTTGCTGATACTATGCGCCCTTGTTAATCCCTCTCCCTCACCATGACTGCCGCATAGGTGCCGCTGACCATCTGGACCTCGTAGATCTTGTTATCCCTTCCGCATATGACTCCTCCTGTACTTCCTCCCCTTCCTCTTGTCCCAACACCTGACTCCGAATAATAATTACAGTGTGCTCCATCATGTAGATGACCAGAATTGTCACGCTGAGAATGACATTGCCAGTGCTAAACATCTTCGTCGACATTTCAAAACTGTGTAGCAGGGTGCATAGGTCCTTGATCTGACACCACTCCAGCAGCGTGATCTGCACCACCTCTGGATCAACTTATCCCAGGCTATATGTCTTACCGTATTTCAGCAGGGCTCTGCGGTGCTGCCACACACGCTGCAACATGTGCAGATTCCAATTCCTGCGTGTCGGAACATCGCATTTCCGGCGTTTAACTGCCAGACCCTAAGACTTCCGGAGTGATGAAAGTTGTTGAGCTGCTGTGTGCGCACGATGGAAGTGAGCACATAGCGAGCGTGCCCGCTGCACAAGGCCATGTAGGCCGTGATGGTGTTTTAAAAATTGCTGGAGAATTCGGATCAACACGTGAGCCATAAAAGGCACGTGTGTCACATTGCCCTGAGGATGGCCCGCAGCCAGGTTTGCATCATTGCCGCACACGGCTGTTAAGTCACCAACGGAGTCCGCTCCGTCAATTTGTACTCCGGTCGCCAGGTGACAACGTGTTCCTTTCATGAATAGTGCTGATGATGGGAGAGTAGTCGATGCCAGCGGCGCAGGTGGACGCAGGTTATGCTCACCCACTGGGCTGCATTACCTTGACAGATGCAGAATCTCTGGCTGAATGTAGCTGGTGGGTATCTCACAGATGAAATACCATCATTCAGCTACAACCAATGGGAAGACACCACACCCTTTTTTATGCCCATCCTGTCTGCAGACCACTGCCAGACATAGCTATGAACCTCTGGTTAATTTTACCCCCAGTTCAGTTTTATGATTTTGTGTGCTTGTTACCTGACTACTTTTCCTGCTTGCTGTTTATGTACCTTGTTGGCCGATACGCATTTCACCTCTGCTTGTTTTCTGATTAAGTCCTGGCCGTCCCATTCTGTTCCTGTTCCTCAATTAATGTTTTGACCCTGCCTGACTACTATTCTCTGTAATAGCGGTGTGACTCACATTTCCCATACATTTCAAAGTAAAACTTTGACCGCCTGATGGCATTGAGCTCTGCTGCCAGCATAGTAAGGAGGTGTGTGGTAGTCCTTGTGCGCAGTTGCAAGGAAGGGTGGCCTGACCACACAGGGTTTGCGCAAAGGTAGAGGACCCACACGAGGTTGAAGAGGCAGAAGCAGTGTATTAACTTCTACATACAGAACAAGGATTGAAACAACTCGTGGGGACGGCAAGACTTGTACAGCAGACCCTTCTCCATCTCTCACCATAGTTTGCCAGTGCCCAGTCAGTGACATGTAATGACCCTGTCTATGCTTACTGGTCCAAGTATCTGTGTTGAAATGCACCCTGTCGCACACAGATTTTCTCAAGGAAGTGGTGATGTTGTGTGCGACATGCCGGTGTAGCGCGGGCATGCTTTTCTTGGAGAAGCAGTGGTGATTGGGCATCTGGTACTGGGGCACAGCGACAGACATAAGGTCTGTAAAATCCTGTGTGTCCACTACGCGTAAAGGCAGCATTTCGGTAGCCAACAGCTTACAGAGGGATAGAGTCAACCACTTAGCTTTGTCATGGGTCGCAGTAAGTGGCCTTTTATTTGACCACATCTGAGGGACAGAGATCTGGCTGCTGTCTGTAGACGGTGTTGAGTAGGGTGTCCCTGGAAAAATGCAGGTTTGTGAGAAAAGTGCAGGCGGAGACATGATGTTGGCTTCATCTTGCCTTCAGATCTGTTCATCTTGTATCATTTTTAAAAAACACAGCAAGCAAGGGTTACTCCAAGCGGAGTCTCCCTTTTTTTCCAAAAATTGGGCCCCACACAGACACCTTATCAGTGGCAGCACTTGTGCCCTAGTTGCAAACAGGATGTTTTGATTTGCATCAAGCACATTCCAAATCCACAAGCATTTACTCTCCCCAGGATGACACAGGGGTAGTAAATTCCTTCTGGATCCATGACTTGTTCATTTTGATGAACGTCAGTCTGTCCACATTGTCACTGGACAGACGCGTGCGCTTATCTGTCAGCACACACCCAGCAGCACTGAAGACACGTTCAGAGACAACGCTGGCAGCTGGACACGACAAAATCTTCGAGGCGTAACTGGAGAGCTCTTGACATTTTTCTAGATTTGAAGCACAAAAGGAGCAAGGCTCCATTTGCAAAGTCATTGCATCGATGTTCATTTGGAGATACTCCTGTATCATCCTCTCCATCCGTTGACTATGTGTCAGACTTGTTGTCTCTGGTGGCCTTGCAAAGGAGGGTCTAAAAAAATTATGAAAAGATTCCATAAAATTGCTGTTACCAGCACCAGATACGGTCCTACTGGTACGGGTAGACTGTTGAAGATGACGAGGCCGTCCCATGTTTGTCAAGTTACAACTGGGAGAATCACTCCCTTCACCTGCACGGTTGTTTGGTGGAAAAGCCGAGCTAAGATCGAGTAACAGCTTCTGCTGATACTCCTGCATACGTGCGTCCCTTTCTATGGGTGGAATTATGTCACAAAATTTGGACTTGTCCCGGGGATCTAATAGTGTGGCAAGCCAGTAGTCATCATCACTTCTAATTTTGACAATACGAGGGTCATGTTGGAGGTAGTGCAACAAGAAGGCACTCATGTGTCTTGCGCAGCCATGCGCACCAAGTCCACGCTGTGTTTGTGGCATAGAGGTGCTAACCGTTCTTTCTTCCTCTGTCATCTCCCCCCAACCTCTTTCAACTGAAATTTGACCAAGGTCCCCCTCATCTGCTGAGTCTTCCATGTCCATGGACAGTTCGTCCTCCATATCTTCATGTCCTCCTGCACCTTCCTCAACATCTCACCTGCTACCATGCGCCCTTGTTGATCCCTGTCCCCCATGGTCCCATGCCTGCCGCGTTGGTGATGATGAACGTCTGGACCTTGGTGATGTTGTTGTGTCTTGCGCATATGAATCCTCCTGTAGTTCCTCCCCTTCCTGTTGTCCCACCCCCTGACTACGAATAGTGTTTAGCGTGTGCTCCAGCATGTAAATGACTGTAATCGTCATGCTGATAATGGCATTGTCAGCGCTAAACATATTCGTCGCCATGTCGAAACTGTGCAGAAGGGTGCATAGGTCCTTGATCTGAGATCACTCCATCAGGGTGATCTGCCCCACTTCTGCATCTCGTTGGCCCAGGCTATACATCATGACGTATTGCACCAGGGCTCGCCGGTGCTGCCACAGTCGCTGTAACATGTGGAGAGTTGAATTCCAGCGTGTCGCCACATCGCATTTCAGGCGATGAACCGGCAGGCCGAAAGACTTCTGGAGCGATGCAAGTCGCTCAGGTGCGGCGGTTGAACGGCGGAAGTGAGCACTGCAGACAGTTTCCGTGCCCTGGTCAGAAGGCCATCTAGGCCGGGATAGTGTGTTAAAAATTGCTGGACAACAAGGTTAAACACGTGAGCCATACAAGGCACGTGTGTCACCTTGCCCAGGCGAAGGGCCGCACCCAGGTTTGCAGCATTGTCGCACACGGCCTTACCAGGCTGCAGGTTGAGTGGAGACAACCATTTATCAAAATCAGTCTCCAGAGCTGCCCACAACTCAGTCGCTGTGTGACTCCTATTTCAAAGACATGTCAAGCTAAAGACCGCCTGATGCCGTTGCGCTCTGCTACCAGCATAGTAATGAGGGGTGCGTGATTCCTTCTGCGCAGTGAGAATGCTGGTGGCCTGACCAGGCAGGCTTGGGGCGGAGGTGGAGGACCCAGATGAGGTGGAGGATGCAGAAGCAGTGGCGGAACTTGGACAGACAGAGGATTGACACACAAGTCGTGGGGACGGCAAGACTTGTGCAGCAGACCCTTCACCATCTATCACCATAGTTACCCAGTGGCCAGTCAGCGACATGTAACGTCCCTGTCCATGCTTACTGGTCCAAGTATCGGTGGTGAAATGCACCCGTTCACACACAGAGTTTCTCAAGGAAGCGGTGATGTTGTGTGCGACATGCTGGTGTAGCGCGGGCACACCTTTCTTAGAGAAGTAGTGGCGACTAGGCATCTGGTACTGGGGCACAGCGACAGACATAAGGTCTCTAAAATCCTGTGTGTCCACTAGGCGGAAAGGCAGCATTTCTGTAGTCAACAGCTTACAGAGGGATAGAGTCAACCTCTTCGCTTTGTCATGGGTCGCAGGAAGTGGCCTTTTATTTGACCACATCTGAGGGACAGAGATCTGGCTGCTGTGTGTAGACGGTGTTGAGTCGGGTGTCCCTGGAAAAATGCAGCTTTGTGAGGAAAGTGCAGGCGGAGACATGATGTTGCCTTCATCCAAAGTTGGTGCTATCGATGTCTGAGAGAGCTGTACACACTCACTTGTTTCCCCTTCCAAACCAACTGACGACCTACCAAGCAAACTGCCTGTTGCGGTTACAGTGGTGGAAGTTGTGGGTGGAAAAACAGGTGTGACAGCTGTCCCCACAGTCCTAGAAGATGACGAGCGCGCGGATGCACTGGAAGGGGCAGGCGGTGGATGGTTCGCTCCGCTAGGCCGCATTGCAGCACGGTGAGCTTCCCATCGGGCCATATGATATTTATTCATGTGACGATTCATGGAAGAAGTTGTCAAACTGCTGAGGTTTTGACCTCTACTAAGAGAACCATGACAAATTTTACAGATCACATAATTTGGGCGATCTTTTTCTATGTCAAAAAAGGACCTGGCTAGGCAAGGCTTAGAGGCCATGCGACCTGTTGATCCACCCCGAATAATGCTCAGAGGCAGAGTGGTGGCTGAGGATGCAGTTGTAGACGTGCTACCAGTGCTCCGACTGTGTCCAGGAAGGCGCCAGGTTACTTCGACGTCGGTTGCATCCTCCTCCACCGCCTCTGTTGACCTCCTCGAGTGTCTGACTGTGGGTTGACAGTAGGTGTGATCTAGAACTTAATCATCAATTGTTGTGTTTGCACTCCCCTACCCCTCAGACCGAGTTTCTTCTTGCCCTGACCGAATATTTAAGTTGTCATCCCAATCGGGTATCTGCGTCTCATCTTCATCAGTATGTTCCTCATTGCCTATAACCACAGTTGTTGGAAAGGCAGCATTTTGGTAGCCAACAGTTTGCATATGATGAAAGTCAACCTCCAAGCCATTTCATGCCCTTCTAAAAGCATGTAAAACACAGCGAGGGGACTCCAACCACAGTCTCCCTCGTTGCCACTAACTGGGCCACACACACCCCACTTGACTGGCATCGGTTGAGCCCCCTTTTGAAAAAGAAAAAGATGCTTTGCATGAAGCACTCTCAAAAATACGCGTGCCTTTCCCGTCCCCTGGCTGACCCAGGGGAAGAAAAGTCCTCTGAGAGCCATGACTTGTTCATCTTGGTTCTTTTAGAGACACAGCGAGGGGACTCCAACCACAGTCTCCCTCGTTGCCACTAACTGGGCCACACACACCCCACTTGACTGGCATCGGTTGAGCCCCCTTTTGAAAAAGAAAAAGATGCTTTGCATGAAGCACTCTCAAAAATACGCGTGCCTTTCCCGTCCCCTGGCTGACCCAGGGGAAGAAAAGTCCTCTGAGAGCCATGACTTGTTCATCTTGGTTCTTTTAGAGACACAGCGAGGGGACTCCAACCACAGTCTCCCTCGTTGCCACTAACTGGGCCACACACACCCCACTTGACTGGCATCGGTTGACCCCCCCTTTTGACAAAGAAAAAGATGCTTTTCATGAAGCACTCTCAAAAATACGCGTGCCTTTCCCGTCCCCTGGCTGACCCAGGGGAAGAAAAGTCCTCTGAGAGCCATGACTTGTTCATCTTGGTTCTTTTAGAGACACAGCGAGGGGACTCCAACCACAGTCTCCCTCGTTGCCACTAACTGGGCCACACACACCCCACTTGACTGGCATCGGTTGACCCCCCCTTTTGACAAAGAAAAAGATGCTTTGCATGAAGCACTCTCAAAAATACGCGTGCCTTTCCCGTCCCCTGGCTGACCCAGGGGAAGAAAAGTCCTCTGAGAGCCATGACTTGTTCATCTTGGTTCTTTTAGAGACACAGCGAGGGGACTCCAACCACAGTCTCCCTCGTTGCCACTAACTGGGCCACACACACCCCACTTGACTGGCATCGGTTGAGCCCCCTTTTGAAAAAGAAAAAGATGCTTTGCATGAAGCACTCTCAAAAATACGCGTGCCTTTCCCGTCCCCTGGCTGACCCAGGGGAAGAAAAGTCCTCTGAGAGCCATGACTTGTTCATCTTGGTTCTTTTAGAGACACAGCGAGGGGACTCCAACCACAGTCTCCCTCGTTGCCACTAACTGGGCCACACACACCCCACTTGACTGGCATCGGTTGACCCCCCCTTTTGACAAAGAAAAAGATGCTTTGCATGAAGCACTCTCAAAAATACGCGTGCCTTTCCCGTCCCCTGGCTGACCCAGGGGAAGAAAAGTCCTCTGAGAGCCATGACTTGTTCATCTTGGTTCTTTTAGAGACACAGCGAGGGGACTCCAACCACAGTCTCCCTCGTTGCCACTAACTGGGCCACACACACCCCACTTGACTGGCATCGGTTGAGCCCCCTTTTGAAAAAGAAAAAGATGCTTTGCATGAAGCACTCTCAAAAATACGCGTGCCTTTCCCGTCCCCTGGCTGACCCAGGGGAAGAAAAGTCCTCTGAGAGCCATGACTTGTTCATCTTGGTTCTTTTAGAGACACAGCGAGGGGACTCCAACCACAGTCTCCCTCGTTGCCACTAACTGGGCCACACACACCCCACTTGACTGGCATCGGTTGAGCCCCCCTTTTGACAAAGAAAAAGATGCTTTGCATGAAGCACTCTCAAAAATACGCGTGCCTTTCCCGTCCCCTGGCTGACCCAGGGGAAGAAAAGTCCTCTGAGAGCCATGACTTGTTCATCTTGGTTCTTTTAGAGACACAGCGAGGGGACTCCAACCACAGTCTCCCTCGTTGCCACTAACTGGGCCACACACACCCCACTTGACTGGCATCGGTTGACCCCCCCTTTTGACAAAGAAAAAGATGCTTTTCATGAAGCACTCTCAAAAATACGCGTGCCTTTCCCGTCCCCTGGCTGACCCAGGGGAAGAAAAGTCCTCTGAGAGCCATGACTTGTTCATCTTGGTTCTTTTAGAGACACAGCGAGGGGACTCCAACCACAGTCTCCCTCGTTGCCACTAACTGGGCCACACACACCCCACTTGACTGGCATCGGTTGAGCCCCCTTTTGAAAAAGAAAAAGATGCTTTGCATGAAGCACTCTCAAAAATACGCGTGCCTTTCCCGTCCCCTGGCTGACCCAGGGGAAGAAAAGTCCTCTGAGAGCCATGACTTGTTCATCTTGGTTCTTTTAGAGACACAGCGAGGGGACTCCAACCACAGTCTCCCTCGTTGCCACTAACTGGGCCACACACACCCCACTTGACTGGCATCGGTTGACCCCCCCTTTTGACAAAGAAAAAGATGCTTTGCATGAAGCACTCTCAAAAATACGCGTGCCTTTCCCGTCCCCTGGCTGACCCAGGGGAAGAAAAGTCCTCTGAGAGCCATGACTTGTTCATCTTGGTTCTTTTAGAGACACAGCGAGGGGACTCCAACCACAGTCTCCCTCGTTGCCACTAACTGGGCCACACACACCCCACTTGACTGGCATCGGTTGACCCCCCCTTTTGACAAAGAAAAAGATGCTTTGCATGAAGCACTCTCAAAAATACGCGTGCCTTTCCCGTCCCCTGGCTGACCCAGGGGAAGAAAAGTCCTCTGAGAGCCATGACTTGTTCATCTTGGTTCTTTTAGAGACACAGCGAGGGGACTCCAACCACAGTCTCCCTCGTTGCCACTAACTGGGCCACACACACCCCACTTGACTGGCATCGGTTGAGCCCCCTTTTGAAAAAGAAAAAGATGCTTTGCATGAAGCACTCTCAAAAATACGCGTGCCTTTCCCGTCCCCTGGCTGACCCAGGGGAAGAAAAGTCCTCTGAGAGCCATGACTTGTTCATCTTGGTTCTTTTAGAGACACAGCGAGGGGACTCCAACCACAGTCTCCCTCGTTGCCACTAACTGGGCCACACACACCCCACTTGACTGGCATCGGTTGAGCCCCCCTTTTGACAAAGAAAAAGATGCTTTGCATGAAGCACTCTCAAAAATACGCGTGCCTTTCCCGTCCCCTGGCTGACCCAGGGGAAGAAAAGTCCTCTGAGAGCCATGACTTGTTCATCTTGGTTCTTTTAGAGACACAGCGAGGGGACTCCAACCACAGTCTCCCTCGTTGCCACTAACTGGGCCACACACACCCCACTTGACTGGCATCGGTTGACCCCCCCTTTTGACAAAGAAAAAGATGCTTTTCATGAAGCACTCTCAAAAATACGCGTGCCTTTCCCGTCCCCTGGCTGACCCAGGGGAAGAAAAGTCCTCTGAGAGCCATGACTTGTTCATCTTGGTTCTTTTAGAGACACAGCGAGGGGACTCCAACCACAGTCTCCCTCGTTGCCACTAACTGGGCCACACACACCCCACTTGACTGGCATCGGTTGAGCCCCCTTTTGAAAAAGAAAAAGATGCTTTGCATGAAGCACTCTCAAAAATACGCGTGCCTTTCCCGTCCCCTGGCTGACCCAGGGGAAGAAAAGTCCTCTGAGAGCCATGACTTGTTCATCTTGGTTCTTTTAGAGACACAGCGAGGGGACTCCAACCACAGTCTCCCTCGTTGCCACTAACTGGGCCACACACACCCCACTTGACTGGCATCGGTTGACCCCCCCTTTTGACAAAGAAAAAGATGCTTTGCATGAAGCACTCTCAAAAATACGCGTGCCTTTCCCGTCCCCTGGCTGACCCAGGGGAAGAAAAGTCCTCTGAGAGCCATGACTTGTTCATCTTGGTTCTTTTAGAGACACAGCGAGGGGACTCCAACCACAGTCTCCCTCGTTGCCACTAACTGGGCCACACACACCCCACTTGACTGGCATCGGTTGACCCCCCCTTTTGACAAAGAAAAAGATGCTTTGCATGAAGCACTCTCAAAAATACGCGTGCCTTTCCCGTCCCCTGGCTGACCCAGGGGAAGAAAAGTCCTCTGAGAGCCATGACTTGTTCATCTTGGTTCTTTTAGAGACACAGCGAGGGGACTCCAACCACAGTCTCCCTCGTTGCCACTAACTGGGCCACACACACCCCACTTGACTGGCATCGGTTGAGCCCCCTTTTGAAAAAGAAAAAGATGCTTTGCATGAAGCACTCTCAAAAATACGCGTGCCTTTCCCGTCCCCTGGCTGACCCAGGGGAAGAAAAGTCCTCTGAGAGCCATGACTTGTTCATCTTGGTTCTTTTAGAGACACAGCGAGGGGACTCCAACCACAGTCTCCCTCGTTGCCACTAACTGGGCCACACACACCCCACTTGACTGGCATCGGTTGAGCCCCCCTTTTGACAAAGAAAAAGATGCTTTGCATGAAGCACTCTCAAAAATACGCGTGCCTTTCCCGTCCCCTGGCTGACCCAGGGGAAGAAAAGTCCTCTGAGAGCCATGACTTGTTCATCTTGGTTCTTTTAGAGACACAGCGAGGGGACTCCAACCACAGTCTCCCTCGTTGCCACTAACTGGGCCACACACACCCCACTTGACTGGCATCGGTTGACCCCCCCTTTTGACAAAGAAAAAGATGCTTTTCATGAAGCACTCTCAAAAATACGCGTGCCTTTCCCGTCCCCTGGCTGACCCAGGGGAAGAAAAGTCCTCTGAGAGCCATGACTTGTTCATCTTGGTTCTTTTAGAGACACAGCGAGGGGACTCCAACCACAGTCTCCCTCGTTGCCACTAACTGGGCCACACACACCCCACTTGACTGGCATCGGTTGAGCCCCCTTTTGAAAAAGAAAAAGATGCTTTGCATGAAGCACTCTCAAAAATACGCGTGCCTTTCCCGTCCCCTGGCTGACCCAGGGGAAGAAAAGTCCTCTGAGAGCCATGACTTGTTCATCTTGGTTCTTTTAGAGACACAGCGAGGGGACTCCAACCACAGTCTCCCTCGTTGCCACTAACTGGGCCACACACACCCCACTTGACTGGCATCGGTTGACCCCCCCTTTTGACAAAGAAAAAGATGCTTTGCATGAAGCACTCTCAAAAATACGCGTGCCTTTCCCGTCCCCTGGCTGACCCAGGGGAAGAAAAGTCCTCTGAGAGCCATGACTTGTTCATCTTGGTTCTTTTAGAGACACAGCGAGGGGACTCCAACCACAGTCTCCCTCGTTGCCACTAACTGGGCCACACACACCCCACTTGACTGGCATCGGTTGACCCCCCCTTTTGACAAAGAAAAAGATGCTTTGCATGAAGCACTCTCAAAAATACGCGTGCCTTTCCCGTCCCCTGGCTGACCCAGGGGAAGAAAAGTCCTCTGAGAGCCATGACTTGTTCATCTTGGTTCTTTTAGAGACACAGCGAGGGGACTCCAACCACAGTCTCCCTCGTTGCCACTAACTGGGCCACACACACCCCACTTGACTGGCATCGGTTGAGCCCCCTTTTGAAAAAGAAAAAGATGCTTTGCATGAAGCACTCTCAAAAATACGCGTGCCTTTCCCGTCCCCTGGCTGACCCAGGGGAAGAAAAGTCCTCTGAGAGCCATGACTTGTTCATCTTGGTTCTTTTAGAGACACAGCGAGGGGACTCCAACCACAGTCTCCCTCGTTGCCACTAACTGGGCCACACACACCCCACTTGACTGGCATCGGTTGAGCCCCCCTTTTGACAAAGAAAAAGATGCTTTGCATGAAGCACTCTCAAAAATACGCGTGCCTTTCGCCTCCCCTGGCTGACCCAGGGGAAGAAAAGTCCTCTGAGAGCCAGGTCCACATTGTCAGTGGACAGACACGTGTGCTTATCTGCCAGCAGACCCCCAGCAGCACTGAAGACAGGTTCCGAGAGAACGCTGGCTGCAGGACACGACAAGATCCTCAAGGCGTACGTGGCGAGCTCAGGCAATTTATCCAGATTGGAAGCCTAAAATGAGCAGGGCTCAAGTTGCACAATAATGGAATCGATGTTTCTTTGCATATACTCATATATCTGTGTGTCTCCCTCTTTTTCCTTGTCCAGCTGTTTTGTTTTCACATGAGTATATGTCCTTGTCACTTTCCCATGTGTTTGTGTTATGTTGTGAGTTGTTTGTCACCTTTTGGACACCTTTCAGGGTGTTTTCTAGGTGTTTTACTGTGTTTGTGATTGCCTGTCATTGTTTCCTATGGGCTCGAGTTCGGTTCGTCGAACGTTCGACGAGCCGAACTCGAGCCAGACCCCCCGTTCGGCGAACCGCCTCGAGCCGAACCGGGACCGGTTCGCTCATCTCTAGTTGAGGGTATCAAGAGTGGACAAAACCTTTTCAACACGTATAGAGGAGGACCTAAGGAGACCTTTAAGGCCAATAAGGGAAAGGGTCCGGCCAAAAGGAAAAATATCTCTCCTGGGGTGGCACAAGAGACCAAAAGAAAACCTGGCCTACTTGAGGTAATTAATCTTTCTCCACATATTTTGTCTGACTCAACTACAGGTTTTAGGGTTGGGCTTAACATTTGTGCCAAATAACTATTTTGATTATTTCACTGCAGTCAAGGATCTTTTTCTTTTTTCAAGAAAATTGATTCTGAGGAAACTACATTGTAAAAGGGAGGTCCCTGGTGTGAGTTTGACTGAGGTTGAACAAGAGGCTATCCGCACATTAGAGGATTTATTAAGGGAACAGACAACAGACCCTGTGCAGAGATTCCCAGTTGCCTTGTTGCCTAGATCAACTGTTTTCCCCCCCCTGTCGGTTTGCTCGCAGATAGAAATCTTTACAAAATTGGTCTTAGAGGACTTTGGTAAGATCTCGAAATTTAATTATGGAGATAATCTCTCTATTAAACAACGGAGAGCTTTGAGAGAACTAAGAGAGATCAAAGATGTTGTAATCAAGAGCGCCGACAAGGGGGGAAATGTGGTTATTTGGCCCACAACCCTATATGAACGTGAGGCGTTTCGCCAATTAAACAGCAGGGTGACGTATCAAAAGTTGAGTCATAACCCTATCCTTGAATTTAATTTAGAGCTACAGGAGATTCTGGATAGGGCCTTTTCACAGGGAATTATCCCGAAGAAAGTGATGGATGACCTAATTGTCAAGCATCCCAGGGTACCGACCTTTTACCTGCTGCCGAAGGTCCACAAGGATGCCACCAATCCCCCTGGACGTCCTATTGTCTCGGGGATTGGTGGCATCTGTGACCCTATCTGTAAATTTGTGGAGTTTTATTTAAATCCTTTGGTACAGGATTTGCCTTCCTATACACGTGATACCACTGATGTGCTCACAAAAATGGAGGGACTCCACATCGAGCCTGATATGTGGTTGGTGGCAGCCGATGTGGAGTCCCTTTATACGTGTATAGCACATCAGGATGGTCTGGAGGCAGCGCGCCTTTTTCTTGACGGCAGCCGTCTGGATGGCCCTATTCGTGGACTTATTTTGGAACTTTTGGATTTTATTTTGACTCACAATGTATTTTTATTTAAAGATCGTTTTTATCTGCAGAGGCGCGGCACCGCTATGGGGGCAGCATGTGCACCATCGTATGCAAATTTATTTTTGGGCATGTGGGAGAGGGGGTTGTTCCATGGGGATGACCTCTTCTCCCAACATGTGATATGTTGGCACAGATACATCGACGACGTGCTGTTCCTGTGGCAAGGTGAGGCGTCTCTGCTAGATGAGTTTATGATTTATTTGAATAGAAATGATTTAAATATTAAGTTGACTTATACTGCTAGTCAGACACAGATAGATTTTTTAGATATTCATTTTGAAGTGGGGGCTGATGGCGCTTTGCACACTGATATTCATCGGAAGGAGACTTCCGTGAATTCTTTGTTGCACGCGTCATCGGCCCACACTAGGTCCACGATTAGGGCCATCCCGACGGGGCAGTTCTTGAGGGCTAGGCGTGTCTGCTCGACAGACCAAAGTTTTGAGAGACAGTCACAGGATTTGAGAGCAAGATTTCAGCAGAGGGGTTACAGCAATCGTGATATAAAGAAGGGATACCTTAGGGCCAAGCATACCCCAAGAGAACAGTTACTATTTAAGACAACCAACTCCAAAAAATTGAAAAACCAGAATAACGAGATTAGATTTATATCTACGTTTAACTGTCAATGGAATCGAATGAGGGATTGCCTAGAAAAACATTGGGCAATTCTAAAGACAGATAAAATTCTAGCCAAGAATGTCTCAGAGATTCCACTAATGACACCCCGTCGTGGGAGGAATCTTAAGGACATCCTTGTTGACAGCCACTATGTGGCAGAAGTGACTAATCCATTTTTTTCACAACAACCAATGAGGAGGAAAGGCTGTTTTACATGTGGAGAATGCTTGGCCTGTAAGGGACATAATATAATTCAGGGCACTGATTTCCGGTCGGCAGACGGCGAGAAACACTTTAAGATCCAAAAATACATAACCTGCAAGAGTTCTTTTGTTATATATCTCGCAGCGTGTCCCTGCCCAAAGCTGTATGTTGGGTTAACATCTAGACAGCTTCGGGTGAGGACAAGGGAACACGTTCGGGACATTACTAACTCGAGGCAGGTTATTGATGACACAACCCTTAGGACAATCCC
Organism: Anomaloglossus baeobatrachus; assembly: GCF_048569485.1. NCBI lineage: Eukaryota > Metazoa > Chordata > Amphibia > Anura > Aromobatidae > Anomaloglossus > Anomaloglossus baeobatrachus. Next base: position 762,257,897 of record NC_134354.1, read on the forward strand.
TAGACACTTTAAGAACTTTCATGGCTGTGACGCATCTGGTTTGAAATTGAAGGGCATTGACATCTTGCATTGTGGCATCAGGGGGGGAGATCTTAGAAAGCAGTTGGCACAATTGGAATGTCGGTGGATAGTCACCTTGGGTACCATGACACCGAATGGGCTCAACGAAAAACTCAGTTTCGCATCTTTTCTCTAGTGGGACAGGAGTAATATGATATGAATGGTGTTTTCTGATTCAATTTTAATTTTGTTTTATTCTCTGTTTTTAAGTGATTATTCATCTGTAAAAGTCGGTGATACATAGCCTTATGAAGTTGGGATGTATCGAAATACCATGTGTCCATGTGGATCTTCATTTAATCTTGGAAGGATATGTCGGCAATACTATACTCATTGAAGGAATATGCTGTTATTGATGATTTATGTAACCCTCTATATGGCAATTTAAATTGATTCCTTCTTTCTGGGGTTATTGTATATGAAGGTTTATGAGTGATGTGAGTTTCGTTAATAGTAAAATGGTCACACATAATCTATGAATATTAATAACAAAACACATGAATTAATGTGTATATATATATATAAATATAATAAAATAATGGAATTAATCGTGTGTTCCAACTGGCTTCACTTTATAATGTTGTCCGTTCATTTTATGTGTGACCCCATCCATGTACTTTGGTCTCCATTTTTATGGGGGCAGTACGTGTGGTGTATTTATATTAAGTTTAGTCTGTATTACTCAGGACCCACTGGATGTCATAGGGTCTTGTGGGAATACGTTATGCTATTGATGACTCATGGAACCCACTATATTATGATTAAAATCGATTTCTTGTGGATATTTGTATGTGAAGGGGAACGAGTGATATGATTCCTGTTGACATTAAATGGTCACACATGGATTGATGATAACAACAAGAAAAAATATGAATTAATATATATATATATATGCACTCGGATATAATTAAATAATGGTATTAAATATGCGTTCTGATTGGCATTATTTTTGATGTCTGTTTCTTATATGTGACCATATCTATGTACTTGGGTCTCCATTTAGTTGGGGGCGGTACATGTGATATATCAATATGGAGTGTAATCTGTATCACACGGGACCTATTGTAATACTATAATGTCCTATATACATTGCAGATTTCTGAATAATACTTCCCCTTTTGGTATATATGTGTATATTTGTATTCATGAATTTAAACATTATTGGATGCTGTTATCATTAACCCCTTTGCATGTAATTGAAAGCATATAGTGCTTTATTAAGTGGGATGCACTGTGTGTCTAATGAGAATAAAGCCATCTAGCTCATTTACATGTGATACGTTTTTGCTCCTAAACATATTATCTCTGTATGTGGACATATATCTATTTTGAGACATATTAGGTCTTTTGGGCATTAAAGGTATATGAATATACATGCTCGAATCCCCTTCTGTCCTATACGGTGATGTGCGCCGTATGTGCGCGCGCTTTATGACAGTCTCCCCGGGTGTACACATTCTGCGGCCTCCTTATGCCCGATGCGCATGCGCATTGACGTCATCGGGAGATTTCTCCCCGGGCATGCGCACTGTGGCTGGAGCGCTGCATCATGTTGCCACAACAACCGGGGGCTGTGCATTGCGCGTGCGCCGACAATGACGAGCGCACATCACCGGCCGACTAATGAATGGATCAGGTGTATTTAACGCTGTGATCAGGGAATGAACGCACTTCCACCCCCGCCTCCAGCCTGCTGAGGAAGCGAGAGCGATACGCGTTCAGGACTGGGAGCTGCTTGTCTTCCCCCCACAGTTTGGATCTCCTGCCTTCCTTTTTTCTGTCCTGTATATGGGTAAGCCTTGATACTTTCATAAACTCTACCTTGACTGTTATGTAGAGTTGGGCGATCACCCTGGGATAGTCTTTAGGTTTTATCTTTCTATATATATGTGCAGCGGTCTTTTGACTTAATCTGGCCCATTAGGGATGATACACTTTTCACTGAAGCAGATTTTTTTGCTGCCAGTATTGATTATGCAGGTTTGCATTTATTGATTGGGATCCATACACACACTTATGTGTGGGGGGTGATTGTAGGTAAGAAGTCCTCCTTATACCTCCAAACTTCTTGTTTATTGATGAATAATGATATTTTAAATTTATATATGTATGTTCTTCTTTTTTCAATAAAGATTGTTATATTTTATGGAAATAGCACTCCTTTGTGTGTGGTTTATACACATTTTTTCAAATCACTGTGGGGAGGCACAGACATCACTGTGGGGAAGGCACAGACATCACTGTGGGGAAGGCACAGACATCACTGTGGGGAAGGCACAGACATCACTGTGGGGAAGGCACAGACATCACTGTGGGGGAGGCACAGACATCACTGTGGGGGAGGCACAGACATCACTGTGGGGGAGGCACAGACATCACTGTGGGGGAGGCACAGACATCACTGTGGGGGAGGCACAGACATCACTGTGGGGAAGGCACAGACACCACACGCGGGGCTAGGGGCACAGACACCACACGCGGGGCTGGGGGCACAGACACCACACGCGGGGCTGGGGGCACAGACACCACACGCGGGGCTGGGGGCACAGACACCACACGCGGGGCTGGGAGCACAGACACCACTGGAGGGGCTGGGGGCACAGACACCACTGGAGGGGCTGGGGGCACAGACATCACTGTGGGGAGGCACAGACATCACTGTGGGGAGGCACAGACATCACTGTGGGGAGGCACAGACATCACTGTGGGGAAGGCACAGACATCACTGTGGGGAAGGCACAGACATCACTGTGGGGAAGGCACAGACATCACTGTGGGGAAGGCACAGACATCACTGTGGGAGAGGCACAGACATCACTGTGGGGGAGGCACAGACATCACTGTGGGGGAGGCACAGACATCACTGTGGGGGAGGCACAGACATCACTGTGGGGGAGGCACAGACATCACTGTGGGGAAGGCACAGACATCACTGTGGGGAGGCACAGACATCACTGTGGGGAAGGCACAGACATCACTGTGGGGGAGGCACAGACATCACTGTGGAGGAGGCACAGACATCACTGTGGGGGAGGCACAGACATCACTGTGGGGGAGGCACAGACATCACTGTGGGGAAGGCACAGACACCACACGCGGGGCTGGGGGCACAGACACCACACGCGGGGCTGGGGGCACAGACACCACACGCGGGGCTGGGGGCACAGACACCACACGCGGGGCTGGGGGCACAGACACCACACGCGGGGCTGGGGGCACAGACACCACTGGAGGGGCTGGGGGCACAGACATCACTGTGGGGAGGCACAGACATCACTGTGGGGAGGCACAGACATCACTGTGGGGAGGCACAGACATCACTGTGGGGAAGGCACAGACATCACTGTGGGGAAGGCACAGACATCACTGTGGGGAAGGCACAGACATCACTGTGGGGAAGGCACAGACATCACTGTGGGGGAGGCACAGACATCACTGTGGGGGAGGCACAGACATCACTGTGGGGGAGGCACAGACATCACTGTGGGGGAGGCACAGACATCACTGTGGGGGAGGCACAGACATCACTGTGGGGGAGGCACAGACATCACTGTGGGGAAGGCACAGACATCACTGTGGGGAGGCACAGACATCACTGTGGGGAAGGCACAGACATCACTGTGGGGGAGGCACAGACATCACTGTGGGGGAGGCACAGACATCACTGTGGGGGAGGCACAGACATCACTGTGGGGAAGGCACAGACATCACTGTGGGGGAGGCACAGACATCACTGTGGGGGAGGCACAGACATCACTGTGGGGAAGGCACAGACATCACTGTGGGGGAGGCACAGACATCACTGTGGGGAGGCACAGACATCACTGTGGGGAAGGCACAGACATCACTGTGGGGGAGGCACAGACATCACTGTGGAGGAGGCACAGACATCACTGTGGGGGAGGCACAGACATCACTGTGGGGGAGGCACAGACATCACTGTGGGGAAGGCACAGACACCACACGCGGGTCTGGGGGCACAGACACCACACGCGGGGCTGGGGGCACAGACACCACACGCGGGGCTGGGGGCACAGACACCACACGCGGGGCTGGGGGCACAGACACCACTGGAGGGGCTGGGGGCACAGACACCACTGGAGGGGCTGGGGGCACAGACATCACTGTGGGGAGGCACAGACATCACTGTGGGGAGGCACAGACATCACTGTGGGGAGGCACAGACATCACTGTGGGGAAGGAAGGCACAGACATCACTGTGGGGAAGGCACAGACATCACTGTGGGGAAGGCACAGACATCACTGTGGGGGAGGCACAGACATCACTGTGGGGGAGGCACAGACATCACTGTGGGGAAGGCACAGACATCACTGTGGGGGAGGCACAGACATCACTGTGGGGGAGGCACAGACATCACTGTGGGGAAGGCACAGACATCACTGTGGGGGAGGCACAGACATCACTGTGGGGAAGGCACAGACATCACTGTGGGGGAGGCACAGACATCACTGTGGGGGAGGCCCAGACATCACTGTGGGGGAGGCACAGACATCACTGTGGGGGAGGCACAGACATCACTGTGGGGAGGCACAGACATCACTGTGGGGAAGGCACAGACATCACTGTGGGGAAGGCACAGACATCACTGTGGGGGAGGCACAGACATCACTGTGGGGGAGGCACAGACATCACTGTGGGGGAGGCACAGACATCACTGTGGGGGAGGCACAGACATCACTGTGGGGGAGGCACAGACATCACTGTGGGGGAGGCACAGACATCACTGTGGGGGAGGCACAGACATCACTGTGGGGGAGGCACAGACATCACTGTGGGGGAGGCACAGACATCACTGTGGGGAAGGCACAGACATCACTGTGGGGAGGCACAGACATCACTGTGGGGAAGGCACAGACATCACTGTGGGGGAGGCACAGACATCACTGTGGGGGAGGCACAGACATCACTGTGGGGAAGGCACAGACATCACTGTGGGGGAGGCACAGACATCACTGTGGGGGAGGCACAGACATCACTGTGGGGAAGGCACAGACATCACTGTGGGGGAGGCACAGACATCACTGTGGGGAAGGCACAGACATCACTGTGGGGGAGGCACAGACATCACTGTGGGGGAGGCCCAGACATCACTGTGGGGGAGGCACAGACATCACTGTGGGGGAGGCACAGACATCACTGTGGGGAGGCACAGACATCACTGTGGGGAAGGCACAGACATCACTGTGGGGAAGGCACAGACATCACTGTGGGGGAGGCACAGACATCACTGTGGGGGAGGCACAGACATCACTGTGGGGGAGGCACAGACATCACTGTGGGGGAGGCACAGACATCACTGTGGGGGAGGCACAGACATCACTGTGGGGGAGGCACAGACATCACTGTGGGGGAGGCACAGACATCACTGTGGGGGAGGCACAGACATCACTGTGGGGGGAGGCACAGACATCACTGTGGGGGGAGGCACAGACATCACTGTGGGGGGAGGCACAGACATCACTGTGGGGGGAGGCACAGACATCACTGTGGGGGGAGGCACAGACATCACTGTGGGGGGAGGCACAGACATCACTGTGGGGGGAGGCACAGACATCACTGTGGGGGGAGGCACAGACATCACTGTGAGGGGAGGCACAGACATCACTGTGGGGGGAGGCACAGACATCACTGTGGGGGGAGGCACAGACATCACTGTGGGGGGAGGCACAGACATTACTGGGGGGGCTGCACAGACATCACTGGGGGGGGCTGCACAGACATCACTGGGGGGGAGGCACAGACATCACTGGGGGGGGCTGCACACAGGACTGGGGGGGGCTGCACACAGGACTGGGGGGGGGCTGCACACAGGACTGGGGGGGGCTGCACACAGGACTGGTGGGGGGGGGCTGCACACAGGACTGGGGGGGCTGCACACAGGACTGGGGGGGGCTGCACACAGGACTGGTGGGGGGGGCTGCACACAGGACTGGGGGGGGCTGCACACAGGACTGGGGGGGTGCACACAGGACTGGGGGGGTGCACACAGGACTGGGGGGTGCACACAGGACTGGGGGGGTGCACACAGGACTGGGGGGTGCACACAGGACTGGGGGCTGCACACAGGACTGGGGGGTGCACACAGGACTGGGGGGGTGCACACAGGACTGGGGGGGGTGCACACAGAACTGGGGGGGTGCACACAGGACTGGGTGATGGGCTGCACACAGGACTGGGGGGGGGCTGCACACAGGACATTGGGGGGCTGCACAGGACATTGGGGGGCTGCACACAGGACATTGGGGGGCTGCACACAGGACTGGGGGGGCTGCACACAGGACTGGGGGGGGCTGCACACAGGACTGGGGGGTGCACACAGGACTGGGGGGTGCACACAGGACTAGGTGATGGGCTGCACATAGGATTGTGTGGGGGTGCACACAGGACATTGGGGGGCTGCACACAGGACTGGGGGAGGGGTGCACACAGGATTGGGGGGGTGCACACAGGACTACTGGGTGATGGGCTGCACACAGGACATTGGGGGGCTGCACACAGGACTGGGGGAGGGGTGCACACAGGACATTGGGGGCCACACTGCGCTGAGAGTTTCATGCAACTCTGGGGGAGAGGGTTTACAGAACTGGTGTGGGGAGGCACAAAGCATTGGGCAGGGCACATAGCAGCAGAGGGTCGGCGCTGGACTCACAGCAGCATTGCACTCACATCACCGGAGTGCAGGAGCCGGACACACTGCATCAGAAGGAGAAGGCAGGCACTGATCTCCGGAGGGCAGGGGGCGGACACACAAGGCTGTGATGCTGCTGTGGACCCGCCCACAATTGGCACTGGCCGACGGGAGAACACATTGCAGCACAAACAGCAATGTGTGGATTTAAAGGGCCGGCGGCAGCAAACCGCGGTGACAGCACCAGCACTGCCTCCCCCGGGAATGTGCCCGGGGGCCACATAAAAGGTCATGGCGGGCCGCATGCGGCCCGCGGGCCGGAGGTTCCCCACCCCTGCTCCAGAGGCTGATGATTCACACCAGGGGGTGGGCCAGGCGGTTGGCTCCGCCCACCAAGGAGATCACAGTTCTGGAGGCGGGAGAAAACCAGGCAGAACAGTCAAGGAGGAGGAAGTGGAAGGAGTGGAGGAGTAGCCCAGGCAGGGCTAAAGTAAACAACTAAGTGAAAGTGGAAAAGGAGAAAAGCAAGAAGTGGTGACAGAGCAGAGAGTGTGCAAAGCCTGAAGGGTCCAGCTTTGTGGAGGGCCAGAACAGCAAGGTCAGCGACGGCGGTGACTGTCTGGAGGGGGACCGTTTGGAAGTTCCTGGAAGGACCCCGTTGGCTGTGTGCCCGGTGGTCTGGAGCAGTGTTCCGAAGGACAGTCAGCACCAGGGCAGGGGCCTCTCGGACCCCGGCAAGGCTAGGAGTCGCCAAATTTGCCGAATCCGTCAGTGAAGGGGACATAGATCACCCAACAACCAAGTCCCGATTGACGGCAACAGCCCAACCTGAAGCAGAGAGACACCGCCACCGCCAAGGCACCAGTTTCTCAGGGCCAGCGCCTGCGGGCAAAGTGTAGAGCTCCCCCGGCCCAGATTGCAGTCGGGGAGCGGGTAACCGGAGGGAATCCACCGCTACCATCAGTCAAACTTAGGTGCAAGGAAGAGGGACATCACCGTCACCTACCGGGAGTGCAGGTGCAGCCGTCTGTGGGACCGTCCTACCAGCCGTTTGGTTTACCGTACAAACTGTGTCCATGTCTCAGGCTGAGTGAGTACCACAGTGCCGCAAGGCACAGCGCTGCCCCCCGCGTCCCTGCGCCCACCAGGCCCCGCACCTCACCACCCATCACCGGGCACCGGGATCACCAACCCCTACCCACGGAGGGGCAACACAACACCTGGCTGCTCCCCATCACCATCCCCCGGGATCCCCACCCAGAGCAGCGGTGGTGCAATCACCACAACCGTGGGTGGCGTCACGAACTATAACAATCCCCGTACCCAACAAACCCCTTTCACTCACGGGCGAGGAGTGTCGCTCGAGGAGCCCCGGGATCCGGCCCACAGCTCGAGCCACCACTGAGCAGCTGCCGGACCCGAGCAGAAGGGGTGAGCGTAGTGTGCCGACACCCTCCTCCCCGCCCGCGACACATCCATGGAGTACTCCCGGTTGCTAGCAGGGCGTAGCACACTTTAACAACGCCTGGGAGTTTATTTGGTTAACTACATTTTTTTATTTTTTTTTTTTTAAACTTTTAAACTGGAATCATGTCTTATCTCCCCTCCCAAAGCCCTGGAATAAGGGTACTCACCACTGTCTTGAGGAACCAGGAGGGGCTGGCTGGCACGCAGATGCCTGGAGGGTCGGCGGTGGGACCTATGATGTCCTACTGCGGGGACATTCTGAGGAGCGAGAGGATATTCAGATGATGAAGGTGAACGTTGTAGCGAATGTCTTCAGTGATGACTCGTTCCTGAGGACCTGTGGTAAACCAAAACGCCTGCTCCGGCTATTACAGGCCGGCCAGCGGTGAAAAATACCTAGGAGCAGGGTCGTGCGGAGCGGGTACCACAGCCGTTCCGGCATGTCGGGGATCCAGCACCCGCATGCTGAAGATCAAAGGGGAAGGGAGGGGGGGTAGAAGGGGCCATACCAGCGGGAGACAGCACAGGTAGTGATTAATAATGGAGTGGGGGCATAACATCAGGGACAGGGCCATCAGGTGCGTTTATTATTATAGCCTCAGCCACCGGCAGAGACTGTGGGCTAGGTACATCACTGGATGAGGCACTGATGCTGGCCAATTAATGCAGCTGCTAATTCTGCGAAGGGGGTGAGATGCAAAATGTATGGGCTGCTTCGAGGAATGATTAAAGCTGCCACATGATTGGGGCATGTACAACTTGCAGAGCGGTGTTTCCAGAGGGGGTTATACACACACATACATACATACATACATACATACATACATTCTGTCCATAGCCTATTTTTATTTATTTTCTTTTTTTTTTTGTTTATAAATTTATTATATCCTATTTAATTTTATATATTTTAATTTATTTATTTCTTATATATTTTTATACATTTCTTACTTATATCTATTTTATATATTCCTGCTATATCTATCCAGGGACACAGTGGAGTGGGGTGTTCAGGACAGGGGAGGGAGAATTGTTACACTGGCTAGGCCACGCCCACCACCTGAAAGGAGCCCATACACTCCAGGATCGACTATACAGGTGGATGCGGGTGGGCGGGGCCAGAAGTGTTTGACGCGACCGCAGGGAGGGACAGTGCACGGGTGCCGAGCAGACAGATATCAGAGGTGAGAGAGTGAAGGAGGGGGGGCTGTGACTGCAAGGGAAGGAGCCCGTGGGTGTGGATATAAAAAAAAAAAAAAAAAAAAAAAAAGATAGCAGCGCCGCGCTCCCTGCATAGAGCGAGAGCAGCAACCGTTCAGTGTTAATGGTGGACGGGGCCAGTGCACAGCTGCCCGGCTCATATGCTAAAGAGAGGAAGGTGGCAAGGCTACAGCCCTCCGTGACTGATGGAGGTGCATACAGGGGGAGGGAGGGAGCGGGCAGTTGGGGGTTTGTGTGAATGAAAGGGTGCGCTCGCTGCGCTGCCGCGCTGGGTAACTGCCGGTTGGGTGGGGCTGGTACTGAGGAGGGGGCACTATGGGGACAGTGTACTGGGGTTTGCGATAACAGGGCTTAGGCGATCCGGCGGCCGGGCACGCCGACCTCCCGCTGGCATGGATGGGAGCAGGGACAGGAGCTTGACAATCTGGAGGGACGGGATACCGGCCAGCAATGAGAGATGACAGCCATGCATCCCAATCCCTCCTGATAGTCCGGGATGGCAGCAGTTAGATCGACTGCCGTACTCACTCTCTCCAGGTGCACAGCGGGGACAGCTGCCTCCGGGTCCCACAAAGTGGGGAGAGACCGGAAGAGACAGGGAATGGGATTAAATAGGGGCAGCCAGGAGGAGGAGAGCAGAATCATTGGCTGCATCAAACAGGGAGGAGACAGAAAAAATTACATGGGACGACCGGATTAACCCCTTATTACGGGGCACAGCAGTCAAGGGGCACCCAGTCAAATACTGGAATGCTCCACATTTGCCCTACTCATCGTGGATTGGCCGGGTCAATGTGGTTAAATCGTATATAGCCCTGAAAATATTGTACACCATATCTACGCTTCCAATTTACAGATCCCCTTCATTTTTTTTATCTCTATCAAACAAGTAATTTACCAAAGATCTGGAAACTGGAAATACAAAAAAAGACAGGCTTCAGTGTAAAATTCTCATCTTACCTAAAAGCTCAGGGGGCCTAGGGCTCCCTGATGTGCAATCCTACCACAAGGCTTCAACATTAGCAGAATTATTACAAATGTTTATGTTTGAGTATAGGGTACGCAGTGCATGAAGGGTCAAATTTCAAACCATATACAAAGATAACAGGGCAGTGTGATAGGTCTAACACAGATGTTATAATCGCATGGCGCGGGTCATAGAATGAATCAGACAATAATCATACAAAAAATATGTGGCGTCTCACGCAATGAAGTCCACATTCTGCAGAGTAACAGTTAAATATGTATAGCGGAATCCTAATATAGATAATCAAATAATCAATTATATGTATATCACTTGGTGACAATTACAGATCAAAAGTTAGTAAGTTTGTAATATGGTCTGCCTTGTGTGCTACATTCATATGTATCACATGAAGACATTTATATAGCGGATTACTTTAATTAAATTATATTCCCCAAGTAATAGTTTATACAATATATCATAATCCACCAGATTTAGTATAACATATACCATATAGTAGAACATACATCACTGAATATATTAACAATCACAAAATATGATTTCTGCAACATGTCCAAAGGACACACACCATATTAAGGCTTTTTGATGCGTTTTTGGTGTGGTTTTGGTGCGGTTTTTCCGCAGGTTAGTCCCTGCAGTTTTTAATGCTGTAACTGCAATAAAGCACGTTGAAAAAGAAAAAAAAAATATGATGACATTTCCTTCTTCAATCATTCTCCATTTTCTGTAGTGTGGATATTCTGCATTGTGTTTGACAATATGGCAAGCAATGGAATTTCAATGCAGCTACACAGACCTCACTTTCAGCTGCTTTTGCTGACTGTAATCACTCGGAGACAGCAGGTATGGTAGTTTTTTTGTTTTTTTTTTCCCACAGAAAAAAAATCCTTTTTGCCTGTGTTAAATCTTAACATTAAATACCTGTATATATTTTTTTTTGGGGAGGGGGGGCGTGTCCAGGATGCAGTGTTGAGCGAACGTGGGGAAGAGGAACTCCTGCCGACCTTCAGGTTTCATAAACATTAATAATATTAAGCAGCTCACCCACTGGCCCCTACTATGGGCCCCGGAGAGAAGAGGCCACATAGCAAGTTCCCGTGGCCCCTCCGCATCACTGCACGGCGCTGGATACCTTTCTGGGCCTGGAGCAGGCTTCTGGGGAGACCCGGGCGCCATCTTCCCTGGAGCGTGGGGAGGAAGAGGCAGCACCACTCTGCTCTGTCCCTCAGCAAGAAGAGGAGGAGGTGGTGATCGGGAATGCAGGGGAGAGAGGGGTGGACAATGACCCGCCTAGGAATCTACTACAGGGGGCGTCGTAGTAATATTCGGGTGAAAGGGCTTCCAGAGTCGAATGGCACTGAGGATCCCAGCTCCATATTAAAATCTGTTTTCAATAATGTTCTGGGTGCCCCTCCAACCAACACCATCAAATTGGACAGAGCACATAGGGCATTGCAGCTGAAGAACCTGTCCGCCCAACCCGGGATATCATTTTCTGCGTCCATGACTTTACAACCAAGGAGCTGATTATGTCCAAGGCAAGAGTCAGGAGCAAGGCACTCGTTTTTGGTGGCAAAGAGATTCAGCTCTTTCCGGATTGTTCACGTATCACACTGCAGAAGCGAAGGCACCTTAAACCCCTACTTCTGAGCCTGAAGGAGCACCAGATCCCATACCGTTGGGGTTTTCCACTTGCCCTGATTGCCCGCAGAGATGGTAGAGTGGCTATCCTGCGCACCCCAGTGGATGTCCCTCTGTTTTGTGATGCTTTGGACATACCGGCGGTCCACGTCCCTGATTGCGATCTTCACCGGTTGTGGGGCCCGCCACCTCCTGTGTGGTCCAGGGTGGGGAGTGGTCGGCGGGGGGGCTATAGGGAGGAGAGGGGGGGAGGCCACGGGTCACCCTCCTCTCGCTGTTCTGGCTGAGGGCGCTCCTTGGCCTGGGTGGGTCCCCGTGCCTAATGCCCATTCAGGCCGTGACAGCAAAATATGATGTTTGATACAGTGACTCGTTTCATTGTGGATTGCTGACTGTGCATTTTTCCTACAACGGCCCCTTTGTCCCTCCGAATGCCTCTGGGGGAGGGAGGTTGTCTCAATCGTGTCGGGTGGGTTGGGGGGTCGGCAGGGGCTTGGTCTCCTCATTCGTGATGGTGGGAGTTCCTTTTTTCCCTTTTTTCAATGGGCTTGCACCTACTGGATTGCCCAACCCCATACGTGGGCTACTGGGGACGGTGTTGGGTAGCTCTCCCAGCTAGGTCGGGTTGTGGAGCTCTCCTTCGGGTGACTCCTTGCCGGGCTAACTCCCCGGGAATCAATGTTACTGGTTCTTATATTTTGTTTGATTTTTTTGCTTGTTTCTATGTGTGTCCTTGTCTTTCCTGTCCCTCGATGTTTCTTTCTTATGTGTTTCCTCAGGCTCTACTTCCTTTGGGGATCCCGGGTGGATTGGTCTTCCGCTGACTGACCCATCTCTCTTTGCATACTTTTCTTGGGTGGCCACATTCCTGCAGGTATGGGCAAATCACAAGCTCCTTCTTTCTCCTATATCCTCGACATGGATCGCATTAGTTCTCTTAATGTGAAGGGTCTGAACTCACCCCGTAAAAGAAACTGTTGCTGCAGGAACTAAGATTGTCAGGGGCGGATATAGCCTTTATCCAAGAAACACACTTTAATGAGTCGAACACATTTAAATTTGCGGCCCACCACTTTCCTACACATTACTCAGCACATTCAAATACTAAAAGCGGAGGGATGGCTGTATTAATATCTTCTAACTGCCCTATACAAATCACAGGTTTCTATTGTGACCCAGAGGGTATATATGTGATCTTGGAGGGCCTCATGGGGGGGATCCTTGTACATACTGGCCAATATTTATGCCCCTAACAACTGACAGATGCGCTTTCTTAGGAGGGTCCTTACACTGATTGGTGGTCTAGCGTCGGCCTCCACAGTACTGGGCGGCAATTTTAATATCCTTTTCTCTGAGATATCTGATAGACTTTCTGTGGGTGGACACCACCCCCTCGGGCGCCCTGAGAAAAATGTCTCGGGACTTTCGTTGGTTCATTAGGTCAGAAGCTCTATACGATGCATGGAGGGTAGAAGATCCGGGGGAGAGGGCTTTCTCTTTCTATTCTTATCCCCACCAGACGCACACTAGAATTGATTACTTTATTAATTCACAGTTGTTGGGGCGCCTCGTAAAGGTGGAATTGGGTCCTATTACATGGTCGGACCATTCTCCTCTTATCATAGACTTTGGGAGGAGAGACAGTCCTCGATCTAGATTCTATCATTAGCGCCTGAACGAGTACTTGCTCAAAGACCCCGGACATCAAGGCCTCATTACATAAGCAGTTAGTTGAAGACTTTCAGCTGAACCTGGGCTTGGTCTCATCACCGGCAACACTTTGGGAAGCCCACAAGGTCCTGATGAGGGGCCATTGCATCAGGGAAGGTGCCAGGGCTAAAAAAGGGCTGCAACCCTGCGAGATACCTTAACAGGTCAACTTAAGCTTCAGGAGAGGAAGCTCTCAATTGCCCCTTCCCTGACTGTTCTTTGTAGAGTTTTTAGTCTCAGGGAAAGGTTGACGGACTTGGCAGTTGGCAGAGCCGAGAAGTTACTAACCTTTTCCAAACAGAGATATTATGAAAGGGGTAACAGGATGCATAACTTACTTGCTCGCCAACTTACGGAGCATGCTACTTCCTCTTGCCCCCAGGCTTTGCGGGACGAAGGGGGCATTATTCCTTATCATCCTGCCTCAATAGATGATATTTTTCTAAATTGCTATAATAAGCTCTATAATCTTCAGGACCCCCCAGTTGTGAGTTTGCATGGGGCTGAGGCACTGGGGGACTATTTCTCTGCTTTTGAGCTCCTTTCCTTGCCCAGTGGGGCAGCTGATGCCCTAAACGAGGCAATTTCCACAGAGGAGTTGGAGTCGGTCCTGGAGTCTTTGCCCCAGATGGTTTAACTTATATATAAAGAGTTCGCTAAGGACCTCCTCCCAAATTTGGCGACCTTATTATTTAACTCTTTCCTACAGGGCGCCCCTATTCCACCAAACATGCTACACTTCTATCTAATTCTTCTCCCTAAACCGTCTAGACTGTGCCAGTTGTAGGCCAATAGCCCTTCTGAACTCCGACTTGAAGATGTTTACTAAGCTTCTGGCGATTAGACTTAATCGTTGGTTGCCCCAACTCGTGCACAAGGACCAGGTTGGATTTGTCTCTTGCCGCCAGGGGGGGGACAATACCAAGAAGGTAATAGACTTGGTGGACGTTGCGAGCCGGAGGAAACATCAGATGCTGGTGTTGAGTCTTGATGCGAAGAAGGCTTTTGATCGCCTCTCATGGCCTTTCCTCTTCAAGACATTGGAGGTCTTTGGGGTCTCACGTGGTTTCATGCATGCTTCCCAACGGCATCAATTAAGCTTCCCCTTTATACTTCTAAGCCCTTTGCCATCTCTAATGGCACAAGGCAGGGGTGTCCCCCCTCCTTTTTGCATGGTGCATTGAGCCCTTGGCGACATCGGCCAGACGCAATCCAGATATTTTGGGGGTACTTATTGGGAGCAAATCATTTAAAATCTTGCTTTTTGACGAAAACGTTCTCCTTACACTTACTAACCTACATGTGTCCCTTCCAAACTTTATGCACACCCTGAGCGAATAAGGGAGCCTTTCGGGGTATAAAATCAACTCTAGCAAAACAGAGGCAATGCCACTGAACCTCGACCCGGTGGCGCTAGATTTTCTGCGATTGAATTTCAAATTCCGTTGGAAAATGGAAGCGGTCAGGTACCTGGGGGTTAATTTGACATCTTCTTATGACTCCCTCTATAATCTCAATTTCCCTCCCTTTTTTCGTGAATTGAGGGCCCTCCTGAGTAAATGGATACCTCTCCCCCTCTCTTGGATGGGGTGTACTGCGGCGGTAAAGATGAGCTTGCTACCCAAGTTATTATACTTTTTTGAAACTCTCCCGGTCAAGGTTCCAATGAAGGAATTGAAAGCCCTTCAGGCAGCTATCCTAAGGTTCATCTGGTGCAACAAACGTAACAAATAACCAGGGAGGTTTTGACAGCCCATAGGAGTAGGGGCGGCTATCCGTTCCAGATATTCTTAAATACTACTGGGCTACCCATCTTAGGAATATCCCTTGTTTGGTGTCCCTATGGGCATACATCAAGTGGACCAAAATAGAGAAACTTTGGCTGGCCCCTACACACTCAAATGCGCTTTTATGGCAGCCAGCCCGATGGATGTGACTCCTTCCCCCCTCTCCTGGGTCCCATGCAGTTCACTAGGGACCTTTGGTTATCCTTCATGAGGATATTTCTCCTGGCGTCCCCTTGCTCTCCTTTGGTGTCCTTTAGGTATCAACCTATGCTCCAAATTAGTTTAGAATCGGGCATGGTGCATCCCTGGCTCAAGGCGGGCCTATTCACATTTGCAGATATTATAGACGGGAACACAATGCAGATCCACTTTTTTGAGTTTCTCAAGGATAAATTCACCCTTATTAACCGTGAGTTTTACCAATATCTGCAGATTAGAGACCTGTCCGGTTCTCTGTTTGGCAGTGCGGGGACCTCCATCCCCACAGAATTTAAGCACAAGGGGTCTGATTTTGGAAATCTATAAATTGCTATTCGATTCACAAGGTGGGTCCGGTGGGAACTTCCTTTATTTGCAGAAATGGGAGTCTCTCGTGGGCAGGCGTATTCTCCCCCAGGAGTGGTCAGTAATATGGATTAATGCCGCCAAGACATCAATATACACCTTGTATAAAGAAAATATCTACAAAATATTGATGTTCTGGTATCATACACAGGAGTTTCTCCATGGCTTAGACTCCTCCATCCCCGCTTGTTGCTGGAGATGCGGGGGGAGCACGGGTACCATCTTACATATATTCTGGTCCTGCCCGAAGATAATTCCTTTCTGGGTGCTGGTCAAAGAGCTATTTCACAAAGTTTTGTATATGGAGGTTGGCCTTGATCCTCTGATTTATATTATGGGCCTCAAGGTGGGGGGCATGGCAAAAGAGGCCTCTAGGCTTCTGTCCCACATCCTCACAGCGGCCCGGTGCTTATTTGCAAGGAACTGGAGGCAGTCAGGGACTCCGTCATACCAGGGCCTTCGGAACAGAATAGTGGATGTCAGATGTATGGAGCATCTTACAGCACTATTAAGCGCTTCAGTGGAACGCTTCCAGGCGGTTTGGTCACCTTGGGACTATTACGCGGCTGGTGAAGGCCTGTAGGACTAGGTTTTAACGATTCCATAAATCACACCCGGTCTTGACCCCCTTTCTTTCCCCCCTTTTCCTTCTCCCACTTTCCTTACCCTCCCCTTCTTGTCTTGTCAATGTACGTCTAGAGTTGTAGGTTATTGTTGTTATTTCTATGATTGCTATAATTTTTATTGTGCCCAATCAGCCCCTAGCGGCCCTATGTCTCAGCTTAGGCCATTTCACCAGGTTCTCCACGTTTGACAGTGGGGCAGGCATTACGGTGAAGAAACTTACTAAGTTAGTTTTGTAATCTTTACATGGTTGATGTCATGCTTGGGCGCATTTGTAATGGAGATGTGATTATTACTTCTAAAAAAAATTTTAAGTGAAAAAATATATATATTTTTAGGCTCGAAAAAAAAATGTGGGTGCATCCTCTTCTCGAGGCTCGGGAAGTTAAAGGTCATTTTAGTGTCCTGTATAAAGATTTAAGAAGGTAAGTTAAACCTGTAAACACTTTTTTTATCTATCTCTCTATGTCTATCTATCTATCCATCTATTTATCTACCTATCTATCTATCCATCTACCTGTTAGGTTCTTAGTGCGTCCGTGCCTGCATTTAAAAACCGCACGTGTGTGCCTGTCGGTGGCAGCGTACAGGTGCACTTGTGTGCGTTTTGCACAAACTTGGATATAACGCACAAGTCTAGTGAATAATACACGTCAGTCAGCAGTGTTGATAGTGTCAAACTTCTCAGTAATTGTCGCTCCTAAAAACCTGTTAGGTTCTTAGTGCGTCCGTGCTTGCATTTAAAAACCGCACGTGTGTGCCTGTCGGTGGCAGCGTACAGGTGCACTTGTGTGCGTTTTGCATAAACTAGTATATAACGCACAAGTCTAGTGAATAATACACGTCAGCAGTGTCTGATAGTGTCAAACTCCTCAGTAATTGTCGCTCCTAAAAACCTGTTAGGTTCTTAGTGCGTCCGTGCTTGTATTTAAAAACTGCACGTGAGTGCCTGTCGGTGGCAGCGTACAGGTGCACTTGTGTGCGTTTTGCACAAACTTGGATATAACGCACAAGTCTAGTGAATACACGTCAGCACAGCATTGCAAAATGCGCAAGGGCGTTGGCAACGAACAAGGAAGTGGACGTGATGGTGGTGCAGGCAGAGGCCGAGGTCGTGGGCAAGCTCTAATTTTGCCACAACAAAGGGCCACATCTACTCGCTCGCACGTCCTGTCCCAAATTCTTGGGGACCGCAGCAGTACACCGCTCTTGAACCAAGACCAGTGTCAACAGGTTGTTAGTTGGATAGCGGATAATGCTTCCAGTCAGATTGGCACCACCACAAACACTCTGTCTTCCACACGGTCAAGTGTCAGTAGCCGTGATACTGCACCGCACATTTCAGAACCTGATCCTCCTTCCTACCACCAGGCCGAGTACACGTCCACGGACATTACTGATCCCACACTTGGACACTCGGAAGAGCTGTTCACGTTTCCATTCGCACATTCTGACCTCTCGCCAGCTCCTGTTGAAGTGGGTCATGAGGAGATCGTATGTACAGATGCCCAAATATTTGAGCAGCCACGTTCTCACGAAGTTGGCAACGTGTCTCAACAAGGGGTGGACGATGATGAGAGACAATTGTCAGGAAGTCAGGAGGAGGAGCAGGGTGCAGAAGAGGAAGACGACGTGGTGGATGATCCAGTAACTGACCCAACCTGGCAGGAGGATATGCAGAGCGAGGACATCAGTGCACAGGGGGAGGGAGGCGTAGCATCCCAACAGGCAGTAAGAAGCAGGGTGGTGGCTCCAGGCAGAAGTCAGGCAACCGTTCCCCGGAACAACAACACGACACAAGGTGCCTGTACAAATGTTAGGTCTTCCCGAGTCTGGCAGTTTTTTAAGTTGGCTCCAGATGATTCTAAAAAGGCCATTTGCAACACCTGCCATGCCAGCATCAGCAGGGGTACCTAAACTAGCAGCCTGACCACCACCAGCATGATCAGGCACATGTCAGCCAAGCACTCAACTTTGTGGGATGTACAACAGAGTCGAGGAGCAGTGCTTGCTGATGTCACTGCTACGTCTTCGCTTGTTGTGCATGCGAGCCAATCCCCTGTCCATGCTGCCCACGAACAAAGCTCCTCCGGCCCTGCACCTTCAGTTGTGCACGCAGAAATAACACCATCATCAAGCACATCCTTGTCCCAGCGCAGCGTTCAGTTATCCATTCAGCAAACCTTTGAACACAGGCGCAAATACACTGCCACGCCCCACATGCCACAGTTCTAAATGCTAACATTTCGCGACTGCTTGCGCTGGAAATGTTGCCTTTTAGGCTGGTGGAGACAGAAGCATTCCACGACCTGATGGCGGCAGCTGTCCCACGTTACTCGGTCCCCAGCCGCCACTATTTCTCCCGGTGTGCCGTCCCCGCATTGCATAACCACGTGTCACAAAACATCACACGTGCCCTGAACAACGCTGTTTCAGCCAAAGTCCACCTAACCACAGACACGTCGACAAGTGCTTGTGGGCAAGGCCGCTACATCTCGTTGACGGCACACTGGGTTAATATTGTGGAAGCTGGGACCCAGTCTGAGCGAGGGACGGAACACGTCCTTCCCACACCAAGGTTTGCAGGCCCTACCTCAGTCAGGGTTTCACCCACACTCTACAGCTCCGGAATGTCATGCTCCTCAGCCTCCTCCTCCTCCTGCGCATCCTCATCCACTTTACCCTCCACACCAGTCCCAAGCTGGAAGCACTGCAGCACTGCCTCGGCGAAGCGGCAACAGGCTGTGCTGAAGCTAATCTGCATAGGTGACAAACCCCACAATGCAGAAGAGGTGTGGACAGCTCTGAAACAGCAGGCAGATCACTGGCTCACACCTCTGAACCTAAAGCCAGGAAAGGTTGTGTGCGACAATGGGCGGAACCTGGTGGCGGCTTTGAGGCGAGGCCAGCTGACACATGTTCCATGCGTGGCCCATGTGCTCAACCTCGTGGTTCAGCGGTTTCTAAAGTCATACCCAGAGCTGTCTGATCTGCTGGTAAAAGTTCGCCGCCTGTCTGCACATTTTTGAAAGTCACCTACTGCTTCAGCCGGCCTTGCCGGCTTTCAGCGCTGTTTGCATCTTCCGGCTCACAGACTTGTGTGTGATGTCCCCACGCGTTGGAATTCAACTCTGCACATGTTGGTCAGGATATATGAGCAGAAGAGGGCAGTTGTTGAGTACCTGCATCACCTAAGCCGTCGGGAAATGGGTCAAACTCCACACATAACACCTGAGGAGTGGAGATGGATGTCCGACCTATGTACCATCCTCCAAAACTTTGAGGACTCCACCAAGATGGTGAGCGGCGATGACGCCATTATTAGCGTCACCATACCGCTTCTCTGCCTTCTAAAACGGTCTCTGCTCAAAAACAAACATGATGCATTGCAGGCGGAGCACGAGGAGTTGGAGCAAGAAACAGTAGTGGGTGTGGGTGATAACACACAGCCCAGCCTCGTCTCATCACAACGTGCAGTGGAGGACTATGACGAGGAAGAGGATGAAGACATGGAGCAACTCTCCGGCCAAATTGAGGATATGACATGCACACCAGTCATATCCTCGGTTCAGCGTGGCTGACCAGAGGACAGGGTAGATGAGGAGGAGGAGGACAGCATGTTCAGTCATCGTGTTGGTCAGGATACTGAAGTGATGGCTGTTAAGAGTCTGGCGCACATGGCTGACTTTATGGTAAGCTGCCTGTCTCGTGACCCTCGCGTTAAGAACATCTTGGCCGACAATCATTACTGGTTGGTAACACTGTGAGACCCACGCTACAAGGAGAACTTTATGTCTCTTATTCCCGAGGCAGAGAGGTCAGCCAAAATGCAGCAGTTCCGGAAGGCCATAGTCACGGAAGTAGGCAAAGCATTCCCTTCACAAAACGCTAGCGGCATAGGTCAGGAATCAGTGGACAACCAAGACGTACAGCCGAGAGGGGCACAAGTCCAATCCGCCAGAGGTAGGGGAACAGTCTTTAAGATGTGGGACAGTTTCCTCAGCCCCTCACGTACCACAGCCCCTGAGGTGCGGGGTAGTGCCACAAGAAATCTTAAGTTTGCCCAGATGCTCAAGGAGTACCTTGCAGATCGAACAACTGTACTCCGACATTCCTCTGTGCCTTACAATTATTGGGTATCCAAGCTGGACACGTGGCATGAATTGGCTCTCTACGCCTTGGAAGTCCTGGCCTGCCCTGCCGCTAGCGTTTTGTCAGAGCGTGTTTTTAGTGCCGCAGGTGGAATCATTACAGATAAACGCACCCGCCTGTCAACTGCAAATGCTGACAGGCTGACTCTGATCAAGATGAACAAGGGTTGGATTGGGCCAGACTTCACTACACCACCGGCAAATGAGAGCGGAATTTAAAGTTTGTAACGGGAATTTGCGATGTACCTCCACTCACCCATGGGTACACACTTCTGGAGTTTGGCTAATCGCTGGACTGCTCCTCCTTCTCCTCATGCACCACCATGATGACCGTTACAATAGTTAGGCCGTTGTTTCAGGTATACCCCCAGTGGTAAATTTTTTCGCCCATTCTTTCAGAATGGGCATTACAACGACAGGAAACCCGCTCCTTTGCAATGGGAACAATGTTTTGAGGCCCTCATGCACGTCTCTATCCAGGGACAATGTGGAGCCTCCCAATTTTTGGCTGCCCTGCCTAAGGGCTATACTACAATAGACCCACTTCCTTACAATGGGCACTTTAGGTTTACAGGCCCTCATGCACGTCTCTATCCAGGGACAATGTGGAGCCTCCCAATTTTTGGCTGCCCTGCCTAAGGGCTATACTACTATAGACCCACTTCCTTACAATGGGCACTTCAGGTTTACAGGCCCTCATGCACGTCTCTATCCAGGGACAATGTGGAGCTTCCCAATTTTTGGCTGCCCTGCCTAAGGGCTATACTACAATAGACCCACTTCCTTACAATGGGCACTTCAGGTTTAGAGGCCATCATGCACGTCTCTATCCAGGGACAATGTGGAGCCTCCCAATTTTTGGCTGCCCTGCCAAAGGGCTATACTACAATAGATCCACTTCCTTATAATGGGCACTTCAGGTTTACAGGCCATCATGTACGTCTCTATAAAGGGACAATGTGGAGCCTCCCAATTTTTGGCTGCCCTGCCTAAGATCTATACTACAATAGACCCACTTCCTTACAATGGGCACTTTAGGTTTACAGGCCATCATGCACGTCTCTATCCAGGGACAATGTGGAGTCTCCCAATTTTTGGCTGCCCTGCCTAAGGGTTATACTACAATAGACCCACTTCCTTACAATGCACACTTCAGGTTTACAGGCCATCATGCACGTCTCTATCCAGGGACAATGTGGAGCCTCCCAATTTTTGGCTGCCCTGCCTAAGGGCTATAATACAATAGACCCACTTCCTTACAATGGGCACTTCAGGTTTACAGGCCATCATGCACGTCTCTATCCAGGGACAATGTGGAGCCTCCCAATTTTTGGCTGCCCTGCCTAAGGGCTATACTACAATAGACCCACTTCCTTACAATGGGCACTTCAGGTTTCCAGGCCATCATGCACGTCTCTATCCAGGGACAATGTGGAGCCTCCCAATTTTGGACTGCCCTGGCAAAGGAAAATACTACAAAGACTCACTTCCTCAAAATGGGCACATTAGACTCAAGAGGCCTTCATGTACGTCTCTTCTCAGGGACATCGGAGTGCCACACAATGTTTTCACGTAAAATCTTTTATGTAATCTCCAAAAGTAACATACACCAGCTCTATCTCACTATTGGGTATGTGCCCTTAACATTTCCGCCATGAAAATTCATTTTGGTGTCATTTTGGAAGGTTTTCTGGTGAATCCGTAAAAATGGCGTAAAACTTGGACAAAATTATTCACAGCTGTGACTTTTGAGTGAATCATGCTTCAAGGGGTCTTCCCCATGCTGTTGCCATGTCATTTGAGCACTCTTCTGAGACTTTTGTGACATTTTTAGGGTTTCTACATGCTGCCGGGGGGTCATTTCATAAAAATACTCGGGTCTCCCATGGGCTCGGTGCTCGGGCCGAGTACACGAGTATCTTGGGATGCTCGGCCCGAGCCTCGAGCACCCGAGCATTTTGGTACTCACTCATCACTATTCATGACTATTTTGGTGCAAGAAGAGAAGACACTATTGGAATAGGCCACGACTAAACTAAATTTGGATATTGAGAACATCCTTAAGTTTAAATCAGATCCTGACTTCAGTAAGAGAGAAAGTGCCCTACAGGTCTCCATTGAAAAATACCAGGGGTATACCAAAGAGAGGAAACACCTTCAATTCCAGAGAGACCTGAGAGAGTTTTCCACGAACCAGGCGTACAATTTTGTAAACCCAGCCCAGAGAGACACAGACATTTCCTCCTCCTCTGATCAAGAGGTTTCTGACTCAGAAAGGGTGGGAGGTGAAGCCTGGTTCAATAACAAAGGGAGGCGGCAGAATAGAAGATGGCGCCGGAGAGGAAAGAACACCTACCCCACAAGGGATCCCATAAACACAAGATCATATGGACAGGAATCAGGTTCTTCATCTGCCTCTACCTCTTCAGTATGAGGGAGGACGAAGGCGTCTTTTTTAGAACAAGGAATATCCCGGTTATACCAACTGAGGAACCGGGTGAATTAGCTGTTGAGTCCACCCTGTGTGAAGGGCTGAATAGGAGCCAAATCATTAACTTATCCGACTTTACCCTTAATGAGAGACAGTATGGTATCCTGAGAAAGGGTCTTTCGTTCGTACCTACGAACGACTTTAACTGTTTCCATTGGGCTAAGGACATCCAGCTCTTTGGGAGAAAATTAAAATGGAGGAAATTCTTCCTGAATAATGATAGAGAGAGCTGTAGAAGACTGGGACTGACAGAGTAGGATATGGAGGGATATCAGTCACTCCTGGGACTCCTTCAGGAACAGGATATCAACAATGGCAAGGGCCGTGGCCCTTTTACAAAACTCAAAGCTAAAAGTACGAAGATGCCCCCACAGGGTGATACTACAAATATTGATGTATTCCTTAGGCTGGTTGAAAAGGATCTTAAAAAGATTCCCCGTAGGGACGACAATCTGGGTCGTAACCTCACTGATGAGGAATTCTTGGCGCTGCAGGATCTGGAAAAAAACGAAAGTTTAGTTATAAAACCTTCGGATAAAGATGGCAACCTCGTGATCATGAGCCATGAAAGGTATCTAGAGATGTGCCACCGTATCCTAGGGTATAGGAATACATAGGCAAGGAGAGTTGGCTTGTTAACAAACAGTGAATTTGAATTCTTGAAACCTTCGTTCCCCCATTATGCCAACTTTCTATGCCTTACCCAAGGTTCATAAAGGACTCGAGGTATTGAAGGGACGCCCAATTGTATCAGGTGTGAACTCATTTCTACAAAATAGTGGAATCTATATTGATGAGTTACTACGCCCCTTCGTTACCTCGCTTCCGTCCTATACGCAGGCCACAGCCGATTTACTGGGAAAACTGGATGGCATCACAGTGGGAGACGACGTGCTTCTGGCTTCCATTGATGTAGAGGCTCGCTAAAGTAATATACCTTATGACTTGGGATTGAAGGCAACTGAATATTATCTTAATACTCGAACCAGGGAACATCTGGATCAGAATCGGTTTCTTCTTGATTTACTGGATTTTTTATTACATCATAACCTCTTTAAATTCGACAGTAAGTACTTCCAACAGCTCAGGGGGACAGCTATGGGGAGCCCTTGTGCTCCCTCGTATGCTAATCTCTTCCTGGGCTGGTGGGAAGAAACCGTCGTCTTTCTGGATGGAGACCACTGGTGGCAGCAGCACATTTTGTTGTGGTCAAGATATATTGATGACATCTTTATTTTGTGGTCAGGGTCCAGTGAACTGTTCCAGAGGTTTATAGAGTTGCTGAATATCAATGAGTTGAATCTACATTTCACTTCGGAAGTGAATATGAATGAGTTACCTTTCTTGGATGTAAACGTCAAAAAGGAGCCGGATGGCGTCCTCTCCACCAGTACATATTGGAAGCCCACGGCCACCAATAATCTTTTAAGGTGGGACAGCCATCATCCGTTCCAACTGAAGAGTGGCATTCCAAAGGGCCAATATCTCCGGTTGAGGCGGAATTGTTCGACTCTTGAGGCCTACCAATCACAAGCAAAGGATATGACCAGGCGCTTTATTGATAGAGGGTATCCCCAAAAAGTGCTATATGGGGCCCGAGATCACGCAGAGAAACAGAACAGAGCGGCACTTCTCCATGGTTGTGGTAATAGGAAAAAAGAGGAGGATGTCATTAACAGGCTGATAGGCACCTTTGATTGCCAGAACCAAAGAATCCGTAAGGTGCTTGATAGGCATTGGGACATTCTCACTCTGGACCCAGATTTGAGGCATATGATCTCTCAAAAACCTAGTATCGCATATAAGAGGGGTAGATCTCTTAAGGACAGATTAGTTCATAGCTGCTATACAAGACCAAAGCATCCTAGTACTTGGTTGAGTAGGGGCCTATGTGTTTTTTTCAGATGTGGTGACTGCACATATTGTAACTCCATGAGACTATCAAAATCTGTAAGGAGCGCAAAGAATGGGAAGGAATTCTTCCTAAGGTCCTTTGCAAATTGCAAGACGTCGGGAGTGATATATGTAGCCACATGCTCCTGCCCCTTAGATTACATGGGCAAAACAAAGAGGGAGTTGCGTAGGAGAGTGGGTGATCATCTTGGCGACATACGTAACCAACGGGATACTCCCCTGGGGAGACATGTTAATGGTTACCATGGGGGTGATATCCACCAAGTATATTTTAGGGTTCTGGAGGTGGTTAAGAGCAATCCCAGAGGTGGCGATCATGATAGGGCTCTCCTGAGAAAAGAATGCGAATGGATTTTCAGAATGGAATCAGTGCACCCTGGGGGATTAAACAAGCAGATTTTTTTATGCTTGTTTCCTCTGAAACCCTAGTTTGACGTTTTTGGTCCCCGTGGTCTATATCCCGCTACAGGGAGGTCAATTGAGGTCATCTATACTATTATGTAATGGTAATATATTATGTGTGTGCCGGATGTGGCTTGGTTCTTTCCGCCCCCTTACCCCCCCGTCTGCCTGTTTGGCCTCCCCCCCCCCTAGTGTCTCCATCACTGCTAGTTTCAGGTACCCCTTTGCTATGTTGGGTTAAGGGAGGACGCAGATGCTTTACAGTCCTTATATAGGGAGATCTTTATACTTAGCCCATATTTGTGAGGTTTGCATAAAAACGGACCCATAATGGATCATGGTATTTGCGTTTGGGCTCAAGTTGTTATTACTACTCTGTTCTATGATATGGCGCTGCGTTCCAGTATGGAACGCAAGCATCTAGTGTATCCCTTTGCTATGAGGATATGCTATGGGGATAGGAATGTCGACACCCCTGTCTCCAGGGTACGTCACTGTAATGTGGCGTTGACAGTTATATAATGGGAGCACAGATGAGGGATGGTTGCATCCCCTGACGTCACATCCGCTTCTGGCTTTCTGTATATGTGAACGGAGCCTGGGGTGTTATCTGTATCCAATCATGGTGGTTTGCATAACATTCTGCTAGTTTTACAATGAGCACACGATAGTGAAAATATCCTTTTTTTGGTGTCCGTATTTGCATCCAGACCTTGATGTTCCGCTTTTATATATGGCGATGCGTTCCAGTGTGGAACACAAGCATTTAATGTATCCACCCCCTTGCTGAATATGGCGTGCATCTGCGTGACGTCACTTCCGCTTTTGGTGTGCATCGCCTTAATGGAATCTAAATGGAACGCAAGTGAGGGATGTTTTTATCCCCTGGCTCCAACGTCACTTCCGCTTCCGTTTTTTGCATCATGTAAACGGAGCTTGGAACGCTATGTTTACTGTTGCTAGTTTATGTGACATGTTATTAAATAACGAATGGAGATATGAATCCAGAGGTAACCTGACTGGGATTCTTATATTATCTTATGTTATGCTATCTTATGGTATGGGGGTGTTGTTATGTGGGTGTGGGCGGGGCTGCGCTAGGGGTGAGGTGGGGTGGGCGGAGGTGTGGGAGGCCCATGCCCTGTTTGGTACATTATTTAAGGAGACCCCAGTGTATCGGGTCCCCCCTCTTCATCCAGACATCATGTTATCCTGATAACAATTGGCATTTTTTTCCTTATCGAGCCTCCTGATGATTCGCCGTTGGAGAAACGCGTTGAGGCATTTCTGAGACATCTTTGGGACACACATGTGACATCTGCACGATAAGTGTTTTGATTACCTCATTTTTATCAGTCTGCTCAGAACCTGGCTGCACTTTACTATGCATTTCCACTTTACTATGCATCAGCACTTTGTTTGAACCGTGGTTTGCTGGGGCATATGAACTGCTTGATCAAATTGCACTTTAGTTGCTTTAAAGACTATATTGTGAGTGATTATTTTGCGCACTTTAATGCATTTGCACTTTATCTGGATGATTATTTACCGTGTGCACCCTATCAAGTATGCATAGTATGTTGATATTGTAAGCATGATTTAGTGTGCACCTGGTTCTTGATACCTGTGGTTTTTCATCATCCCAGGGTGTCGCAGGGCTTTCTTTGAGGTTGGTCTAAGCTTAGGGTCACTGGATTCCCCTTCTTTGAGGTATTGTCCCATCTTGATTTAGGGATAAGAGGGGTCATAAGTATACTAGGACTATCAAAAGAATCCGTGTATACCCATAGTTCAATCTGGACATCATACCAGATTGTGGTACGTGTGTTTGTCTGTATTACCCTGTCCACTGTGTAATTGTGCCCCGCCCTTTGCCTTTTGCCCTCTACCTTTCATGACTAATGTGAGGGTATAATAGGGATTTTTATAGGGACAGCCATCATTGAGTGGGGGCGCCAATTACGTTACTATTAGGGTGCCAACCTCCGCGGTAGGTAGTGGACAGGAAGGAGGTGTATCTAATAGGGTGAGAGCTTTACCCTCCTCCCTTTTCTTTTGTATTTGCACAGGGTTTTTGGATTGAATTGTAAGTATTTATTAATAAAATTAACTTTTAATGGGTTATATTATTATTTATGTAACACTCCCTTTGTCATAAAGTGTGTCATCTATTATTTAGCAACGTTTCTAAGGTATCTCAAATTAGTTACAGTTTGCTTGTATATAAGTTTCCTTGCGTGTTTTTAAGACAGAATTTTACATGGATTTTCTCCCCTTACCTCCTTTTTCCCTCCCACTATCTTATTTCCTAATAAAATTGCAACACTTTTCTCCTCCCTTCTCCCTCATTCCTTCTACCCTCCCCTCGTTTTCACCCATCCTCACATATTTCTTTTTTAAACAAATACATTTGATATCACAATTTGTAAACTACTTTCACCTGAAGTACACATCTAGTGCTGGCTTTTTGTTTTTCTTCATTGAATTGGTCGGTGGCTGACCCCCACCATGCTATGCACCCCAATTTGGGATGTATTCCATCTGTCTAGATTTTGGCGTTTGGTGACTGTTCACATTGTCATCAGGCCTTGTCCACAGGCTATTTACTTCATGCAGCATTTGCTTGGACCTGTCCCGCCCACAGCCATGACTCAGTCATGGGTACGGGATTGAAATAGACCAGGTGAGTGCTGCTAAGAGCAGTTCTACTATTCATATGTGAGGCCGTATGGCACATTTTATAAAAATATTTTAGTGTAGGACTGCCTCAAATGAGATTTGCCGTGACGTGGCGAGGCAGCTCAAGAAATTGCAATTTTTTGCCAAAAATCTCAAATTTTTTTTATAATAAGTACAGTTTGGAATGTTTAGTGCTGAAGTGCACATCTAGTGCTGGCTTTTTGTTTTTCTACTTTCACCTTGATGTATTGACTTCCCTCTTTCCCTCTTTATTTTGTAAACCCTTTAATAAAAATACTTTAAAACATAAATAGCGATTCCAAGATGGCCGCCGTGGTGGGCAGGTGTGAGGGAGCTCCTGATTGAGCAGAGGCAATCTACGCCATCGGGCTGCTGCAGAGCTCCCTTGAACATCCCTTTCAATACAAAGGGGATTAGCACTATTGGAGAAGACGGGGCCACTGACTATTGAGCTCCAATTGTGCAAAACTTGACTTTGGAGGAGGTGAGGCCTATTCCTCGTGGAGGCCAGAGATCTCCTTGTTGCTAAAGACAAAACAGAAGAAGCAGGGCAGAAATCTCATCTACATTGCTGTGACAGCGTGGGGAAGGAGAGGCTGAGCACTCGGGGGTTAAGGCTAGGTTCGCACACTGCGTCTTTTTGACGCTGCGTTTTTGGACGCTAAAAACGCACAAAAACGCACCTGCGTCGAAAAAACGCATCAAAAAACGCATGCGTTTTTGCCGCGATTTGGTGCGTTTTTGATCTCTGCGTTTTGCTGCGTTTTTCCAATGCATTGCATGGGGGGAAAACGTAGAAAAACGCAGGAAAGAACTGACATGTCCATTTTTTTTTTTTTTAACTCAAAAACGCAGGTAAAAAAACCAGATGTGTGCGGACAGCAAAAATGAAAACTCATAGACTTTGCTGGGGAAGCAAAGTCCTGCAGTTTTGAGGCCAAAAACGCACCCGAAAAACGCCACGAAAAACGCACTGTGCGCACATAGCCTAATAAGGATCAAGCAAGCAGCAGCAGCAGCAGTGATTCGTAGGGAGAGATAAGGGCCCGGGAGCGCATACAGGAGCAGTAGCAGGAGAATCCCCCAGCGCCTAAGATAACATCAATGAAGATAGGCGAGTGCTGGGGATTCTGTGTGGGGGAGGCTGAGTACATTAACCCTCTGCCTTCCTGAATTTACAGTACACAGCACAGCAGATAAATATATTCAAGGCCTTTTAGTTTGGACAGGAGACCAGCAGTAGAGCTTAGAAGATAAGATAGTGCTGACAGGCCACAGCAAGTTCTTGTTGCCAGGATACAAAGTCTGTTACAAGTGTCTGACACCCTGAGTCACTGTAAAAAATGAGGATAGCGCAATATGAGAAGCACCCGTGGATAATTTTCTTTAGATTATAGTATAAAACTGCTCACCTTAGTAGGTTGTGCGCCCTCGCACAACCTCGGTGGTGAGTGTGTAATTCCTTTGGGGGATGAGGGACTGAGTTGGCTTGACACTATCCGATAAATAGCTGGGTGGATCTGGACAGTTTACCGCTGCTGTCTCCTGGTTCACCGACTCCTTGAATCCTGGAGCTCAGATCGGCTCTGCGTCCTTCCGCTGGGTAGATCAAAGTGGATTATTTGGATCTCATTACTCGCAGCAGCTCTTGCCGGATTCCCTTGCGGGAGTAGCCAATGTAGATAAGGAAGATGACCGGTCTATGAGCGCTAGTAATAGATCTTAAATCTGCGATTTTTTTGTAGATAGTAAGGCTTTATTGTTAAATAAAAATAAAGCTCTTGTTTTCACTTCACAACGCGTTTCAGCAAGATCCACTTGCTTTCCTCCAGACACCTGAGGAAAGCAAGTGGATCTTGCTGAAACGCGTTGTGAAGTGAAAACAAGAGCTTTATTTTTATTTAACAATAAAGCCTTACTATCTACAAAAAAATCGCAGATTTAAGATCTATTACTAGCGCTCATAGACCGGTCATCTTCCTTATCTACATTGACACCCTGAGTCAGACATCTCTGGCAGCTGCCTGAGAGAAGGGACTGCATTTCATAGCAAGCATTAAGATCTGTCTGATCTGAACTGGGAGATAAAGGCGTCTGAGCCAAATATTAAGCTGAGCCTTTATGAAATTCATACTGCCATAAATGGAGGGGAGATGTGGGGCCCATTACCTGAAATAAGGGACAGCTGTCGTTGAGTGGGGGCGCCAATTACGTTACTATTAGGCTACTTTCACACATCCGGTTTGAGCCGTGCGGCTCAATCCGGCTGTGAAGCCTATGCAACGGATGCGGTGAAAACACCGCATCCTTTGCATAAGTTTTTTACATGCGGCCGGTCCGGTTTTTGCCGCTTGCGGCATGCTACTGAGCATGCGCAGTGGCAAAAACCGCATGCGGCGGCCGGATGCGGTTTTTGCCGCATCGTGCCGCATCCGGCATCCATAGGGATGCATTGGGAAAAGCGCCGCATCGGCGGGATGCGGCGCGATGCGGTTTTTTTTTGCCGGAGCAAAAAACGTAGCAGGGAACGTTCCATCCGGCCGCCGCATCGGCTAAATCTGCCGCATGCGGCAAAAACCGGACCGAACGCAAGCCCATGCGGCACAATGCGGCACTAATTAAAGTCTATGCAGGAAAAACGCAACCGGCAGCAAAAAAAAACGGTTGCGGTTTTCCTGCAAAGTGCCGGATTGTGCCGCATTGCAAAAGCCGGAGGTGTGAAAGTAGCCTGAGGGTGCCAACCTCCACGGTAGGTAGTGGACAGGAGGGAGGTGTATCTAATAGGGTGAGAGCTTTACCCTCCTCCCTTTTCTTTACTTTTGTATTTGCACAGGGTTTTTGGATTGAATTGTAAGTATTTATTAATAAAATTGACTTTTAAAGGGTTATATTATTATTTATGTAACACTCCCTTTGTCATAAAGTGTGTCATCTATTATTTAGCAACGTTTCTAAGGTATCTCAAATTAGTTACAGTTTGCTTGTATATAAGTTTCCTTCTGTGTATTCGTCTGCCCCATGACAAGTATGCACCATATAAGTATGATGCATTGAATTAGGCCAGAGATATTATTATGATGCACTTGGTAATCTATCATCTATCATCTGCCATCATCTAATCACCATGTCTATCTTCCCACAGGTATGTCAAATCATGCACTCTACTTTCCCATGAACGGATCTCCACTTCCCTTTGCTCCGCTGTGTGTTCTAATACCTGGTATGTCAATTCATGCACTCTACTTTTGCACTATAACTGACCTGTTCTTTATTTGCTTCAATATCTTTCTGACATCCTCCAGCATCTCACTGTGATCTTTCCCCCCCCGTTTTGCACCCTCCTTTTATGACCTTTGTTTATTTTGCCTATGTGAAGCTGCATCTGTTTTTTTTTTGTTTTTGATTGAGTGATCAAGGGGTTATTCTTGCACCCCACCCCTTTCACAGCTGAGTGCACTTGTATGTGTATATACAGGGGCAGCTAAAAGTCTGCCCCAGACTTTTCGTCTGCACCATATAAGTATGATGCATTGAATTAGGCCAGAATTGGGCCGGAAGTGACTGGAAGGTAACAGCATACATAGGCAATGTAAACAATGTTTGTGTTTCTATTCACCTTCACCCCTATAATACTTCACTTTTTACTGCCCCCTCTGATCCCTAAAGCCAGTAATGAACTATTCATCTCTCCCTCCATCCTCCCCACCCATCTCACCTTCTCCTCATATTTTCCTCCACATTTCACCCAGTGTCTCCAGACACACACGTCCATCTCATGGCCTCTCCTGCTCCCACTTAGGCTGGTTTCACACTACGTCTTTTTAACATCCGTTGAAAACGTTTTTTTAATGGAAGTACGGATCCTGTGCAAATCCGTTTTCCCTTCAATGCATTTTCAATGGACTCGCGTCCACCTCCGTTTGCATGCGTTTGCGTCCGTTAGACGCAGGATCCGTCCTTTTGCGTTATTTTAACATGTTTCAAAAACGCAACATGTAGCGTTTTTTTGCTTTGTTAAAATAACGCATCTCACAGGATCCTTCACATTGCGCCGCGAGCTGCAATGCATTTCAATGAGTGCTGGATCCTGCCTAGCAGAATGCGTTCAGTTGCGTTGTAACAGGATCCTGCTTTTGTACTGAGCATGCCCAGAAAGTAGCAAACAATGTTATCTCAATGCATATAGTTCCCTTGACCAGCCTGGACAAGCCATTAGCCAGAAGACCCCAGAGAGCTTGCACCTTGTAAGTATAGCCATATTTTGCATTTTATGCCCTGCTTGCATGTTTTTGTTCAATGCTGAACAATATTTCTTCATACATTTATAGCTGCTGTGACCAGCCAAGACCCCAACAGACCAGCCAGTCTTGCAGTCTTGACCCCCTTTAAAATATGTGAGTGCAACCTGTGACTGGGTTTAATGTGTGTACTGTTGCTGCAGCATTTTATGTTCCACGTGATCAGTTCTTTGGCTCTGATCTTTCCTAAAAAAACTCCATTTTTTGCAGTCAAAATACAGACTTGCAGCAAATCTGGCAATTTTACACATAGTCTTGATAATTATGAGTCTGCATTTTTGGGTCTTATCTTTTGTGGACTCCACTGTGACTTCAAAGTGTATATATTTTTTCGGTGTGATAATTAGATATGGCAATACTATTTGTTATTCATGGTTTTCATCTGACGGGGGCCAACAGACACTATTTTCTGACTTGCGTAGATTTTCAATATGTATTTAAAGATTCTTTTTCTTGTTTGTTCTCACAGGAGTTGTAATGTCATGTGTTTTTTCATTTACAGCTGCTGTGACCTCCCAAGGCCACCAACAGAACAGGCAGTTCCGCACACCGGAGACGTTGCTGTGACTGCCATCTGTGACCGCCTTCAAATCTGTGAGTATTAACATTGTGGCCCCAATATCTACCTGTTTATCAAGCACCCAGGAGTTGTAATGTCATGTGTTTTTTCATTTACAGCTGCTGTGACCTCCCAAGGCCACCAACAGAACAGGCAGTTCCGCACACCGGAGACGTTGCTGTGACTGCCATCTGTGACCGCCTTCAAATCAGTGAGTATTAACATTGTGGCCCCATTATCTACCTGTTTATCAAGCACCCAGGAGTTGTAATGTCATGTGTTTTTTCATTTACAGCTGCAATATGTCACAGAGAGATGGTGCAGGAGCCCCCACATCCCTGCCAAGTGAGCCCTCATCCCCGTCAATTAATGTACGTAAACTTTGAAAGACAAATTGGTACAGCATCTGAGAAATATTTTCCAGGATCATTAATTATGATATGTCTTCTCTTACAGGTTCCGATGGCAGTGGAACCGGTTGAGGATTTTGATAGTGGACCAATGGTGGTCGAGCACTCTTCCGCTGTAAGTTGATAAGTTGATCAGCGTTCATCAAACAGTATCCTACAGGACTCATTATCTCAAAACTAATATAAATGTTTTTTCAGGAAACAGATGCTGCAGCACGTCCCACTGGTCCAGGAACCTCATCCCACAGTCGTGTGTGTAGTCGCCGTGGCGGCATGGGCGGTGTAAGTAATTTTTTATTGTTTTGTAAAGGAAATGCTCCATTTGCATTACATCTGAATTGTATGAGTGCTTGTGTTCATTTGTACCAATTTTTTTTTTATGGGCGATTTCAGGTTTCACGACGCAGCAGCAGGCCCCAAGGAGATGACCAAGATTTTGAGGCTTTTATAGATGGGGACCTGCTGATTTGCGAAGTCGAGGCACGTCCTGCCTTGTGGAACACAGCCCACCACCACCACTGGGATGCAGTACTCACGCGCCGATTGTGGGATGAGGTTAGCAGATCTCTGATGGATACATGGGAGTCCATGGATGCTAAGACGCAGTATTTGTTTCGTAAGTATTCCAATTTGAAAATGTGTAAATGTCAATATCTTGTCAAAAAATTTTTTGGAATAGGGCTGTTGTGCGCATTGGTTTTTGAAATTTAAAAATTTTTCTCTTTTGTTTTGTTTACAGGCGAGAAAGTGATCAGTCGGTGGCGGTCTATAAGGGATCGATACAAGAGGGATTTCAATGCCGAAATGAGGGCTCCCAGTGGTTCTGCCGGGCGCCGTAATCGGTACAAACATTACAATGCGCTTAGTTTTTTAAGACCATCGCTGGCGTCACGCAGGTAAGCTGAAAAATTAGGATTACAAAAAGTGTTGCCTTATGTAACTTGTTTTTTTTCTCAAACAGGTCAATGCTTTCAAAATCATGTAATAATTTTTTTTTGTTTTTAACAACCCACAGCACCACTGGAAGTACATCGCATCCATCGCGTGAAATCCCTCCTGTATCGGTCCCCGAAGCAACCGCCACCAGCCCATCGGAAGACGTTGCCAACTCTGACCTCTCTGGTAACCCCTCATCCTCCCAATCCTCCCAACCACACGTCCCCGCTGGAGATTACTGTCAGGCTGAAGATATTCAATTGGCAGGTCCTAGCGTGAACTTTCCCCTATCACAGGCCTCTGGCGCTGATCAAAGTGGTAGACAAAGTTTCGGGTCATTTCGTCAACGCCATAGGACTGTAGATAGGAGCCTTATGCCTGAGTTTTCGCACATGAGCTCAGTTTTCCTAGATTATCTGAAGTTCCAAACTGAAAAAATTACAGCTGGCTTTGCTGAAACACAAAGAAGCTTCAGAGAGATCAATGATCGTTTGGGAAAACTTGAGTCAGATGCTAACAAATCAGTCAACAATTTGTTCTTTTTGACTGTACTACGGCATATGGAAACCTTACCTAGCGATAGCCAATTGAATATTATGCATGCCTGTCAGCAATCTCTAGCGCAGGAAATTAATCGGCATCCTCCCTCCCAACATTTCCATGCGCCTGCCGCACCTTACCAGACCCTTGCCCAACCGAATCCACCACCCTCCCAACGTTATCAGCCACCACCCCAACCTTACCAGCCTCCTGACCCACCTTATCCACCACCCTCCCAACGTTACCAGCCCCCCGCCCAAAATTTTCAACTTTCAAGCCAACCAATCCATCACCAATCTCAATCATACCCTGCCACATCACAACAGTACCCAGGATTATCCCAACTGCCATCACCAACCCTTCATCCTACATGTGTTCCTTCCCCTGCCACTACTTGTGCCTCTGCTTCCATCTTTACCTCCCCACATTTGCACTCAAGAACCCCACAAGCACCTTCCACGCAACATCCGGATTTAGCACAAATTTTCCTCACCGAAATAAGAAATCTAATTCCTACCCCTTCACCTTTGTCATCCACTCACACCGCACATGACCAGACCCTACACACCCCTATACCCAGAGAGGTCAGTCCGGCAAATGAAAGAATGGGAATGAGTCCGACGAGTACACCAAGTGAAAGTAGTTCTACCTCTGCCCTGCACCACCATTTCACCAGCCTTTAAAATTTGCAAATCTGTTTAATAAAATATTGTTTGTTGTACCATACAAAATTGTTTTTTTATGATGGTAGAAATTCAAGTATTATATTTTCCTTTCAAATAGGTTACGTGTCTGTGTGTATGCATCTACAAAGTGTGTGTGTGTGTGTGTGTGTGTCAAGCTACATTGTATGTGTTTCTGTTGGATGATACTTAACAGTTTTTTTTGCGATTCTATTTCTGATCGGGTAATGTTTAGCTGATTTTTAACTTGGTCCCAGAGCACAACGCTTTACGCTGGCTACCTGCACTCGTAGCCAGACTACACATCGGGTTAATAAGCAAACCGCTGTGCTTATTTACCCGATCTGTACTCCGGCTACGTGTGCAGGGAGGCGGCACTGCCAGCATGAGAGCGGTGTACGCTACGGGTAACCATGTGCTTGGTTAACTGATATTTATAGTTACAAAGCGCAGCATCGCTTCAACGCGTTGATGCTGGCTGTGGGTTGGTCACTGGTGATATCTGCCTGTTTGACAGTTCACCAGCGACCATGTAATGACGCAGCAGCGATTCTGATAAGGTCATATCGTCATTGTGATAGCTGCTACGTCGCTACATGTGACATAGGCTTAACACTAAAACTACTGACTTATTTTTGACTACTTGAATACATAGTGCGAATTAATGACTACCTCAGTAGTTCTAGTGTTAAGCAGCTGGAGTACCGCCGTGGTTTTGAGCCATAAAGAGCTGTAGGCAGCCATCAACACTCCTTTCCCCATGTGTTATTTTCTTTGTTATGGCTTTGCACCATCCCCACTCAAAAACCTGCCATGGCTACCTTTTTTGGGAAAGAAGAGTATAATTCTGTGTATATACTTAGCAAATATCTCTCAAGAACCACAATAGATGATAAGACATTGTCAATTTTCTCAACACACACTGAGGTTTTAGCATACAGTGATTCTACAAATGTTAAATCAAGATAAGAAATTCAAGGTTCCCAACTTGTCCACCCTAAACAAAGCAATCCAAGCGATGCAGATAATGAAAAGGTGTATTTATTTAGGTAAAATAAAACAAACAGTAAAAACTTAAGGTCAAACGAACCAAATTTTCAAAATTGTCAACAACATAAAATAATATAGCAAACATGTAACAGCAAGGATGGAGGGAGTTAAACTTTCAATAAAAGACCAGACCTTCACACATATTCATCCTGCCATGCCACTCGACCGGTATCAGACATAAAGTAAGTTGCAAAATGATCCCTCATTGCGCATACAGCGGACGTTGTACGAAGGCCAACATTGGCATAATCGTCAAGAGGGAGTTCAACATCAGCAGGGTCCATAACCAGCCTTTCTTTACTTAATACGTAGTTGTGGAGAACTACGCACGCTTTAACAACATCATCCACCGTATCTGTTTTTAGTTGAATGGCTGTTGTCAGAATGCGCCACTTTCCAGTCATCATACCAAATGCGCATTCCACCATCCTTCGTGCCCTCGTTAGCCGGTAATTGAAAATCCTTTTCGCTTGATTGAGGCCACGGCTGGAGTATGGTTTCAGAAGATTTTCACACATTTGAAATGCTTCATCGCCAACCAATACGAACGGCAGTGGTGGTTCAGATGTGTCAGGAAGGGGTCTTGGTGGTGGAAAATTGAAATCATTACTGTATAAACAGCGGCCCATTGCAGACTGCTTGAAGACCTGTGAGTCATTGGAGCGGCCGTATGCTCCAATGTCCACAGCAACAAATTGATATTGGGCATCCACTATTGCCATTAATACTATGGAAAAATATTTTTTATAGTTATAAAATTGTGACCCACTGCCAGATGGTTTTAAAATCCTGATATGTTTTCCATCAACCGCACCAAGACAGTTCGGAAATTGACAGACTTCCATAAACTTCTCTGAGATTGACAGCCATTGCTCCGTGGTTGGATGGGGGATGAATTCGGGCTGTAGCACTTCCCACAAAGCATGACAGGTCTCCTTCACAATTCCCGATGCCGTTGATATCCCCACTCTAAACTGGAAGTGTAGTGAAGATAAACTTTCTCCGGTTGCTAAGAATCTGTGTTAAAGAAGGAAAAATAAATACATAAATAAATAAATCGGGCGGGGTACGTAACAGTCATGGCGGCACGCATATACATATTGCTGTCATATTTTGGAAGCAAATGAAGCGCTTCCACCCGCGGCTAGCATGCACACATGTCAGTTGAAAACTGCTGATATGTGCGTGGATAGCCACCGCCTGCCAACAGCAGGGGGCGGGGATTAACGGCACACGATCCATGACGTACCCAGTACGTCATGGGTACGTCATGGGTTGTTAAGAGTTTAAAAAACAACAACACAGCTCTCAATCTATTAGAACAAATAACAATACACGACATGCAATAATATGGAAATGCCATACCTTAAAGTCAACATAAGACGATGCTCTGCAGAAATTGACCT
The DNA here is from genome assembly GCF_048569485.1 of Anomaloglossus baeobatrachus. Lineage (NCBI taxonomy): Eukaryota > Metazoa > Chordata > Amphibia > Anura > Aromobatidae > Anomaloglossus > Anomaloglossus baeobatrachus. The sequence goes on from NC_134354.1 coordinate 762,296,143, forward strand.
TCGTAAATGGGTGTCCTGTTTAGTAATTAAACTTTGCACGCGTTGCAACAGTTCATCAAAAGTAGGTTTAGACATGCGGCAGTAGTCCATAAACTTGTCTGGGTGCTTGCAGAGATCTGGGTACAAAGAAGAGAATGCACCTCGTGTCGGACGACGTGCATTCAGTGGATGCAGCCAATAGCGCCGACGTCTCTGTGCCCATTTTCTGAGTCGCTCCTTTTCCACCGCTCGAGCGCGCAATAGACACAGGGCAATATCCATATCCAGATTCATATTGAAATCCACAATGTCAGACATTCTCTCAGCGTGCTAGCAAGAAATATCTGATCTAGAGACCAGTAGAACAATGTATATACACTTTGTGGGTGTTGGTGAAAAAAAACGGATCCGTTCAAATTTGACAAAAAAACGCATGTAAACGCACCCAAACGCAAGTAAAACGGTCCGTTTTTTTGCTGGATCCGTTGACGGATCCAGTAAAATAACGGAACGTTGACTTGCGTTTGGGTGCGTTTTCAATGATAAAAACAGGATCCGTACTTCCGTTAAAAAAACGTTTTCAACGGATGTTAAAAAAACGTAGTGTGAAACCAGCCTTACTAACACTCTCATTGCTTCTCCTCACTGCTGGGGATATTGCTCCAAATCCTGGTCCTCCTCACCACATCCCTATTGTCACTTCAAACCCTCTTCAACAACCTAACACAAATTTCCACAACCTCGCAAACCTCATACCCATTCACCCAGCCCCCGCTCCCCCAGTCCCACTAACAGGAGCTCTATGGAACGCTCGCTCTGTCTGCAACAAACTGTCCTACATTCATGATCTTTTCATCACTAATAAACTCTCCTTCCTCGCCATCACAGAAACCTGGCTCACCCCCTCTGACACTGCCTCTCCTGCTGCACTTTCTTATGGCGGTGTCCAACTCTCTCACACACCCCGCCCCAGTAACAAGCACGGTGGAGGAGTTGGTTTGCTCCTGTCCGACCAATGCTCCTTTACACCAATTCCACTACCACCCTCTGTTACTCTTCCCTCTTTTGAGGTGCACTCTGTACGCATCTACGCCCCCTTCAACCTTCAGCTGGCTGTCATTTACCGCCCTCCAGGGCCAGCCACTGCCTTTTTTGATCATTTCACCACCTGGCTACTACACTTCCTATCCACCGACATCCCCACCATCATTATGGGTGATTTCAATATCCCCATTGACACTTCCCACTCATCTGTCTCCAAACTTCTAACACTTGCTTCCTCCTTCGGCCTCACCCAATGGTCTTCTGCAGCTACTCACAAAGATGGCCACACGCTGGACCTCATCTTCACTCGCCTCTGTTCCCTATCTATCCTCTCTAACTCGCCTCTCCCCCTGTCTGACCACAACCTACTCACATTCTCTTCCCTCTCTTCTCCAAGTATGCAACCCCCCCTACACAAACTTCCACACCCTCGCAGAAATATCAAACACATTGATTTACATGCCCTTTCTCAGTCCCTTCTCCCCCTCACAGACATTACATTTCTACATGATGCAGATGCCGCTGCAACTTTATACAACACTACAATCTCTGCAGCTCTCGAATCAGCTACCCCCCTCACACACACCAAAATTCGCACAATCAACAGGCAACCCTGGCACACAAGGCAGACTAAAGAACTAAGACGGGCTTCCAGAATTGCTGAGCGCAGATGGAAGAAGTCTCATTGCACTGAGCACTTCATTGCATATAAAGAGTCCCTCACTACCTTCAAGTCCACACTCACTGCTGCAAAACAAACCTACTTCTCATCCCTCATATCTTCTCTCTCTCACAACCCTAAAAAGCTATTCAACACTTTCAATTCTCTCCTCCGTCCTCCGGCACCACCTCCCTCTTCTCTCCTCTCAGCTGAAGACTTTGGCTCTTTCTTCAAGCGGAAGATTGACAACATCAGAGCAAGCTTTGGCCCACAATCACCACAGCCCCTCATCATCGCTACTCAGCCCTCCTCCACCAAATCCAGCTTCTCCACCATGACAGAAAACAATCTCTCCACTCTACTCTCAAGATCACATCTAACCACCTGTGCACTGGACCCGCTCCCATCACACCTCATCCCCAACATCACCACAGTCCTCATCCCAGCCCTAACCCATCTCTTCAACCTATCACTAACAACTGGTGTATTCCCTTCCTGTTTTAAACATGCCTCCATTACACCCATCCTCAAAAAGCCCTCCCTTGACCCATCCTCTGTGTCAAACTATCGCCCCATATCCCTTCTCCCCTACGCCTCAAAACTACTGGAACAGCATGTCCATCTTGAATTGTCGTGAACCAAAAAAGCTCTGGGTGCACAGCCAAGTGTGTGAATATTTGGACAATGGAATGCTGCATCGTGCATGAAAAATAGAGACCAATTGGGGAGAAGAAAGCTCATGCATAAGGGACGCGCAATCCAAAGGATAAAACCATATCACAGTGATCCTCAATATAATTAATAGTCCATTTTGTTAAACAATCAAGATAACACACAAAACATGATTAAAGTGAACCTGTCTTCAGAAATTTAGCTATAAACCTAAAAGTTCCCCCCTCTGCAGCTCCTGGGCTGCATTCTAGGAAGCTTCCTATAGTTTTTGTGGCCCCTTTTATTACAAAATAAATACTTTACAAACTTGTACCTTTTCGTATGCAAATTTCTTAAATCTTCCATGGGGGCGGGCTGCCTGATGTATGTTGCTGTCCTCCGGCCGATTTACGCCGCCCCCGAATGCTGAATTTCAAACCTCAGGACGCCGCCCCTGGACACCCGTGGTCCCGCGCATGCGCTGTGCTACTGTAGCGGTGTCGTGCACTGCGTGCACGTGTGACCGCTGGTGACGCTTTTGCGCGGGCACCGACTGCTCCGTCCGCTCCTCCCATCTATTTCCTGCTGCTGAGCAGGATGGGAAGGAGGTGACGTCCGGTCATCTGGCCAGCGAGCGTTTGTGCAGAACGCTGGAGGAAGAGGGGAAAGTGCGGTCACGAGGTTATGGGCGGCACTTGCTGATGAAACTCACAGCGCCGCCCATAACCTCGTGCCCGCGCAAAGTGTCACTAGCGGTCACACGTGCACGGCACCGCTACAGTAGCACAGCGCATGCGCGGGACCACGGGCGCCCAGGGGCGGCGTCCTGAGGTTTGAAATTCAGCGTTCGGGGGCGGCGTAAATCGGCAGGAGGACAGCAACGTACATCAGGCAGCCCGCCCCCATGGAAGATTTAAGAAATTTGCATACGAAAAGGTACAAGTTTATAAAGTATTTATCTTGGAATAAAAGGGGCCACAAAAACTATAGGAAGCTTCCTAGAATGCAGCCCGGGAGCTGCAGAGGGGGAAACTTTTAGCTTTATAGCTAAATTTCTGATGACAGGTTCCCTTTAAAATCATTTAAAATACATATCAAATGTACAAAAAAAAAAATTCATCTTGAATTGTCCTCATACCTCTCCTCGTGCTCCCTCTTTGACTGGCTACAATCTGGCTTCCGACCTCATCACTCTACTGAAACTGCCCTAACCAAAGTCACCAATGATCTACTAACCGCCAAAGCCAAGCGACACTACTCTATTCTCCTCCTCCTGGACCTGTCCTCTGCCTTCGACACAGTAGACCATTCCCTCCTACTACAGATTCTCTCATCTCTGGGCATCACAGACTTGGCCCTATCTTGGATCTCCTCATACCTAACCGACCGAACTTTCTGCGTCTCCCATTCTCACACCACTTCCTCATCTCGCCCCCTATCTGTCGGTGTCCCCCAAGGCTCAGTTCTTGGACCCCTGCTGTTCTCCATCTACACCTTCGACCTGGGACAGCTCATAAAGTCCCACGGCTTCCAGTATCATCTCTATGCCGATGACACACAGATCTACCTCTCTGGACCTGACATTACCTCTCTACTAACCAAAATTCCACAATGTCTGTCTGCTATTTCATCCTTCTGCTCTGCACGATTCCTAAAACTTAATATGGACAAAACAGAGTTCATTGTCTTTCCTCCTCCTCACTCATCTCCTCCAACAAGCCTTTCCATCAAACTTGATGGTTGCTCACTCACCCCAGTCTCACAAGCTCGTTGCCTTGGAGTTACCCTCGACTCTGCTCTATCCTTCAAGCCACACATCCAAGCCCTCTTCAACTCATGCCGATTACAACTCAAAAATATCTCCCGGATCCGTGCTTTCCTTAACCAAGAATCTGCAAAAACATTAGTGCATGCCCTCATCATCTCCCGCCTCGACTACTGCAACCTCCTGCTCTCTGGCCTCCCTTCCAACACTCTTGCACCCCTCCAATCTATCCTAAACTATGCGGCCCGCTTAATCCACCTCTCCCCTCGCTACTCCCCAGCCTCGCCACTCTGCTAATCCCTTCACTGGCTTCCCATCGCCCAACGACTCCAGTTCAAAACATTAACCATGACATACAAAGCCATGCACAACCTGTCTCCTCCTTACATCTGTGACCTAGTCTCCCGGTACCTACCTGCACGCAACCTCAGATCCTCACAAGATCTCCTTCTCTGCTCCTCTCTTATCTCCTCTTCCCACAATCGCGTACAAGATTTCTCCCGTGCATCCCCCATACTCTGGAACGCCCTATCTCAACACATCAGACTCTCCACTACCGTGGAAAGCTTCAAGAGGAACCTCAAGACCCACCTCTTCCAACAAGCCTACAACCTACAATAGCCTTCAGTCCAGTAGACCACTGCGCAACCAGCTCTGTCCTCACCTATTGTACCATCACCCATTCCCTGTAGACTGTGAGCCCTCGCGGGCAGGGTCCTCTCTCCTCCTATACCAGTCTGTCTTGTACTGTTAATGATTGTTGTACGTATACCCTCCCTCACTTGTAAGGCGCCATGGAATAAATGGCGCTATAATAATAAATAATAATAATAATCTATGCACCTCCAAGTCACAAAGTCCCCAGCACCAGGGACACTGCCCAATAGCAACCTCTCACCCTCTCTTAAATATAAAAGCAGCAAAAGCACGTGATGATGACCAGAGGCAAAAGAAGACAGAAGAAGCAGGGCAAACTAGTTTTCTATTTCAATAATTCCAGAGAGGAAGGGGGCACACTGGACCAAGGGAGAAAGCCCACAAGAGTAAATATGGAAAACAATCCCCAGCCAGGGGCTCTCTTAACACTGCCAGCCGGCTCGCCGTGGGCCCCCCGGAGCCCCCGCACTGACTCTCCCGTGCCAGGATCCAGGTATAGTCCTGTGAGGAAAGAGTTAACCTTTTTCACTGGTTAGAAAAATAATAGAAATTCATTCTCCCTTGCAAGAACAAGACCAGACTTATTTACGTAACAAACTTTGAGACCAAACTCAAGGACACAGAATGTTTTGACTTAGAAACAACTGAAAAACATCTTATTATGGGAAGAAGAAATGTTATAGACTGTTATGGGAATAAAAGTCATTATGTTAATTTCTCTTGCTGGGAACATGTAATCCACGTCTTTAATGAATGTAGATTAATGAATATGTATGTTGCATAGTTACGCCCTAATCAACTTTGTATAACTTTGTAATGTAAACAAAGTCAATACAGTTCTATTTGGGAGCCGCACATCTCCAGGTCTTATGTGTATAACAGCGTCTGCCTGTTTTCATTGAGGCTGGAATAGCAGAGGGGGGGTTACCGGTACTCTCTCCGCATTCGGACATCGCTGGCAACAGCTGTGACCGTTAGGTCAACCTAACATTAACTGGCGCCCAAAATACAGGGAGCTGTGTGTCTAATCCCAGGACGCAGTGAACTGTCTTGCCATCCTGAGGAGGGGTGGACCAGACGTGGGGACCAGAAACACCTGGCCAGGTAAGAGTTGAACCTTATTCTTCTCTTTTTGCTCCCATTATCTGATCGTCTCTCTCCCCGTCGTGCAAGAGGGACACTGTGAGTAAGATACTGGGTTATTGGCGGGTTTCTACTGAACTCTGAGAGAGCTTTTGCCAGCAGATGTTTTCTGTGCCTTGTTTGTTTCTCTGCCCCTCTGTGCTTTGTCTCCGTGTGTCTGCTCTCTTGCGTTTTGCTTCTGTGCTGTTGTTCTTGTTGGTTGTCATAGATCCCATACATCAGTGAGTGTTGAAAGGGAACAGTGTGCCTGCTCTGTCCAATGGATGTGTTATTCACTGCCCTAGTGTTAGTGGGAATAGCCCTGTTTGCCATTGCTATCGGATATAGAGTGTACCTTTGGTACAAGAAGGGTAACCCAGCGAAATTCAACATACTCAGCCCCCTCTGAACAGTTAGGACACCACCTTTCAGTAGGAATACAGATCAAGAGTCAGTCTCTGGGTACCTCCAGGATAGGTGGTTCTAGACCTCACCTTAGGTAGGAATACAAATAAGGAGTTAGTCTCTGAGTACTTCCAGGATAGGTAGGTCTAGTCCAAGGGACGTTCAAGGGTCTAAAAGCTGAAGAAGATAGACGAAGAATGGGGCAAGGAATATCAAAGGACATAAGAGCTGGATGCAGTCTGCAACATCTTATTACGTGTTATCATGGTAAAAGAACAGCCAGTCAGTCCAAGGAAGTTTTTAAGACATTTTGATTAAAGGGGAAGGATCAATTGGACCCCAACAAATGGGATAAAATAAGAGATACTAGAGCAGGAGTAATAGCAGATAAATCATGGACTGAACTAGTCAGAATTCTTTCTGACATGGCAAAAACAGCCCACAATCAAGGCTGGATATACCATGAAGAATCAGACACATGGGAAGAAAATGGGAAGAAGGCTATTAAGGATCAGCAGCCTCCTCTGTACCTGTCAACTACTCCTGCAACAACTCCAAAAATAGCAGGACCCCCGGAATGGACCTGCACAAATTGTGGCCAACAAAATCCGGACTGGAGTGAAACATGCCTAGCCTGTGGAGCCCCACAGCACAAGCTACAAGCCACAGCACCAGTGATTCTTTATCCCGTAGTGGAAAGAAGAGTCCTAATAGGACCACCTATTGATCCACAAAACCCAAATGCTCCCAGAGATGCAGTTCCTCGTACGTATGAAGACTACGTACCCTGGACTCCAACCAAACAGATGGCTTTCCTGCAAAATGCTCCAGACCCGACTTGAAACCCAGTCAGTTTTTCACGCTACCTGAACCAAATACAGGTCTCCTACAGAAGCACTTGGTTGGACATGGAGGGTTTGTGTAGAGTTAAAATGTCTCCCGAACTGTATGCCAAACTCACTACCCATCTGACAGGGCATGTTCCGGACGATACCAGTAATGTGGAATCGGTCCAAGACTTCATGATAAGACTCAATCTTTTCTGCGCCCAGGAGCAAAGAACTAAGGGCACAATGGGACCAGTGCATCAAGTCCTGTGGAGAATGTCAGCTCATTTTACTACAGATTGATGCAGTCATTCGCAGATGAAGGGCTGGACATACAAGCAGCCGCAGTACGTCGCCTGATGGTAAGATCCTTCAGGGATGGAATACATGCACCTCTGGCAGAAAGATTGAAAGCGTGCTGCCCAGAATGGAGAAACATGGAAGACATAGATCTTCTAGTCAACAAAGCAAGTGGCTTAGAAACCGACGTAAAGGATAAAAGGAGCAACAAGAAAACTGTCATAGCAGCAGTGGACAGTCAGCCAGAAGGTACAAGAAAGAAGGCACCGAACTGCTACTATTGTGGAATCAGAGGACATGTGATCAGAGACTGTAGAAAGAAAAAGAGGGACACTCAAAACCAACCCGAGAGTCAGGAGGAGAAGACTGCCTGACTTGCGGCAGCACGGGATAGGGATGCCAGAGGTCCATTTATACACGTCCCCCTTCACATTGGCAACAAGGAAATAAGAGCTTTGGTGGAATCAGGAGCCTCACGCTCCGTGCTCCCCAGGAACCTGGTGCCTGAAGGCTCCATCTCATCCGAAGCTACTATAGTATCCGGTTTTGATGGACAAGCCCAGATAATCCCAATAACCCATCCACTGAAGGTGAAACTGGGACCACACATGTTCGTGTCTCAATTCTTAGTGTCTCCCCAGGGTGTAAATGTCTTAGTGGGAGCAGATGTACTATCAAGACTACAAGCTAGATGGATCTGCTATCCTGCAAATTCCAGAAGATATCCCAGAAGAAGTTCTGTGCACCTTCCAGATGATCGAAGATCAACCAGAATCTGATGTTACACGTGAAGTAAACACGGATCCAATACTTCTACAAGTTGCTGCAAAACTCTGGTCCACATCAAAAACTGACATCGGCACACAACCCGTGCCCCCCGTAAAAGTTTCAGTCAAGTCTGGAATTACACCACCGCAGCTGAGACAATATCCTCTCAATGCTCAACAGGAAGCTGCCCTGGATTACCAAATAAAAGAACTGCTAAAGTCGGGAGCCCTCAGAACTACTAAGTCTCCGTACAACACTCCGCTGTTTCCTGTTAAGAAGAGACAAGTGAAAAAGGGTGACCCAGTCACGTACCGGATGGTACACGATTTGAGGGCAGTGAACTCAATACTGGAGCCCCTCACCCCTGTTGTACCAAATCCACATACACTGCTCACACAGGTGCCGGATACATCCACCCATTACACAGTCATTGACCTTGCTAATACTTTTTTCTCAGTACCACTGGACCCAGCATGCCAAGACTTCTTTGCATTCACGCACAAGCAAAATCAATATACATGGACAAGACTGTCTCAAGGATTGCAGCATTCCTCTACGCTATATACTCAGGCTAGGAGTAGTGTCCTTCAAGGCTGACAGCCTCCTGAACGCTGTGTCCTCCTCCAGTACGGGGATGATTTACTACTGTGCTGCCCTAGTGAAGAAGAGTGTAAAACGGCTTCAATAAGTCTTCTTAACTTTCTGGCAGAAGTAGGATGCAAAGCAAGCAGAGATAAATTACAATTCTGCAAAACGACGGTCACTTTCCTAGGTCATTGCCTTTCTGCGGGACAAAAACATCTCAGCCCGGACCGACAAGAAGTGATCAGACAAGCAAGCATTCCTAGGAATCTCAAGCAACTTAGAGGATTTTTAGGATTGATCTCATTCTGCAGACAATGGATTCCTAATGCATCGCTACTCATGCAACCGCTGTATGATTGCACGAAGAATGTTCCTTTCTTCCTTACAGAAGAAGCTCGACAATTCTTTCAAAAGCTTAAGGAACTAGTGATTGATGCACCTGCTCTGGCACTACCAAACTATGATCTCACTTTCTATCTGTTCGTAGCAGAGCTTCAAGGATTTGCCGTAGGAGTACTTACCCAGAAGACGGACAAACATCACATAATCGGGTACTACACCTCTCAACTTGACAACATCACCAAAGCAGCACCAACCTGTGTCCGTGCTGTAACAGCAGTTTCAAACATACTGCAGAAAGCATCTGAAATCTCACTCGATTTCCCGACTACCATCCTTACAAGCCATGACATCTATGCTATTCTCAATCAAGTGCAGCTGAAACACCTCTCCATGGCAAGACAAGTCAGACTTCAGTGCACGCTGTTGCTACCCAAAAACATCTCATTTGCTTGAGTAACCAGTCTAAACCTTGCTGATCTACTGATCTTCACAAGTTTAGAAGAGGCGACAGAAGAGAGGACAGAAGACGAGAGTGACAAACGTACCAGCGTACCATTTGACCATGATTGTCAGGAACTCATCGAACATGAGGCAAAGCCCCTGCACAATATACAGTCTTAGCCAAACAACCGCTACCTCCACGCATATCTGCTCAAGAAGCAGAACGTCTCACCCTCATCTGGGCAATTGAGTTTCTGGAAGAAAGAACAGCGAACATCTACATGGACTCAGCCTATGCACACGGCATTGTGCACGATTTTGGCACTATCTGGCAGACTAGAGGATTCCTCACAGCGACAGGAAATCCCATCAGGCATGCAGCCTCAGTGAAGAAACTAATGGAAGTAGCCTTGATACCAAAACAGCTAGCAATCATAAAGGTTGCTGCCCACACCAAGGCTCAAACACCCGAGGCAAGGGGAAATCGCTTGGCCGACCATACAGCAAAACAAGCAGCCTTACTCCCTTTGAAGGAGACAGAAACAGTGTCAACGACGGAGGAAGAAATGCAGAACCTCTTTAAAACACAAGAAAACGCCTCTGAGGAAGAAAAGGCCGGATGGCGGGCCAAAGGGGCAGAAAAGGTGGGGAGGACTGGGCGCCTAAACGGACTTTCTGTCCTGCCACGCAGTTGGTTCCCTGCCATTTTCCAAGTACTCCACTACCCTACACACGGTAGCACAAACTCAATCATGAACCAGATGCAACCTTATTGGGTAGCCCCCGGCTTCAGACAATACGCCTCCCAGAGAATAAAAGCTTGTCACATCTGTCAACAGCATAATCCCGGTCAGCTAACTAAAACCCCGCAAAGACACATGCCAAAGACGTTTGCCCTATTTGAAAGAGTAACATTAGACTATATACAGTTGCCAAAACATCGCATCTACGAGTTTGTACTCGTCTGTGTCTTCTCAGGATGGCCAGAGGCCTACCGTGTAAGCTCAGCCACGGCCCGAATTACAGCAAAAAAATTGGCCTGTTAGCTGGTGCCCCGGTTTCGACTCCCTGAAGTCATAGAGTCAGACCGAGGTACCCATTTCACTGGACAAGTTTTCCAGAACACTTGTGCCCTGTTAGACATTCAGTCAGCCTTACACACGCCTTACCACCCACAGTCATCAGGGAAAGTGGAAAGGTTAAATGGAACTCTAAAGCTCAAACTAGCCAAGGCAGTGGAGGAGACCTAGATCGAACTAGAACTCGAGCTTTTTGCTAAAAGCGAGATAGTTCTAGTTACGTTCGAGAACGGTTCTAGCAGCAAAAAGCCAAGCTAATTACTAGCTGACTTTCCGCTGTAATAGTGTAAGTCACTCTGTGACTCACACTATTATGAAATTTCAGCGTAAAGTGTGCGGGAACAGCACGTTCAGATCACTGCTGCTGGGATAATGGCGATTGCCATTTTTTTTTCTGTTCTTCCTTCCCTCCCTAAGCGCGCGTGTAGTGGGGCAGGCCAGTATGTCAGCCAATCCCAGACACACACAGCTAAGTGGACTTCTAGCCAGAGAAGCAACGACATGTGTGATAGGATGTCCATGTCACATGTCCATGCATTATAAAAACGGACATTTTGTTCCAGCACGGCATTATCTGCCTTCTGTGTCTGGGTGTCAGTCACCTCTCACGCAGCTCCTGTCGCCGATACTGCTGTGTACGCTCTACACACAGCGCTATACAGAATAAGGATAGAAGTTTCTTTCAGCCCTTGTAAGGGCTAATTACAGCAGGCTCAGAGCCATAGGTGACAGTCATGTCCGTGGAAACAGTTTTTAACAGCTACAGATAAGAGCGTCTGTGTAGCTATGGTCAGGAAGTTCCTTGCTGCATTTAACCATTAGGAGGGAAAGAAAGTAAGGCTTCCTTTCCTCTACATTGACCCACAACCTGGCCACTGTACCCTCCTGCCCTTTGCACACTCAAGCTCATTGTTACTAAGCCATTATACTAGCAAACACTGAGGAAACTTAGTGGCATCCTAAAAGTGGCTGTTAGACTTCATTAGTGTCCCACTGGTGCAAATTTATTTGCAGCACCTCTGCATTGCACACTCAAGCTCATTGTTACAAAGCCATTATAATACCAAACACTGAGGAAACTTAGTGGCATCCTAAAAGTGGCTGTTGGACTTCATTAGTGTCCCACTGGTGCAAAGATATTTGCAGCATCTCTGCATTGCACACTCAAGCTCATTTTTACAAAGCCATTATAATACCAAACACTGAGGAAACTTAGTGGCATCCTCAAAGTGGCTGTTGGACTTCATTAGTGTCCCACTAGTGCAAAGATATTTGCAGCACCTCTGCATTGCACACTTAAGCTCATTGTTACTAAGCCATTATAACCTCAAACACTGAGGAAACTTAGTGGCATCCTAAAAGCGGCTGTTGGACTTCATTAGTGTCCCACTGGTGGAAAGATATTTGCAGCATCTCTGCATTGCACACTCAAGCTCATTGTTACAAAGCCATTATAATACCAAACACTGAGGAAACTTAGTGGCATCCTAAAAGTGGCTGTTGGACTTCATTAGTGACCCATTAGTGCAAAGATATTTGCAGCACCTCTGTATTGCACACTCAAGCTCATTGTTACAAAGCCATTATAATACCAAACACTGAGGAAACTTAGTGGCATCCTAAAAGTGGCTGTTGGACTTCATTAGTGTCCCACTAGTGCAAAGATATTTGCAGCACCTCTTCATTGCACACTTAAGCTCATTGTTACAAAGCCATTATAACCTCAAACACTGAGGAAACTTAGTGGCATCCTAAAAGCGGCTGTTGGACATCATTAGTGTCCCACTGGTGCAAAGATATTTGCAGCACCTCTGCATTGCACACTCAAGCTCATTGTTACAAAGCCATTATAATACCAAACACTGAGGAAACTTAGTGGCATCCTAAAAGTGGCTGTTGGACTTCATTAGTGTCCCACTGGTGCAAATATATTTGCAGCACCTCTGCATTGCACACTCAAGCTCATTGTTACAAAGCCATTATAATACCAAACACTGAGGAAACTTAGTGGCATCCTAAAAGTGGCTGTTGGACTTCATTAGTGACCCATTAGTGCAAAGATATTTGCAGCACCTCTGTATTGCACACTCAAGCTCATTGTTACAAAGCCATTATAATACCAAACACTGAGGAAACTTAGTGGCATCCTAAAAGTGGCTGTTGGACTTCATTAGTGTCCCACTAGTGCAAAGATATTTGCAGCACCTCTGCATTGCACACTCAAGCTCATTGTTACAAAGCCATTATAATACTAAACACTGAGGAAACTTAGTGGCATCCTAAAAGTGGCTGTTGGACTTCATTAGTGTCCCACTGGTGCAAAGATATTTGCAGCATCTCTGCATTGCACACTCAAGCTCATTGTTACAAAGCCATTATAATACCAAACACTGAGGAAACTTAGTGGCATCCCAAAAGTGGCTGTTGGACTTCATTAGTGTCCCACTATTGCAAAGATATTTGCAGCACCTCTATATTGCACACTCAAGCTCATTGTTACAAAGCCATTAAAATACCAAACACTGAGGAAACTTAGTGGCATCCTAAAAGTGGCTGTTGGACTTCATTAGTGTCCCACTAGTGCAAAGATATTTGCAGCACCTCTGCATTGCACACTCAAGCTCATTGTTACAAAGCCATTATAATACCAAACACTGAGGAAACTTAGTGGCATCCTAAAAGTGGCTGTTGGACTTCATTAGTGTCCCACTAGTGCAAAGATATTTGCAGCACCTCTGCATTGCACACTCAAGCTCATTGTTACAAAGCCATTATAATACCAAACACAGAGGAAACTTAGTGGCATTCTAAAAGTGGCTGTTGGACTTCATTAGTGTCCCACTAGTGCAAAGATATTTGCAGCACCTCTGCATTGCACACTTAAGCTCATTGTTACAAAGCCATTAAAACCTCAAACACTGAGGAAACTTAGTGGCATCCTAAAAGTGGATGTTGGATTTCATTAGTGTCCCACTAGTGCTAAGATATTTGCAGCACCTCTGCATTGCACACTCAAGCTCATTGTTACAAAGCCATTATAATATCAAACACTGAGGAAACTTAGTGGCATCCTAAAAGTGGCTGTTGGACTTCATTAGTGTCCCACTGGTGCAAAGATATTTGCAGCACCTCTGCACTGCACACTCAAGCTTATTGTTACAAAGCCATTATAATACCAAACACTGAGGAAACTTAGTGGCATCCTAAAAGTGGCTGTTGGACTTCATTAGTGTCCCACTAGTGCAAAGATATTTGCAGCACCTCTGCATTGCACACTCAAGCTCATTGTTACAAAGCCATTATAATACCAATCACTGAGGAAACTTAGTGGCATCCTAAAAGTGGCTGTTGGACTTCATTAGTGTCCCACTAGTGCAAAGATATTTGCAGCACCTCTGCATTGCACACTCAAGCTCATTGTTACAAAGCCATTATAATACCAAACACTGAGGAAACTTAGTGGCATCCTAAAAGTGGCTGTTGGACTTCATTAGTGACCCACTAGTGCAAAGATATTTGCAGCACCTCTGTATTGCACACTCAAGCTCATTGTTACAAAGCCATTATAATACCAAACACTGAGGAAACTTAGTGGCATCCTAAAAGTAGCTGTTGGACTTCATTAGTGTCCCACTGGTGCAAAGCTATTTGAACCACCTCTGCATTGCATACTCAAGCTCATTGTTACAAAGCCATTATAATACCAAACACTGAGGAAACTTAGTGGCATCCTAAAAGTGGCTGTTGGACTTCATTAGTGTCCCACTAGTGCAAAGATATTTGCAGCACCTCTGCATTGCACACTTAAGCTCATTGTTACAAAGCCTTTATAACCTCAAACACTGAGGAAACTTAGTGGCATCCTAAAAGTGGCTGTTGGACTTCATTAGTGTCCCACTGGTGCAAAGATATTTGCAGCACCTCTGCACTGCACACTCAAGCTCATTGTTACAAAGCCATTATAATACCAAACACTGAGGAAACTTAGTGGCATCCTAAAAGTGGCTGTTGGACTTCATTAGTGTTTTACTAGTGCAAAGATATTTGCAGCACCTCTGCAGTGCACACTCAAGCTCATTGTTACAAAGCCATTATAATACCAAACACTGAGGAAACTTAGTGGCATCCTAAAGGTAGCTGTTAGACTTCATTAGTGTCCCACTGGTGCAAAGATATTTCCAGCACCTCTGCATTGCACACTCAAGCTCATTGTTACAAAGCCATTATAATACCAAACACTGAGGAATCTTAGTGGCATCCTAAAAGTGGCTATTGGACTTCATTAGTGTCCCACTAGTGCAAAGATATTTGCAGCACCTCTGTATTGCACACTCAAGCTCATTGTTGCATAGACATTATATTACCAAACACTGAGGAAACTTAGTGGCATCCTAAAAGTGGCTGTTGGACTTCATTAGTGTCCCACTAGTGTAAAGATATTTGCAGCACCTCTGTATTGCACACTCAAGCTCATTGTTACAAAGCCATTATATTACCAAACACTGAGGAAACTTAGTGGCATCCTAAAAGTGGCTATTGGACTTCATTAGTGTCCCACTAGTGCAAAGATATTTGCAGCACCTCTGTATTGCACACTCAAGCTCATTGTTACAAAAGCCATTATATTACCAAACACTGAGGAAACTTAGTGGCATCCTAAAAGTGGATGTTGGACTTCAATAGTGTCCCACTAGTGCAAAGATATTTGCAGCACCTCTGCAGTGCACACTCAAGCTCATTGTTACAAAGCCATTATAATACCAAACACTGGGTAAACTTAGTGGCATCCTAAAAGTAGCTGTTGGACTTCATTAGTGTCCCACTGGTGCAAAGATATTTGCAGCACCTCTATATTGCACACTCAAGCTTATTGTTACAAAGCCATTATAATACCAAACACTGAGGAAACTTAGTGGCATCCTAAAAGTGGCTGTTGGACTTCATTAGTGTCCCACTAGTGCAAAGATATTTGCAGCACCTCTGCATTGCACACTCAAGCTCATTGTTACAAAGCCATTATAATACCAAACACTGAGGAAACTTAGTGGCATCCTAAAAGTAGCTGTTGGACTTCATTAGTGTCCCACTAGTGCAAAGATATTTGCAGCACCTCTGCATTGCACACTCAAGCTCATTGTTACAAAGCCATTATAATACCAAACACTGAGGAAACTTAGTGGCATCCTAAAAGTGGCTGTTGGACTTCATTAGTGACCCACTAGTGCAAAGATATTTGCAGCACCTCTGCATTGCACACTCAAGCTCATTGTTACAAAGCCATTATAATACCAAACACTGAGGAAACTTAGTGGCATCCTAAAAGTGGCTGTTTGACTTCATTAGTGTCCCACTGGTGCAAAGATATTTGAAGCACCTCTGCACTGCACACTCAAGCTCATTGTTACAAAGCCATTATAATAACAAACACGGAGGAAACTTAGTGGCATCCTAAAAGTAGCTGTTGGACTTCATTAGTGTCCCACTGGTGCAAAGATATTTGCAGCACCTCTGCATTGCACACTCAAGCTCATTGTTACAAAGCCATTATAATACCAAACACTGAGGAAACTTAGTGGCATCCTAAAAGTAGCTGTTGGACTTCATTAGTGTCCCACTAGTGCAAAGATATTTGCAGCACCTCTGCATTGCACACTTAAGCTCATTGTTACTAAGCCATTATAACCTCAAACACTGAGGAAACTTAGTGGCATCCTAAAAGCGGCTGTTGGACTTCATTAGTGTCCCACTGGTGGAAAGATATTTGCAGCATTTCTGCATTGCACACTCAAGCTCATTGTTACAAAGCCATTATAATACCAAACACTGAGGAAACTTAGTGGCATCCTAAAAGTGGCTGTTGGACTTCATTAGTGTCCCACTAGTGCAAAGATATTTGCAGCACCTCTGTATTGCACACTCAAGCTCATTGTTACAAAGCCATTATAATACCAAACACTGAGGAAACTTAGTGGCATCCTAAAAGTGGCTGTTGGACTTCATTAGTGTCCCACTAGTGCAAAGATATTTGCAGCACCTCTTCATTGCACACTTAAGCTCATTGTTACAAAGCCATTATAACCTCAAACACTGAGGAAACTTAGTGGCATCGTAAAAGCGGCTGTTGGACATCATTAGTGTCCCACTGGTGCAAAGATATTTGCAGCACCTCTGCATTGCACACTCAAGCTCATTGTTACAAAGCCATTATAATACCAAACACTGAGGAAACTTAGTGGCATCCTAAAAGTGGCTGTTGGACTTCATTAGTGTCCCACTAGTGCAAAGATATTTGCAGCACCTCTTCATTGCACACTTAAGCTCATTGTTACAAAGCCATTATAACCTCAAACACTGAGGAAACTTAGTGGCATCGTAAAAGCGGCTGTTGGACATCATTAGTGTCCCACTGGTGCAAAGATATTTGCAGCACCTCTGCATTGCACACTCAAGCTCATTGTTACAAAGCCATTATAATACCAAACACTGAGGAAACTTAGTGGCATCCTAAAAGTGGCTGTTGGACTTCATTAGTGTCCCACTGGTGCAAAGATATTTGCAGCACCTCTGCATTGCACACTCAAGCTCATTGTTACAAAGCCATTATAATACCAAACACTGAGGAAACTTAGTGGCATCCTAAAAGTGGCTGTTGGACTTCATTAGTGACCCATTAGTGCAAAGATATTTGCAGCACCTCTGTATTGCACACTCAAGCTCATTGTTAAAAAGCCATTATAATACCAAACACTGAGGAAACTTAGTGGCATCCTAAAAGTGGCTGTTGGACTTCATTAGTGTCCCACTAGTGCAAAGATATTTGCAGCACCTCTGCTTTGCACACTCAAGCTCATTGTTACAAAGCCATTATAATACCAAACACTGAGGAAACTTAGTGGCATCCTAAAAGTGGCTGTTGGACTTCATTAGTGACCCATTAGTGCAAAGATATTTGCAGCACCTCTGTATTGCACACTCAAGCTCATTGTTACAAAGCCATTATAATACCAAACACTGAGGAAACTTAGTGGCATCCTAAAAGTGGCTGTTGGACTTCATTAGTGTCCCACTAGTGCAAAGATATTTGCAGCACCTCTGCATTGCACACTCAAGCTCATTGTTACAAAGCCATTATAATACTAAACACTGAGGAAACTTAGTGGCATCCTAAAAGTGGCTGTTGGACTTCATTAGTGTCCCACTGGTGCAAAGATATTTGCAGCACCTCTGCTTTGCACACTCAAGCTCATTGTTACAAAGCCATTATAATACCAAACACTGAGGAAACTTAGTGGCATCCTAAAAGTGGCTGTTGGACTTCATTAGTGACCCATTAGTGCAAAGATATTTGCAGCACCTCTGTATTGCACACTCAAGCTCATTGTTACAAAGCCATTATAATACCAAACACTGAGGAAACTTAGTGTCTTCCTAAAAGTGGCTATTGGACTTCATTAGTGACCCACTAGTGTAAAGATATTTGCAGCACCTCTGCATTGCACACTCAAGCTCATTGTTACAAAGCCATTATAATACTAAACACTGAGGAAACTTAGTGGCATCCTAAAAGTGGCTGTTGGACTTCATTAGTGTCCCACTGGTGCAAAGATATTTGCAGCACCTCTGCATTGCACACTCAAGCTCATTGTTACAAAGCCATTATAATACCAAACACTGAGGAAACTTAGTGGCATCCCAAAAGTGGCTGTTGGACTTCATTAGTGTCCCACTAGTGCAAAGATATTTGCAGCACCTCTATATTGCACACTCAAGCTCATTGTTACAAAGCCATTATAATACCAAACACTGAGGAAACTTAGTGGCATCCTAAAAGTGGCTGTTGGACTTCATCAGTGACCCACTAGTGCAAAGATATTTGCAGCACCTCTGCATTGCACACTCAAGCTCATTGTTACAAAGCCATTATAATACCAAACACTGAGGAAACTTAGTGGCATCCTAAAAGTGGCTGTTTGACTTCATTAGTGTCCCACTGGTGCAAAGATATTTGAAGCACCTCTGCACTGCACACTCAAGCTCATTGTTACAAAGCCATTATAATAACAAACACTGAGGAAACTTAGTGGCATCCTAAAAGTAGCTGTTGGACTTCATTAGTGTCCCACTGGTGCAAAGATATTTGCAGCACCTCTGCATTGCACACTCAAGCTCATTGTTACAAAGCCATTATAATACCAAACACTGAGGAAACTTAGTGGCATCCTCAAAGTGGCTGTTGGACTTCATTAGTGTCCCACTAGTGCAAAGATATTTGCAGCACCTCTGCATTGCACACTCAAGCTCATTGTTACTAAGCCATTATAACCTCAAACACTGAGGAAACTTAGTGGCATCCTAAAAGCGGCTGTTGGACTTCATTAGTGTCCCACTGGTGGAAAGATATTTGCAGCATCTCTGCATTGCACACTTAAGCTCATTGTTACAAAGCCATTATAATACCAAACACTGAGGAAACTTAGTGGCATCCTAAAAGTGGCTGTTGGACTTCATTAGTGTCCCACTAGTGCAAAGATATTTGCAGCACCTCTGCATTGCACACTCAAGCTCATTGTTACAAAGCCATTATAATACCAAACACTGAGGAAACTTAGTGGCATCCTAAAAGTGGCTGTTGGACTTCATTAGTGTCCCACTAGTGCAAAGATATTTGCAGCACCTCTTCATTGCACACTTAAGCTCATTGTTACAAAGCCATTATAACCTCAAACACTGAGGAAACTTAGTGGCATCCTAAAAGCGGCTGTTGGACATCATTAGTGTCCCACTGGTGCAAAGATATTTGCAGCACCTCTGCATTGCACACTCAAGCTCATTGTTACAAAGCCATTATAATACCAAACACTGAGGAAACTTAGTGGCATCCTAAAAGTGGCTGTTGGACTTCATTAGTGACCCATTAGTGCAAAGATATTTGCAGCACCTCTGTATTGCACACTCAAGCTCATTGTTACAAAGCCATTATAATACCAAACACTGAGGAAACTTAGTGGCATCCTAAAAGTGGCTGTTGGACTTCATTAGTGTCCCCATAGTGCAAAGATATTTGCAGCACCTCTGTATTGCACACTCAAGCTTATTGTTACTAAGCCATTATAATACCAAATACTGAGGAAACTTAGTGGCATCCTAAAAGTGGCTGTTGGACTTCATTAGTGTCCCACTAGTGCAAAGATATTTGCAGCACCTCTGTATTGCACACTCAAGCTCATTGTTACTAAGCCATTATAATACCAAATACTGAGGAAACTTAGTGGCATCTTAAAAGTGGCTGTTGGACTTCATTAGTGTCCCACTAGTGCAAAGATATTTGCAGCACCTCTGCATTGCACACTCAAGCTCATTGTTACAAAGCCATTATAATACCAAACACTGAGGAAACTTAGTGGCATCCTAAAAGTGGCTGTTGGACTTCATTAGTGTCCCACTGGTGGAAAGATATTTGCAGCATCTCTGCATTGCACACTCAAGCTCATTGTTACAAAGCCATTATAATACCAAACACTGAGGAAACTTAGTGGCATCCTAAAAGTGGCTGTTGGACTTCATTAGTGTCCCACTAGTGCAAAGATATTTGCAGCACCTCTGCATTGCACACTCAAGCTCATTGTTACAAAGCCATTATAATACCAAACACTGAGGAAACTTAGTGGCATCCTAAAAGTGGCTGTTGGACTTCATTAGTGTCCCACTAGTGCAAAGATATTTGCAACACCTCTTCATTGCACACTTAAGCTCATTGTTACAAAGCCATTATAACCTCAAACACTGAGGAAACTTAGTGGCATCCTAAAAGCAGCTGTTGGACATCATTAGTGTCCCACTGGTGCAAAGATATTTGCAGCACCTCTGCATTGCACACTGAAGCTCATTGTTACAAAGCCATTATAATACCAAACACTGAGGAAACTTAGTGGCATCCTAAAAGTAGCTGTTGGACTTCATTAGTGTCCCACTAGTGCAAAGATATTTGCAGCACCTCTGCATTGCACACTCAAGCTCATTGTTAAAAAGCCATTATAATACCAAACACTGAGGAAACTTAGTGGCATCCTAAAAGTGGCTGTTGGACTTCATTAGTGACCCACTAGTGCAAAGATATTTGCAGCACCTCTGCATTGCACACTCAAGCTCATGGTTACAAAGCCATTATAATACCAAACACTGAGGAAACTTAGTGGCATCCTAAAAGTGGCTGTTTGACTTCATTAGTGTCCCACTGGTGCAAAGATATTTGAAGCACCTCTGCACTGCACACTCAAGCTCATTGTTACAAAGCCATTATAATAACAAACACTGAGAAAACTTAGTGGCATCCTAAAAGTAGCTGTTGGACTTCATTAGTGTCCCACTCGTGCAAAGATATTTGCAGCACCTCTGCATTGCACACTCAAGCTCATTGTTACAAAGCCATTATAATACCAAACACTGAGGAAACTTAGTGGCATCCTAAAAGTGGCTGTTGGACTTCATTAGTGTCCCACTAGTGCAAAGATATTTGCAGCACCTCTGCATTGCACACTCAAGCTCATTGTTACAAAGCCATTATAATACCAAACACTGAGGAAACTTAGTGGCATCCTAAAAGTGGCTGTTGGACTTCATTAGTGTCCCACTAGTGCAAAGATATTTGCAGCACCTCTGCATTGCACACTCAAGCTCATTGTTACAAAGCCATTATAATACTAAACACTGAGGAAACTTAGTGGCATCCTAAAAGTGGCTGTTGGACTTCATTAGTGTCCCACTGGTGCAAAGATATTTGCAGCACCTCTGCTTTGCACACTCAAGCTCATTGTTACAAAGCCATTATAATACCAAACACTGAGGAAACTTAGTGGCATCCTAAAAGTGGCTGTTGGACTTCATTAGTGACCCATTAGTGCAAAGATATTTGCAGCACCTCTGTATTGCACACTCAAGCTCATTGTTACAAAGCCATTATAATACCAAACACTGAGGAAACTTAGTGTCTTCCTAAAAGTGGCTGTTGGACTTCATTAGTGTCCCACTAGTGTAAAGATATTTGCAGCACCTCTGCATTGCACACTCAAGCTCATTGTTACAAAGCCATTATAATACTAAACACTGAGGAAACTTAGTGGCATCCTAAAAGTGGCTGTTGGACTTCATTAGTGGCCCACTGGTGCAAAGATATTTGCAGCACCTCTGCATTGCACACTCAAGCTCATTGTTACAAAGCCATTATAATACCAAACACTGAGGAAACTTAGTGGCATCCCAAAAGTGGCTGTTGGACTTCATTAGTGTCCCACTAGTGCAAAGATATTTGCAGCACCTCTATATTGCACACTCAAGCTCATTGTTACAAAGCCATTATAATACCAAACACTGAGGAAACTTAGTGGCATCCTAAAAGTGGCTGTTGGACTTCATTAGTGACCCACTAGTGCAAAGATATTTGCAGCACCTCTGCATTGCACACTCAAGCTCATTGTTACAAAGCCATTATAATACCAAACACTGAGGAAACTTAGTGGCATCCTAAAAGTGGCTGTTTGACTTCATTAGTGTCCCACTGGTGCAAAGATATTTGAAGCACCTCTGCACTGCACACTCAAGCTCATTGTTACAAAGCCATTATAATAACAAACACTGAGGAAACTTAGTGGCATCCTAAAAGTAGCTGTTGGACTTCATTAGTGTCCCACTGGTGCAAAGATATTTGCAGCACCTCTGCATTGCACACTCAAGCTCATTGTTACAAAGCCATTATAATACCAAACACTGAGGAAACTTAGTGGCATCCTCAAAGTGGCTGTTGGACTTCATTAGTGTCCCACTAGTGCAAAGGTATTTGCAGCACCTCTGCATTGCACACTCAAGCTCATTGTTACTAAGCCATTATAACCTCAAACACTGAGGAAACTTAGTGGCATCCTAAAAGCGGCTGTTGGACTTCATTAGTGTCCCACTGGTGGAAAGATATTTGCAGCATCTCTGCACTGCACACTCAAGCTCATTGTTACAAAGCCATTATAATACCAAACACTGAGGAAACTTAGTGGCATCCTAAAAGTGGCTGTTTGACTTCATTAGTGTCCCACTGGTGCAAAGATATTTGAAGCACCTCTGCACTGCACACTCAAGCTCATTGTTACAAAGCCATTATAATAACAAACACTGAGGAAACTTAGTGGCATCCTAAAAGTAGCTGTTGGACTTCATTAGTGTCCCACTGGTGCAAAGATATTTGCAGCACCTCTGCATTGCACACTCAAGCTCATTGTTACAAAGCCATTATAATACCAAACACTGAGGAAACTTAGTGGCATCCTCAAAGTGGCTGTTGGACTTCATTAGTGTCCCACTAGTGCAAAGGTATTTGCAGCACCTCTGCATTGCACACTCAAGCTCATTGTTACTAAGCCATTATAACCTCAAACACTGAGGAAACTTAGTGGCATCCTAAAAGCGGCTGTTGGACTTCATTAGTGTCCCACTGGTGGAAAGATATTTGCAGCATCTCTGCACTGCACACTCAAGCTCATTGTTACAAAGCCATTATAATACCAAACACTGAGGAAACTTAGTGGCATCCTAAAAGTGGCTGTTGGACTTCATTAGTGTCCCACTAGTGCAAAGATATTTGCAGCACCTCTGCATTGCACACTCAAGCTCATTGTTACAAAGCCATTATAATACCAAACACTGAGGAAACTTAGTGGCATCCTAAAAGTGGCTGTTGGACTTCATTAGTGTCCCACTAGTGCAAAGATATTTGCAGCACCTCTTCATTGCACACTTAAGCTCATTGTTACAAAGCCATTATAACCTCAAACACTGAGGAAACTTAGTGGCATCCTAAAAGCGGCTGTTGGACATCATTAGTGTCCCACTGGTGCAAAGATATTTGCAGCACCTCTGCATTGCACACTCAAGCTCATTGTTACAAAGCCATTATAATACCAAACACTGAGGAAACTTAGTGGCATCCTAAAAGTGGCTGTTGGACTTCATTAGTGTCCCACTGGTGCAAAGATATTTGCAGCACCTCTGCATTGCACACTCAAGCTCATTGTTACAAAGCCATTATAATACCAAACACTGAGGAAACTTAGTGGCATCCTAAAAGTGGCTGTTGGACTTCATTAGTGACCCATTAGTGCAAAGATATTTGCAGCACCTCTGTATTGCACACTCAAGCTCATTGTTACAAAGCCATTATAATACCAAACACTGAGGAAACTTAGTGGCATCCTAAAAGTGGCTGTTGGACTTCATTAGTGTCCCACTAGTGCAAAGATATTTGCAGCACCTCTGCATTGCACACTCAAGCTCATTGTTACAAAGCCATTATAATACTAAACACTGAGGAAACTTAGTGGCATCCTAAAAGTGGCTGTTGGACTTCATTAGTGTCCCACTGGTGCAAAGATATTTGCAGCACCTCTGCATTGCACACTCAAGCTCATTGTTACAAAGCCATTATAATACCAAACACTGAGGAAACTTAGTGGCATCCCATAAGTGGCTGTTGGACTTCATTAGTGTCCCACTAGTGCAAAGATATTTGCAGCACCTCTATATTGCACACTCAAGCTCATTGTTACAAAGCCATTATAATACCAAACACTGAGGAAACTTAGTGGCATCCTAAAAGTGGCTGTTGGACTTCATTAGTGTCCCACTGGTGCAAAGATATTTGCAGCACTTCTGTATTGCACACTCAAGCTCATTGTTACAAAGCCATTATATTACCAAACACTGAGGAAACTTAGTGGCATCCTAAAAGTGGCTGTTGGACTTCATTAGTGTTTTACTAGTGCAAAGATATTTGCAGCACCTCTGCAGTGCACACTCAAGCTCATTGTTACAAAGCCATTATAATACCAAACACTGAGGAAACTTAGTGGCATCCTAAAGGTAGCTGTTAGACTTCATTAGTGTCCCACTGGTGCAAAGATATTTCCAGCACCTCTGCATTGCACACTCAAGCTCATTGTTACAAAGCCATTATAATACCAAACACTGATGAAACTTAGTGGCATCCTAAAAGTGGCTATTGGACTTCATTAGTGTCCCACTAGTGCAAAGATATTTGCAGCACCTCTGTATTGCACACTCAAGCTCATTGTTGCAAAGCCATTATATTACCAAACACTGAGGAAACTTAGTGGCATCCTAAAAGTGGCTGTTGGACTTCATTAGTGTCCCACTAGTGCAAAGATATTTGCAGCACCTCTGTATTGCACACTCAAGCTCATTGTTACAAAGCCATTATATTACCAAACACTGAGGAAACTTAGTGGCATCCTAAAAGTGGCTATTGGACTTCATTAGTGTCCCACTAGTGCAAAGATATTTGCAGCACCTCTGTATTGCACACTCAAGCTCATTGTTACAAAAGCCATTATATTACCAAACACTGAGGAAACATAGTGGCATCCTAAAAGTGGATGTTGGACTTCAATAGTGTCCCACTAGTGCAAAGATATTTGCAGCACCTCTGCAGTGCACACTCAAGCTCATTGTTACAAAGCCATTATAATACCAAACACTGGGTAAACTTAGTGGCATCCTAAAAGTAGCTGTTGGACTTCATTAGTGTCCCACTGGTGCAAAGATATTTTCAGCACCTCTGTATTGCACACTCAAGCTTATTGTTACAAAGCCATTATAATACCAAACACTGAGGAAACTTAGTGGCATCCTAAAAGTGGCTGTTGGACTTCATTAGTGTCCCACTAGTGCAAAGATATTTGCAGCACCTCTGCATTGCACACTCAAGCTCATTGTTACAAAGCCATTATAATACCAAACACTGAGGAAACTTAGTGGCATCCTAAAAGTAGCTGTTGGACTTCATTAGTGTCCCACTAGTGCAAAGATATTTGCAGCACCTCTGCATTGCACACTCAAGCTCATTGTTACAAAGCCATTATAATAACAAACACTGAGGAAACTTAGTGGCATCCTAAAAGTAGCTGTTGGACTTCATTAGTGTCCCACTGGTGCAAAGATATTTGCAGCACCTCTGCATTGCACACTCAAGCTCATTGTTACAAAGCCATTATAATACCAAACACTGAGGAAACTTAGTGGCATCCTAAAAGTGGCTGTTGGACTTCATTAGTGTCCCACTGGTGCAAAGATATTTGCAGCACCTCTGCATTGCACACTCAAGCTCATTGTTACAAAGCCATTATAATACCAAACACTGAGGAAACTTAGTGGCATCCTAAAAGTGGCTGTTGGACTTCATTAGTGTCCCCATTAGTGCAAAGATATTTGCAGCACCTCTGTATTGCACACTCAAGCTCATTGTTACAAAGCCATTATAATACCAAACACTGAGGAAACTTAGTGGCATCCTAAAAGTGGCTGTTGGACTTCATTAGTGTCCCACTAGTGCAAAGATATTTGCAGCACCTCTGCATTGCACACTCAAGCTCATTGTTACAAAGCCATTATAATACTAAACACTGAGGAAACTTAGTGGCATCCTAAAAGTGGCTGTTGGACTTCATTAGTGTCCCACTGGTGCAAAGATATTTGCAGCACCTCTGCATTGCACACTCAAGCTCATTGTTACAAAGCCATTATAATACCAAACACTGAGGAAACTTAGTGGCATCCCAAAAGTGGCTGTTGGACTTCATTAGTGTCCCACTAGTGCAAAGATATTTGCAGCACCTCTATATTGCACACTCAAGCTCATTGTTACAAAGCCATTATAATACCAAACACTGAGGAAACTTAGTGGCATCCTAAAAGTGGCTGTTGGACTTCATTAGTGTCCCACTGGTGCAAAGATATTTGCAGCACTTCTGTATTGCACACTCAAGCTCATTGTTACAAAGCCATTATATTACCAAACACTGAGGAAACTTAGTGGCATCCTAAAAGTGGCTGTTGGACTTCATTAGTGTTTTACTAGTGCAAAGATATTTGCAGCACCTCTGCAGTGCACACTCAAGCTCATTGTTACAAAGCCATTATAATACCAAACACTGAGGAAACTTAGTGGCATCCTAAAGGTAGCTGTTAGACTTCATTAGTGTCCCACTGGTGCAAAGATATTTCCAGCACCTCTGCATTGCACTCTCAAGCTCATTGTTACAAAGCCATTATAATACCAAACACTGATGAAACTTAGTGGCATCCTAAAAGTGGCTATTGGACTTCATTAGTGTCCCACTAGTGCAAAGATATTTGCAGCACCTCTGTATTGCACACTCAAGCTCATTGTTGCAAAGCCATTATATTACCAAACACTGAGGAAACTTAGTGGCATCCTAAAAGTGGCTGTTGGACTTCATTAGTGTCCCACTAGTGCAAAGATATTTGCAGCACCTCTATATTGCACACTCAAGCTCATTGTTACAAAGCCATTATATTACCAAACACTGAGGAAACTTAGTGGCATCCTAAAAGTGGCTATTGGACTTCATTAGTGTCCCACTAGTGCAAAGATATTTGCAGCACCTCTGTATTGCACACTCAAGCTCATTGTTACAAAAGCCATTATATTACCAAACACTGAGGAAACATAGTGGCATCCTAAAAGTGGATGTTGGACTTCATTAGTGTCCCACTAGTGCAAAGATATTTGCAGCACCTCTGCATTGCACACTTAAGCTCATTGTTACAAAGCCTTTATAACCTCAAACACTGAGGAAACTTAGTGGCATCCTAAAAGTGGCTGTTGGACTTCATTAGTGTCCCACTGGTGCAAAGATATTTGCAGCACCTCTGCACTGCACACTCAAGCTCATTGTTACAAAGCCATTATAATACCAAACACTGAGGAAACTTAGTGGCATCCTAAAAGTGGCTGTTGGACTTCATTAGTGTTTTACTAGTGCAAAGATATTTGCAGCACCTCTGCAGTGCACACTCAAGCTCATTGTTACAAAGCCATTATAATACCAAACACTGAGGAAACTTAGTGGCATCCTAAAGGTAGCTGTTAGACTTCATTAGTGTCCCACTGGTGCAAAGATATTTCCAGCACCTCTGCATTGCACACTCAAGCTCATTGTTACAAAGCCATTATAATACCAAACACTGAGGAATCTTAGTGGCATCCTAAAAGTGGCTATTGGACTTCATTAGTGTCCCACTAGTGCAAAGATATTTGCAGCACCTCTGTATTGCACACTCAAGCTCATTGTTGCAAAGACATTATATTACCAAACACTGAGGAAACTTAGTGGCATCCTAAAAGTGGCTGTTGGACTTCATTAGTGTCCCACTAGTGTAAAGATATTTGCAGCACCTCTGTATTGCACACTCAAGCTCATTGTTACAAAGCCATTATATTACCAAACACTGAGGAAACTTAGTGGCATCCTAAAAGTGGCTATTGGACTTCATTAGTGTCCCACTAGTGCAAAGATATTTGCAGCACCTCTGCATTGCACACTCAAGCTCATTGTTACAAAGCCATTATAATACCAAACACTGAGGAAACTTAGTGGCATCCTAAAAGTAGCTGTTGGACTTCATTAGTGTCCCACTAGTGCAAAGATATTTGCAGCACCTCTGCATTGCACACTCAAGCTCATTGTTACAAAGCCATTATAATAACAAACACTGAGGAAACTTAGTGGCATCCTAAAAGTAGCTGTTGGACTTCATTAGTGTCCCACTGGTGCAAAGATATTTGCAGCACCTCTGCATTGCACACTCAAGCTCATTGTTACAAAGCCATTATAATACCAAACACTGAGGAAACTTAGTGGCATCCTAAAAGTGGCTGTTGGACTTCATTAGTGTCCCACTGGTGCAAAGATATTTGCAGCACCTCTGCATTGCACACTCAAGCTCATTGTTACAAAGCCATTATAATACCAAACACTGAGGAAACTTAGTGGCATCCTAAAAGTGGCTGTTGGACTTCATTAGTGTCCCCATTAGTGCAAAGATATTTGCAGCACCTCTGTATTGCACACTCAAGCTCATTGTTACAAAGCCATTATAATACCAAACACTGAGGAAACTTAGTGGCATCCTAAAAGTGGCTGTTGGACTTCATTAGTGTCCCACTAGTGCAAAGATATTTGCAGCACCTCTACATTGCACACTCAAGCTCATTGTTACAAAGCCATTATAATACTAAACACTGAGGAAACTTAGTGGCATCCTAAAAGTGGCTGTTGGACTTCATTAGTGTCCCACTGGTGCAAAGATATTTGCAGCACCTCTGCATTGCACACTCAAGCTCATTGTTACAAAGCCATTATAATACCAAACACTGAGGAAACTTAGTGGCATCCCAAAAGTGGCTGTTGGACTTCATTAGTGTCCCACTAGTGCAAAGATATTTGCAGCACCTCTATATTGCACACTCAAGCTCATTGTTACAAAGCCATTATAATACCAAACACTGAGGAAACTTAGTGGCATCCTAAAAGTGGCTGTTGGACTTCATTAGTGTCCCACTGGTGCAAAGATATTTGCAGCACTTCTGTATTGCACACTCAAGCTCATTGTTACAAAGCCATTATATTACCAAACACTGAGGAAACTTAGTGGCATCCTAAAAGTGGCTGTTGGACTTCATTAGTGTTTTACTAGTGCAAAGATATTTGCAGCACCTCTGCAGTGCACACTCAAGCTCATTGTTACAAAGCCATTATAATACCAAACACTGAGGAAACTTAGTGGCATCCTAAAGGTAGCTGTTAGACTTCATTAGTGTCCCACTGGTGCAAAGATATTTCCAGCACCTCTGCATTGCACACTCAAGCTCATTGTTACAAAGCCATTATAATACCAAACACTGATGAAACTTAGTGGCATCCTAAAAGTGGCTATTGGACTTCATTAGTGTCCCACTAGTGCAAAGATATTTGCAGCACCTCTGTATTGCACACTCAAGCTCATTGTTGCAAAGCCATTATATTACCAAACACTGAGGAAACTTAGTGGCATCCTAAAAGTGGCTGTTGGACTTCATTAGTGTCCCACTAGTGCAAAGATATTTGCAGCACCTCTATATTGCACACTCAAGCTCATTGTTACAAAGCCATTATATTACCAAACACTGAGGAAACTTAGTGGCATCCTAAAAGTGGCTATTGGACTTCATTAGTGTCCCACTAGTGCAAAGATATTTGCAGCACCTCTGTATTGCACACTCAAGCTCATTGTTACAAAAGCCATTATATTACCAAACACTGAGGAAACATAGTGGCATCCTAAAAGTGGATGTTGGACTTCATTAGTGTCCCACTAGTGCAAAGATATTTGCAGCACCTCTGCATTGCACACTTAAGCTCATTGTTACAAAGCCTTTATAACCTCAAACACTGAGGAAACTTAGTGGCATCCTAAAAGTGGCTGTTGGACTTCATTAGTGTCCCACTGGTGCAAAGATATTTGCAGCACCTCTGCACTGCACACTCAAGCTCATTGTTACAAAGCCATTATAATACCAAACACTGAGGAAACTTAGTGGCATCCTAAAAGTGGCTGTTGGACTTCATTAGTGTTTTACTAGTGCAAAGATATTTGCAGCACCTCTGCAGTGCACACTCAAGCTCATTGTTACAAAGCCATTATAATACCAAACACTGAGGAAACTTAGTGGCATCCTAAAGGTAGCTGTTAGACTTCATTAGTGTCCCACTGGTGCAAAGATATTTCCAGCACCTCTGCATTGCACACTCAAGCTCATTGTTACAAAGCCATTATAATACCAAACACTGAGGAATCTTAGTGGCATCCTAAAAGTGGCTATTGGACTTCATTAGTGTCCCACTAGTGCAAAGATATTTGCAGCACCTCTGTATTGCACACTCAAGCTCATTGTTGCAAAGACATTATATTACCAAACACTGAGGAAACTTAGTGGCATCCTAAAAGTGGCTTTTGGACTTCATTAGTGTCCCACTAGTGTAAAGATATTTGCAGCACCTCTGTATTGCACACTCAAGCTCATTGTTACAAAGCCATTATATTACCAAACACTGAGGAAACTTAGTGGCATCCTAAAAGTGGCTATTGGACTTCATTAGTGTCCCACTAGTGCAAAGATATTTGCAGCACCTCTGTATTGCACACTCAAGCTCATTGTTACAAAAGCCATTATATTACCAAACACTGAGGAAACTTAGTGGCATCCTAAAAGTGGATGTTGGACTTCAATAGTGTCCCACTAGTGCAAAGATATTTGCAGCACCTCTGCAGTGCACACTCAAGCTCATTGTTACAAAGCCATTATAATACCAAACACTGGGTAAACTTAGTGGCATCCTAAAAGTAGCTGTTGGACTTCATTAGTGTCCCACTGGTGCAAAGATATTTGCAGCACCTCTATATTGCACACTCAAGCTTATTGTTACAAAGCCATTATAATACCAAACACTGAGGAAACTTAGTGGCATCCTAAAAGTGGCTGTTGGACTTCATTAGTGTCCCACTAGTGCAAAGATATTTGCAGCACCTCTGCATTGCACACTCAAGCTCATTGTTACAAAGCCATTATAATACCAAACACTGAGGAAACTTAGTGGCATCCTAAAAGTAGCTGTTGGACTTCATTAGTGTCCCACTAGTGCAAAGATATTTGCAGCACCTCTGCATTGCACACTCAAGCTCATTGTTACAAAGCCATTATAATACCAAACACTGAGGAAACTTAGTGGCATCCTAAAAGTGGCTGTTGGACTTCATTAGTGACCCACTAGTGCAAAGATATTTGCAGCACCTCTGCATTGCACACTCAAGCTCATTGTTACAAAGCCATTATAATACCAAACACTGAGGAAACTTAGTGGCATCCTAAAAGTGGCTGTTTGACTTCATTAGTGTCCCACTGGTGCAAAGATATTTGAAGCACCTCTGCACTGCACACTCAAGCTCATTGTTACAAAGCCATTATAATAACAAACACGGAGGAAACTTAGTGGCATCCTAAAAGTAGCTGTTGGACTTCATTAGTGTCCCACTGGTGCAAAGATATTTGCAGCACCTCTGCATTGCACACTCAAGCTCATTGTTACAAAGCCATTATAATACCAAACACTGAGGAAACTTAGTGGCATCCTAAAAGTAGCTGTTGGACTTCATTAGTGTCCCACTAGTGCAAAGATATTTGCAGCACCTCTGCATTGCACACTTAAGCTCATTGTTACTAAGCCATTATAACCTCAAACACTGAGGAAACTTAGTGGCATCCTAAAAGCGGCTGTTGGACTTCATTAGTGTCCCACTGGTGGAAAGATATTTGCAGCATTTCTGCATTGCACACTCAAGCTCATTGTTACAAAGCCATTATAATACCAAACACTGAGGAAACTTAGTGGCATCCTAAAAGTGGCTGTTGGACTTCATTAGTGTCCCACTAGTGCAAAGATATTTGCAGCACCTCTGTATTGCACACTCAAGCTCATTGTTACAAAGCCATTATAATACCAAACACTGAGGAAACTTAGTGGCATCCTAAAAGTGGCTGTTGGACTTCATTAGTGTCCCACTAGTGCAAAGATATTTGCAGCACCTCTTCATTGCACACTTAAGCTCATTGTTACAAAGCCATTATAACCTCAAACACTGAGGAAACTTAGTGGCATCGTAAAAGCGGCTGTTGGACATCATTAGTGTCCCACTGGTGCAAAGATATTTGCAGCACCTCTGCATTGCACACTCAAGCTCATTGTTACAAAGCCATTATAATACCAAACACTGAGGAAACTTAGTGGCATCCTAAAAGTGGCTGTTGGACTTCATTAGTGTCCCACTAGTGCAAAGATATTTGCAGCACCTCTTCATTGCACACTTAAGCTCATTGTTACAAAGCCATTATAACCTCAAACACTGAGGAAACTTAGTGGCATCGTAAAAGCGGCTGTTGGACATCATTAGTGTCCCACTGGTGCAAAGATATTTGCAGCACCTCTGCATTGCACACTCAAGCTCATTGTTACAAAGCCATTATAATACCAAACACTGAGGAAACTTAGTGGCATCCTAAAAGTGGCTGTTGGACTTCATTAGTGTCCCACTGGTGCAAAGATATTTGCAGCACCTCTGCATTGCACACTCAAGCTCATTGTTACAAAGCCATTATAATACCAAACACTGAGGAAACTTAGTGGCATCCTAAAAGTGGCTGTTGGACTTCATTAGTGACCCATTAGTGCAAAGATATTTGCAGCACCTCTGTATTGCACACTCAAGCTCATTGTTACAAAGCCATTATAATACCAAACACTGAGAAAACTTAGTGGCATCCTAAAAGTGGCTGTTGGACTTCATTAGTGTCCCACTAGTGCAAAGATATTTGCAGCACCTCTGCATTGCACACTCAAGCTCATTGTTACAAAGCCATTATAATACTAAACACTGAGGAAACTTAGTAGCATCCTAAAAGTGGCTGTTGGACTTCATTAGTGTCCCACTGGTGCAAAGATATTTGCAGCACCTCTGCTTTGCACACTCAAGCTCATTGTTACAAAGCCATTATAATACCAACACTGAGGAAACTTAGTGGCATCCCAAAAGTGGCTGTTGGACTTCATTAGTGTCCCACTAGTGCAAAGATATTTGCAGCACCTCTATATTGCACACTCAAGCTCATTGTTACAAAGCCATTATAATACCAAACACTGAGGAAACTTAGTGGCATCCTAAAAGTGGCTGTTGGACTTCATCAGTGACCCACTAGTGCAAAGATATTTGCAGCACCTCTGCATTGCACACTCAAGCTCATTGTTACAAAGCCATTATAATACCAAACACTGAGGAAACTTAGTGGCATCCTAAAAGTGGCTGTTTGACTTCATTAGTGTCCCACTGGTGCAAAGATATTTGAAGCACCTCTGCACTGCACACTCAAGCTCATTGTTACAAAGCCATTATAATAACAAACACTGAGGAAACTTAGTGGCATCCTAAAAGTAGCTGTTGGACTTCATTAGTGTCCCACTGGTGCAAAGATATTTGCAGCACCTCTGCATTGCACACTCAAGCTCATTGTTACAAAGCCATTATAATACCAAACACTGAGGAAACTTAGTGGCATCCTCAAAGTGGCTGTTGGACTTCATTAGTGTCCCACTAGTGCAAAGATATTTGCAGCACCTCTGCATTGCACACTCAAGCTCATTGTTACTAAGCCATTATAACCTCAAACACTGAGGAAACTTAGTGGCATCCTAAAAGCGGCTGTTGGACTTCATTAGTGTCCCACTGGTGGAAAGATATTTGCAGCATCTCTGCATTGCACACTTAAGCTCATTGTTACAAAGCCATTATAATACCAAACACTGAGGAAACTTAGTGGCATCCTAAAAGTGGCTGTTGGACTTCATTAGTGTCCCACTAGTGCAAAGATATTTGCAGCACCTCTGCATTGCACACTCAAGCTCATTGTTACAAAGCCATTATAATACCAAACACTGAGGAAACTTAGTGGCATCCTAAAAGTGGCTGTTGGACTTCATTAGTGTCCCACTAGTGCAAAGATATTTGCAGCACCTCTTCATTGCACACTTAAGCTCATTGTTACAAAGCCATTATAACCTCAAACACTGAGGAAACTTAGTGGCATCCTAAAAGCGGCTGTTGGACATCATTAGTGTCCCACTGGTGCAAAGATATTTGCAGCACCTCTGCATTGCACACTCAAGCTCATTGTTACAAAGCCATTATAATACCAAACACTGAGGAAACTTAGTGGCATCCTAAAAGTGGCTGTTGGACTTCATTAGTGTCCCACTGGTGCAAAGATATTTGCAGCACCTCTGCATTGCACACTCAAGCTCATTGTTACAAAGCCATTATAATACCAAACACTGAGGAAACTTAGTGGCATCCTAAAAGTGGCTGTTGGACTTCATTAGTGACCCATTAGTGCAAAGATATTTGCAGCACCTCTGTATTGCACACTCAAGCTCATTGTTACAAAGCCATTATAATACCAAACACTGAGGAAACTTAGTGGCATCCTAAAAGTGGCTGTTGGACTTCATTAGTGTCCCCATAGTGCAAAGATATTTGCAGCACCTCTGTATTGCACACTCAAGCTTATTGTTACTAAGCCATTATAATACCAAATACTGAGGAAACTTAGTGGCATCCTAAAAGTGGCTGTTGGACTTCATTAGTGTCCCACTAGTGCAAAGATATTTGCAGCACCTCTGTATTGCACACTCAAGCTCATTGTTACTAAGCCATTATAATACCAAATACTGAGGAAACTTAGTGGCATCTTAAAAGTGGCTGTTGGACTTCATTAGTGTCCCACTAGTGCAAAGATATTTGCAGCACCTCTGCATTGCACACTCAAGCTCATTGTTACAAAGCCATTATAATACCAAACACTGAGGAAACTTAGTGGCATCCTAAAAGTGGCTGTTGGACTTCATTAGTGTCCCACTGGTGGAAAGATATTTGCAGCATCTCTGCATTGCACACTCAAGCTCATTGTTACAAAGCCATTATAATACCAAACACTGAGGAAACTTAGTGGCATCCTAAAAGTGGCTGTTGGACTTCATTAGTGTCCCACTAGTGCAAAGATATTTGCAGCACCTCTGCATTGCACACTCAAGCTCATTGTTACAAAGCCATTATAATACCAAACACTGAGGAAACTTAGTGGCATCCTAAAAGTGGCTGTTGGACTTCATTAGTGTCCCACTAGTGCAAAGATATTTGCAACACCTCTTCATTGCACACTTAAGCTCATTGTTACAAAGCCATTATAACCTCAAACACTGAGGAAACTTAGTGGCATCCTAAAAGCGGCTGTTGGACATCATTAGTGTCCCACTGGTGCAAAGATATTTGCAGCACCTCTGCATTGCACACTGAAGCTCATTGTTACAAAGCCATTATAATACCAAACACTGAGGAAACTTAGTGGCATCCTAAAAGTAGCTGTTGGACTTCATTAGTGTCCCACTAGTGCAAAGATATTTGCAGCACCTCTGCATTGCACACTCAAGCTCATTGTTAAAAAGCCATTATAATACCAAACACTGAGGAAACTTAGTGGCATCCTAAAAGTGGCTGTTGGACTTCATTAGTGACCCACTAGTGCAAAGATATTTGCAGCACCTCTGCATTGCACACTCAAGCTCATGGTTACAAAGCCATTATAATACCAAACACTGAGGAAACTTAGTGGCATCCTAAAAGTGGCTGTTTGACTTCATTAGTGTCCCACTGGTGCAAAGATATTTGAAGCACCTCTGCACTGCACACTCAAGCTCATTGTTACAAAGCCATTATAATAACAAACACTGAGAAAACTTAGTGGCATCCTAAAAGTAGCTGTTGGACTTCATTAGTGTCCCACTCGTGCAAAGATATTTGCAGCACCTCTGCATTGCACACTCAAGCTCATTGTTACAAAGCCATTATAATACCAAACACTGAGGAAACTTAGTGGCATCCTAAAAGTGGCTGTTGGACTTCATTAGTGTCCCACTAGTGCAAAGATATTTGCAGCACCTCTGCATTGCACACTCAAGCTCATTGTTACAAAGCCATTATAATACCAAACACTGAGGAAACTTAGTGGCATCCTAAAAGTGGCTGTTGGACTTCATTAGTGTCCCACTAGTGCAAAGATATTTGCAGCACCTCTGCATTGCACACTCAAGCTCATTGTTACAAAGCCATTATAATACTAAACACTGAGGAAACTTAGTGGCATCCTAAAAGTGGCTGTTGGACTTCATTAGTGTCCCACTGGTGCAAAGATATTTGCAGCACCTCTGCTTTGCACACTCAAGCTCATTGTTACAAAGCCATTATAATACCAAACACTGAGGAAACTTAGTGGCATCCTAAAAGTGGCTGTTGGACTTCATTAGTGACCCATTAGTGCAAAGATATTTGCAGCACCTCTGTATTGCACACTCAAGCTCATTGTTACAAAGCCATTATAATACCAAACACTGAGGAAACTTAGTGTCTTCCTAAAAGTGGCTGTTGGACTTCATTAGTGTCCCACTAGTGTAAAGATATTTGCAGCACCTCTGCATTGCACACTCAAGCTCATTGTTACAAAGCCATTATAATACTAAACACTGAGGAAACTTAGTGGCATCCTAAAAGTGGCTGTTGGACTTCATTAGTGGCCCACTGGTGCAAAGATATTTGCAGCACCTCTGCATTGCACACTCAAGCTCATTGTTACAAAGCCATTATAATACCAAACACTGAGGAAACTTAGTGGCATCCCAAAAGTGGCTGTTGGACTTCATTAGTGTCCCACTAGTGCAAAGATATTTGCAGCACCTCTATATTGCACACTCAAGCTCATTGTTACAAAGCCATTATAATACCAAACACTGAGGAAACTTAGTGGCATCCTAAAAGTGGCTGTTGGACTTCATTAGTGACCCACTAGTGCAAAGATATTTGCAGCACCTCTGCATTGCACACTCAAGCTCATTGTTACAAAGCCATTATAATACCAAACACTGAGGAAACTTAGTGGCATCCTAAAAGTGGCTGTTTGACTTCATTAGTGTCCCACTGGTGCAAAGATATTTGAAGCACCTCTGCACTGCACACTCAAGCTCATTGTTACAAAGCCATTATAATAACAAACACTGAGGAAACTTAGTGGCATCCTAAAAGTAGCTGTTGGACTTCATTAGTGTCCCACTGGTGCAAAGATATTTGCAGCACCTCTGCATTGCACACTCAAGCTCATTGTTACAAAGCCATTATAATACCAAACACTGAGGAAACTTAGTGGCATCCTCAAAGTGGCTGTTGGACTTCATTAGTGTCCCACTAGTGCAAAGATATTTGCAGCACCTCTTCATTGCACACTTAAGCTCATTGTTACAAAGCCATTATAACCTCAAACACTGAGGAAACTTAGTGGCATCCTAAAAGCGGCTGTTGGACATCATTAGTGTCCCACTGGTGCAAAGATATTTGCAGCACCTCTGCATTGCACACTCAAGCTCATTGTTACAAAGCCATTATAATACCAAACACTGAGGAAACTTAGTGGCATCCTAAAAGTGGCTGTTGGACTTCATTAGTGTCCCACTGGTGCAAAGATATTTGCAGCACCTCTGCATTGCACACTCAAGCTCATTGTTACAAAGCCATTATAATACCAAACACTGAGGAAACTTAGTGGCATCCTAAAAGTGGCTGTTGGACTTCATTAGTGACCCATTAGTGCAAAGATATTTGCAGCACCTCTGTATTGCACACTCAAGCTCATTGTTACAAAGCCATTATAATACCAAACACTGAGAAAACTTAGTGGCATCCTAAAAGTGGCTGTTGGACTTCATTAGTGTCCCACTAGTGCAAAGATATTTGCAGCACCTCTGCATTGCACACTCAAGCTCATTGTTACAAAGCCATTATAATACTAAACACTGAGGAAACTTAGTGGCATCCTAAAAGTGGCTGTTGGACTTCATTAGTGTCCCACTGGTGCAAAGATATTTGCAGCACCTCTGCATTGCACACTCAAGCTCATTGTTACAAAGCCATTATAATACCAAACACTGAGGAAACTTAGTGGCATCCCAAAAGTGGCTGTTGGACTTCATTAGTGTCCCACTAGTGCAAAGATATTTGCAGCACCTCTATATTGCACACTCAAGCTCATTGTTACAAAGCCATTATAATACCAAACACTGAGGAAACTTAGTGGCATCCTAAAAGTGGCTGTTGGACTTCATTAGTGTCCCACTGGTGCAAAGATATTTGCAGCACTTCTGTATTGCACACTCAAGCTCATTGTTACAAAGCCATTATATTACCAAACACTGAGGAAACTTAGTGGCATCCTAAAAGTGGCTGTTGGACTTCATTAGTGTTTTACTAGTGCAAAGATATTTGCAGCACCTCTGCAGTGCACACTCAAGCTCATTGTTACAAAGCCATTATAATACCAAACACTGAGGAAACTTAGTGGCATCCTAAAGGTAGCTGTTAGACTTCATTAGTGTCCCACTGGTGCAAAGATATTTCCAGCACCTCTGCATTGCACACTCAAGCTCATTGTTACAAAGCCATTATAATACCAAACACTGATGAAACTTAGTGGCATCCTAAAAGTGGCTATTGGACTTCATTAGTGTCCCACTAGTGCAAAGATATTTGCAGCACCTCTGTATTGCACACTCAAGCTCATTGTTGCAAAGCCATTATATTACCAAACACTGAGGAAACTTAGTGGCATCCTAAAAGTGGCTGTTGGACTTCATTAGTGTCCCACTAGTGCAAAGATATTTGCAGCACCTCTGTATTGCACACTCAAGCTCATTGTTACAAAGCCATTATATTACCAAACACTGAGGAAACTTAGTGGCATCCTAAAAGTGGCTATTGGACTTCATTAGTGTCCCACTAGTGCAAAGATATTTGCAGCACCTCTGTATTGCACACTCAAGCTCATTGTTACAAAAGCCATTATATTACCAAACACTGAGGAAACATAGTGGCATCCTAAAAGTGGATGTTGGACTTCAATAGTGTCCCACTAGTGCAAAGATATTTGCAGCACCTCTGCAGTGCACACTCAAGCTCATTGTTACAAAGCCATTATAATACCAAACACTGGGTAAACTTAGTGGCATCCTAAAAGTAGCTGTTGGACTTCATTAGTGTCCCACTGGTGCAAAGATATTTTCAGCACCTCTGTATTGCACACTCAAGCTTATTGTTACAAAGCCATTATAATACCAAACACTGAGGAAACTTAGTGGCATCCTAAAAGTGGCTGTTGGACTTCATTAGTGTCCCACTAGTGCAAAGATATTTGCAGCACCTCTGCATTGCACACTCAAGCTCATTGTTACAAAGCCATTATAATACCAAACACTGAGGAAACTTAGTGGCATCCTAAAAGTAGCTGTTGGACTTCATTAGTGTCCCACTAGTGCAAAGATATTTGCAGCACCTCTGCATTGCACACTCAAGCTCATTGTTACAAAGCCATTATAATAACAAACACTGAGGAAACTTAGTGGCATCCTAAAAGTAGCTGTTGGACTTCATTAGTGTCCCACTGGTGCAAAGATATTTGCAGCACCTCTGCATTGCACACTCAAGCTCATTGTTACAAAGCCATTATAATACCAAACACTGAGGAAACTTAGTGGCATCCTAAAAGTGGCTGTTGGACTTCATTAGTGTCCCACTGGTGCAAAGATATTTGCAGCACCTCTGCATTGCACACTCAAGCTCATTGTTACAAAGCCATTATAATACCAAACACTGAGGAAACTTAGTGGCATCCTAAAAGTGGCTGTTGGACTTCATTAGTGTCCCCATTAGTGCAAAGATATTTGCAGCACCTCTGTATTGCACACTCAAGCTCATTGTTACAAAGCCATTATAATACCAAACACTGAGGAAACTTAGTGGCATCCTAAAAGTGGCTGTTGGACTTCATTAGTGTCCCACTAGTGCAAAGATATTTGCAGCACCTCTGCATTGCACACTCAAGCTCATTGTTACAAAGCCATTATAATACTAAACACTGAGGAAACTTAGTGGCATCCTAAAAGTGGCTGTTGGACTTCATTAGTGTCCCACTGGTGCAAAGATATTTGCAGCACCTCTGCATTGCACACTCAAGCTCATTGTTACAAAGCCATTATAATACCAAACACTGAGGAAACTTAGTGGCATCCCAAAAGTGGCTGTTGGACTTCATTAGTGTCCCACTAGTGCAAAGATATTTGCAGCACCTCTATATTGCACACTCAAGCTCATTGTTACAAAGCCATTATAATACCAAACACTGAGGAAACTTAGTGGCATCCTAAAAGTGGCTGTTGGACTTCATTAGTGTCCCACTGGTGCAAAGATATTTGCAGCACTTCTGTATTGCACACTCAAGCTCATTGTTACAAAGCCATTATATTACCAAACACTGAGGAAACTTAGTGGCATCCTAAAAGTGGCTGTTGGACTTCATTAGTGTTTTACTAGTGCAAAGATATTTGCAGCACCTCTGCAGTGCACACTCAAGCTCATTGTTACAAAGCCATTATAATACCAAACACTGAGGAAACTTAGTGGCATCCTAAAGGTAGCTGTTAGACTTCATTAGTGTCCCACTGGTGCAAAGATATTTCCAGCACCTCTGCATTGCACACTCAAGCTCATTGTTACAAAGCCATTATAATACCAAACACTGATGAAACTTAGTGGCATCCTAAAAGTGGCTATTGGACTTCATTAGTGTCCCACTAGTGCAAAGATATTTGCAGCACCTCTGTATTGCACACTCAAGCTCATTGTTGCAAAGCCATTATATTACCAAACACTGAGGAAACTTAGTGGCATCCTAAAAGTGGCTGTTGGACTTCATTAGTGTCCCACTAGTGCAAAGATATTTGCAGCACCTCTATATTGCACACTCAAGCTCATTGTTACAAAGCCATTATATTACCAAACACTGAGGAAACTTAGTGGCATCCTAAAAGTGGCTATTGGACTTCATTAGTGTCCCACTAGTGCAAAGATATTTGCAGCACCTCTGTATTGCACACTCAAGCTCATTGTTACAAAAGCCATTATATTACCAAACACTGAGGAAACATAGTGGCATCCTAAAAGTGGATGTTGGACTTCAATAGTGTCCCACTAGTGCAAAGATATTTGCAGCACCTCTGCAGTGCACACTCAAGCTCATTGTTACAAAGCCATTATAATACCAAACACTGGGTAAACTTAGTGGCATCCTAAAAGTAGCTGTTGGACTTCATTAGTGTCCCACTGGTGCAAAGATATTTGCAGCACCTCTGTATTGCACACTCAAGCTTATTGTTACAAAGCCATTATAATACCAAACACTGAGGAAACTTAGTGGCATCCTAAAAGTGGCTGTTGGACTTCATTAGTGTCCCACTAGTGCAAAGATATTTGCAGCACCTCTGCATTGCACACTCAAGCTCATTGTTACAAAGCCATTATAATACCAAACACTGAGGAAACTTAGTGGCATCCTAAAAGTAGCTGTTGGACTTCATTAGTGTCCCACTAGTGCAAAGATATTTGCAGCACCTCTGCATTGCACACTCAAGCTCATTGTTACAAAGCCATTATAATACCAAACACTGAGGAAACTTAGTGGCATCCTAAAAGTGGCTGTTGGACTTCATTAGTGTCCCACTGGTGGAAAGATATTTGCAGCATCTCTGCATTGCACACTCAAGCTCATTGTTACAAAGCCATTATAATACCAAACACTGAGGAAACTTAGTGGCATCCTAAAAGTGGCTGTTGGACTTCATTAGTGTCCCACTAGTGCAAAGATATTTGCAGCACCTCTGCATTGCACACTCAAGCTCATTGTTACAAAGCCATTATAATACCAAACACTGAGGAAACTTAGTGGCATCCTAAAAGTGGCTGTTGGACTTCATTAGTGTCCCACTAGTGCAAAGATATTTGCAACACCTCTTCATTGCACACTTAAGCTCATTGTTACAAAGCCATTATAACCTCAAACACTGAGGAAACTTAGTGGCATCCTAAAAGCGGCTGTTGGACATCATTAGTGTCCCACTGGTGCAAAGATATTTGCAGCACCTCTGCATTGCACACTGAAGCTCATTGTTACAAAGCCATTATAATACCAAACACTGAGGAAACTTAGTGGCATCCTAAAAGTAGCTGTTGGACTTCATTAGTGTCCCACTAGTGCAAAGATATTTGCAGCACCTCTGCATTGCACACTCAAGCTCATTGTTAAAAAGCCATTATAATACCAAACACTGAGGAAACTTAGTGGCATCCTAAAAGTGGCTGTTGGACTTCATTAGTGACCCACTAGTGCAAAGATATTTGCAGCACCTCTGCATTGCACACTCAAGCTCATGGTTACAAAGCCATTATAATACCAAACACTGAGGAAACTTAGTGGCATCCTAAAAGTGGCTGTTTGACTTCATTAGTGTCCCACTGGTGCAAAGATATTTGAAGCACCTCTGCACTGCACACTCAAGCTCATTGTTACAAAGCCATTATAATAACAAACACTGAGAAAACTTAGTGGCATCCTAAAAGTAGCTGTTGGACTTCATTAGTGTCCCACTCGTGCAAAGATATTTGCAGCACCTCTGCATTGCACACTCAAGCTCATTGTTACAAAGCCATTATAATACCAAACACTGAGGAAACTTAGTGGCATCCTAAAAGTGGCTGTTGGACTTCATTAGTGTCCCACTAGTGCAAAGATATTTGCAGCACCTCTGCATTGCACACTCAAGCTCATTGTTACAAAGCCATTATAATACCAAACACTGAGGAAACTTAGTGGCATCCTAAAAGTGGCTGTTGGACTTCATTAGTGTCCCACTAGTGCAAAGATATTTGCAGCACCTCTGCATTGCACACTCAAGCTCATTGTTACAAAGCCATTATAATACTAAACACTGAGGAAACTTAGTGGCATCCTAAAAGTGGCTGTTGGACTTCATTAGTGTCCCACTGGTGCAAAGATATTTGCAGCACCTCTGCTTTGCACACTCAAGCTCATTGTTACAAAGCCATTATAATACCAAACACTGAGGAAACTTAGTGGCATCCTAAAAGTGGCTGTTGGACTTCATTAGTGACCCATTAGTGCAAAGATATTTGCAGCACCTCTGTATTGCACACTCAAGCTCATTGTTACAAAGCCATTATAATACCAAACACTGAGGAAACTTAGTGTCTTCCTAAAAGTGGCTGTTGGACTTCATTAGTGTCCCACTAGTGTAAAGATATTTGCAGCACCTCTGCATTGCACACTCAAGCTCATTGTTACAAAGCCATTATAATACTAAACACTGAGGAAACTTAGTGGCATCCTAAAAGTGGCTGTTGGACTTCATTAGTGGCCCACTGGTGCAAAGATATTTGCAGCACCTCTGCATTGCACACTCAAGCTCATTGTTACAAAGCCATTATAATACCAAACACTGAGGAAACTTAGTGGCATCCCAAAAGTGGCTGTTGGACTTCATTAGTGTCCCACTAGTGCAAAGATATTTGCAGCACCTCTATATTGCACACTCAAGCTCATTGTTACAAAGCCATTATAATACCAAACACTGAGGAAACTTAGTGGCATCCTAAAAGTGGCTGTTGGACTTCATTAGTGACCCACTAGTGCAAAGATATTTGCAGCACCTCTGCATTGCACACTCAAGCTCATTGTTACAAAGCCATTATAATACCAAACACTGAGGAAACTTAGTGGCATCCTAAAAGTGGCTGTTTGACTTCATTAGTGTCCCACTGGTGCAAAGATATTTGAAGCACCTCTGCACTGCACACTCAAGCTCATTGTTACAAAGCCATTATAATAACAAACACTGAGGAAACTTAGTGGCATCCTAAAAGTAGCTGTTGGACTTCATTAGTGTCCCACTGGTGCAAAGATATTTGCAGCACCTCTGCATTGCACACTCAAGCTCATTGTTACAAAGCCATTATAATACCAAACACTGAGGAAACTTAGTGGCATCCTCAAAGTGGCTGTTGGACTTCATTAGTGTCCCACTAGTGCAAAGGTATTTGCAGCACCTCTGCATTGCACACTCAAGCTCATTGTTACTAAGCCATTATAACCTCAAACACTGAGGAAACTTAGTGGCATCCTAAAAGCGGCTGTTGGACTTCATTAGTGTCCCACTGGTGGAAAGATATTTGCAGCATCTCTGCATTGCACACTCAAGCTCATTGTTACAAAGCCATTATAATACCAAACACTGAGGAAA
Source organism: Anomaloglossus baeobatrachus (assembly GCF_048569485.1). Classification (NCBI taxonomy): domain Eukaryota; kingdom Metazoa; phylum Chordata; class Amphibia; order Anura; family Aromobatidae; genus Anomaloglossus; species Anomaloglossus baeobatrachus. Next base: position 762,340,461 of record NC_134354.1, read on the forward strand.
CTTAGTGGCATCCTAAAAGTGGCTGTTGGACTTCATTAGTGTCCCACTAGTGCAAAGATATTTGCAGCACCTCTTCATTGCACACTTAAGCTCATTGTTACAAAGCCATTATAACCTCAAACACTGAGGAAACTTAGTGGCATCCTAAAAGCGGCTGTTGGACATCATTAGTGTCCCACTGGTGCAAAGATATTTGCAGCACCTCTGCATTGCACACTCAAGCTCATTGTTACAAAGCCATTATAATACCAAACACTGAGGAAACTTAGTGGCATCCTAAAAGTGGCTGTTGGACTTCATTAGTGTCCCACTGGTGCAAAGATATTTGCAGCACCTCTGCATTGCACACTCAAGCTCATTGTTACAAAGCCATTATAATACCAAACACTGAGGAAACTTAGTGGCATCCTAAAAGTGGCTGTTGGACTTCATTAGTGACCCATTAGTGCAAAGATATTTGCAGCACCTCTGTATTGCACACTCAAGCTCATTGTTACAAAGCCATTATAATACCAAACACTGAGGAAACTTAGTGGCATCCTAAAAGTGGCTGTTGGACTTCATTAGTGTCCCACTAGTGCAAAGATATTTGCAGCACCTCTGCATTGCACACTCAAGCTCATTGTTACAAAGCCATTATAATACTAAACACTGAGGAAACTTAGTGGCATCCTAAAAGTGGCTGTTGGACTTCATTAGTGTCCCACTGGTGCAAAGATATTTGCAGCACCTCTGCATTGCACACTCAAGCTCATTGTTACAAAGCCATTATAATACCAAACACTGAGGAAACTTAGTGGCATCCCAAAAGTGGCTGTTGGACTTCATTAGTGTCCCACTAGTGCAAAGATATTTGCAGCACCTCTATATTGCACACTCAAGCTCATTGTTACAAAGCCATTATAATACCAAACACTGAGGAAACTTAGTGGCATCCTAAAAGTGGCTGTTGGACTTCATTAGTGTCCCACTGGTGCAAAGATATTTGCAGCACTTCTGTATTGCACACTCAAGCTCATTGTTACAAAGCCATTATATTACCAAACACTGAGGAAACTTAGTGGCATCCTAAAAGTGGCTGTTGGACTTCATTAGTGTTTTACTAGTGCAAAGATATTTGCAGCACCTCTGCAGTGCACACTCAAGCTCATTGTTACAAAGCCATTATAATACCAAACACTGAGGAAACTTAGTGGCATCCTAAAGGTAGCTGTTAGACTTCATTAGTGTCCCACTGGTGCAAAGATATTTCCAGCACCTCTGCATTGCACACTCAAGCTCATTGTTACAAAGCCATTATAATACCAAACACTGATGAAACTTAGTGGCATCCTAAAAGTGGCTATTGGACTTCATTAGTGTCCCACTAGTGCAAAGATATTTGCAGCACCTCTGTATTGCACACTCAAGCTCATTGTTGCAAAGCCATTATATTACCAAACACTGAGGAAACTTAGTGGCATCCTAAAAGTGGCTGTTGGACTTCATTAGTGTCCCACTAGTGCAAAGATATTTGCAGCACCTCTGTATTGCACACTCAAGCTCATTGTTACAAAGCCATTATATTACCAAACACTGAGGAAACTTAGTGGCATCCTAAAAGTGGCTATTGGACTTCATTAGTGTCCCACTAGTGCAAAGATATTTGCAGCACCTCTGTATTGCACACTCAAGCTCATTGTTACAAAAGCCATTATATTACCAAACACTGAGGAAACATAGTGGCATCCTAAAAGTGGATGTTGGACTTCAATAGTGTCCCACTAGTGCAAAGATATTTGCAGCACCTCTGCAGTGCACACTCAAGCTCATTGTTACAAAGCCATTATAATACCAAACACTGGGTAAACTTAGTGGCATCCTAAAAGTAGCTGTTGGACTTCATTAGTGTCCCACTGGTGCAAAGATATTTTCAGCACCTCTGTATTGCACACTCAAGCTTATTGTTACAAAGCCATTATAATACCAAACACTGAGGAAACTTAGTGGCATCCTAAAAGTGGCTGTTGGACTTCATTAGTGTCCCACTAGTGCAAAGATATTTGCAGCACCTCTGCATTGCACACTCAAGCTCATTGTTACAAAGCCATTATAATACCAAACACTGAGGAAACTTAGTGGCATCCTAAAAGTAGCTGTTGGACTTCATTAGTGTCCCACTAGTGCAAAGATATTTGCAGCACCTCTGCATTGCACACTCAAGCTCATTGTTACAAAGCCATTATAATAACAAACACTGAGGAAACTTAGTGGCATCCTAAAAGTAGCTGTTGGACTTCATTAGTGTCCCACTGGTGCAAAGATATTTGCAGCACCTCTGCATTGCACACTCAAGCTCATTGTTACAAAGCCATTATAATACCAAACACTGAGGAAACTTAGTGGCATCCTAAAAGTGGCTGTTGGACTTCATTAGTGTCCCACTGGTGCAAAGATATTTGCAGCACCTCTGCATTGCACACTCAAGCTCATTGTTACAAAGCCATTATAATACCAAACACTGAGGAAACTTAGTGGCATCCTAAAAGTGGCTGTTGGACTTCATTAGTGTCCCCATTAGTGCAAAGATATTTGCAGCACCTCTGTATTGCACACTCAAGCTCATTGTTACAAAGCCATTATAATACCAAACACTGAGGAAACTTAGTGGCATCCTAAAAGTGGCTGTTGGACTTCATTAGTGTCCCACTAGTGCAAAGATATTTGCAGCACCTCTGCATTGCACACTCAAGCTCATTGTTACAAAGCCATTATAATACTAAACACTGAGGAAACTTAGTGGCATCCTAAAAGTGGCTGTTGGACTTCATTAGTGTCCCACTGGTGCAAAGATATTTGCAGCACCTCTGCATTGCACACTCAAGCTCATTGTTACAAAGCCATTATAATACCAAACACTGAGGAAACTTAGTGGCATCCCAAAAGTGGCTGTTGGACTTCATTAGTGTCCCACTAGTGCAAAGATATTTGCAGCACCTCTATATTGCACACTCAAGCTCATTGTTACAAAGCCATTATAATACCAAACACTGAGGAAACTTAGTGGCATCCTAAAAGTGGCTGTTGGACTTCATTAGTGTCCCACTGGTGCAAAGATATTTGCAGCACTTCTGTATTGCACACTCAAGCTCATTGTTACAAAGCCATTATATTACCAAACACTGAGGAAACTTAGTGGCATCCTAAAAGTGGCTGTTGGACTTCATTAGTGTTTTACTAGTGCAAAGATATTTGCAGCACCTCTGCAGTGCACACTCAAGCTCATTGTTACAAAGCCATTATAATACCAAACACTGAGGAAACTTAGTGGCATCCTAAAGGTAGCTGTTAGACTTCATTAGTGTCCCACTGGTGCAAAGATATTTCCAGCACCTCTGCATTGCACACTCAAGCTCATTGTTACAAAGCCATTATAATACCAAACACTGATGAAACTTAGTGGCATCCTAAAAGTGGCTATTGGACTTCATTAGTGTCCCACTAGTGCAAAGATATTTGCAGCACCTCTGTATTGCACACTCAAGCTCATTGTTGCAAAGCCATTATATTACCAAACACTGAGGAAACTTAGTGGCATCCTAAAAGTGGCTGTTGGACTTCATTAGTGTCCCACTAGTGCAAAGATATTTGCAGCACCTCTATATTGCACACTCAAGCTCATTGTTACAAAGCCATTATATTACCAAACACTGAGGAAACTTAGTGGCATCCTAAAAGTGGCTATTGGACTTCATTAGTGTCCCACTAGTGCAAAGATATTTGCAGCACCTCTGTATTGCACACTCAAGCTCATTGTTACAAAAGCCATTATATTACCAAACACTGAGGAAACATAGTGGCATCCTAAAAGTGGATGTTGGACTTCAATAGTGTCCCACTAGTGCAAAGATATTTGCAGCACCTCTGCAGTGCACACTCAAGCTCATTGTTACAAAGCCATTATAATACCAAACACTGGGTAAACTTAGTGGCATCCTAAAAGTAGCTGTTGGACTTCATTAGTGTCCCACTGGTGCAAAGATATTTGCAGCACCTCTGTATTGCACACTCAAGCTTATTGTTACAAAGCCATTATAATACCAAACACTGAGGAAACTTAGTGGCATCCTAAAAGTGGCTGTTGGACTTCATTAGTGTCCCACTAGTGCAAAGATATTTGCAGCACCTCTGCATTGCACACTCAAGCTCATTGTTACAAAGCCATTATAATACCAAACACTGAGGAAACTTAGTGGCATCCTAAAAGTAGCTGTTGGACTTCATTAGTGTCCCACTAGTGCAAAGATATTTGCAGCACCTCTGCATTGCACACTCAAGCTCATTGTTACAAAGCCATTATAATAACAAACACTGAGGGAACTTAGTGGCATCCTAAAAGTAGCTGTTGGACTTCATTAGTGTCCCACTGGTGCAAAGATATTTGCAGCACCTCTGCATTGCACACTCAAGCTCATTGTTACAAAGCCATTATAATACCAAACACTGAGGAAACTTAGTGGCATCCTCAAAGTGGCTGTTGGACTTCATTAGTGTCCCACTAGTGCAAAGATATTTGCAGCACCTCTGCATTGCACACTTAAGCTCATTGTTACAAAGCCATTATAACCTCAAACACTGAGGAAACTTAGTGGCATCCTAAAAGTGGCTGTTGGACTTCATTAGTGTCCCACTAGTGCAAAGATATGTGCAGCACTTCTGTATTGCACACTCAAGCTCATTGTTACAAAGCCATTATATTACCAAACACTGAGGAAACTTAGTGGCATCCTAAAAGTGGCTGTTGGACTTCATTAGTGTCCCACTAGTGCAAAGATATTTGCAGCACCTCTGCAGTGCACACTCAAGCTCATTGTTACAAAGCCATTATAATACCAAACACTGAGGAAACTTAGTGGCATCCTAAAGGTAGCTGTTAGACTTCATTAGTGTCCCACTGGTGCAAAGATATTTGCAGCACCTCTGCATTGTACACTCAAGCTCATTGTTACAAAGCCATTATAATACCAAACACTGAGGAAACTTAGTGGCATCCTAAAAGTGGCTATTGGAATTCATTAGTGTCCCACTAGTGCAAAGATATTTTCAGCACCTCTGTATTGCACACTCAAGCTCATTGTTGCAAAGCCATTATATTACCAAACACTGAGGAAACTTAGTGGCATCCTAAAAGTGGCTGTTGGACTTCATTAGTGTCCCACTAGTGCAAAGATATTTGCAGCACCTCTGTATTGCACACTCAAGCTCATTGTTACAAAGCCGTTATATTACCAAACACTGAGGAAACTTAGTGGCATCCTAAAAGTGGCTATTGGACTTCATTAGTGTCCCACTAGTGCAAAGATATTTGCAGCACCTCTGTATTGCACACTCAAGCTCATTGTTACAAAGCCATTATATTACCAAACACTGAGGAAATTTAGTGGCATCCTAAAAGTGGATGTTGGACTTCACTAGTGTCCCACTAGTGCAAAGATATTTGCAGCACCTCTGCAGTGCACACTCAAGCTCATTGTTACAAAGCCATTATAATACCAAACACTGAGTAAACTTAGTTGCATCCTAAAAGTAGCTGTTGGACTTCACTAGTGTCCCACTAGTGCAAATATATTTGCAGCACCTCTGCATTGCACACTCAAGCTCATTGTTACAAAGCCATTATAATACCAAACACTGAGGAAACATAGTGGCAACCTAAAAGTGGCTGTTAGACTTCATTAGTGTCCCACTAGTGCAAAGATATTTGCAGCACCTTTGCATTGCACACTTAAGCTCATTGTTACAAAGCCATTATAACCTCAAACACTGAGGAAACTTAGTGGCATCCTAAAAGTGACTGTTGGACTTCATTAGTGTCCCACTGGTGCAAAGATATTTGCAGCACCTATGCATTGCACACTCAAGTTTATTGTTATAAAACCATTATAATACCAAACACTGAGGAAACTTAGTGGCATCCTAAAAGTGGCTGTTGGACTTCATTAGTGTCCCCATAGTGCAAAGATATTTGCAGCACCTCTGTATTGCACACTCAAGCTTATTGTTACAAAGCCATTATAATACCAAATACTGAGGAAACTTAGTGGCATCTTAAAAGTGGCTGTTGGACTTCATTAGTGTCCCACTAGTGCAAAGATATTTGCAGCACCTCTGCATTGCACACTCAAGCTCATTGTTACAAAGCCATTATAATACCAAACACTGAGGAAACTTAGTGGCATCCTAAAAGTGGCTGTTGGACTTCATTAGTGTCCCACTAGTGCAAGGATATTTGCAGCACCTCTGCATTGCACACTCAAGCTTATTGTTACAAAGCCATTATAATACCAAATACTGAGGAAACTTAGTGGCATCTTAAAAGTGGCTGTTGGACTTCATTAGTGTCCCACTGGTGCAAAGATATTTCCAGCACCTCTGCATTGCACACTCAAGCTCATTGTTACAAAGCCATTATAATACCAAACACTGAGGAAACTTAGTGGCATCCTAAAAGTGGCTGTTGGACTTCATTAGTGTCCCACTAGTGCAAAGATATTTGCAGCACCTCTGCATTGCACACTCAAGCTCATTGTTACAAAGCCATTATAATACCAAACACTGAGGAAACTTAGTGGCATCCTAAAAGTGGCTGTTGGACTTCATTAGTGACCCACTAGTGCAAAGATATTTGCAGCACCTCTGCATTGCACACTCAAGCTCATTGTTACAAAGCCATTATAATACCAAACACTGAGGAAACTTATTGGCATCCTAAAAGTGGCTGTTGGACTTCATTAGTGTCCCACTACTGCAAAGCTATTTGCAGCACCTCTGCATTGCACACTAAAGCTCATTGTTACAAAGTCATTATAATACCAAACACTGAGGAAACTTAGTGGCATCCTAAAAGTGGCTGTTTGACTTCATTAGTGTCCCACTGGTGCAAAGATATTTGAAGCACCTCTGCACTGCACACTCAAGCTCATTGTTACAAAGCCATTATAATACCAAACACTGAGGAAACTTAGTGGCATCCTAAAAGTGGCTGTTGGACTTCATTAGTGTCCCACTGGTGCAAAGATATTTGCAGCACCTCTGGATTGTACACTCAAACTCATTGTTACAAAGCCATTATAATACCATACACTGAGGAAACTTAGTGGTATCCTAAAAGTGGCTGTTGGACTTCTAAAAGTGGCTGTTGGACTTCATTAGTGTCCCACTGGTGCAAAGCTATTTGCAGCACCTCTGCATTGCACACTCAAGCTCATTGTTACAAAGCCATTATAATACCAAACACTGAGGAAACTTAGTGGCATCCTAAAAGTGGCTGTTGGACTTCATTAGTGTCCCACTGGTGCAAAGATATTTGCAGCACCTCTGCATTGCACACTTAAGCTAATTGTTACAAAGCCATTATAATACCAAACACTGAGGAAACTTAGTGGCATCCCAAAAGTGGTTGTTGGACTTCATTAGTGTCCCACTACTGCAAAGATATTTGCAGCACCTCTACATTGCACACTCAAGCTCATTGTTACAAAGCTATTATATTACCAAACACTGAGGAAACTTAGTGGCATCCTAAAAGTGGCTGTTGGACTTCATTAGTGTCGCACTACTGCAAAGATATTTGAAGCACCTCTGCAGTGCACACTCAACCTCATTGTTACAAAGCCATTATAATACCAAACACTGAGGAAACTTATTGGCATCCTAAAAGTGGCTGTTGGACTTCATTAGTGTCCCACTGGTGCAAAGATATTTGCAGCACCTCTGCATTGCACACTCAAGCTCATTGTTACAAAGTCATTATAATTCCAAACACTGAGGAAACTTATTGGCATCCTAAAAGTGGCTGTTGGACTTCATTAGTGTCCCACTAGTGCAAAGATATTTGCAGCACCTCTGCATTGCACACTCAAGCTCAATGTTACAAAGCCATTATAACCTCAAACACTGAGTAAACTTAGTGGCATCCTAAAAGTGGCTGTTGGACTTCATTAGTGTCCCACTGGTGCAAAGATATTTGCAGCACCTCTGCAGTGCACACTCAAGCTCATTGTAACACAGCCATTATACCAAACACTGAGGAAACTTAGTGGCATCCTAAAAGTGGCTGTTGGACTTCATTAGTGTCCCACTGGTGCAAAGCTATTTGCAGCACCTCAGCATTGCACACTCAAGCTCATTGTTACAAAGCCATTATAATACCAAACACATTGGAAACTTAGTGGCATCCTAAAAGTGGCTGTTGGACTTCATTAGTGTCCCACTAGTGCAAAGATATTTGCAGCACCTCTGCATTGCACATTCAAGCTCATTGTTACAAAGCCATTATAATACCAAACACTGAGGAAACTTAGTGACATCCTAAAAGTGGCTGTTGGACTTCATTAGTGTCCCACTGGTGTAAAGCTATTTGCAGCACCTCTGCATTGCACACTCAAGCTCATTGTTACAAAGCCATTATAATACCAAACACTGAGGAAACTTAGTGGCATCCTAAAAGTGGCTGTTGGACTTCATTAGAGTCCCACTAGTGCAAAGATATTTGCAGCACCTCTGCAGTGCATACTCAAGCTCATTGTTACAAAGCCATTATAATACCAAACACTGAGGAAACTTAGTGGCATCCTAAAAGTGGCTCTGGACTTCATTAGTGTCCCAATGGTGCAAAGATATTTGCAGCACCTCTGCATTGCACACTCAAGCTCATTGTTACAAAACCATTATAATACCAAACACTGAGGAAACTTAGTGGCATCCTAAAAGTGGCTGTTGGACTTCATTAGTGACCCACTAGTGCAAAGATATTTGCAGCACCTCTGCATTGCACACTCAAGCTCATTGTTACAAAGCCATTATAATACCAAACACTGAGGAAACTTATTGGCATCCTAAAAGTGGCTGTTGGACTTCATTAGTGTCCCACTACTGCAAAGCTATTTGCAGCACCTCTGCATTGCACACTAAAGCTCATTGTTACAAAGTCATTATAATACCAAACACTGAGGAAACTTAGTGGCATCCTAAAAGTGGCTGTTTGACTTCATTAGTGTCCCACTGGTGCAAAGATATTTGAAGCACCTCTGCACTGCACACTCAAGCTCATTGTTACAAAGCCATTATAATACCAAACACTGAGGAAACTTAGTGGCATCCTAAAAGTGGCTGTTGGACTTCATTAGTGTCCCACTGGTGCAAAGATATTTGCAGCACCTCTGGATTGTACACTCAAACTCATTGTTACAAAGCCATTATAATACCATACACTGAGGAAACTTAGTGGTATCCTAAAAGTGGCTGTTGGACTTCTAAAAGTGGCTGTTGGACTTCATTAGTGTCCCACTGGTGCAAAGCTATTTGCAGCACCTCTGCATTGCACACTCAAGCTCATTGTTACAAAGCCATTATAATACCAAACACTGAGGAAACTTAGTGGCATCCTAAAAGTGGCTGTTGGACTTCATTAGTGTCCCACTGGTGCAAAGATATTTGCAGCACCTCTGCATTGCACACTTAAGCTAATTGTTACAAAGCCATTATAATACCAAACACTGAGGAAACTTAGTGGCATCCCAAAAGTGGTTGTTGGACTTCATTAGTGTCCCACTACTGCAAAGATATTTGCAGCACCTCTACATTGCACACTCAAGCTCATTGTTACAAAGCTATTATATTACCAAACACTGAGGAAACTTAGTGGCATCCTAAAAGTGGCTGTTGGACTTCATTAGTGTCCCACTACTGCAAAGATATTTGAAGCACCTCTGCAGTGCACACTCAACCTCATTGTTACAAAGCCATTATAATACCAAACACTGAGGAAACTTATTGGCATCCTAAAAGTGGCTGTTGGACTTCATTAGTGTCCCACTGGTGCAAAGATATTTGCAGCACCTCTGCATTGCACACTCAAGCTCATTGTTACAAAGTCATTATAATTCCAAACACTGAGGAAACTTAGTGGCATCCTAAAAGTGGCTGTTGGACTTCATTAGTGTCCCACTAGTGCAAAGATATTTGCAGCACCTCTGTATTGCACACTCAAGCTTATTGTTACAAAGCCATTATAATACCAAACACTGAGGAAACTTAGTGGCATCCTAAAAGTGGCTGTTGGACTTCATTAGTGTCCCACTAGTGCAAAGATATTTGCAGCACCTCTGCATTGCACACTCAAGCTCATTGTTACAAAGCCATTATAATACCAAACACTGAGGAAACTTAGTGGCATCCTAAAAGTAGCTGTTGGACTTCATTAGTGTCCCACTAGTGCAAAGATATTTGCAGCACCTCTGCATTGCACACTCAAGCTCATTGTTACAAAGCCATTATAATAACAAACACTGAGGAAACTTAGTGGCATCCTAAAAGTAGCTGTTGGACTTCATTAGTGTCCCACTGGTGCAAAGATATTTGCAGCACCTCTGCATTGCACACTCAAGCTCATTGTTACAAAGCCATTATAATACCAAACACTGAGGAAACTTAGTGGCATCCTAAAAGTGGCTGTTGGACTTCATTAGTGTCCCACTGGTGCAAAGATATTTGCAGCACCTCTGCATTGCACACTCAAGCTCATTGTTACAAAGCCATTATAATACCAAACACTGAGGAAACTTAGTGGCATCCTAAAAGTGGCTGTTGGACTTCATTAGTGACCCATTAGTGTAAAGATATTTGCAGCACCTCTGTATTGCACACTCAAGCTCATTGTTACAAAGCCATTATAATACCAAACACTGAGGAAACTTAGTGGCATCCTAAAAGTGGCTGTTGGACTTCATTAGTGTCCCACTAGTGCAAAGATATTTGCAGCACCTCTGCATTGCACACTCAAGCTCATTGTTACAAAGCCATTATAATACTAAACACTGAGGAAACTTAGTGGCATCCTAAAAGTGGCTGTTGGACTTCATTAGTGTCCCACTGGTGCAAAGATATTTGCAGCACCTCTGCATTGCACACTCAAGCTCATTGTTACAAAGCCATTATAATACCAAACACTGAGGAAACTTAGTGGCATCCCAAAAGTGGCTGTTGGACTTCATTAGTGTCCCACTAGTGCAAAGATATTTGCAGCACCTCTATATTGCACACTCAAGCTCATTGTTACAAAGCCATTATAATACCAAACACTGAGGAAACTTAGTGGCATCCTAAAAGTGGCTGTTGGACTTCATTAGTGTCCCACTGGTGCAAAGATATTTGCAGCACTTCTGTATTGCACACTCAAGCTCATTGTTACAAAGCCATTATATTACCAAACACTGAGGAAACTTAGTGGCATCCTAAAAGTGGCTGTTGGACTTCATTAGTGTTTTACTAGTGCAAAGATATTTGCAGCACCTCTGCAGTGCACACTCAAGCTCATTGTTACAAAGCCATTATAATACCAAACACTGAGGAAACTTAGTGGCATCCTAAAGGTAGCTGTTAGACTTCATTAGTGTCCCACTGGTGCAAAGATATTTCCAGCACCTCTGCATTGCACACTCAAGCTCATTGTTACAAAGCCATTATAATACCAAACACTGATGAAACTTAGTGGCATCCTAAAAGTGGCTATTGGACTTCATTAGTGTCCCACTAGTGCAAAGATATTTGCAGCACCTCTGTATTGCACACTCAAGCTCATTGTTGCAAAGCCATTATATTACCAAACACTGAGGAAACTTAGTGGCATCCTAAAAGTGGCTGTTGGACTTCATTAGTGTCCCACTAGTGCAAAGATATTTGCAGCACCTCTGTATTGCACACTCAAGCTCAATGTTACAAAGCCATTATATTACCAAACACTGAGGAAACTTAGTGGCATCCTAAAAGTGGCTATTGGACTTCATTAGTGTCCCACTAGTGCAAAGATATTTGCAGCACCTCTGTATTGCACACTCAAGCTCATTGTTACAAAAGCCATTATATTACCAAACACTGAGGAAACATAGTGGCATCCTAAAAGTGGATGTTGGACTTCAATAGTGTCCCACTAGTGCAAAGATATTTGCAGCACCTCTGCAGTGCACACTCAAGCTCATTGTTACAAAGCCATTATAATACCAAACACTGGGTAAACTTAGTGGCATCCTAAAAGTAGCTGTTGGACTTCATTAGTGTCCCACTGGTGCAAAGATATTTGCAGCACCTCTGTATTGCACACTCAAGCTTATTGTTACAAAGCCATTATAATACCAAACACTGAGGAAACTTAGTGGCATCCTAAAAGTGGCTGTTGGACTTCATTAGTGTCCCACTAGTGCAAAGATATTTGCAGCACCTCTGCATTGCACACTCAAGCTCATTGTTACAAAGCCATTATAATACCAAACACTGAGGAAACTTAGTGGCATCCTAAAAGTGGCTGTTAGACTTCATTAGTGTCCCACTGGTGCAAATTTATTTGCAGCACCTCTGCATTGCACACTCAAGCTCATTGTTACAAAGCCATTATAATACCAAACACTGAGGAAACTTAGTGGCATCCTAAAAGTGGCTGTTGGACTTCATTAGTGTCCCACTGGTGCAAAGATATTTGCAGCATCTCTGCATTGCACACTCAAGCTCATTTTTACAAAGCCATTATAATACCAAACACTGAGGAAACTTAGTGGCATCATCAAAGTGGCTGTTGGACTTCATTAGTGTCCCACTAGTGCAAAGATATTTGCAGCACCTCTGCATTGCACACTTAAGCTCATTGTTACTAAGCCATTATAACCTCAAACACTGAGGAAACTTAGTGGCATCCTAAAAGCGGCTGTTGGACTTCATTAGTGTCCCACTGGTGGAAAGATATTTGCAGCATCTCTGCATTGCACACTCAAGCTCATTGTTACAAAGCCATTATAATACCAAACACTGAGGAAACTTAGTGGCATCCTAAAAGTGGCTGTTGGACTTCATTAGTGACCCATTAGTGCAAAGATATTTGCAGCACCTCTGTATTGCACACTCAAGCTCATTGTTACAAAGCCATTATAATACCAAACACTGAGGAAACTTAGTGGCATCCTAAAAGTGGCTGTTGGACTTCATTAGTGTCCCACTAGTGCAAAGATATTTGCAGCACCTCTTCATTGCACACTTAAGCTCATTGTTACAAAGCCATTATAATACCAAACACTGAGGAAACTTAGTGGCATCCTAAAAGTGGATGTTGGATTTCATTAGTGTCCCACTAGTGCTAAGATATTTGCAGCACCTCTGCATTGCACACTCAAGCTCATTGTTACAAAGCCATTATAATATCAAACACTGAGGAAACTTAGTGGCATCCTAAAAGCGGCTGTTGGACATCATTAGTGTCCCACTGGTGCAAAGATATTTGCAGCACCTCTGCACTGCACACTCAAGCTTATTGTTACAAAGCCATTATAATACCAAACACTGAGGAAACTTAGTGGCATCCTAAAAGTGGATGTTGGATTTCATTAGTGTCCCACTAGTGCTAAGATATTTGCAGCACCTCTGCATTGCACACTCAAGCTCATTGTTACAAAGCCATTATAATATCAAACACTGAGGAAACTTAGTGGCATCCTAAAAGTGGCTGTTGGACTTCATTAGTGTCCCACTGGTGCAAAGATATTTGCAGCACCTCTGCACTGCACACTCAAGCTTATTGTTACAAAGCCATTATAATACCAAACACTGAGGAAACTTAGTGGCATCCTAAAAGTGGCTGTTGGACTTCATTAGTGACCCATTAGTGCAAAGATATTTGCAGCACCTCTGTATTGCACACTCAAGCTCATTGTTACAAAGCCATTATAATACCAATCACTGAGGAAACTTAGTGGCATCCTAAAAGTGGCTGTTGGACTTCATTAGTGTCCCACTAGTGCAAAGATATTTGCAGCACCTCTGCATTGCACACTCAAGCTCATTGTTACAAAGCCATTATAATACTAAACACTGAGGAAACTTAGTGGCATCCTAAAAGTGGCTGTTGGACTTCATTAGTGTCCCACTGGTGCAAAGATATTTGCAGCATCTCTGCATTGCACACTCAAGCTCATTGTTACAAAGCCATTATAATACCAAACACTGAGGAAACTTAGTGGCATCCCAAAAGTGGCTGTTGGACTTCATTAGTGTCCCACTGGTGCAAAGCTATTTGAACCACCTCTGCATTGCATACTCAAGCTCATTGTTACAAAGCCATTATAATACCAAACACTGAGGAAACTTAGTGGCATCCTAAAAGTGGCTGTTGGACTTCATTAGTGTCCCACTAGTGCAAAGATATTTGCAGCACCTCTGCATTGCACACTTAAGCTCATTGTTACAAAGCCATTATAATACCAAACACTGAGGAAACTTAGTGGCATCCTAAAAGTGGCTGTTGGACTTCATTAGTGTCCCACTGGTGCAAAGATATTTGCAGCACCTCTGCATTGCACACTTAAGCTCATTGTTACAAAGCCATTATAATACCAAACACTGAGGAAACTTAGTGGCATCCTAAAAGTGGCTGTTGGACTTCATTAGTGTCCCACTAGTGCAAAGATATTTGCAGCACCTCTGCATTGCACACTTAAGCTCATTGTTACAAAGCCATTATAATACCAAACACTGAGGAAACTTAGTGGCATCCTAAAAGTAGCTGTTGGACTTCATTAGTGTCCCACTGGTGCAAAGCTATTTGAACCACCTCTGCATTGCATACTCAAGCTCATTGTTACAAAGCCATTATAATACCAAACACTGAGGAAACTTAGTGGCATCCTAAAAGTGGCTGTTGGACTTCATTAGTGTCCCACTAGTGCAAAGATATTTGCAGCACCTCTGCATTGCACACTTAAGCTCATTGTTACAAAGCCATTATAACCTCAAACACTGAGGAAACTTAGTGGCATCCTAAAAGTGGCTGTTGGACTTCATTAGTGTCCCACTGGTGCAAAGATATTTGCAGCACCTCTGCACTGCACACTCAAGCTCATTGTTACAAAGCCATTATAATACCAAACACTGAGGAAACTTAGTGGCATCCTAAAAGTGGCTGTTGGACTTCATTAGTGTCCCACTGGTGCAAAGATATTTGCAGCACTTCTGTATTGCACACTCAAGCTCATTGTTACAAAGCCATTATATTACCAAACACTGAGGAAACTTAGTGGCATCCTAAAAGTGGCTGTTGGACTTCATTAGTGTTTTACTAGTGCAAAGATATTTGCAGCACCTCTGCAGTGCACACTCAAGCTCATTGTTACAAAGCCATTATAATACCAAACACTGAGGAAACTTAGTGGCATCCTAAAGGTAGCTGTTAGACTTCATTAGTGTCCCACTGGTGCAAAGATATTTCCAGCACCTCTGCATTGCACACTCAAGCTCATTGTTACAAAGCCATTATAATACCAAACACTGATGAAACTTAGTGGCATCCTAAAAGTGGCTATTGGACTTCATTAGTGTCCCACTAGTGCAAAGATATTTGCAGCACCTCTGTATTGCACACTCAAGCTCATTGTTGCAAAGCCATTATATTACCAAACACTGAGGAAACTTAGTGGCATCCTAAAAGTGGCTGTTGGACTTCATTAGTGTCCCACTAGTGCAAAGATATTTGCAGCACCTCTGTATTGCACACTCAAGCTCAATGTTACAAAGCCATTATATTACCAAACACTGAGGAAACTTAGTGGCATCCTAAAAGTGGCTATTGGACTTCATTAGTGTCCCACTAGTGCAAAGATATTTGCAGCACCTCTGTATTGCACACTCAAGCTCATTGTTACAAAAGCCATTATATTACCAAACACTGAGGAAACATAGTGGCATCCTAAAAGTGGATGTTGGACTTCAATAGTGTCCCACTAGTGCAAAGATATTTGCAGCACCTCTGCAGTGCACACTCAAGCTCATTGTTACAAAGCCATTATAATACCAAACACTGGGTAAACTTAGTGGCATCCTAAAAGTAGCTGTTGGACTTCATTAGTGTCCCACTGGTGCAAAGATATTTGCAGCACCTCTGCATTGCACACTCAAGCTCATTGTTACAAAGCCATTATAATACCAAACACTGAGGAAACTTAGTGGCATCCTAAAAGTGGCTGTTAGACTTCATTAGTGTCCCACTGGTGCAAATTTATTTGCAGCACCTCTGCATTGCACACTCAAGCTCATTGTTACAAAGCCATTATAATACCAAACACTGAGGAAACTTAGTGGCATCCTAAAAGTGGCTGTTGGACTTCATTAGTGTCCCACTGGTGCAAAGATATTTGCAGCATCTCTGCATTGCACACTCAAGCTCATTTTTACAAAGCCATTATAATACCAAACACTGAGGAAACTTAGTGGCATCATCAAAGTGGCTGTTGGACTTCATTAGTGTCCCACTAGTGCAAAGATATTTGCAGCACCTCTGCATTGCACACTTAAGCTCATTGTTACTAAGCCATTATAACCTCAAACACTGAGGAAACTTAGTGGCATCCTAAAAGCGGCTGTTGGACTTCATTAGTGTCCCACTGGTGGAAAGATATTTGCAGCATCTCTGCATTGCACACTCAAGCTCATTGTTACAAAGCCATTATAATACCAAACACTGAGGAAACTTAGTGGCATCCTAAAAGTGGCTGTTGGACTTCATTAGTGACCCATTAGTGCAAAGATATTTGCAGCACCTCTGTATTGCACACTCAAGCTCATTGTTACAAAGCCATTATAATACCAAACACTGAGGAAACTTAGTGGCATCCTAAAAGTGGCTGTTGGACTTCATTAGTGTCCCACTAGTGCAAAGATATTTGCAGCACCTCTTCATTGCACACTTAAGCTCATTGTTACAAAGCCATTATAACCTCAAACACTGAGGAAACTTAGTGGCATCCTAAAAGCGGCTGTTGGACATCATTAGTGTCCCACTGGTGCAAAGATATTTGCAGCACCTCTGCACTGCACACTCAAGCTTATTGTTACAAAGCCATTATAATACCAAACACTGAGGAAACTTAGTGGCATCCTAAAAGTGGATGTTGGATTTCATTAGTGTCCCACTAGTGCTAAGATATTTGCAGCACCTCTGCATTGCACACTCAAGCTCATTGTTACAAAGCCATTATAATATCAAACACTGAGGAAACTTAGTGGCATCCTAAAAGTGGCTGTTGGACTTCATTAGTGTCCCACTGGTGCAAAGATATTTGCAGCACCTCTGCACTGCACACTCAAGCTTATTGTTACAAAGCCATTATAATACCAAACACTGAGGAAACTTAGTGGCATCCTAAAAGTGGCTGTTGGACTTCATTAGTGACCCATTAGTGCAAAGATATTTGCAGCACCTCTGTATTGCACACTCAAGCTCATTGTTACAAAGCCATTATAATACCAATCACTGAGGAAACTTAGTGGCATCCTAAAAGTGGCTGTTGGACTTCATTAGTGTCCCACTAGTGCAAAGATATTTGCAGCACCTCTGCATTGCACACTCAAGCTCATTGTTACAAAGCCATTATAATACTAAACACTGAGGAAACTTAGTGGCATCCTAAAAGTGGCTGTTGGACTTCATTAGTGTCCCACTGGTGCAAAGATATTTGCAGCATCTCTGCATTGCACACTCAAGCTCATTGTTACAAAGCCATTATAATACCAAACACTGAGGAAACTTAGTGGCATCCCAAAAGTGGCTGTTGGACTTCATTAGTGTCCCACTGGTGCAAAGCTATTTGAACCACCTCTGCATTGCATACTCAAGCTCATTGTTACAAAGCCATTATAATACCAAACACTGAGGAAACTTAGTGGCATCCTAAAAGTGGCTGTTGGACTTCATTAGTGTCCCACTAGTGCAAAGATATTTGCAGCACCTCTGCATTGCACACTTAAGCTCATTGTTACAAAGCCATTATAATACCAAACACTGAGGAAACTTAGTGGCATCCTAAAAGTGGCTGTTGGACTTCATTAGTGTCCCACTGGTGCAAAGATATTTGCAGCACCTCTGCATTGCACACTTAAGCTCATTGTTACAAAGCCATTATAATACCAAACACTGAGGAAACTTAGTGGCATCCTAAAAGTGGCTGTTGGACTTCATTAGTGTCCCACTAGTGCAAAGATATTTGCAGCACCTCTGCATTGCACACTTAAGCTCATTGTTACAAAGCCATTATAATACCAAACACTGAGGAAACTTAGTGGCATCCTAAAAGTAGCTGTTGGACTTCATTAGTGTCCCACTGGTGCAAAGCTATTTGAACCACCTCTGCATTGCATACTCAAGCTCATTGTTACAAAGCCATTATAATACCAAACACTGAGGAAACTTAGTGGCATCCTAAAAGTGGCTGTTGGACTTCATTAGTGTCCCACTAGTGCAAAGATATTTGCAGCACCTCTGCATTGCACACTTAAGCTCATTGTTACAAAGCCATTATAACCTCAAACACTGAGGAAACTTAGTGGCATCCTAAAAGTGGCTGTTGGACTTCATTAGTGTCCCACTGGTGCAAAGATATTTGCAGCACCTCTGCACTGCACACTCAAGCTCATTGTTACAAAGCCATTATAATACCAAACACTGAGGAAACTTAGTGGCATCCTAAAAGTGGCTGTTGGACTTCATTAGTGTTTTACTAGTGCAAAGATATTTGCAGCACCTCTGCAGTGCACACTCAAGCTCATTGTTACAAAGCCATTATAATACCAAACACTGAGGAAACTTAGTGGCATCCTAAAGGTAGCTGTTAGACTTCATTAGTGTCCCACTGGTGCAAAGATATTTCCAGCACCTCTGCATTGCACACTCAAGCTCATTGTTACAAAGCCATTATAATACCAAACACTGAGGAATCTTAGTGGCATCCTAAAAGTGGCTATTGGACTTCATTAGTGTCCCACTAGTGCAAAGATATTTGCAGCACCTCTGTATTGCACACTCAAGCTCATTGTTGCAAAGACATTATATTACCAAACACTGAGGAAACTTAGTGGCATCCTAAAAGTGGCTGTTGGACTTCATTAGTGTCCCACTAGTGTAAAGATATTTGCAGCACCTCTGTATTGCACACTCAAGCTCATTGTTACAAAGCCATTATATTACCAAACACTGAGGAAACTTAGTGGCATCCTAAAAGTGGCTATTGGACTTCATTAGTGTCCCACTAGTGCAAAGATATTTGCAGCACCTCTGTATTGCACACTCAAGCTCATTGTTACAAAAGCCATTATATTACCAAACACTGAGGAAACTTAGTGGCATCCTAAAAGTGGATGTTGGACTTCAATAGTGTCCCAATAGTGCAAAGATATTTGCAGCACCTCTGCAGTGCACACTCAAGCTCATTGTTACAAAGCCATTATAATACCAAACACTGGGTAAACTTAGTGGCATCCTAAAAGTAGCTGTTGGACTTCATTAGTGTCCCACTGGTGCAAAGATATTTGCAGCACCTCTATATTGCACACTCAAGCTTATTGTTACAAAGCCATTATAATACCAAACACTGAGGAAACTTAGTGGCATCCTAAAAGTGGCTGTTGGACTTCATTAGTGTCCCACTAGTGCAAAGATATTTGCAGCACCTCTGCATTGCACACTCAAGCTCATTGTTACAAAGCCATTATAATACCAAACACTGAGGAAACTTAGTGGCATCCTAAAAGTAGCTGTTGGACTTCATTAGTGTCCCACTAGTGCAAAGATATTTGCAGCACCTCTGCATTGCACACTCAAGCTCATTGTTACAAAGCCATTATAATACCAAACACTGAGGAAACTTAGTGGCATCCTAAAAGTGGCTGTTGGACTTCATTAGTGACCCACTAGTGCAAAGATATTTGCAGCACCTCTGCATTGCACACTCAAGCTCATTGTTACAAAGCCATTATAATACCAAACACTGAGGAAACTTAGTGGCATCCTAAAAGTGGCTGTTTGACTTCATTAGTGTCCCACTGGTGCAAAGATATTTGAAGCACCTCTGCACTGCACACTCAAGCTCATTGTTACAAAGCCATTATAATAACAAACACGGAGGAAACTTAGTGGCATCCTAAAAGTAGCTGTTGGACTTCATTAGTGTCCCACTGGTGCAAAGATATTTGCAGCACCTCTGCATTGCACACTCAAGCTCATTGTTACAAAGCCATTATAATACCAAACACTGAGGAAACTTAGTGGCATCCTAAAAGTAGCTGTTGGACTTCATTAGTGTCCCACTAGTGCAAAGATATTTGCAGCACCTCTGCATTGCACACTTAAGCTCATTGTTACTAAGCCATTATAACCTCAAACACTGAGGAAACTTAGTGGCATCGTAAAAGCGGCTGTTGGACATCATTAGTGTCCCACTGGTGCAAAGATATTTGCAGCACCTCTGCATTGCACACTCAAGCTCATTGTTACAAAGCCATTATAATACCAAACACTGAGGAAACTTAGTGGCATCCTAAAAGTGGCTGTTGGACTTCATTCGTGTCCCACTAGTGCAAAGATATTTGCAGCACCTCTTCATTGCACACTTAAGCTCATTGTTACAAAGCCATTATAACCTCAAACACTGAGGAAACTTAGTGGCATCGTAAAAGCGGCTGTTGGACATCATTAGTGTCCCACTGGTGCAAAGATATTTGCAGCACCTCTGCATTGCACACTCAAGCTCATTGTTACAAAGCCATTATAATACCAAACACTGAGGAAACTTAGTGGCATCCTAAAAGTGGCTGTTGGACTTCATTAGTGTCCCACTGGTGCAAAGATATTTGCAGCACCTCTGCATTGCACACTCAAGCTCATTGTTACAAAGCCATTATAATACTAAACACTGAGGAAACTTAGTGGCATCCTAAAAGTGGCTGTTGGACTTCATTAGTGTCCCACTGGTGCAAAGATATTTGCAGCACCTCTGCTTTGCACACTCAAGCTCATTGTTACAAAGCCATTATAATACCAAACACTGAGGAAACTTAGTGGCATCCTAAAAGTGGCTGTTGGACTTCATTAGTGACCCATTAGTGCAAAGATATTTGCAGCACCTCTGTATTGCACACTCAAGCTCATTGTTACAAAGCCATTATAATACCAAACACTGAGGAAACTTAGTGGCATCCTAAAAGCGGCTGTTGGACTTCATTAGTGTCCCACTGGTGGAAAGATATTTGCAGCATCTCTGCATTGCACACTCAAGCTCATTGTTACAAAGCCATTATAATACCAAACACTGAGGAAACTTAGTGGCATCCTAAAAGTGGCTGTTGGACTTCATTAGTGTCCCACTAGTGCAAAGATATTTGCAGCACCTCTGCATTGCACACTCAAGCTCATTGTTACAAAGCCATTATAATACCAAACACTGAGGAATCTTAGTGGCATCCTAAAAGTGGCTATTGGACTTCATTAGTGTCCCACTAGTGCAAAGATATTTGCAGCACCTCTGTATTGCACACTCAAGCTCATTGTTGCAAAGACATTATATTACCAAACACTGAGGAAACTTAGTGGCATCCTAAAAGTGGCTGTTGGACTTCATTAGTGTCCCACTAGTGTAAAGATATTTGCAGCACCTCTGTATTGCACACTCAAGCTCATTGTTACAAAGCCATTATATTACCAAACACTGAGGAAACTTAGTGGCATCCTAAAAGTGGCTATTGGACTTCATTAGTGTCCCACTAGTGCAAAGATATTTGCAGCACCTCTGTATTGCACACTCAAGCTCATTGTTACAAAAGCCATTATATTACCAAACACTGAGGAAACTTAGTGGCATCCTAAAAGTGGATGTTGGACTTCAATAGTGTCCCAATAGTGCAAAGATATTTGCAGCACCTCTGCAGTGCACACTCAAGCTCATTGTTACAAAGCCATTATAATACCAAACACTGGGTAAACTTAGTGGCATCCTAAAAGTAGCTGTTGGACTTCATTAGTGTCCCACTGGTGCAAAGATATTTGCAGCACCTCTATATTGCACACTCAAGCTTATTGTTACAAAGCCATTATAATACCAAACACTGAGGAAACTTAGTGGCATCCTAAAAGTGGCTGTTGGACTTCATTAGTGTCCCACTAGTGCAAAGATATTTGCAGCACCTCTGCATTGCACACTCAAGCTCATTGTTACAAAGCCATTATAATACCAAACACTGAGGAAACTTAGTGGCATCCTAAAAGTAGCTGTTGGACTTCATTAGTGTCCCACTAGTGCAAAGATATTTGCAGCACCTCTGCATTGCACACTCAAGCTCATTGTTACAAAGCCATTATAATACCAAACACTGAGGAAACTTAGTGGCATCCTAAAAGTGGCTGTTGGACTTCATTAGTGACCCACTAGTGCAAAGATATTTGCAGCACCTCTGCATTGCACACTCAAGCTCATTGTTACAAAGCCATTATAATACCAAACACTGAGGAAACTTAGTGGCATCCTAAAAGTGGCTGTTTGACTTCATTAGTGTCCCACTGGTGCAAAGATATTTGAAGCACCTCTGCACTGCACACTCAAGCTCATTGTTACAAAGCCATTATAATAACAAACACGGAGGAAACTTAGTGGCATCCTAAAAGTAGCTGTTGGACTTCATTAGTGTCCCACTGGTGCAAAGATATTTGCAGCACCTCTGCATTGCACACTTAAGCTCATTGTTACTAAGCCATTATAACCTCAAACACTGAGGAAACTTAGTGGCATCCTAAAAGCGGCTGTTGGACTTCATTAGTGTCCCACTGGTGGAAAGATATTTGCAGCATTTCTGCATTGCACACTCAAGCTCATTGTTACAAAGCCATTATAATACCAAACACTGAGGAAACTTAGTGGCATCCTAAAAGTGGCTGTTGGACTTCATTAGTGTCCCACTAGTGCAAAGATATTTGCAGCACCTCTGTATTGCACACTCAAGCTCATTGTTACAAAGCCATTATAATACCAAACACTGAGGAAACTTAGTGGCATCCTAAAAGTGGCTGTTGGACTTCATTAGTGTCCCACTAGTGCAAAGATATTTGCAGCACCTCTTCATTGCACACTTAAGCTCATTGTTACAAAGCCATTATAACCTCAAACACTGAGGAAACTTAGTGGCATCGTAAAAGCGGCTGTTGGACATCATTAGTGTCCCACTGGTGCAAAGATATTTGCAGCACCTCTGCATTGCACACTCAAGCTCATTGTTACAAAGCCATTATAATACCAAACACTGAGGAAACTTAGTGGCATCCTAAAAGTGGCTGTTGGACTTCATTAGTGTCCCACTAGTGCAAAGATATTTGCAGCACCTCTTCATTGCACACTTAAGCTCATTGTTACAAAGCCATTATAACCTCAAACACTGAGGAAACTTAGTGGCATCGTAAAAGCGGCTGTTGGACATCATTAGTGTCCCACTGGTGCAAAGATATTTGCAGCACCTCTGCATTGCACACTCAAGCTCATTGTTACAAAGCCATTATAATACCAAACACTGAGGAAACTTAGTGGCATCCTAAAAGTGGCTGTTGGACTTCATTAGTGTCCCACTGGTGCAAAGATATTTGCAGCACCTCTGCATTGCACACTCAAGCTCATTGTTACAAAGCCATTATAATACTAAACACTGAGGAAACTTAGTGGCATCCTAAAAGTGGCTGTTGGACTTCATTAGTGTCCCACTGGTGCAAAGATATTTGCAGCACCTCTGCTTTGCACACTCAAGCTCATTGTTACAAAGCCATTATAATACCAAACACTGAGGAAACTTAGTGGCATCCTAAAAGTGGCTGTTGGACTTCATTAGTGACCCATTAGTGCAAAGATATTTGCAGCACCTCTGTATTGCACACTCAAGCTCATTGTTACAAAGCCATTATAATACCAAACACTGAGGAAACTTAGTGGCATCCTAAAAGCGGCTGTTGGACTTCATTAGTGTCCCACTGGTGGAAAGATATTTGCAGCATCTCTGCATTGCACACTCAAGCTCATTGTTACAAAGCCATTATAATACCAAACACTGAGGAAACTTAGTGGCATCCTAAAAGTGGCTGTTGGACTTCATTAGTGTCCCACTAGTGCAAAGATATTTGCAGCACCTCTGCATTGCACACTCAAGCTCATTGTTACAAAGCCATTATAATACCAAACACTGAGGAAACTTAGTGGCATCCTAAAAGTGGCTGTTGGACTTCATTAGTGTCCCACTAGTGCAAAGATATTTGCAACACCTCTTCATTGCACACTTAAGCTCATTGTTACAAAGCCATTATAACCTCAAACACTGAGGAAACTTAGTGGCATCCTAAAAGCGGCTGTTGGACATCATTAGTGTCCCACTGGTGCAAAGATATTTGCAGCACCTCTGCATTGCACACTGAAGCTCATTGTTACAAAGCCATTATAATACCAAACACTGAGGAAACTTAGTGGCATCCTAAAAGTAGCTGTTGGACTTCATTAGTGTCCCACTAGTGCAAAGATATTTGCAGCACCTCTGCATTGCACACTCAAGCTCATTGTTACAAAGCCATTATAATACCAAACACTGAGGAAACTTAGTGGCATCCTAAAAGTGGCTGTTGGACTTCATTAGTGACCCACTAGTGCAAAGATATTTGCAGCACCTCTGCATTGCACACTCAAGCTCATGGTTACAAAGCCATTATAATACCAAACACTGAGGAAACTTAGTGGCATCCTAAAAGTGGCTGTTTGACTTCATTAGTGTCCCACTGGTGCAAAGATATTTGAAGCACCTCTGCACTGCACACTCAAGCTCATTGTTACAAAGCCATTATAATAACAAACACTGAGAAAACTTAGTGGCATCCTAAAAGTAGCTGTTGGACTTCATTAGTGTCCCACTCGTGCAAAGATATTTGCAGCACCTCTGCATTGCACACTCAAGCTCATTGTTACAAAGCCATTATAATACCAAACACTGAGGAAACTTAGTGGCATCCTAAAAGCGGCTGTTGGACTTCATTAGTGTCCCACTAGTGCAAAGATATTTGCAGCACCTCTGCATTGCACACTCAAGCTCATTGTTACAAAGCCATTATAATACCAAACACTGAGGAAACTTAGTGGCATCCTAAAAGTGACTGTTGGACTTCATTAGTGTCCCACTAGTGCAAAGATATTTGCAGCACCTCTGCATTGCACACTCAAGCTCATTGTTACAAAGCCATTATAATACTAAACACTGAGGAAACTTAGTGGCATCCTAAAAGTGGCTGTTGGACTTCATTAGTGTCCCACTGGTGCAAAGATATTTGCAGCACCTCTGCTTTGCACACTCAAGCTCATTGTTACAAAGCCATTATAATACCAAACACTGAGGAAACTTAGTGGCATCCTAAAAGTGGCTGTTGGACTTCATTAGTGACCCATTAGTGCAAAGATATTTGCAGCACCTCTGTATTGCACACTCAAGCTCATTGTTACAAAGCCATTATAATACCAAACACTGAGGAAACTTAGTGTCTTCCTAAAAGTGGCTATTGGACTTCATTAGTGACCCACTAGTGTAAAGATATTTGCAGCACCTCTGCATTGCACACTCAAGCTCATTGTTACAAAGCCATTATAATACCAAACACTGAGGAAACTTAGTGGCATCCTAAAAGTGGCTGTTGGACTTCATTAGTAACCCACTAGTGCAAAGATATTTGCAGCACCTCTGCATTGCACACTCAAGCTCATTGTTACAAAGTCATTATAATACCAAACACTGAGGAAACTTAGTGGCATCCTAAAAGTGGCTGTTTGACTTCATTAGTGTCCCACTGGTGCAAAGATATTTGAAGCACCTCTGCACTGCACACTCAAGCTCATTGTTACAAAGCCATTATAATAACAAACACTGAGGAAACTTAGTGGCATCCTAAAAGTAGCTGTTGGACTTCATTAGTGTCCCACTGGTGCAAAGATATTTGCAGCACCTCTGCATTGCACACTCAAGCTCATTGTTACAAAGCCATTATAATACCAAACACTGAGGAAACTTAGTGGCATCCTCAAAGTGGCTGTTGGACTTCATTAGTGTCCCACTAGTGCAAAGATATTTGCAGCACCTCTGCATTGCACACTCAAGCTCATTGGTACTAAGCCATTATAACCTCAAACACTGAGGAAACTTAGTGGCATCCTAAAAGCGGCTGTTGGACTTCATTAGTGTCCCACTGGTGGAAAGATATTTGCAGCATCTCTGCATTGCACACTCAAGCTCATTGTTACAAAGCCATTATAATACCAAACACTGAGGAAACTTAGTGGCATCCTAAAAGTGGCTGTTGGACTTCATTAGTGTCCCACTAGTGCAAAGATATTTGCAGCACCTCTGCATTGCACACTCAAGCTCATTGTTACAAAGCCATTATAATACCAAACACTGAGGAAACTTAGTGGCATCCTAAAAGTGGCTGTTGGACTTCATTAGTGTCCCACTAGTGCAAACATATTTGCAGCACCTCTTCATTGCACACTTAAGCTCATTGTTACAAAGCCATTATAACCTCAAACACTGAGGAAACTTAGTGGCATCCTAAAAGCGGCTGTTGGACATCATTAGTGTCCCACTGGTGCAAAGATATTTGCAGCACCTCTGCATTGCACACTCAAGCTCATTGTTACAAAGCCATTATAATACCAAACACTGAGGAAACTTAGTGGCATCCTAAAAGTGGCTGTTGGACTTCATTAGTGTCCCACTGGTGCAAAGATATTTGCAGCACCTCTGCATTGCACACTCAAGCTCATTGTTACAAAGCCATTATAATACCAAACACTGAGGAAACTTAGTGGCATCCTAAAAGTGGCTGTTGGACTTCATTAGTGACCCCATAGTGCAAAGATATTTGCAGCACCTCTGTATTGCACACTCAAGCTTATTGTTACAAAGCCATTATAATACCAAATACTGAGGAAACTTAGTGGCATCTTAAAAGTGGCTGTTGGACTTCATTAGTGTCCCACTAGTGCAAAGATATTTGCAGCACCTCTGCATTGCACACTCAAGCTCATTGTTACAAAGCCATTATAATACCAAACACTGAGGAAACTTAGTGGCATCCTAAAAGTGGCTGTTGGACTTCATTAGTGTCCCACTGGTGCAAAGATATTTGCAGCACCTCTGCTTTGCACACTCAAGCTCATTGTTACAAAGCCATTATAATACCAAACACTGAGGAAACTTAGTGGCATCCTAAAAGTGGCTGTTGGACTTCATTAGTGACCCATTAGTGCAAAGATATTTGCAGCACCTCTGTATTGCACACTCAAGCTCATTGTTACAAAGCCATTATAATACCAAACACTGAGGAAACTTAGTGGCATCCTAAAAGCGGCTGTTGGACTTCATTAGTGTCCCACTGGTGGAAAGATATTTGCAGCACCTCTGCATTGCACACTCAAGCTCATTGTTACAAAGCCATTATAATACCAAACACTGAGGAAACTTAGTGGCATCCTAAAAGTGGCTGTTGGACTTCATTAGTGTCCCACTAGTGCAAAGATATTTGCAGCACCTCTGCATTGCACACTCAAGCTCATTGTTACAAAGCCATTATAATACCAAACACTGAGGAAACTTAGTGGCATCCTAAAAGTGGCTGTTGGACTTCATTAGTGTCCCACTAGTGCAAAGATATTTGCAACACCTCTTCATTGCACACTTAAGCTCATTGTTACAAAGCCATTATAACCTCAAACACTGAGGAAACTTAGTGGCATCCTAAAAGCGGCTGTTGGACATCATTAGTGTCCCACTGGTGCAAAGATATTTGCAGCACCTCTGCATTGCACACTGAAGCTCATTGTTACAAAGCCATTATAATACCAAACACTGAGGAAACTTAGTGGCATCCTAAAAGTAGCTGTTGGACTTCATTAGTGTCCCACTAGTGCAAAGATATTTGCAGCACCTCTGCATTGCACACTCAAGCTCATTGTTAAAAAGCCATTATAATACCAAACACTGAGGAAACTTAGTGGCATCCTAAAAGTGGCTGTTGGACTTCATTAGTGACCCACTAGTGCAAAGATATTTGCAGCACCTCTGCATTGCACACTCAAGCTCATGGTTACAAAGCCATTATAATACCAAACACTGAGGAAACTTAGTGGCATCCTAAAAGTGGCTGTTTGACTTCATTAGTGTCCCACTGGTGCAAAGATATTTGAAGCACCTCTGCACTGCACACTCAAGCTCATTGTTACAAAGCCATTATAATAACAAACACTGAGAAAACTTAGTGGCATCCTAAAAGTAGCTGTTGGACTTCATTAGTGTCCCACTCGTGCAAAGATATTTGCAGCACCTCTGCATTGCACACTCAAGCTCATTGTTACAAAGCCATTATAATACCAAACACTGAGGAAACTTAGTGGCATCCTAAAAGCGGCTGTTGGACTTCATTAGTGTCCCACTAGTGCAAAGATATTTGCAGCACCTCTGCATTGCACACTCAAGCTCATTGTTACAAAGCCATTATAATACCAAACACTGAGGAAACTTAGTGGCATCCTAAAAGTGGCTGTTGGACTTCATTAGTGTCCCACTAGTGCAAAGACATTTGCAGCACCTCTGCATTGCACACTCAAGCTCATTGTTACAAAGCCATTATAATACTAAACACTGAGGAAACTTAGTGGCATCCTAAAAGTGGCTGTTGGACTTCATTAGTGTCCCACTGGTGCAAAGATATTTGCAGCACCTCTGCTTTGCACACTCAAGCTCATTGTTACAAAGCCATTATAATACCAAACACTGAGGAAACTTAGTGGCATCCTAAAAGTGGCTGTTGGACTTCATTAGTGACCCATTAGTGCAAAGATATTTGCAGCACCTCTGTATTGCACACTCAAGCTCATTGTTACAAAGCCATTATAATACCAAACACTGAGGAAACTTAGTGTCTTCCTAAAAGTGGCTGTTGGACTTCATTAGTGTCCCACTAGTGTAAAGATATTTGCAGCACCTCTGCATTGCACACTCAAGCTCATTGTTACAAAGCCATTATAATACTAAACACTGAGGAAACTTAGTGGCATCCTAAAAGTGGCTGTTGGACTTCATTAGTGGCCCACTGGTGCAAAGATATTTGCAGCACCTCTGCATTGCACACTCAAGCTCATTGTTACAAAGCCATTATAATACCAAACACTGAGGAAACTTAGTGGCATCCCAAAAGTGGCTGTTGGACTTCATTAGTGTCCCACTAGTGCAAAGATATTTGCAGCACCTCTATATTGCACACTCAAGCTCATTGTTACAAAGCCATTATAATACCAAACACTGAGGAAACTTAGTGGCATCCTAAAAGTGGCTGTTGGACTTCATTAGTGACCCATTAGTGCAAAGATATTTGCAGCACCTCTGTATTGCACACTCAAGCTCATTGTTACAAAGCCATTATAATACCAAACACTGAGGAAACTTAGTGGCATCCTAAAAGTGGCTGTTGGACTTCATTAGTGTCCCACTAGTGCAAAGATATTTGCAGCACCTCTTCATTGCACACTTAAGCTCATTGTTACAAAGCCATTATAACCTCAAACACTGAGGAAACTTAGTGGCATCCTAAAAGCGGCTGTTGGACATCATTAGTGTCCCACTGGTGCAAAGATATTTGCAGCACCTCTGCATTGCACACTCAAGCTCATTGTTACAAAGCCATTATAATACCAAACACTGAGGAAACTTAGTGGCATCCTAAAAGTGGCTGTTGGACTTCATTAGTGTCCCACTGGTGCAAATATATTTGCAGCACCTCTGCATTGCACACTCAAGCTCATTGTTACAAAGCCATTATAATACCAAACACTGAGGAAACTTAGTGGCATCCTAAAAGTGGCTGTTGGACTTCATTAGTGACCCATTAGTGCAAAGATATTTGCAGCACCTCTGTATTGCACACTCAAGCTCATTGTTACAAAGCCATTATAATACCAAACACTGAGGAAACTTAGTGGCATCCTAAAAGTGGCTGTTGGACTTCATTAGTGTCCCACTAGTGCAAAGATATTTGCAGCACCTCTGCATTGCACACTCAAGCTCATTGTTACAAAGCCATTATAATACTAAACACTGAGGAAACTTAGTGGCATCCTAAAAGTGGCTGTTGGACTTCATTAGTGTCCCACTGGTGCAAAGATATTTGCAGCATCTCTGCATTGCACACTCAAGCTCATTGTTACAAAGCCATTATAATACCAAACACTGAGGAAACTTAGTGGCATCCCAAAAGTGGCTGTTGGAATTCATTAGTGTCCCACTATTGCAAAGATATTTGCAGCACCTCTATATTGCACACTCAAGCTCATTGTTACAAAGCCATTATAATACCAAACACTGAGGAAACTTAGTGGCATCCTAAAAGTGGCTGTTGGACTTCATTAGTGTCCCACTAGTGCAAAGATATTTGCAGCACCTCTGCATTGCACACTCAAGCTCATTGTTACAAAGCCATTATAATACCAAACACTGAGGAAACTTAGTGGCATCCTAAAAGTGGCTGTTGGACTTCATTAGTGTCCCACTAGTGCAAAGATATTTGCAGCACCTCTGCATTGCACACTCAAGCTCATTGTTACAAAGCCATTATAATACTAAACACTGAGGAAACTTAGTGGCATCCTAAAAGTGGCTGTTGGACTTCATTAGTGTCCCACTGGTGCAAATATATTTGCAGCACCTCTGCATTGCACACTCAAGCTCATTGTTACAAAGCCATTATAATACCAAACACTGAGGAAACTTAGTGGCATCCTAAAAGTGGCTGTTGGACTTCATTAGTGACCCATTAGTGCAAAGATATTTGCAGCACCTCTGTATTGCACACTCAAGCTCATTGTTACAAAGCCATTATAATACCAAACACTGAGGAAACTTAGTGGCATCCTAAAAGTGGCTGTTGGACTTCATTAGTGTCCCACTAGTGCAAAGATATTTGCAGCACCTCTGCATTGCACACTCAAGCTCATTGTTACAAAACCATTATAATACTAAACACTGAGGAAACTTAGTGGCATCCTAAAAGTGGCTGTTGGACTTCATTAGTGTCCCACTGGTGCAAAGATATTTGCAGCATCTCTGCATTGCACACTCAAGCTCATTGTTACAAAGCCATTATAATACCAAACACTGAGGAAACTTAGTGGCATCCCAAAAGTGGCTGTTGGACTTCATTAGTGTCCCACTATTGCAAAGATATTTGCAGCACCTCTATATTGCACACTCAAGCTCATTGTTACAAAGCCATTATAATACCAAACACTGAGGAAACTTAGTGGCATCCTAAAAGTGGCTGTTGGACTTCATTAGTGTCCCACTAGTGCAAAGATATTTGCAGCACCTCTGCATTGCACACTCAAGCTCATTGTTACAAAGCCATTATAATACCAAACACTGAGGAAACTTAGTGGCATCCTAAAAGTGGCTGTTGGACTTCATTAGTGTCCCACTAGTGCAAAGATATTTGCAGCACCTCTGCATTGCACATTCAAGCTCATTGTTACAAAGCCATTATAATACTAAACACTGAGGAAACTTAGTGGCATCCTAAAAGTGGCTGTTGGACTTCATTAGTGTCCCACTGGTGCAAAGATATTTGCAGCACCTCTGCATTGCACACTCAAGCTCATTGTTACAAAGCCATTATAATACCAAACACTGAGCAAACTTAGTGGCATCCCAAAAGTGGCTGTTGGACTTCATTAGTGTCCCACTATTGCAAAGATATTTGCAGCACCTCTATATTGCACACTCAAGCTCATTGTTACAAAGCCATTATAATACCAAACACAGAGGAAACTTAGTGGCATTCTAAAAGTGGCTGTTGGACTTCATTAGTGTCCCACTAGTGCAAAGATATTTGCAGCACCTCTGCATTGCACACTTAAGCTCATTGTTACAAAGCCATTAAAACCTCAAACACTGAGGAAACTTAGTGGCATCCTAAAAGTGGATGTTGGATTTCATTAGTGTCCCACTAGTGCTAAGATATTTGCAGCACCTCTGCATTGCACACTCAAGCTCATTGTTACAAAGCCATTATAATATCAAACACTGAGGAAACTTAGTGGCATCCTAAAAGTGGCTGTTGGACTTCATTAGTGTCCCACTGGTGCAAAGATATTTGCAGCACCTCTGCACTGCACACTCAAGCTTATTGTTACAAAGCCATTATAATACCAAACACTGAGGAAACTTAGTGGCATCCTAAAAGTGGCTGTTGGACTTCATTAGTGTCCCACTAGTGCAAAGATATTTGCAGCACCTCTGCATTGCACACTCAAGCTCATTGTTACAAAGCCATTATAATACCAATCACTGAGGAAACTTAGTGGCATCCTAAAAGTGGCTGTTGGACTTCATTAGTGTCCCACTAGTGCAAAGATATTTGCAGCACCTCTGCATTGCACACTCAAGCTCATTGTTACAAAACCATTATAATACTAAACACTGAGGAAACTTAGTGGCATCCTAAAAGTGGCTGTTGGACTTCATTAGTGTCCCACTGGTGCAAAGATATTTGCAGCATCTCTGCATTGCACACTCAAGCTCATTGTTACAAAGCCATTATAATACCAAACACTGAGGAAACTTAGTGGCATCCCAAAAGTGGCTGTTGGACTTCATTAGTGTCCCACTATTGCAAAGATATTTGCAGCACCTCTATATTGCACACTCAAGCTCATTGTTACAAAGCCATTATAATACCAAACACTGAGGAAACTTAGTGGCATCCTAAAAGTGGCTGTTGGACTTCATTAGTGTCCCACTAGTGCAAAGATATTTGCAGCACCTCTGCATTGCACACTCAAGCTCATTGTTACAAAGCCATTATAATACCAAACACTGAGGAAACTTAGTGGCATCCTAAAAGTGGCTGTTGGACTTCATTAGTGTCCCACTAGTGCAAAGATATTTGCAGCACCTCTGCATTGCACACTCAAGCTCATTGTTACAAAACCATTATAATACTAAACACTGAGGAAACTTAGTGGCATCCTAAAAGTGGCTGTTGGACTTCATTAGTGTCCCACTGGTGCAAAGATATTTGCAGCATCTCTGCATTGCACACTCAAGCTCATTGTTACAAAGCCATTATAATACCAAACACTGAGGAAACTTAGTGGCATCCCAAAAGTGGCTGTTGGACTTCATTAGTGTCCCACTATTGCAAAGATATTTGCAGCACCTCTATATTGCACACTCAAGCTCATTGTTACAAAGCCATTATAATACCAAACACTGAGGAAACTTAGTGGCATCCTAAAAGTGGCTGTTGGACTTCATTAGTGTCCCACTAGTGCAAAGATATTTGCAGCACCTCTGCATTGCACACTCAAGCTCATTGTTACAAAGCCATTATAATACCAAACACTGAGGAAACTTAGTGGCATCCTAAAAGTGGCTGTTGGACTTCATTAGTGTCCCACTAGTGCAAAGATATTTGCAGCACCTCTGCATTGCACATTCAAGCTCATTGTTACAAAGCCATTATAATACTAAACACTGAGGAAACTTAGTGGCATCCTAAAAGTGGCTGTTGGACTTCATTAGTGTCCCACTGGTGCAAAGATATTTGCAGCACCTCTGCATTGCACACTCAAGCTCATTGTTACAAAGCCATTATAATACCAAACACTGAGCAAACTTAGTGGCATCCCAAAAGTGGCTGTTGGACTTCATTAGTGTCCCACTATTGCAAAGATATTTGCAGCACCTCTATATTGCACACTCAAGCTCATTGTTACAAAGCCATTATAATACCAAACACAGAGGAAACTTAGTGGCATTCTAAAAGTGGCTGTTGGACTTCATTAGTGTCCCACTAGTGCAAAGATATTTGCAGCACCTCTGCATTGCACACTTAAGCTCATTGTTACAAAGCCATTAAAACCTCAAACACTGAGGAAACTTAGTGGCATCCTAAAAGTGGATGTTGGATTTCATTAGTGTCCCACTAGTGCTAAGATATTTGCAGCACCTCTGCATTGCACACTCAAGCTCATTGTTACAAAGCCATTATAATATCAAACACTGAGGAAACTTAGTGGCATCCTAAAAGTGGCTGTTGGACTTCATTAGTGTCCCACTGGTGCAAAGATATTTGCAGCACCTCTGCACTGCACACTCAAGCTTATTGTTACAAAGCCATTATAATACCAAACACTGAGGAAACTTAGTGGCATCCTAAAAGTGGCTGTTGGACTTCATTAGTGTCCCACTAGTGCAAAGATATTTGCAGCACCTCTGCATTGCACACTCAAGCTCATTGTTACAAAGCCATTATAATACCAATCACTGAGGAAACTTAGTGGCATCCTAAAAGTGGCTGTTGGACTTCATTAGTGTCCCACTAGTGCAAAGATATTTGCAGCACCTCTGCATTGCACACTCAAGCTCATTGTTACAAAACCATTATAATACTAAACACTGAGGAAACTTAGTGGCATCCTAAAAGTGGCTGTTGGACTTCATTAGTGTCCCACTGGTGCAAAGATATTTGCAGCATCTCTGCATTGCACACTCAAGCTCATTGTTACAAAGCCATTATAATACCAAACACTGAGGAAACTTAGTGGCATCCCAAAAGTGGCTGTTGGACTTCATTAGTGTCCCACTATTGCAAAGATATTTGCAGCACCTCTATATTGCACACTCAAGCTCATTGTTACAAAGCCATTATAATACCAAACACTGAGGAAACTTAGTGGCATCCTAAAAGTGGCTGTTGGACTTCATTAGTGTCCCACTAGTGCAAAGATATTTGCAGCACCTCTGCATTGCACACTCAAGCTCATTGTTACAAAGCCATTATAATACCAAACACTGAGGAAACTTAGTGGCATCCTAAAAGTGGCTGTTGGACTTCATTAGTGTCCCACTAGTGCAAAGATATTTGCAGCACCTCTGCATTGCACATTCAAGCTCATTGTTACAAAGCCATTATAATACTAAACACTGAGGAAACTTAGTGGCATCCTAAAAGTGGCTGTTGGACTTCATTAGTGTCCCACTGGTGCAAAGATATTTGCAGCACCTCTGCATTGCACACTCAAGCTCATTGTTACAAAGCCATTATAATACCAAACACTGAGCAAACTTAGTGGCATCCCAAAAGTGGCTGTTGGACTTCATTAGTGTCCCACTATTGCAAAGATATTTGCAGCACCTCTATATTGCACACTCAAGCTCATTGTTACAAAGCCATTATAATACCAAACACAGAGGAAACTTAGTGGCATTCTAAAAGTGGCTGTTGGACTTCATTAGTGTCCCACTAGTGCAAAGATATTTGCAGCACCTCTGCATTGCACACTTAAGCTCATTGTTACAAAGCCATTAAAACCTCAAACACTGAGGAAACTTAGTGGCATCCTAAAAGTGGATGTTGGATTTCATTAGTGTCCCACTAGTGCTAAGATATTTGCAGCACCTCTGCATTGCACACTCAAGCTCATTGTTACAAAGCCATTATAATATCAAACACTGAGGAAACTTAGTGGCATCCTAAAAGTGGCTGTTGGACTTCATTAGTGTCCCACTGGTGCAAAGATATTTGCAGCACCTCTGCACTGCACACTCAAGCTTATTGTTACAAAGCCATTATAATACCAAACACTGAGGAAACTTAGTGGCATCCTAAAAGTGGCTGTTGGACTTCATTAGTGTCCCACTAGTGCAAAGATATTTGCAGCACCTCTGCATTGCACACTCAAGCTCATTGTTACAAAGCCATTATAATACCAATCACTGAGGAAACTTAGTGGCATCCTAAAAGTGGCTGTTGGACTTCATTAGTGTCCCACTAGTGCAAAGATATTTGCAGCACCTCTGCATTGCACACTCAAGCTCATTGTTACAAAGCCATTATAATACCAAACACTGAGGAAACTTAGTGGCATCCTAAAAGTGGCTGTTGGACTTCATTAGTGACCCACTAGTGCAAAGATATTTGCAGCACCTCTGTATTGCACACTCAAGCTCATTGTTACAAAGCCATTATAATACCAAACACTGAGGAAACTTAGTGGCATCCTAAAAGTAGCTGTTGGACTTCATTAGTGTCCCACTGGTGCAAAGCTATTTGAACCACCTCTGCATTGCATACTCAAGCTCATTGTTACAAAGCCATTATAATACCAAACACTGAGGAAACTTAGTGGCATCCTAAAAGTGGCTGTTGGACTTCATTAGTGTCCCACTAGTGCAAAGATATTTGCAGCACCTCTGCATTGCACACTTAAGCTCATTGTTACAAAGCCATTATAATACCAAACACTGAGGAAACTTAGTGGCATCCTAAAAGTGGCTGTTGGACTTCATTAGTGTCCCACTGGTGCAAAGATATTTGCAGCACCTCTGCATTGCACACTTAAGCTCATTGTTACAAAGCCATTATAATACCAAACACTGAGGAAACTTAGTGGCATCCTAAAAGTGGCTGTTGGACTTCATTAGTGTCCCACTAGTGCAAAGATATTTGCAGCACCTCTGTATTGCACACTCAAGCTCATTGTTACAAAGCCATTATAATACCAAACACTGAGGAAACTTAGTGGCATCCTAAAAGTGGCTGTTGGACTTCATTAGTGTCCCACTGGTGCAAAGCTATTTGAACCACCTCTGCATTGCATACTCAAGCTCATTGTTACAAAGCCATTATAATACCAAACACTGAGGAAACTTAGTGGCATCCTAAAAGTGGCTGTTGGACTTCATTAGTGTCCCACTAGTGCAAAGATATTTGCAGCACCTCTGCATTGCACACTTAAGCTCATTGTTACAAAGCCATTATAACCTCAAACACTGAGGAAACTTAGTGGCATCCTAAAAGTGGCTGTTGGACTTCATTAGTGTCCCACTGGTGCAAAGATATTTGCAGCACCTCTGCACTGCACACTCAAGCTCATTGTTACAAAGCCATTATAATACCAAACACTGAGGAAACTTAGTGGCATCCTAAAAGTGGCTGTTGGACTTCATTAGTGTTTTACTAGTGCAAAGATATTTGCAGCACCTCTGCAGTGCACACTCAAGCTCATTGTTACAAAGCCATTATAATACCAAACACTGAGGAAACTTAGTGGCATCCTAAAGGTAGCTGTTAGACTTCATTAGTGTCCCACTGGTGCAAAGATATTTCCAGCACCTCTGCATTGCACACTCAAGCTCATTGTTACAAAGCCATTATAATACCAAACACTGAGGAATCTTAGTGGCATCCTAAAAGTGGCTATTGGACTTCATTAGTGTCCCACTAGTGCAAAGATATTTGCAGCACCTCTGTATTGCACACTCAAGCTCATTGTTGCAAAGACATTATATTACCAAACACTGAGGAAACTTAGTGGCATCCTAAAAGTGGCTGTTGGACTTCATTAGTGTCCCACTAGTGTAAAGATATTTGCAGCACCTCTGTATTGCACACTCAAGCTCATTGTTACAAAGCCATTATATTACCAAACACTGAGGAAACTTAGTGGCATCCTAAAAGTGGCTATTGGACTTCATTAGTGTCCCACTAGTGCAAAGATATTTGCAGCACCTCTGTATTGCACACTCAAGCTCATTGTTACAAAAGCCATTATATTACCAAACACTGAGGAAACTTAGTGGCATCCTAAAAGTGGATGTTGGACTTCAATAGTGTCCCACTAGTGCAAAGATATTTGCAGCACCTCTGCAGTGCACACTCAAGCTCATTGTTACAAAGCCATTATAATACCAAACACTGGGTAAACTTAG
This sequence comes from Anomaloglossus baeobatrachus, assembly GCF_048569485.1. Classification (NCBI taxonomy): domain Eukaryota; kingdom Metazoa; phylum Chordata; class Amphibia; order Anura; family Aromobatidae; genus Anomaloglossus; species Anomaloglossus baeobatrachus. The sequence continues at coordinate 762,378,132 of NC_134354.1, forward strand.
TGGCATCCTAAAAGTAGCTGTTGGACTTCATTAGTGTCCCACTGGTGCAAAGATATTTGCAGCACCTCTATATTGCACACTCAAGCTTATTGTTACAAAGCCATTATAATACCAAACACTGAGGAAACTTAGTGGCATCCTAAAAGTGGCTGTTGGACTTCATTAGTGTCCCACTAGTGCAAAGATATTTGCAGCACCTCTGCATTGCACACTCAAGCTCATTGTTACAAAGCCATTATAATACCAAACACTGAGGAAACTTAGTGGCATCCTAAAAGTAGCTGTTGGACTTCATTAGTGTCCCACTAGTGCAAAGATATTTGCAGCACCTCTGCATTGCACACTCAAGCTCATTGTTACAAAGCCATTATAATACCAAACACTGAGGAAACTTAGTGGCATCCTAAAAGTGGCTGTTGGACTTCATTAGTGACCCACTAGTGCAAAGATATTTGCAGCACCTCTGCATTGCACACTCAAGCTCATTGTTACAAAGCCATTATAATACCAAACACTGAGGAAACTTAGTGGCATCCTAAAAGTGGCTGTTTGACTTCATTAGTGTCCCACTGGTGCAAAGATATTTGAAGCACCTCTGCACTGCACACTCAAGCTCATTGTTACAAAGCCATTATAATAACAAACACGGAGGAAACTTAGTGGCATCCTAAAAGTAGCTATTGGACTTCATTATTGTCCCACTGGTGCAAAGATATTTGCAGCACCTCTGCATTGCACACTCAAGCTCATTGTTACAAAGCCATTATAATACCAAACACTGAGGAAACTTAGTGGCATCCTAAAAGTAGCTGTTGGACTTCATTAGTGTCCCACTAGTGCAAAGATATTTGCAGCACCTCTGCATTGCACACTTAAGCTCATTGTTAGTAAGCCATTATAACCTCAAACACTGAGGAAACTTAGTGGCATCCTAAAAGCGGCTGTTGGACTTCATTAGTGTCCCACTGGTGGAAAGATATTTGCAGCATTTCTGCATTGCACACTCAAGCTCATTGTTACAAAGCCATTATAATACCAAACACTGAGGAAACTTAGTGGCATCCTAAAAGTGGCTGTTGGACTTCATTAGTGTCCCACTAGTGCAAAGATATTTGCAGCACCTCTGTATTGCACACTCAAGCTCATTGTTACAAAGCCATTATAATACCAAACACTGAGGAAACTTAGTGGCATCCTAAAAGTGGCTGTTGGACTTCATTAGTGTCCCACTAGTGCAAAGATATTTGCAGCACCTCTTCATTGCACACTTAAGCTCATTGTTACAAAGCCATTATAACCTCAAACACTGAGGAAACTTAGTGGCATCGTAAAAGCGGCTGTTGGACATCATTAGTGTCCCACTGGTGCAAAGATATTTGCAGCACCTCTGCATTGCACACTCAAGCTCATTGTTACAAAGCCATTATAATAACAAACACTGAGGAAACTTAGTGGCATCCTAAAAGTGGCTGTTGGACTTCATTAGTGTCCCACTGGTGCAAAGATATTTGCAGCACCTCTGCATTGCACACTCAAGCTCATTGTTACAAAGCCATTATAATACCAAACACTGAGGAAACTTAGTGGCATCCTAAAAGTGGCTGTTGGACTTCATTAGTGTCCCACTAGTGCAAAGATATTTGCAGCACCTCTGCATTGCACACTCAAGCTCATTGTTACAAAGCCATTATAATACTAAACACTGAGGAAACTTAGTGGCATCCTAAAAGTGGCTGTTGGACTTCATTAGTGTCCCACTGGTGCAAAGATATTTGCAGCACCTCTGCTTTGCACACTCAAGCTCATTGTTACAAAGCCATTATAATACCAAACACTGAGGAAACTTAGTGGCATCCTAAAAGTGGCTGTTGGACTTCATTAGTGACCCATTAGTGCAAAGATATTTGCAGCACCTCTGTATTGCACACTCAAGCTCATTGTTACAAAGCCATTATAATACCAAACACTGAGGAAACTTAGTGGCATCCTAAAAGCGGCTGTTGGACTTCATTAGTGTCCCACTGGTGGAAAGATATTTGCAGCATCTCTGCATTGCACACTCAAGCTCATTGTTACAAAGCCATTATAATACCAAACACTGAGGAAACTTAGTGGCATCCTAAAAGTGGCTGTTGGACTTCATTAGTGTCCCACTAGTGCAAAGATATTTGCAGCACCTCTGCATTGCACACTCAAGCTCATTGTTACAAAGCCATTATAATACCAAACACTGAGGAAACTTAGTGGCATCCTAAAAGTGGCTGTTGGACTTCATTAGTGTCCCACTAGTGCAAAGATATTTGCAACACCTCTTCATTGCACACTTAAGCTCATTGTTACAAAGCCATTATAACCTCAAACACTGAGGAAACTTAGTGGCATCCTAAAAGCGGCTGTTGGACATCATTAGTGTCCCACTGGTGCAAAGATATTTGCAGCACCTCTGCATTGCACACTGAAGCTCATTGTTACAAAGCCATTATAATACCAAACACTGAGGAAACTTAGTGGCATCCTAAAAGTAGCTGTTGGACTTCATTAGTGTCCCACTAGTGCAAAGATATTTGCAGCACCTCTGCATTGCACACTCAAGCTCATTGTTACAAAGCCATTATAATACCAAACACTGAGGAAACTTAGTGGCATCCTAAAAGTGGCTGTTGGACTTCATTAGTGACCCACTAGTGCAAAGATATTTGCAGCACCTCTGCATTGCACACTCAAGCTCATGGTTACAAAGCCATTATAATACCAAACACTGAGGAAACTTAGTGGCATCCTAAAAGTGGCTGTTTGACTTCATTAGTGTCCCACTGGTGCAAAGATATTTGAAGCACCTCTGCACTGCACACTCAAGCTCATTGTTACAAAGCCATTATAATAACAAACACTGAGAAAACTTAGTGGCATCCTAAAAGTAGCTGTTGGACTTCATTAGTGTCCCACTCGTGCAAAGATATTTGCAGCACCTCTGCATTGCACACTCAAGCTCATTGTTACAAAGCCATTATAATACCAAACACTGAGGAAACTTAGTGGCATCCTAAAAGCGGCTGTTGGACTTCATTAGTGTCCCACTAGTGCAAAGATATTTGCAGCACCTCTGCATTGCACACTCAAGCTCATTGTTACAAAGCCATTATAATACCAAACACTGAGGAAACTTAGTGGCATCCTAAAAGTGGCTGTTGGACTTCATTAGTGACCCACTAGTGCAAAGATATTTGCAGCACCTCTGTATTGCACACTCAAGCTCATTGTTACAAAGCCATTATAATACCAAACACTGAGGAAACTTAGTGGCATCCTAAAAGTAGCTGTTGGACTTCATTAGTGTCCCACTGGTGCAAAGCTATTTGAACCACCTCTGCATTGCATACTCAAGCTCATTGTTACAAAGCCATTATAATACCAAACACTGAGGAAACTTAGTGGCATCCTAAAAGTGGCTGTTGGACTTCATTAGTGTCCCACTAGTGCAAAGATATTTGCAGCACCTCTGCATTGCACACTTAAGCTCATTGTTACAAAGCCATTATAATACCAAACACTGAGGAAACTTAGTGGCATCCTAAAAGTGGCTGTTGGACTTCATTAGTGTCCCACTGGTGCAAAGATATTTGCAGCACCTCTGCATTGCACACTTAAGCTCATTGTTACAAAGCCATTATAATACCAAACACTGAGGAAACTTAGTGGCATCCTAAAAGTGGCTGTTGGACTTCATTAGTGTCCCACTAGTGCAAAGATATTTGCAGCACCTCTGTATTGCACACTCAAGCTCATTGTTACAAAGCCATTATAATACCAAACACTGAGGAAACTTAGTGGCATCCTAAAAGTGGCTGTTGGACTTCATTAGTGTCCCACTGGTGCAAAGCTATTTGAACCACCTCTGCATTGCATACTCAAGCTCATTGTTACAAAGCCATTATAATACCAAACACTGAGGAAACTTAGTGGCATCCTAAAAGTGGCTGTTGGACTTCATTAGTGTCCCACTAGTGCAAAGATATTTGCAGCACCTCTGCATTGCACACTTAAGCTCATTGTTACAAAGCCATTATAACCTCAAACACTGAGGAAACTTAGTGGCATCCTAAAAGTGGCTGTTGGACTTCATTAGTGTCCCACTGGTGCAAAGATATTTGCAGCACCTCTGCACTGCACACTCAAGCTCATTGTTACAAAGCCATTATAATACCAAACACTGAGGAAACTTAGTGGCATCCTAAAAGTGGCTGTTGGACTTCATTAGTGTTTTACTAGTGCAAAGATATTTGCAGCACCTCTGCAGTGCACACTCAAGCTCATTGTTACAAAGCCATTATAATACCAAACACTGAGGAAACTTAGTGGCATCCTAAAGGTAGCTGTTAGACTTCATTAGTGTCCCACTGGTGCAAAGATATTTCCAGCACCTCTGCATTGCACACTCAAGCTCATTGTTACAAAGCCATTATAATACCAAACACTGAGGAATCTTAGTGGCATCCTAAAAGTGGCTATTGGACTTCATTAGTGTCCCACTAGTGCAAAGATATTTGCAGCACCTCTGTATTGCACACTCAAGCTCATTGTTGCAAAGACATTATATTACCAAACACTGAGGAAACTTAGTGGCATCCTAAAAGTGGCTGTTGGACTTCATTAGTGTCCCACTAGTGTAAAGATATTTGCAGCACCTCTGTATTGCACACTCAAGCTCATTGTTACAAAGCCATTATATTACCAAACACTGAGGAAACTTAGTGGCATCCTAAAAGTGGCTATTGGACTTCATTAGTGTCCCACTAGTGCAAAGATATTTGCAGCACCTCTGTATTGCACACTCAAGCTCATTGTTACAAAAGCCATTATATTACCAAACACTGAGGAAACTTAGTGGCATCCTAAAAGTGGATGTTGGACTTCAATAGTGTCCCACTAGTGCAAAGATATTTGCAGCACCTCTGCAGTGCACACTCAAGCTCATTGTTACAAAGCCATTATAATACCAAACACTGGGTAAACTTAGTGGCATCCTAAAAGTAGCTGTTGGACTTCATTAGTGTCCCACTGGTGCAAAGATATTTGCAGCACCTCTATATTGCACACTCAAGCTTATTGTTACAAAGCCATTATAATACCAAACACTGAGGAAACTTAGTGGCATCCTAAAAGTGGCTGTTGGACTTCATTAGTGTCCCACTAGTGCAAAGATATTTGCAGCACCTCTGCATTGCACACTCAAGCTCATTGTTACAAAGCCATTATAATACCAAACACTGAGGAAACTTAGTGGCATCCTAAAAGTAGCTGTTGGACTTCATTAGTGTCCCACTAGTGCAAAGATATTTGCAGCACCTCTGCATTGCACACTCAAGCTCATTGTTACAAAGCCATTATAATACCAAACACTGAGGAAACTTAGTGGCATCCTAAAAGTGGCTGTTGGACTTCATTAGTGACCCACTAGTGCAAAGATATTTGCAGCACCTCTGCATTGCACACTCAAGCTCATTGTTACAAAGCCATTATAATACCAAACACTGAGGAAACTTAGTGGCATCCTAAAAGTGGCTGTTTGACTTCATTAGTGTCCCACTGGTGCAAAGATATTTGAAGCACCTCTGCACTGCACACTCAAGCTCATTGTTACAAAGCCATTATAATAACAAACACGGAGGAAACTTAGTGGCATCCTAAAAGTAGCTATTGGACTTCATTAGTGTCCCACTGGTGCAAAGATATTTGCAGCACCTCTGCATTGCACACTCAAGCTCATTGTTACAAAGCCATTATAATACCAAACACTGAGGAAACTTAGTGGCATCCTAAAAGTAGCTGTTGGACTTCATTAGTGTCCCACTAGTGCAAAGATATTTGCAGCACCTCTGCATTGCACACTTAAGCTCATTGTTAGTAAGCCATTATAACCTCAAACACTGAGGAAACTTAGTGGCATCCTAAAAGCGGCTGTTGGACTTCATTAGTGTCCCACTGGTGGAAAGATATTTGCAGCATTTCTGCATTGCACACTCAAGCTCATTGTTACAAAGCCATTATAATACCAAACACTGAGGAAACTTAGTGGCATCCTAAAAGTGGCTGTTGGACTTCATTAGTGTCCCACTAGTGCAAAGATATTTGCAGCACCTCTGTATTGCACACTCAAGCTCATTGTTACAAAGCCATTATAATACCAAACACTGAGGAAACTTAGTGGCATCCTAAAAGTGGCTGTTGGACTTCATTAGTGTCCCACTAGTGCAAAGATATTTGCAGCACCTCTTCATTGCACACTTAAGCTCATTGTTACAAAGCCATTATAACCTCAAACACTGAGGAAACTTAGTGGCATCGTAAAAGCGGCTGTTGGACATCATTAGTGTCCCACTGGTGCAAAGATATTTGCAGCACCTCTGCATTGCACACTCAAGCTCATTGTTACAAAGCCATTATAATAACAAACACTGAGGAAACTTAGTGGCATCCTAAAAGTGGCTGTTGGACTTCATTAGTGTCCCACTGGTGCAAAGATATTTGCAGCACCTCTGCATTGCACACTCAAGCTCATTGTTACAAAGCCATTATAATACCAAACACTGAGGAAACTTAGTGGCATCCTAAAAGTGGCTGTTGGACTTCATTAGTGTCCCACTAGTGCAAAGATATTTGCAGCACCTCTGCATTGCACACTCAAGCTCATTGTTACAAAGCCATTATAATACTAAACACTGAGGAAACTTAGTGGCATCCTAAAAGTGGCTGTTGGACTTCATTAGTGTCCCACTGGTGCAAAGATATTTGCAGCACCTCTGCTTTGCACACTCAAGCTCATTGTTACAAAGCCATTATAATACCAAACACTGAGGAAACTTAGTGGCATCCTAAAAGTGGCTGTTGGACTTCATTAGTGACCCATTAGTGCAAAGATATTTGCAGCACCTCTGTATTGCACACTCAAGCTCATTGTTACAAAGCCATTATAATACCAAACACTGAGGAAACTTAGTGGCATCCTAAAAGCGGCTGTTGGACTTCATTAGTGTCCCACTGGTGGAAAGATATTTGCAGCATCTCTGCATTGCACACTCAAGCTCATTGTTACAAAGCCATTATAATACCAAACACTGAGGAAACTTAGTGGCATCCTAAAAGTGGCTGTTGGACTTCATTAGTGTCCCACTAGTGCAAAGATATTTGCAGCACCTCTGCATTGCACACTCAAGCTCATTGTTACAAAGCCATTATAATACCAAACACTGAGGAAACTTAGTGGCATCCTAAAAGTGGCTGTTGGACTTCATTAGTGTCCCACTAGTGCAAAGATATTTGCAACACCTCTTCATTGCACACTTAAGCTCATTGTTACAAAGCCATTATAACCTCAAACACTGAGGAAACTTAGTGGCATCCTAAAAGCGGCTGTTGGACATCATTAGTGTCCCACTGGTGCAAAGATATTTGCAGCACCTCTGCATTGCACACTGAAGCTCATTGTTACAAAGCCATTATAATACCAAACACTGAGGAAACTTAGTGGCATCCTAAAAGTAGCTGTTGGACTTCATTAGTGTCCCACTAGTGCAAAGATATTTGCAGCACCTCTGCATTGCACACTCAAGCTCATTGTTACAAAGCCATTATAATACCAAACACTGAGGAAACTTAGTGGCATCCTAAAAGTGGCTGTTGGACTTCATTAGTGACCCACTAGTGCAAAGATATTTGCAGCACCTCTGCATTGCACACTCAAGCTCATGGTTACAAAGCCATTATAATACCAAACACTGAGGAAACTTAGTGGCATCCTAAAAGTGGCTGTTTGACTTCATTAGTGTCCCACTGGTGCAAAGATATTTGAAGCACCTCTGCACTGCACACTCAAGCTCATTGTTACAAAGCCATTATAATAACAAACACTGAGAAAACTTAGTGGCATCCTAAAAGTAGCTGTTGGACTTCATTAGTGTCCCACTCGTGCAAAGATATTTGCAGCACCTCTGCATTGCACACTCAAGCTCATTGTTACAAAGCCATTATAATACCAAACACTGAGGAAACTTAGTGGCATCCTAAAAGCGGCTGTTGGACTTCATTAGTGTCCCACTAGTGCAAAGATATTTGCAGCACCTCTGCATTGCACACTCAAGCTCATTGTTACAAAGCCATTATAATACCAAACACTGAGGAAACTTAGTGGCATCCTAAAAGTGGCTGTTGGACTTCATTAGTGACCCACTAGTGCAAAGATATTTGCAGCACCTCTGTATTGCACACTCAAGCTCATTGTTACAAAGCCATTATAATACCAAACACTGAGGAAACTTAGTGGCATCCTAAAAGTAGCTGTTGGACTTCATTAGTGTCCCACTGGTGCAAAGCTATTTGAACCACCTCTGCATTGCATACTCAAGCTCATTGTTACAAAGCCATTATAATACCAAACACTGAGGAAACTTAGTGGCATCCTAAAAGTGGCTGTTGGACTTCATTAGTGTCCCACTAGTGCAAAGATATTTGCAGCACCTCTGCATTGCACACTTAAGCTCATTGTTACAAAGCCATTATAATACCAAACACTGAGGAAACTTAGTGGCATCCTAAAAGTGGCTGTTGGACTTCATTAGTGTCCCACTGGTGCAAAGATATTTGCAGCACCTCTGCATTGCACACTTAAGCTCATTGTTACAAAGCCATTATAATACCAAACACTGAGGAAACTTAGTGGCATCCTAAAAGTGGCTGTTGGACTTCATTAGTGTCCCACTAGTGCAAAGATATTTGCAGCACCTCTGTATTGCACACTCAAGCTCATTGTTACAAAGCCATTATAATACCAAACACTGAGGAAACTTAGTGGCATCCTAAAAGTGGCTGTTGGACTTCATTAGTGTCCCACTGGTGCAAAGCTATTTGAACCACCTCTGCATTGCATACTCAAGCTCATTGTTACAAAGCCATTATAATACCAAACACTGAGGAAACTTAGTGGCATCCTAAAAGTGGCTGTTGGACTTCATTAGTGTCCCACTAGTGCAAAGATATTTGCAGCACCTCTGCATTGCACACTTAAGCTCATTGTTACAAAGCCATTATAACCTCAAACACTGAGGAAACTTAGTGGCATCCTAAAAGTGGCTGTTGGACTTCATTAGTGTCCCACTGGTGCAAAGATATTTGCAGCACCTCTGCACTGCACACTCAAGCTCATTGTTACAAAGCCATTATAATACCAAACACTGAGGAAACTTAGTGGCATCCTAAAAGTGGCTGTTGGACTTCATTAGTGTTTTACTAGTGCAAAGATATTTGCAGCACCTCTGCAGTGCACACTCAAGCTCATTGTTACAAAGCCATTATAATACCAAACACTGAGGAAACTTAGTGGCATCCTAAAGGTAGCTGTTAGACTTCATTAGTGTCCCACTGGTGCAAAGATATTTCCAGCACCTCTGCATTGCACACTCAAGCTCATTGTTACAAAGCCATTATAATACCAAACACTGAGGAATCTTAGTGGCATCCTAAAAGTGGCTATTGGACTTCATTAGTGTCCCACTAGTGCAAAGATATTTGCAGCACCTCTGTATTGCACACTCAAGCTCATTGTTGCAAAGACATTATATTACCAAACACTGAGGAAACTTAGTGGCATCCTAAAAGTGGCTGTTGGACTTCATTAGTGTCCCACTAGTGTAAAGATATTTGCAGCACCTCTGTATTGCACACTCAAGCTCATTGTTACAAAGCCATTATATTACCAAACACTGAGGAAACTTAGTGGCATCCTAAAAGTGGCTATTGGACTTCATTAGTGTCCCACTAGTGCAAAGATATTTGCAGCACCTCTGTATTGCACACTCAAGCTCATTGTTACAAAAGCCATTATATTACCAAACACTGAGGAAACTTAGTGGCATCCTAAAAGTGGATGTTGGACTTCAATAGTGTCCCACTAGTGCAAAGATATTTGCAGCACCTCTGCAGTGCACACTCAAGCTCATTGTTACAAAGCCATTATAATACCAAACACTGGGTAAACTTAGTGGCATCCTAAAAGTAGCTGTTGGACTTCATTAGTGTCCCACTGGTGCAAAGATATTTGCAGCACCTCTATATTGCACACTCAAGCTTATTGTTACAAAGCCATTATAATACCAAACACTGAGGAAACTTAGTGGCATCCTAAAAGTGGCTGTTGGACTTCATTAGTGTCCCACTAGTGCAAAGATATTTGCAGCACCTCTGCATTGCACACTCAAGCTCATTGTTACAAAGCCATTATAATACCAAACACTGAGGAAACTTAGTGGCATCCTAAAAGTAGCTGTTGGACTTCATTAGTGTCCCACTAGTGCAAAGATATTTGCAGCACCTCTGCATTGCACACTCAAGCTCATTGTTACAAAGCCATTATAATACCAAACACTGAGGAAACTTAGTGGCATCCTAAAAGTGGCTGTTGGACTTCATTAGTGACCCACTAGTGCAAAGATATTTGCAGCACCTCTGCATTGCACACTCAAGCTCATTGTTACAAAGCCATTATAATACCAAACACTGAGGAAACTTAGTGGCATCCTAAAAGTGGCTGTTTGACTTCATTAGTGTCCCACTGGTGCAAAGATATTTGAAGCACCTCTGCACTGCACACTCAAGCTCATTGTTACAAAGCCATTATAATAACAAACACGGAGGAAACTTAGTGGCATCCTAAAAGTAGCTGTTGGACTTCATTAGTGTCCCACTGGTGCAAAGATATTTGCAGCACCTCTGCATTGCACACTCAAGCTCATTGTTACAAAGCCATTATAATACCAAACACTGAGGAAACTTAGTGGCATCCTAAAAGTAGCTGTTGGACTTCATTAGTGTCCCACTAGTGCAAAGATATTTGCAGCACCTCTGCATTGCACACTTAAGCTCATTGTTAGTAAGCCATTATAACCTCAAACACTGAGGAAACTTAGTGGCATCCTAAAAGCGGCTGTTGGACTTCATTAGTGTCCCACTGGTGGAAAGATATTTGCAGCATTTCTGCATTGCACACTCAAGCTCATTGTTACAAAGCCATTATAATACCAAACACTGAGGAAACTTAGTGGCATCCTAAAAGTGGCTGTTGGACTTCATTAGTGTCCCACTAGTGCAAAGATATTTGCAGCACCTCTGTATTGCACACTCAAGCTCATTGTTACAAAGCCATTATAATACCAAACACTGAGGAAACTTAGTGGCATCCTAAAAGTGGCTGTTGGACTTCATTAGTGTCCCACTAGTGCAAAGATATTTGCAGCACCTCTTCATTGCACACTTAAGCTCATTGTTACAAAGCCATTATAACCTCAAACACTGAGGAAACTTAGTGGCATCGTAAAAGCGGCTGTTGGACATCATTAGTGTCCCACTGGTGCAAAGATATTTGCAGCACCTCTGCATTGCACACTCAAGCTCATTGTTACAAAGCCATTATAATAACAAACACTGAGGAAACTTAGTGGCATCCTAAAAGTGGCTGTTGGACTTCATTAGTGTCCCACTGGTGCAAAGATATTTGCAGCACCTCTGCATTGCACACTCAAGCTCATTGTTACAAAGCCATTATAATACCAAACACTGAGGAAACTTAGTGGCATCCTAAAAGTGGCTGTTGGACTTCATTAGTGTCCCACTAGTGCAAAGATATTTGCAGCACCTCTGCATTGCACACTCAAGCTCATTGTTACAAAGCCATTATAATACTAAACACTGAGGAAACTTAGTGGCATCCTAAAAGTGGCTGTTGGACTTCATTAGTGTCCCACTGGTGCAAAGATATTTGCAGCACCTCTGCTTTGCACACTCAAGCTCATTGTTACAAAGCCATTATAATACCAAACACTGAGGAAACTTAGTGGCATCCTAAAAGTGGCTGTTGGACTTCATTAGTGACCCATTAGTGCAAAGATATTTGCAGCACCTCTGTATTGCACACTCAAGCTCATTGTTACAAAGCCATTATAATACCAAACACTGAGGAAACTTAGTGGCATCCTAAAAGCGGCTGTTGGACTTCATTAGTGTCCCACTGGTGGAAAGATATTTGCAGCATCTCTGCATTGCACACTCAAGCTCATTGTTACAAAGCCATTATAATACCAAACACTGAGGAAACTTAGTGGCATCCTAAAAGTGGCTGTTGGACTTCATTAGTGTCCCACTAGTGCAAAGATATTTGCAGCACCTCTGCATTGCACACTCAAGCTCATTGTTACAAAGCCATTATAATACCAAACACTGAGGAAACTTAGTGGCATCCTAAAAGTGGCTGTTGGACTTCATTAGTGTCCCACTAGTGCAAAGATATTTGCAACACCTCTTCATTGCACACTTAAGCTCATTGTTACAAAGCCATTATAACCTCAAACACTGAGGAAACTTAGTGGCATCCTAAAAGCGGCTGTTGGACATCATTAGTGTCCCACTGGTGCAAAGATATTTGCAGCACCTCTGCATTGCACACTGAAGCTCATTGTTACAAAGCCATTATAATACCAAACACTGAGGAAACTTAGTGGCATCCTAAAAGTAGCTGTTGGACTTCATTAGTGTCCCACTAGTGCAAAGATATTTGCAGCACCTCTGCATTGCACACTCAAGCTCATTATTACAAAGCCATTATAATACCAAACACTGAGGAAACTTAGTGGCATCCTAAAAGTGGCTGTTGGACTTCATTAGTGACCCACTAGTGCAAAGATATTTGCAGCACCTCTGCATTGCACACTCAAGCTCATGGTTACAAAGCCATTATAATACCAAACACTGAGGAAACTTAGTGGCATCCTAAAAGTGGCTGTTTGACTTCATTAGTGTCCCACTGGTGCAAAGATATTTGAAGCACCTCTGCACTGCACACTCAAGCTCATTGTTACAAAGCCATTATAATAACAAACACTGAGAAAACTTAGTGGCATCCTAAAAGTAGCTGTTGGACTTCATTAGTGTCCCACTCGTGCAAAGATATTTGCAGCACCTCTGCATTGCACACTCAAGCTCATTGTTACAAAGCCATTATAATACCAAACACTGAGGAAACTTAGTGGCATCCTAAAAGCGGCTGTTGGACTTCATTAGTGTCCCACTAGTGCAAAGATATTTGCAGCACCTCTGCATTGCACACTCAAGCTCATTGTTACAAAGCCATTATAATACCAAACACTGAGGAAACTTAGTGGCATCCTAAAAGTGGCTGTTGGACTTCATTAGTGACCCACTAGTGCAAAGATATTTGCAGCACCTCTGTATTGCACACTCAAGCTCATTGTTACAAAGCCATTATAATACCAAACACTGAGGAAACTTAGTGGCATCCTAAAAGTAGCTGTTGGACTTCATTAGTGTCCCACTGGTGCAAAGCTATTTGAACCACCTCTGCATTGCATACTCAAGCTCATTGTTACAAAGCCATTATAATACCAAACACTGAGGAAACTTAGTGGCATCCTAAAAGTGGCTGTTGGACTTCATTAGTGTCCCACTAGTGCAAAGATATTTGCAGCACCTCTGCATTGCACACTTAAGCTCATTGTTACAAAGCCATTATAATACCAAACACTGAGGAAACTTAGTGGCATCCTAAAAGTGGCTGTTGGACTTCATTAGTGTCCCACTGGTGCAAAGATATTTGCAGCACCTCTGCATTGCACACTTAAGCTCATTGTTACAAAGCCATTATAATACCAAACACTGAGGAAACTTAGTGGCATCCTAAAAGTGGCTGTTGGACTTCATTAGTGTCCCACTAGTGCAAAGATATTTGCAGCACCTCTGTATTGCACACTCAAGCTCATTGTTACAAAGCCATTATAATACCAAACACTGAGGAAACTTAGTGGCATCCTAAAAGTGGCTGTTGGACTTCATTAGTGTCCCACTGGTGCAAAGCTATTTGAACCACCTCTGCATTGCATACTCAAGCTCATTGTTACAAAGCCATTATAATACCAAACACTGAGGAAACTTAGTGGCATCCTAAAAGTGGCTGTTGGACTTCATTAGTGTCCCACTAGTGCAAAGATATTTGCAGCACCTCTGCATTGCACACTTAAGCTCATTGTTACAAAGCCATTATAACCTCAAACACTGAGGAAACTTAGTGGCATCCTAAAAGTGGCTGTTGGACTCAATTAGTGTCCCACTGGTGCAAAGATATTTGCAGCACCTCTGCACTGCACACTCAAGCTCATTGTTACAAAGCCATTATAATACCAAACACTGAGGAAACTTAGTGGCATCCTAAAAGTGGCTGTTGGACTTCATTAGTGTTTTACTAGTGCAAAGATATTTGCAGCACCTCTGCAGTGCACACTCAAGCTCATTGTTACAAAGCCATTATAATACCAAACACTGAGGAAACTTAGAGGCATCCTAAAGGTAGCTGTTAGACTTCATTAGTGTCCCACTGGTGCAAAGATATTTCCAGCACCTCTGCATTGCACACTCAAGCTCATTGTTACAAAGCCATTATAATACCAAACACTGAGGAATCTTAGTGGCATCCTAAAAGTGGCTATTGGACTTCATTAGTGTCCCACTAGTGCAAAGATATTTGCAGCACCTCTGTATTGCACACTCAAGCTCATTGTTGCAAAGACATTATATTACCAAACACTGAGGAAACTTAGTGGCATCCTAAAAGTGGCTGTTGGACTTCATTAGTGTCCCACTAGTGCAAAGATATTTGCAGCACCTCTGTATTGCACACTCAAGCTCATTGTTACAAAGCCATTATAATACCAAACACTGAGGAAACTTAGTGGCATCCTAAAAGTGGCTGTTGGACTTCATTAGTGTCCCACTGGTGCAAAGCTATTTGAACCACCTCTGCATTGCATACTCAAGCTCATTGTTACAAAGCCATTATAATACCAAACACTGAGGAAACTTAGTGGCATCCTAAAAGTGGCTGTTGGACTTCATTAGTGTCCCACTAGTGCAAAGATATTTGCAGCACCTCTGCATTGCACACTTAAGCTCATTGTTACAAAGCCATTATAACCTCAAACACTGAGGAAACTTAGTGGCATCCTAAAAGTGGCTGTTGGACTTCATTAGTGTCCCACTGGTGCAAAGATATTTGCAGCACCTCTGCACTGCACACTCAAGCTCATTGTTACAAAGCCATTATAATACCAAACACTGAGGAAACTTAGTGGCATCCTAAAAGTGGCTGTTGGACTTCATTAGTGTTTTACTAGTGCAAAGATATTTGCAGCACCTCTGCAGTGCACACTCAAGCTCATTGTTACAAAGCCATTATAATACCAAACACTGAGGAAACTTAGTGGCATCCTAAAGGTAGCTGTTAGACTTCATTAGTGTCCCACTGGTGCAAAGATATTTCCAGCACCGCTGCATTGCATACTCAAGCTCATTGTTACAAAGCCATTATAATACCAAACACTGAGGAATCTTAGTGGCATCCTAAAAGTGGCTATTGGACTTCATTAGTGTCCCACTAGTGCAAAGATATTTGCAGCACCTCTGTATTGCACACTCAAGCTCATTGTTGCAAAGACATTATATTACCAAACACTGAGGAAACTTAGTGGCATCCTAAAAGTGGCTGTTGGACTTCATTAGTGTCCCACTAGTGTAAAGATATTTGCAGCACCTCTGTATTGCACACTCAAGCTCATTGTTACAAAGCCATTATATTACCAAACACTGAGGAAACTTAGTGGCATCCTAAAAGTGGCTATTGGACTTCATTAGTGTCCCACTAGTGCAAAGATATTTGCAGCACCTCTGTATTGCACACTCAAGCTCATTGTTACAAAAGCCATTATATTACCAAACACTGAGGAAACTTAGTGGCATCCTAAAAGTGGATGTTGGACTTCAATAGTGTCCCACTAGTGCAAAGATATTTGCAGCACCTCTGCAGTGCACACTCAAGCTCATTGTTACAAAGCCATTATAATACCAAACACTGGGTAAACTTAGTGGCATCCTAAAAGTAGCTGTTGGACTTCATTAGTGTCCCACTGGTGCAAAGATATTTGCAGCACCTCTATATTGCACACTCAAGCTTATTGTTACAAAGCCATTATAATACCAAACACTGAGGAAACTTAGTGGCATCCTAAAAGTGGCTGTTGGACTTCATTAGTGTCCCACTAGTGCAAAGATATTTGCAGCACCTCTGCATTGCACACTCAAGCTCATTGTTACAAAGCCATTATAATACCAAACACTGAGGAAACTTAGTGGCATCCTAAAAGTAGCTGTTGGACTTCATTAGTGTCCCACTAGTGCAAAGATATTTGCAGCACCTCTGCATTGCACACTCAAGCTCATTGTTACAAAGCCATTATAATACCAAACACTGAGGAAACTTAGTGGCATCCTAAAAGTGGCTGTTGGACTTCATTAGTGACCCACTAGTGCAAAGATATTTGCAGCACCTCTGCATTGCACACTCAAGCTCATTGTTACAAAGCCATTATAATACCAAACACTGAGGAAACTTAGTGGCATCCTAAAAGTGGCTGTTTGACTTCATTAGTGTCCCACTGGTGCAAAGATATTTGAAGCACCTCTGCACTGCACACTCAAGCTCATTGTTACAAAGCCATTATAATAACAAACACGGAGGAAACTTAGTGGCATCCTAAAAGTAGCTGTTGGACTTCATTAGTGTCCCACTGGTGCAAAGATATTTGCAGCACCTCTGCATTGCACACTCAAGCTCATTGTTACAAAGCCATTATAATACCAAACACTGAGGAAACTTAGTGGCATCCTAAAAGTAGCTGTTGGACTTCATTAGTGTCCCACTAGTGCAAAGATATTTGCAGCACCTCTGCATTGCACACTTAAGCTCATTGTTAGTAAGCCATTATAACCTCAAACACTGAGGAAACTTAGTGGCATCCTAAAAGCGGCTGTTGGACTTCATTAGTGTCCCACTCGTGCAAAGATATTTGCAGCACCTCTGCATTGCACACTCAAGCTCATTGTTACAAAGCCATTATAATACCAAACACTGAGGAAACTTAGTGGCATCCTAAAAGCGGCTGTTGGACTTCATTAGTGTCCCACTAGTGCAAAGATATTTGCAGCACCTCTGCATTGCACACTCAAGCTCATTGTTACAAAGCCATTATAATACCAAACACTGAGGAAACTTAGTGGCATCCTAAAAGTGGCTGTTGGACTTCATTAGTGACCCACTAGTGCAAAGATATTTGCAGCACCTCTGTATTGCACACTCAAGCTCATTGTTACAAAGCCATTATAATACCAAACACTGAGGAAACTTAGTGGCATCCTAAAAGTAGCTGTTGGACTTCATTAGTGTCCCACTGGTGCAAAGCTATTTGAACCACCTCTGCATTGCATACTCAAGCTCATTGTTACAAAGCCATTATAATACCAAACACTGAGGAAACTTAGTGGCATCCTAAAAGTGGCTGTTGGACTTCATTAGTGTCCCACTAGTGCAAAGATATTTGCAGCACCTCTGCATTGCACACTTAAGCTCATTGTTACAAAGCCATTATAATACCAAACACTGAGGAAACTTAGTGGCATCCTAAAAGTGGCTGTTGGACTTCATTAGTGTCCCACTGGTGCAAAGATATTTGCAGCACCTCTGCATTGCACACTTAAGCTCATTGTTACAAAGCCATTATAATACCAAACACTGAGGAAACTTAGTGGCATCCTAAAAGTGGCTGTTGGACTTCATTAGTGTCCCACTAGTGCAAAGATATTTGCAGCACCTCTGTATTGCACACTCAAGCTCATTGTTACAAAGCCATTATAATACCAAACACTGAGGAAACTTAGTGGCATCCTAAAAGTGGCTGTTGGACTTCATTAGTGTCCCACTGGTGCAAAGCTATTTGAACCACCTCTGCATTGCATACTCAAGCTCATTGTTACAAAGCCATTATAATACCAAACACTGAGGAAACTTAGTGGCATCCTAAAAGTGGCTGTTGGACTTCATTAGTGTCCCACTAGTGCAAAGATATTTGCAGCACCTCTGCATTGCACACTTAAGCTCATTGTTACAAAGCCATTATAACCTCAAACACTGAGGAAACTTAGTGGCATCCTAAAAGTGGCTGTTGGACTCAATTAGTGTCCCACTGGTGCAAAGATATTTGCAGCACCTCTGCACTGCACACTCAAGCTCATTGTTACAAAGCCATTATAATACCAAACACTGAGGAAACTTAGTGGCATCCTAAAAGTGGCTGTTGGACTTCATTAGTGTTTTACTAGTGCAAAGATATTTGCAGCACCTCTGCAGTGCACACTCAAGCTCATTGTTACAAAGCCATTATAATACCAAACACTGAGGAAACTTAGAGGCATCCTAAAGGTAGCTGTTAGACTTCATTAGTGTCCCACTGGTGCAAAGATATTTCCAGCACCTCTGCATTGCACACTCAAGCTCATTGTTACAAAGCCATTATAATACCAAACACTGAGGAATCTTAGTGGCATCCTAAAAGTGGCTATTGGACTTCATTAGTGTCCCACTAGTGCAAAGATATTTGCAGCACCTCTGTATTGCACACTCAAGCTCATTGTTGCAAAGACATTATATTACCAAACACTGAGGAAACTTAGTGGCATCCTAAAAGTGGCTGTTGGACTTCATTAGTGTCCCACTAGTGTAAAGATATTTGCAGCACCTCTGTATTGCACACTCAAGCTCATTGTTACAAAGCCATTATATTACCAAACACTGAGGAAACTTAGTGGCATCCTAAAAGTGGCTATTGGACTTCATTAGTGTCCCACTAGTGCAAAGATATTTGCAGCACCTCTGTATTGCACACTCAAGCTCATTGTTACAAAAGCCATTATATTACCAAACACTGAGGAAACTTAGTGGCATCCTAAAAGTGGATGTTGGACTTCAATAGTGTCCCACTAGTGCAAAGATATTTGCAGCACCTCTGCAGTGCACACTCAAGCTCATTGTTACAAAGCCATTATAATACCAAACACTGAGGAAACTTAGTGGCATCCTAAAAGTGGCTGTTGGACTTCATTAGTGACCCACTAGTGCAAAGATATTTGCAGCACCTCTGCATTGCACACTCAAGCTCATTGTTACAAAGCCATTATAATACCAAACACTGAGGAAACTTAGTGGCATCCTAAAAGTGGCTGTTTGACTTCATTAGTGTCCCACTGGTGCAAAGATATTTGAAGCACCTCTGCACTGCACACTCAAGCTCATTGTTAGTAAGCCATTATAACCTCAAACACTGAGGAAACTTAGTGGCATCCTAAAAGCGGCTGTTGGACTTCATTAGTGTCCCACTGGTGGAAAGATATTTGCAGCATTTCTGCATTGCACACTCAAGCTCATTGTTACAAAGCCATTATAATACCAAACACTGAGGAAACTTAGTGGCATCCTAAAAGTGGCTGTTGGACTTCATTAGTGTCCCACTAGTGCAAAGATATTTGCAGCACCTCTGTATTGCACACTCAAGCTCATTGTTACAAAGCCATTATAATACCAAACACTGAGGAAACTTAGTGGCATCCTAAAAGTGGCTGTTGGACTTCATTAGTGTCCCACTAGTGCAAAGATATTTGCAGCACCTCTTCATTGCACACTTAAGCTCATTGTTACAAAGCCATTATAACCTCAAACA
Organism: Anomaloglossus baeobatrachus; assembly: GCF_048569485.1. Taxonomy (NCBI): domain Eukaryota; kingdom Metazoa; phylum Chordata; class Amphibia; order Anura; family Aromobatidae; genus Anomaloglossus; species Anomaloglossus baeobatrachus. Next base: position 762,397,790 of record NC_134354.1, read on the forward strand.
CTGAGGAAACTTAGTGGCATCGTAAAAGCGGCTGTTGGACATCATTAGTGTCCCACTGGTGCAAAGATATTTGCAGCACCTCTGCATTGCACACTCAAGCTCATTGTTACAAAGCCATTATAATAACAAACACTGAGGAAACTTAGTGGCATCCTAAAAGTGGCTGTTGGACTTCATTAGTGTCCCACTGGTGCAAAGATATTTGCAGCACCTCTGCATTGCACACTCAAGCTCATTGTTACAAAGCCATTATAATACCAAACACTGAGGAAACTTAGTGGCATCCTAAAAGTGGCTGTTGGACTTCATTAGTGTCCCACTAGTGCAAAGATATTTGCAGCACCTCTGCATTGCACACTCAAGCTCATTGTTACAAAGCCATTATAATACTAAACACTGAGGAAACTTAGTGGCATCCTAAAAGTGGCTGTTGGACTTCATTAGTGTCCCACTGGTGCAAAGATATTTGCAGCACCTCTGCTTTGCACACTCAAGCTCATTGTTACAAAGCCATTATAATACCAAACACTGAGGAAACTTAGTGGCATCCTAAAAGTGGCTGTTGGACTTCATTAGTGACCCATTAGTGCAAAGATATTTGCAGCACCTCTGTATTGCACACTCAAGCTCATTGTTACAAAGCCATTATAATACCAAACACTGAGGAAACTTAGTGGCATCCTAAAAGCGGCTGTTGGACTTCATTAGTGTCCCACTGGTGGAAAGATATTTGCAGCATCTCTGCATTGCACACTCAAGCTCATTGTTACAAAGCCATTATAATACCAAACACTGAGGAAACTTAGTGGCATCCTAAAAGTGGCTGTTGGACTTCATTAGTGTCCCACTAGTGCAAAGATATTTGCAGCACCTCTGCATTGCACACTCAAGCTCATTGTTACAAAGCCATTATAATACCAAACACTGAGGAAACTTAGTGGCATCCTAAAAGTGGCTGTTGGACTTCATTAGTGTCCCACTAGTGCAAAGATATTTGCAACACCTCTTCATTGCACACTTAAGCTCATTGTTACAAAGCCATTATAACCTCAAACACTGAGGAAACTTAGTGGCATCCTAAAAGCGGCTGTTGGACATCATTAGTGTCCCACTGGTGCAAAGATATTTGCAGCACCTCTGCATTGCACACTGAAGCTCATTGTTACAAAGCCATTATAATACCAAACACTGAGGAAACTTAGTGGCATCCTAAAAGTAGCTGTTGGACTTCATTAGTGTCCCACTAGTGCAAAGATATTTGCAGCACCTCTGCATTGCACACTCAAGCTCATTGTTACAAAGCCATTATAATACCAAACACTGAGGAAACTTAGTGGCATCCTAAAAGTGGCTGTTGGACTTCATTAGTGACCCACTAGTGCAAAGATATTTGCAGCACCTCTGCATTGCACACTCAAGCTCATGGTTACAAAGCCATTATAATACCAAACACTGAGGAAACTTAGTGGCATCCAAAAAGTGGCTGTTTGACTTCATTAGTGTCCCACTGGTGCAAAGATATTTGAAGCACCTCTGCACTGCACACTCAAGCTCATTGTTACAAAGTCATTATAATAACAAACACTGAGAAAACTTAGTGGCATCCTAAAAGTAGCTGTTGGACTTCATTAGTGTCCCACTCGTGCAAAGATATTTGCAGCACCTCTGCATTGCACACTCAAGCTCATTGTTACAAAGCCATTATAATACCAAACACTGAGGAAACTTAGTGGCATCCTAAAAGCGGCTGTTGGACTTCATTAGTGTCCCACTAGTGCAAAGATATTTGCAGCACCTCTGCATTGCACACTCAAGCTCATTGTTACAAAGCCATTATAATACCAAACACTGAGGAAACTTAGTGGCATCCTAAAAGTGGCTGTTGGACTTCATTAGTGTCCCACTAGTGCAAAGATATTTGCAGCACCTCTGCATTGCACACTCAAGCTCATTGTTACAAAGCCATTATAATACTAAACACTGAGGAAACTTAGTGGCATCCTAAAAGTGGCTGTTGGACTTCATTAGTGTCCCACTGGTGCAAAGATATTTGCAGCACCTCTGCTTTGCACACTCAAGCTCATTGTTACAAAGCCATTATAATACCAAACACTGAGGAAACTTAGTGGCATCCTAAAAGTGGCTGTTGGACTTCATTAGTGACCCATTAGTGCAAAGATATTTGCAGCACCTCTGTATTGCACACTCAAGCTCATTGTTACAAAGCCATTATAATACCAAACACTGAGGAAACTTAGTGTCTTCCTAAAAGTGGCTATTGGACTTCATTAGTGACCCACTAGTGTAAAGATATTTGCAGCACCTCTGCATTGCACACTCAAGCTCATTGTTACAAAGCCATTATAATACTAAACACTGAGGAAACTTAGTGGCATCCTAAAAGTGGCTGTTGGACTTCATTAGTGTCCCACTGGTGCAAAGATATTTGCAGCACCTCTGCATTGCACACTCAAGCTCATTGTTACAAAGCCATTATAATACCAAACACTGAGGAAACTTAGTGGCATCCCAAAAGTGGCTGTTGGACTTCATTAGTGTCCCACTAGTGCAAAGATATTTGCAGCACCTCTATATTGCACACTCAAGCTCATTGTTACAAAGCCATTATAATACCAAACACTGAGGAAACTTAGTGGCATCCTAAAAGTGGCTGTTGGACTTCATTAGTGACCCACTAGTGCAAAGATATTTGCAGCACCTCTGCATTGCACACTCAAGCTCATTGTTACAAAGTCATTATAATACCAAACACTGAGGAAACTTAGTGGCATCCTAAAAGTGGCTGTTTGACTTCATTAGTGTCCCACTGGTGCAAAGATATTTGAAGCACCTCTGCACTGCACACTCAAGCTCATTGTTACAAAGCCATTATAATAACAAACACTGAGGAAACTTAGTGGCATCCTAAAAGTAGCTGTTGGACTTCATTAGTGTCCCACTGGTGCAAAGATATTTGCAGCACCTCTGCATTGCACACTCAAGCTCATTGTTACAAAGCCATTATAATACCAAACACTGAGGAAACTTAGTGGCATCCTCAAAGTGGCTGTTGGACTTCATTAGTGTCCCACTAGTGCAAAGATATTTGCAGCACCTCTGCATTGCACACTCAAGCTCATTGTTACTAAGCCATTATAACCTCAAACACTGAGGAAACTTAGTGGCATCCTAAAAGCGGCTGTTGGACTTCATTAGTGTCCCACTGGTGGAAAGATATTTGCAGCATCTCTGCATTGCACACTCAAGCTCATTGTTACAAAGCCATTATAATACCAAACACTGAGGAAACTTAGTGGCATCCTAAAAGTGGCTGTTGGACTTCATTAGTGTCCCACTAGTGCAAAGATATTTGCAGCACCTCTGCATTGCACACTCAAGCTCATTGTTACAAAGCCATTATAATACCAAACACTGAGGAAACTTAGTGGCATCCTAAAAGTGGCTGTTGGACTTCATTAGTGTCCCACTAGTGCAAACATATTTGCAGCACCTCTTCATTGCACACTTAAGCTCATTGTTACAAAGCCATTATAACCTCAAACACTGAGGAAACTTAGTGGCATCCTAAAAGCGGCTGTTGGACATCATTAGTGTCCCACTGGTGCAAAGATATTTGCAGCACCTCTGCATTGCACACTCAAGCTCATTGTTACAAAGCCATTATAATACCAAACACTGAGGAAACTTAGTGGCATCCTAAAAGTGGCTGTTGGACTTCATTAGTGTCCCACTGGTGCAAAGATATTTGCAGCACCTCTGCATTGCACACTCAAGCTCATTGTTACAAAGCCATTATAATACCAAACACTGAGGAAACTTAGTGGCATCCTAAAAGTGGCTGTTGGACTTCATTAGTGACCCCATAGTGCAAAGATATTTGCAGCACCTCTGTATTGCACACTCAAGCTTATTGTTACAAAGCCATTATAATACCAAATACTGAGGAAACTTAGTGGCATCTTAAAAGTGGCTGTTGGACTTCATTAGTGTCCCACTAGTGCAAAGATATTTGCAGCACCTCTGCATTGCACACTCAAGCTCATTGTTACAAAGCCATTATAATACCAAACACTGAGGAAACTTAGTGGCATCCTAAAAGTGGCTGTTGGACTTCATTAGTGTCCCACTGGTGCAAAGATATTTGCAGCACCTCTGCTTTGCACACTCAAGCTCATTGTTACAAAGCCATTATAATACCAAACACTGAGGAAACTTAGTGGCATCCTAAAAGTGGCTGTTGGACTTCATTAGTGACCCATTAGTGCAAAGATATTTGCAGCACCTCTGTATTGCACACTCAAGCTCATTGTTACAAAGCCATTATAATACCAAACACTGAGGAAACTTAGTGGCATCCTAAAAGCGGCTGTTGGACTTCATTAGTGTCCCACTGGTGGAAAGATATTTGCAGCACCTCTGCATTGCACACTCAAGCTCATTGTTACAAAGCCATTATAATACCAAACACTGAGGAAACTTAGTGGCATCCTAAAAGTGGCTGTTGGACTTCATTAGTGTCCCACTAGTGCAAAGATATTTGCAGCACCTCTGCATTGCACACTCAAGCTCATTGTTACAAAGCCATTATAATACCAAACACTGAGGAAACTTAGTGGCATCCTAAAAGTGGCTGTTGGACTTCATTAGTGTCCCACTAGTGCAAAGATATTTGCAACACCTCTTCATTGCACACTTAAGCTCATTGTTACAAAGCCATTATAACCTCAAACACTGAGGAAACTTAGTGGCATCCTAAAAGCGGCTGTTGGACATCATTAGTGTCCCACTGGTGCAAAGATATTTGCAGCACCTCTGCATTGCACACTGAAGCTCATTGTTACAAAGCCATTATAATACCAAACACTGAGGAAACTTAGTGGCATCCTAAAAGTAGCTGTTGGACTTCATTAGTGTCCCACTAGTGCAAAGATATTTGCAGCACCTCTGCATTGCACACTCAAGCTCATTGTTAAAAAGCCATTATAATACCAAACACTGAGGAAACTTAGTGGCATCCTAAAAGTGGCTGTTGGACTTCATTAGTGACCCACTAGTGCAAAGATATTTGCAGCACCTCTGCATTGCACACTCAAGCTCATGGTTACAAAGCCATTATAATACCAAACACTGAGGAAACTTAGTGGCATCCTAAAAGTGGCTGTTTGACTTCATTAGTGTCCCACTGGTGCAAAGATATTTGAAGCACCTCTGCACTGCACACTCAAGCTCATTGTTACAAAGCCATTATAATAACAAACACTGAGAAAACTTAGTGGCATCCTAAAAGTAGCTGTTGGACTTCATTAGTGTCCCACTCGTGCAAAGATATTTGCAGCACCTCTGCATTGCACACTCAAGCTCATTGTTACAAAGCCATTATAATACCAAACACTGAGGAAACTTAGTGGCATCCTAAAAGCGGCTGTTGGACTTCATTAGTGTCCCACTAGTGCAAAGATATTTGCAGCACCTCTGCATTGCACACTCAAGCTCATTGTTACAAAGCCATTATAATACCAAACACTGAGGAAACTTAGTGGCATCCTAAAAGTGGCTGTTGGACTTCATTAGTGTCCCACTAGTGCAAAGATATTTGCAGCACCTCTGCATTGCACACTCAAGCTCATTGTTACAAAGCCATTATAATACTAAACACTGAGGAAACTTAGTGGCATCCTAAAAGTGGCTGTTGGACTTCATTAGTGTCCCACTGGTGCAAAGATATTTGCAGCACCTCTGCTTTGCACACTCAAGCTCATTGTTACAAAGCCATTATAATACCAAACACTGAGGAAACTTAGTGGCATCCTAAAAGTGGCTGTTGGACTTCATTAGTGACCCATTAGTGCAAAGATATTTGCAGCACCTCTGTATTGCACACTCAAGCTCATTGTTACAAAGCCATTATAATACCAAACACTGAGGAAACTTAGTGTCTTCCTAAAAGTGGCTGTTGGACTTCATTAGTGTCCCACTAGTGTAAAGATATTTGCAGCACCTCTGCATTGCACACTCAAGCTCATTGTTACAAAGCCATTATAATACTAAACACTGAGGAAACTTAGTGGCATCCTAAAAGTGGCTGTTGGACTTCATTAGTGGCCCACTGGTGCAAAGATATTTGCAGCACCTCTGCATTGCACACTCAAGCTCATTGTTACAAAGCCATTATAATACCAAACACTGAGGAAACTTAGTGGCATCCCAAAAGTGGCTGTTGGACTTCATTAGTGTCCCACTAGTGCAAAGATATTTGCAGCACCTCTATATTGCACACTCAAGCTCATTGTTACAAAGCCATTATAATACCAAACACTGAGGAAACTTAGTGGCATCCTAAAAGTGGCTGTTGGACTTCATTAGTGACCCACTAGTGCAAAGATATTTGCAGCACCTCTGCATTGCACACTCAAGCTCATTGTTACAAAGCCATTATAATACCAAACACTGAGGAAACTTAGTGGCATCCTAAAAGTGGCTGTTTGACTTCATTAGTGTCCCACTGGTGCAAAGATATTTGAAGCACCTCTGCACTGCACACTCAAGCTCATTGTTACAAAGCCATTATAATAACAAACACTGAGGAAACTTAGTGGCATCCTAAAAGTAGCTGTTGGACTTCATTAGTGTCCCACTGGTGCAAAGATATTTGCAGCACCTCTGCATTGCACACTCAAGCTCATTGTTACAAAGCCATTATAATACCAAACACTGAGGAAACTTAGTGGCATCCTCAAAGTGGCTGTTGGACTTCATTAGTGTCCCACTAGTGCAAAGGTATTTGCAGCACCTCTGCATTGCACACTCAAGCTCATTGTTACAAAGCCATTATAATACCAAACACTGAGGAAACTTAGTGGCATCCTAAAAGTGGCTGTTGGACTTCATTAGTGTCCCACTAGTGCAAAGATATTTGCAGCACCTCTGCATTGCACACTTAAGCTCATTGTTACAAAGCCATTATAATACCAAACACTGAGGAAACTTAGTGGCATCCTAAAAGTAGCTGTTGGACTTCATTAGTGTCCCACTGGTGCAAAGCTATTTGAACCACCTCTGCATTGCATACTCAAGCTCATTGTTACAAAGCCATTATAATACCAAACACTGAGGAAACTTAGTGGCATCCTAAAAGTGGCTGTTGGACTTCATTAGTGTCCCACTAGTGCAAAGATATTTGCAGCACCTCTGCATTGCACACTTAAGCTCATTGTTACAAAGCCATTATAACCTCAAACACTGAGGAAACTTAGTGGCATCCTAAAAGTGGCTGTTGGACTTCATTAGTGTCCCACTGGTGCAAAGATATTTGCAGCACCTCTGCACTGCACACTCAAGCTCATTGTTACAAAGCCATTATAATACCAAACACTGAGGAAACTTAGTGGCATCCTAAAAGTGGCTGTTGGACTTCATTAGTGTTTTACTAGTGCAAAGATATTTGCAGCACCTCTGCAGTGCACACTCAAGCTCATTGTTACAAAGCCATTATAATACCAAACACTGAGGAAACTTAGTGGCATCCTAAAGGTAGCTGTTAGACTTCATTAGTGTCCCACTGGTGCAAAGATATTTCCAGCACCTCTGCATTGCACACTCAAGCTCATTGTTACAAAGCCATTATAATACCAAACACTGAGGAATCTTAGTGGCATCCTAAAAGTGGCTATTGGACTTCATTAGTGTCCCACTAGTGCAAAGATATTTGCAGCACCTCTGTATTGCACACTCAAGCTCATTGTTGCAAAGACATTATATTACCAAACACTGAGGAAACTTAGTGGCATCCTAAAAGTGGCTGTTGGACTTCATTAGTGTCCCACTAGTGTAAAGATATTTGCAGCACCTCTGTATTGCACACTCAAGCTCATTGTTACAAAGCCATTATATTACCAAACACTGAGGAAACTTAGTGGCATCCTAAAAGTGGCTATTGGACTTCATTAGTGTCCCACTAGTGCAAAGATATTTGCAGCACCTCTGTATTGCACACTCAAGCTCATTGTTACAAAAGCCATTATATTACCAAACACTGAGGAAACTTAGTGGCATCCTAAAAGTGGATGTTGGACTTCAATAGTGTCCCAATAGTGCAAAGATATTTGCAGCACCTCTGCAGTGCACACTCAAGCTCATTGTTACAAAGCCATTATAATACCAAACACTGGGTAAACTTAGTGGCATCCTAAAAGTAGCTGTTGGACTTCATTAGTGTCCCACTGGTGCAAAGATATTTGCAGCACCTCTATATTGCACACTCAAGCTTATTGTTACAAAGCCATTATAATACCAAACACTGAGGAAACTTAGTGGCATCCTAAAAGTGGCTGTTGGACTTCATTAGTGTCCCACTAGTGCAAAGATATTTGCAGCACCTCTGCATTGCACACTCAAGCTCATTGTTACAAAGCCATTATAATACCAAACACTGAGGAAACTTAGTGGCATCCTAAAAGTAGCTGTTGGACTTCATTAGTGTCCCACTAGTGCAAAGATATTTGCAGCACCTCTGCATTGCACACTCAAGCTCATTGTTACAAAGCCATTATAATACCAAACACTGAGGAAACTTAGTGGCATCCTAAAAGTGGCTGTTGGACTTCATTAGTGACCCACTAGTGCAAAGATATTTGCAGCACCTCTGCATTGCACACTCAAGCTCATTGTTACAAAGCCATTATAATACCAAACACTGAGGAAACTTAGTGGCATCCTAAAAGTGGCTGTTTGACTTCATTAGTGTCCCACTGGTGCAAAGATATTTGAAGCACCTCTGCACTGCACACTCAAGCTCATTGTTACAAAGCCATTATAATAACAAACACGGAGGAAACTTAGTGGCATCCTAAAAGTAGCTGTTGGACTTCATTAGTGTCCCACTGGTGCAAAGATATTTGCAGCACCTCTGCATTGCACACTCAAGCTCATTGTTACAAAGCCATTATAATACCAAACACTGAGGAAACTTAGTGGCATCCTAAAAGTAGCTGTTGGACTTCATTAGTGTCCCACTAGTGCAAAGATATTTGCAGCACCTCTGCATTGCACACTTAAGCTCATTGTTACTAAGCCATTATAACCTCAAACACTGAGGAAACTTAGTGGCATCCTAAAAGCGGCTGTTGGACTTCATTAGTGTCCCACTGGTGGAAAGATATTTGCAGCATTTCTGCATTGCACACTCAAGCTCATTGTTACAAAGCCATTATAATACCAAACACTGAGGAAACTTAGTGGCATCCTAAAAGTGGCTGTTGGACTTCATTAGTGTCCCACTAGTGCAAAGATATTTGCAGCACCTCTGTATTGCACACTCAAGCTCATTGTTACAAAGCCATTATAATACCAAACACTGAGGAAACTTAGTGGCATCCTAAAAGTGGCTGTTGGACTTCATTAGTGTCCCACTAGTGCAAAGATATTTGCAGCACCTCTTCATTGCACACTTAAGCTCATTGTTACAAAGCCATTATAACCTCAAACACTGAGGAAACTTAGTGGCATCGTAAAAGCGGCTGTTGGACATCATTAGTGTCCCACTGGTGCAAAGATATTTGCAGCACCTCTGCATTGCACACTCAAGCTCATTGTTACAAAGCCATTATAATACCAAACACTGAGGAAACTTAGTGGCATCCTAAAAGTGGCTGTTGGACTTCATTAGTGTCCCACTAGTGCAAAGATATTTGCAGCACCTCTTCATTGCACACTTAAGCTCATTGTTACAAAGCCATTATAACCTCAAACACTGAGGAAACTTAGTGGCATCGTAAAAGCGGCTGTTGGACATCATTAGTGTCCCACTGGTGCAAAGATATTTGCAGCACCTCTGCATTGCACACTCAAGCTCATTGTTACAAAGCCATTATAATACCAAACACTGAGGAAACTTAGTGGCATCCTAAAAGTGGCTGTTGGACTTCATTAGTGTCCCACTGGTGCAAAGATATTTGCAGCACCTCTGCATTGCACACTCAAGCTCATTGTTACAAAGCCATTATAATACTAAACACTGAGGAAACTTAGTGGCATCCTAAAAGTGGCTGTTGGACTTCATTAGTGTCCCACTGGTGCAAAGATATTTGCAGCACCTCTGCTTTGCACACTCAAGCTCATTGTTACAAAGCCATTATAATACCAAACACTGAGGAAACTTAGTGGCATCCTAAAAGTGGCTGTTGGACTTCATTAGTGACCCATTAGTGCAAAGATATTTGCAGCACCTCTGTATTGCACACTCAAGCTCATTGTTACAAAGCCATTATAATACCAAACACTGAGGAAACTTAGTGGCATCCTAAAAGTGGCTGTTGGACTTCATTAGTGTCCCACTAGTGCAAAGATATTTGCAGCACCTCTGCATTGCACACTCAAGCTCATTGTTACAAAGCCATTATAATACCAAACACTGAGGAAACTTAGTGGCATCCTAAAAGTGGCTGTTGGACTTCATTAGTGTCCCACTAGTGCAAAGATATTTGCAACACCTCTTCATTGCACACTTAAGCTCATTGTTACAAAGCCATTATAACCTCAAACACTGAGGAAACTTAGTGGCATCCTAAAAGCGGCTGTTGGACATCATTAGTGTCCCACTGGTGCAAAGATATTTGCAGCACCTCTGCATTGCACACTGAAGCTCATTGTTACAAAGCCATTATAATACCAAACACTGAGGAAACTTAGTGGCATCCTAAAAGTAGCTGTTGGACTTCATTAGTGTCCCACTAGTGCAAAGATATTTGCAGCACCTCTGCATTGCACACTCAAGCTCATTGTTACAAAGCCATTATAATACCAAACACTGAGGAAACTTAGTGGCATCCTAAAAGTGGCTGTTGGACTTCATTAGTGACCCACTAGTGCAAAGATATTTGCCGCACCTCTGCATTGCACACTCAAGCTCATGGTTACAAAGCCATTATAATACCAAACACTGAGGAAACTTAGTGGCATCCTAAAAGTGGCTGTTTGACTTCATTAGTGTCCCACTGGTGCAAAGATATTTGAAGCACCTCTGCACTGCACACTCAAGCTCATTGTTACAAAGCCATTATAATAACAAACACTGAGAAAACTTAGTGGCATCCTAAAAGTAGCTGTTGGACTTCATTAGTGTCCCACTCGTGCAAAGATATTTGCAGCACCTCTGCATTGCACACTCAAGCTCATTGTTACAAAGCCATTATAATACCAAACACTGAGGAAACTTAGTGGCATCCTAAAAGCGGCTGTTGGACTTCATTAGTGTCCCACTAGTGCAAAGATATTTGCAGCACCTCTGCATTGCACACTCAAGCTCATTGTTACAAAGCCATTATAATACCAAACACTGAGGAAACTTAGTGGCATCCTAAAAGTGACTGTTGGACTTCATTAGTGTCCCACTAGTGCAAAGATATTTGCAGCACCTCTGCATTGCACACTCAAGCTCATTGTTACAAAGCCATTATAATACTAAACACTGAGGAAACTTAGTGGCATCCTAAAAGTGGCTGTTGGACTTCATTAGTGTCCCACTGGTGCAAAGATATTTGCAGCACCTCTGCTTTGCACACTCAAGCTCATTGTTACAAAGCCATTATAATACCAAACACTGAGGAAACTTAGTGGCATCCTAAAAGTGGCTGTTGGACTTCATTAGTGACCCATTAGTGCAAAGATATTTGCAGCACCTCTGTATTGCACACTCAAGCTCATTGTTACAAAGCCATTATAATACCAAACACTGAGGAAACTTAGTGTCTTCCTAAAAGTGGCTATTGGACTTCATTAGTGACCCACTAGTGTAAAGATATTTGCAGCACCTCTGCATTGCACACTCAAGCTCATTGTTACAAAGCCATTATAATACCAAACACTGAGGAAACTTAGTGGCATCCTAAAAGTGGCTGTTGGACTTCATTAGTGACCCACTAGTGCAAAGATATTTGCAGCACCTCTGCATTGCACACTCAAGCTCATTGTTACAAAGTCATTATAATACCAAACACTGAGGAAACTTAGTGGCATCCTAAAAGTGGCTGTTTGACTTCATTAGTGTCCCACTGGTGCAAAGATATTTGAAGCACCTCTGCACTGCACACTCAAGCTCATTGTTACAAAGCCATTATAATAACAAACACTGAGGAAACTTAGTGGCATCCTAAAAGTAGCTGTTGGACTTCATTAGTGTCCCACTGGTGCAAAGATATTTGCAGCACCTCTGCATTGCACACTCAAGCTCATTGTTACAAAGCCATTATAATACCAAACACTGAGGAAACTTAGTGGCATCCTCAAAGTGGCTGTTGGACTTCATTAGTGTCCCACTAGTGCAAAGATATTTGCAGCACCTCTGCATTGCACACTCAAGCTCATTGTTACTAAGCCATTATAACCTCAAACACTGAGGAAACTTAGTGGCATCCTAAAAGCGGCTGTTGGACTTCATTAGTGTCCCACTGGTGGAAAGATATTTGCAGCATCTCTGCATTGCACACTCAAGCTCATTGTTACAAAGCCATTATAATACCAAACACTGAGGAAACTTAGTGGCATCCTAAAAGTGGCTGTTGGACTTCATTAGTGTCCCACTAGTGCAAAGATATTTGCAGCACCTCTGCATTGCACACTCAAGCTCATTGTTACAAAGCCATTATAATACCAAACACTGAGGAAACTTAGTGGCATCCTAAAAGTGGCTGTTGGACTTCATTAGTGTCCCACTAGTGCAAACATATTTGCAGCACCTCTTCATTGCACACTTAAGCTCATTGTTACAAAGCCATTATAACCTCAAACACTGAGGAAACTTAGTGGCATCCTAAAAGCGGCTGTTGGACATCATTAGTGTCCCACTGGTGCAAAGATATTTGCAGCACCTCTGCATTGCACACTCAAGCTCATTGTTACAAAGCCATTATAATACCAAACACTGAGGAAACTTAGTGGCATCCTAAAAGTGGCTGTTGGACTTCATTAGTGTCCCACTGGTGCAAAGATATTTGCAGCACCTCTGCATTGCACACTCAAGCTCATTGTTACAAAGCCATTATAATACCAAACACTGAGGAAACTTAGTGGCATCCTAAAAGTGGCTGTTGGACTTCATTAGTGACCCCATAGTGCAAAGATATTTGCAGCACCTCTGTATTGCACACTCAAGCTTATTGTTACAAAGCCATTATAATACCAAATACTGAGGAAACTTAGTGGCATCTTAAAAGTGGCTGTTGGACTTCATTAGTGTCCCACTAGTGCAAAGATATTTGCAGCACCTCTGCATTGCACACTCAAGCTCATTGTTACAAAGCCATTATAATACCAAACACTGAGGAAACTTAGTGGCATCCTAAAAGTGGCTGTTGGACTTCATTAGTGTCCCACTGGTGCAAAGATATTTGCAGCACCTCTGCTTTGCACACTCAAGCTCATTGTTACAAAGCCATTATAATACCAAACACTGAGGAAACTTAGTGGCATCCTAAAAGTGGCTGTTGGACTTCATTAGTGACCCATTAGTGCAAAGATATTTGCAGCACCTCTGTATTGCACACTCAAGCTCATTGTTACAAAGCCATTATAATACCAAACACTGAGGAAACTTAGTGGCATCCTAAAAGCGGCTGTTGGACTTCATTAGTGTCCCACTGGTGGAAAGATATTTGCAGCACCTCTGCATTGCACACTCAAGCTCATTGTTACAAAGCCATTATAATACCAAACACTGAGGAAACTTAGTGGCATCCTAAAAGTGGCTGTTGGACTTCATTAGTGTCCCACTAGTGCAAAGATATTTGCAGCACCTCTGCATTGCACACTCAAGCTCATTGTTACAAAGCCATTATAATACCAAACACTGAGGAAACTTAGTGGCATCCTAAAAGTGGCTGTTGGACTTCATTAGTGTCCCACTAGTGCAAAGATATTTGCAACACCTCTTCATTGCACACTTAAGCTCATTGTTACAAAGCCATTATAACCTCAAACACTGAGGAAACTTAGTGGCATCCTAAAAGCGGCTGTTGGACATCATTAGTGTCCCACTGGTGCAAAGATATTTGCAGCACCTCTGCATTGCACACTGAAGCTCATTGTTACAAAGCCATTATAATACCAAACACTGAGGAAACTTAGTGGCATCCTAAAAGTAGCTGTTGGACTTCATTAGTGTCCCACTAGTGCAAAGATATTTGCAGCACCTCTGCATTGCACACTCAAGCTCATTGTTAAAAAGCCATTATAATACCAAACACTGAGGAAACTTAGTGGCATCCTAAAAGTGGCTGTTGGACTTCATTAGTGACCCACTAGTGCAAAGATATTTGCAGCACCTCTGCATTGCACACTCAAGCTCATGGTTACAAAGCCATTATAATACCAAACACTGAGGAAACTTAGTGGCATCCTAAAAGTGGCTGTTTGACTTCATTAGTGTCCCACTGGTGCAAAGATATTTGAAGCACCTCTGCACTGCACACTCAAGCTCATTGTTACAAAGCCATTCTAATAACAAACACTGAGAAAACTTAGTGGCATCCTAAAAGTAGCTGTTGGACTTCATTAGTGTCCCACTCGTGCAAAGATATTTGCAGCACCTCTGCATTGCACACTCAAGCTCATTGTTACAAAGCCATTATAATACCAAACACTGAGGAAACTTAGTGGCATCCTAAAAGCGGCTGTTGGACTTCATTAGTGTCCCACTAGTGCAAAGATATTTGCAGCACCTCTGCATTGCACACTCAAGCTCATTGTTACAAAGCCATTATAATACCAAACACTGAGGAAACTTAGTGGCATCCTAAAAGTGGCTGTTGGACTTCATTAGTGTCCCACTAGTGCAAAGACATTTGCAGCACCTCTGCATTGCACACTCAAGCTCATTGTTACAAAGCCATTATAATACTAAACACTGAGGAAACTTAGTGGCATCCTAAAAGTGGCTGTTGGACTTCATTAGTGTCCCACTGGTGCAAAGATATTTGCAGCACCTCTGCTTTGCACACTCAAGCTCATTGTTACAAAGCCATTATAATACCAAACACTGAGGAAACTTAGTGGCATCCTAAAAGTGGCTGTTGGACTTCATTAGTGACCCATTAGTGCAAAGATATTTGCAGCACCTCTGTATTGCACACTCAAGCTCATTGTTACAAAGCCATTATAATACCAAACACTGAGGAAACTTAGTGTCTTCCTAAAAGTGGCTGTTGGACTTCATTAGTGTCCCACTAGTTTAAAGATATTTGCAGCACCTCTGCATTGCACACTCAAGCTCATTGTTACAAAGCCATTATAATACTAAACACTGAGGAAACTTAGTGGCATCCTAAAAGTGGCTGTTGGACTTCATTAGTGGCCCACTGGTGCAAAGATATTTGCAGCACCTCTGCATTGCACACTCAAGCTCATTGTTACAAAGCCATTATAATACCAAACACTGAGGAAACTTAGTGGCATCCCAAAAGTGGCTGTTGGACTTCATTAGTGTCCCACTAGTGCAAAGATATTTGCAGCACCTCTATATTGCACACTCAAGCTCATTGTTACAAAGCCATTATAATACCAAACACTGAGGAAACTTAGTGGCATCCTAAAAGTGGCTGTTGGACTTCATTAGTGACCCATTAGTGCAAAGATATTTGCAGCACCTCTGTATTGCACACTCAAGCTCATTGTTACAAAGCCATTATAATACCAAACACTGAGGAAACTTAGTGGCATCCTAAAAGTGGCTGTTGGACTTCATTAGTGTCCCACTAGTGCAAAGATATTTGCAGCACCTCTTCATTGCACACTTAAGCTCATTGTTACAAAGCCATTATAACCTCAAACACTGAGGAAACTTAGTGGCATCCTAAAAGCGGCTGTTGGACATCATTAGTGTCCCACTGGTGCAAAGATATTTGCAGCACCTCTGCATTGCACACTCAAGCTCATTGTTACAAAGCCATTATAATACCAAACACTGAGGAAACTTAGTGGCATCCTAAAAGTGGCTGTTGGACTTCATTAGTGTCCCACTGGTGCAAATATATTTGCAGCACCTCTGCATTGCACACTCAAGCTCATTGTTACAAAGCCATTATAATACCAAACACTGAGGAAACTTAGTGGCATCCTAAAAGTGGCTGTTGGACTTCATTAGTGACCCATTAGTGCAAAGATATTTGCAGCACCTCTGTATTGCACACTCAAGCTCATTGTTACAAAGCCATTATAATACCAAACACTGAGGAAACTTAGTGGCATCCTAAAAGTGGCTGTTGGACTTCATTAGTGTCCCACTAGTGCAAAGATATTTGCAGCACCTCTGCATTGCACACTCAAGCTCATTGTTACAAAGCCATTATAATACTAAACACTGAGGAAACTTAGTGGCATCCTAAAAGTGGCTGTTGGACTTCATTAGTGTCCCACTGGTGCAAAGATATTTGCAGCATCTCTGCATTGCACACTCAAGCTCATTGTTACAAAGCCATTATAATACCAAACACTGAGGAAACTTAGTGGCATCCCAAAAGTGGCTGTTGGAATTCATTAGTGTCCCACTATTGCAAAGATATTTGCAGCACCTCTATATTGCACACTCAAGCTCATTGTTACAAAGCCATTATAATACCAAACACTGAGGAAACTTAGTGGCATCCTAAAAGTGGCTGTTGGACTTCATTAGTGTCCCACTAGTGCAAAGATATTTGCAGCACCTCTGCATTGCACACTCAAGCTCATTGTTACAAAGCCATTATAATACCAAACACTGAGGAAACTTAGTGGCATCCTAAAAGTGGCTGTTGGACTTCATTAGTGTCCCACTAGTGCAAAGATATTTGCAGCACCTCTGCATTGCACACTCAAGCTCATTGTTACAAAGCCATTATAATACTAAACACTGAGGAAACTTAGTGGCATCCTAAAAGTGGCTGTTGGACTTCATTAGTGTCCCACTGGTGCAAATATATTTGCAGCACCTCTGCATTGCACACTCAAGCTCATTGTTACAAAGCCATTATAATACCAAACACTGAGGAAACTTAGTGGCATCCTAAAAGTGGCTGTTGGACTTCATTAGTGACCCATTAGTGCAAAGATATTTGCAGCACCTCTGTATTGCACACTCAAGCTCATTGTTACAAAGCCATTATAATACCAAACACTGAGGAAACTTAGTGGCATCCTAAAAGTGGCTGTTGGACTTCATTAGTGTCCCACTAGTGCAAAGATATTTGCAGCACCTCTGCATTGCACACTCAAGCTCATTGTTACAAAACCATTATAATACTAAACACTGAGGAAACTTAGTGGCATCCTAAAAGTGGCTGTTGGACTTCATTAGTGTCCCACTGGTGCAAAGATATTTGCAGCATCTCTGCATTGCACACTCAAGCTCATTGTTACAAAGCCATTATAATACCAAACACTGAGGAAACTTAGTGGCATCCCAAAAGTGGCTGTTGGACTTCATTAGTGTCCCACTATTGCAACGATATTTGCAGCACCTCTATATTGCACACTCAAGCTCATTGTTACAAAGCCATTATAATACCAAACACTGAGGAAACTTAGTGGCATCCTAAAAGTGGCTGTTGGACTTCATTAGTGTCCCACTAGTGCAAAGATATTTGCAGCACCTCTGCATTGCACACTCAAGCTCATTGTTACAAAGCCATTATAATACCAAACACTGAGGAAACTTAGTGGCATCCTAAAAGTGGCTGTTGGACTTCATTAGTGTCCCACTAGTGCAAAGATATTTGCAGCACATCTGCATTGCACATTCAAGCTCATTGTTACAAAGCCATTATAATACTAAACACTGAGGAAACTTAGTGGCATCCTAAAAGTGGCTGTTGGACTTCATTAGTGTCCCACTGGTGCAAAGATATTTGCAGCACCTCTGCATTGCACACTCAAGCTCATTGTTACAAAGCCATTATAATACCAAACACTGAGCAAACTTAGTGGCATCCCAAAAGTGGCTGTTGGACTTCATTAGTGTCCCACTATTGCAAAGATATTTGCAGCACCTCTATATTGCACACTCAAGCTCATTGTTACAAAGCCATTATAATACCAAACACAGAGGAAACTTAGTGGCATTCTAAAAGTGGCTGTTGGACTTCATTAGTGTCCCACTAGTGCAAAGATATTTGCAGCACCTCTGCATTGCACACTTAAGCTCATTGTTACAAAGCCATTAAAACCTCAAACACTGAGGAAACTTAGTGGCATCCTAAAAGTGGATGTTGGATTTCATTAGTGTCCCACTAGTGCTAAGATATTTGCAGCACCTCTGCATTGCACACTCAAGCTCATTGTTACAAAGCCATTATAATATCAAACACTGAGGAAACTTAGTGGCATCCTAAAAGTGGCTGTTGGACTTCATTAGTGTCCCACTGGTGCAAAGATATTTGCAGCACCTCTGCACTGCACACTCAAGCTTATTGTTACAAAGCCATTATAATACCAAACACTGAGGAAACTTAGTGGCATCCTAAAAGTGGCTGTTGGACTTCATTAGTGTCCCACTAGTGCAAAGATATTTGCAGCACCTCTGCATTGCACACTCAAGCTCATTGTTACAAAGCCATTATAATACCAATCACTGAGGAAACTTAGTGGCATCCTAAAAGTGGCTGTTGGACTTCATTAGTGTCCCACTAGTGCAAAGATATTTGCAGCACCTCTGCATTGCACACTCAAGCTCATTGTTACAAAGCCATTATAATACCAAACACTGAGGAAACTTAGTGGCATCCTAAAAGTGGCTGTTGGACTTCATTAGTGACCCACTAGTGCAAAGATATTTGCAGCACCTCTGTATTGCACACTCAAGCTCATTGTTACAAAGCCATTATAATACCAAACACTGAGGAAACTTAGTGGCATCCTAAAAGTAGCTGTTGGACTTCATTAGTGTCCCACTGGTGCAAAGCTATTTGAACCACCTCTGCATTGCATACTCAAGCTCATTGTTACAAAGCCATTATAATACCAAACACTGAGGAAACTTAGTGGCATCCTAAAAGTGGCTGTTGGACTTCATTAGTGTCCCACTAGTGCAAAGATATTTGCAGCACCTCTGCATTGCACACTTAAGCTCATTGTTACAAAGCCATTATAATACCAAACACTGAGGAAACTTAGTGGCATCCTAAAAGTGGCTGTTGGACTTCATTAGTGTCCCACTGGTGCAAAGATATTTGCAGCACCTCTGCATTGCACACTTAAGCTCATTGTTACAAAGCCATTATAATACCAAACACTGAGGAAACTTAGTGGCATCCTAAAAGTGGCTGTTGGACTTCATTAGTGTCCCACTAGTGCAAAGATATTTGCAGCACCTCTGTATTGCACACTCAAGCTCATTGTTACAAAGCCATTATAATACCAAACACTGAGGAAACTTAGTGGCATCCTAAAAGTGGCTGTTGGACTTCATTAGTGTCCCACTGGTGCAAAGCTATTTGAACCACCTCTGCATTGCATACTCAAGCTCATTGTTACAAAGCCATTATAATACCAAACACTGAGGAAACTTAGTGGCATCCTAAAAGTGGCTGTTGGACTTCATTAGTGTTTTACTAGTGCAAAGATATTTGCAGCACCTCTGCAGTGCACACTCAAGCTCATTGTTACAAAGCCATTATAATACCAAACACTGAGGAAACTTAGTGGCATCCTAAAGGTAGCTGTTAGACTTCATTAGTGTCCCACTGGTGCAAAGATATTTCCAGCACCTCTGCATTGCACACTCAAGCTCATTGTTACAAAGCCATTATAATACCAAACACTGAGGAATCTTAGTGGCATCCTAAAAGTGGCTATTGGACTTCATTAGTGTCCCACTAGTGCAAAGATATTTGCAGCACCTCTGTATTGCACACTCAAGCTCATTGTTGCAAAGACATTATATTACCAAACACTGAGGAAACTTAGTGGCATCCTAAAAGTGGCTGTTGGACTTCATTAGTGTCCCACTAGTGTAAAGATATTTGCAGCACCTCTGTATTGCACACTCAAGCTCATTGTTACAAAGCCATTATATTACCAAACACTGAGGAAACTTAGTGGCATCCTAAAAGTGGCTATTGGACTTCATTAGTGTCCCACTAGTGCAAAGATATTTGCAGCACCTCTGTATTGCACACTCAAGCTCATTGTTACAAAAGCCATTATATTACCAAACACTGAGGAAACTTAGTGGCATCCTAAAAGTGGATGTTGGACTTCAATAGTGTCCCACTAGTGCAAAGATATTTGCAGCACCTCTGCAGTGCACACTCAAGCTCATTGTTACAAAGCCATTATAATACCAAACACTGGGTAAACTTAGTGGCATCCTAAAAGTAGCTGTTGGACTTCATTAGTGTCCCACTGGTGCAAAGATATTTGCAGCACCTCTATATTGCACACTCAAGCTTATTGTTACAAAGCCATTATAATACCAAACACTGAGGAAACTTAGTGGCATCCTAAAAGTGGCTGTTGGACTTCATTAGTGTCCCACTAGTGCAAAGATATTTGCAGCACCTCTGCATTGCACACTCAAGCTCATTGTTACAAAGCCATTATAATACCAAACACTGAGGAAACTTAGTGGCATCCTAAAAGTAGCTGTTGGACTTCATTAGTGTCCCACTAGTGCAAAGATATTTGCAGCACCTCTGCATTGCACACTCAAGCTCATTGTTACAAAGCCTCTATAATACCAAACACTGAGGAAACTTAGTGGCATCCTAAAAGTGGCTGTTGGACTTCATTAGTGACCCACTAGTGCAAAGATATTTGCAGCACCTCTGCATTGCACACTCAAGCTCATTGTTACAAAGCCATTATAATACCAAACACTGAGGAAACTTAGTGGCATCCTAAAAGTGGCTGTTTGACTTCATTAGTGTCCCACTGGTGCAAAGATATTTGAAGCACCTCTGCACTGCACACTCAAGCTCATTGTTACAAAGCCATTATAATAACAAACACGGAGGAAACTTAGTGGCATCCTAAAAGTAGCTGTTGGACTTCATTAGTGTCCCACTGGTGCAAAGATATTTGCAGCACCTCTGCATTGCACACTCAAGCTCATTGTTACAAAGCCATTATAATACCAAACACTGAGGAAACTTAGTGGCATCCTAAAAGTAGCTGTTGGACTTCATTAGTGTCCCACTAGTGCAAAGATATTTGCAGCACCTCTGCATTGCACACTTAAGCTCATTGTTAGTAAGCCATTATAACCTCAAACACTGAGGAAACTTAGTGGCATCCTAAAAGCGGCTGTTGGACTTCATTAGTGTCCCACTGGTGGAAAGATATTTGCAGCATTTCTGCATTGCACACTCAAGCTCATTGTTACAAAGCCATTATAATACCAAACACTGAGGAAACTTAGTGGCATCCTAAAAGTGGCTGTTGGACTTCATTAGTGTCCCACTAGTGCAAAGATATTTGCAGCACCTCTGTATTGCACACTCAAGCTCATTGTTACAAAGCCATTATAATACCAAACACTGAGGAAACTTAGTGGCATCCTAAAAGTGGCTGTTGGACTTCATTAGTGTCCCACTAGTGCAAAGATATTTGCAGCACCTCTTCATTGCACACTTAAGCTCATTGTTACAAAGCCATTATAACCTCAAACACTGAGGAAACTTAGTGGCATCGTAAAAGCGGCTGTTGGACATCATTAGTGTCCCACTGGTGCAAAGATATTTGCAGCACCTCTGCATTGCACACTCAAGCTCATTGTTACAAAGCCATTATAATAACAAACACTGAGGAAACTTAGTGGCATCCTAAAAGTGGCTGTTGGACTTCATTAGTGTCCCACTGGTGCAAAGATATTTGCAGCACCTCTGCATTGCACACTCAAGCTCATTGTTACAAAGCCATTATAATACCAAACACTGAGGAAACTTAGTGGCATCCTAAAAGTGGCTGTTGGACTTCATTAGTGTCCCACTAGTGCAAAGATATTTGCAGCACCTCTGCATTGCACACTCAAGCTCATTGTTACAAAGCCATTATAATACTAAACACTGAGGAAACTTAGTGGCATCCTAAAAGTGGCTGTTGGACTTCATTAGTGTCCCACTGGTGCAAAGATATTTGCAGCACCTCTGCTTTGCACACTCAAGCTCATTGTTACAAAGCCATTATAATACCAAACACTGAGGAAACTTAGTGGCATCCTAAAAGTGGCTGTTGGACTTCATTAGTGACCCATTAGTGCAAAGATATTTGCAGCACCTCTGTATTGCACACTCAAGCTCATTGTTACAAAGCCATTATAATACCAAACACTGAGGAAACTTAGTGGCATCCTAAAAGCGGCTGTTGGACTTCATTAGTGTCCCACTGGTGGAAAGATATTTGCAGCATCTCTGCATTGCACACTCAAGCTCATTGTTACAAAGCCATTATAATACCAAACACTGAGGAAACTTAGTGGCATCCTAAAAGTGGCTGTTGGACTTCATTAGTGTCCCACTAGTGCAAAGATATTTGCAGCACCTCTGCATTGCACACTCAAGCTCATTGTTACAAAGCCATTATAATACCAAACACTGAGGAAACTTAGTGGCATCCTAAAAGTGGCTGTTGGACTTCATTAGTGTCCCACTAGTGCAAAGATATTTGCAACACCTCTTCATTGCACACTTAAGCTCATTGTTACAAAGCCATTATAACCTCAAACACTGAGGAAACTTAGTGGCATCCTAAAAGCGGCTGTTGGACATCATTAGTGTCCCACTGGTGCAAAGATATTTGCAGCACCTCTGCATTGCACACTGAAGCTCATTGTTACAAAGCCATTATAATACCAAACACTGAGGAAACTTAGTGGCATCCTAAAAGTAGCTGTTGGACTTCATTAGTGTCCCACTAGTGCAAAGATATTTGCAGCACCTCTGCATTGCACACTCAAGCTCATTGTTACAAAGCCATTATAATACCAAACACTGAGGAAACTTAGTGGCATCCTAAAAGTGGCTGTTGGACTTCATTAGTGACCCACTAGTGCAAAGATATTTGCAGCACCTCTGCATTGCACACTCAAGCTCATGGTTACAAAGCCATTATAATACCAAACACTGAGGAAACTTAGTGGCATCCTAAAAGTGGCTGTTTGACTTCATTAGTGTCCCACTGGTGCAAAGATATTTGAAGCACCTCTGCACTGCACACTCAAGCTCATTGTTACAAAGCCATTATAATAACAAACACTGAGAAAACTTAGTGGCATCCTAAAAGTAGCTGTTGGACTTCATTAGTGTCCCACTCGTGCAAAGATATTTGCAGCACCTCTGCATTGCACACTCAAGCTCATTGTTACAAAGCCATTATAATACCAAACACTGAGGAAACTTAGTGGCATCCTAAAAGCGGCTGTTGGACTTCATTAGTGTCCCACTAGTGCAAAGATATTTGCAGCACCTCTGCATTGCACACTCAAGCTCATTGTTACAAAGCCATTATAATACCAAACACTGAGGAAACTTAGTGGCATCCTAAAAGTGGCTGTTGGACTTCATTAGTGTCCCACTAGTGCAAAGATATTTGCAGCACCTCTGCATTGCACACTCAAGCTCATTGTTACAAAGCCATTATAATACTAAACACTGAGGAAACTTAGTGGCATCCTAAAAGTGGCTGTTGGACTTCATTAGTGTCCCACTGGTGCAAAGATATTTGCAGCACCTCTGCATTGCACACTCAAGCTCATTGTTACAAAGCCATTATAATACCAAACACTGAGGAAACTTAGTGGCATCCCAAAAGTGGCTGTTGGACTTCATTAGTGTCCCACTAGTGCAAAGATATTTGCAGCACCTCTATATTGCACACTCAAGCTCATTGTTACAAAGCCATTATAATACCAAACACTGAGGAAACTTAGTGGCATCCTAAAAGTGGCTGTTGGACTTCATTAGTGACCCACTAGTGCAAAGATATTTGCAGCACCTCTGCATTGCACACTCAAGCTCATTGTTACAAAGTCATTATAATACCAAACACTGAGGAAACTTAGTGGCATCCTAAAAGTGGCTGTTTGACTTCATTAGTGTCCCACTGGTGCAAAGATATTTGAAGCACCTCTGCACTGCACACTCAAGCTCATTGTTACAAAGCAATTATAATAACAAACACTGAGGAAACTTAGTGGCATCCTAAAAGTAGCTGTTGGACTTCATTAGTGTCCCACTGGTGCAAAGATATTTGCAGCACCTCTGCATTGCACACTCAAGCTCATTGTTACAATGCCATTATAATACCAAACACTGAGGAAACTTAGTGGCATCCTCAAAGTGGCTGTTGGACTTCATTAGTGTCCCACTAGTGCAAAGATATTTGCAGCACCTCTGCATTGCACACTCAAGCTCATTGTTACTAAGCCATTATAACCTCAAACACTGAGGAAACTTAGTGGCATCCTAAAAGCGGCTGTTGGACTTCATTAGTGTCCCACTGGTGGAAAGATATTTGCAGCATCTCTGCATTGCACACTCAAGCTCATTGTTACAAAGCCATTATAATACCAAACACTGAGGAAACTTAGTGGCATCCTAAAAGTGGCTGTTGGACTTCATTAGTGTCCCACTAGTGCAAAGATATTTGCAGCACCTCTGCATTGCACACTCAAGCTCATTGTTACAAAGCCATTATAATACCAAACACTGAGGAAACTTAGTGGCATCCTAAAAGTGGCTGTTGGACTTCATTAGTGTCCCACTAGTGCAAACATATTTGCAGCACCTCTTCATTGCACACTTAAGCTCATTGTTACAAAGCCATTATAACCTCAAACACTGAGGAAACTTAGTGGCATCCTAAAAGCGGCTGTTGGACATCATTAGTGTCCCACTGGTGCAAAGATATTTGCAGCACCTCTGCATTGCACACTCAAGCTCATTGTTACAAAGCCATTATAATACCAAACACTGAGGAAACTTAGTGGCATCCTAAAAGTGGCTGTTGGACTTCATTAGTGTCCCACTGGTGCAAAGATATTTGCAGCACCTCTGCATTGCACACTCAAGCTCATTGTTACAAAGCCATTATAATACCAAACACTGAGGAAACTTAGTGGCATCCTAAAAGTGGCTGTTGGACTTCATTAGTGACCCCATAGTGCAAAGATATTTGCAGCACCTCTGTATTGCACACTCAAGCTTATTGTTACAATACCATTATAATACCAAATACTGAGGAAACTTAGTGGCATCTTAAAAGTGGCTGTTGGACTTCATTAGTGTCCCACTAGTGCAAAGATATTTGCAGCACCTCTGCATTGCACACTCAAGCTCATTGTTACAAAGCCATTATAATACCAAACACTGAGGAAACTTAGTGGCATCCTAAAAGTGGCTGTTGGACTTCATTAGTGTCCCACTGGTGCAAAGATATTTGCAGCACCTCTGCTTTGCACACTCAAGCTCATTGTTACAAAGCCATTATAATACCAAACACTGAGGAAACTTAGTGGCATCCTAAAAGTGGCTGTTGGACTTCATTAGTGACCCATTAGTGCAAAGATATTTGCAGCACCTCTGTATTGCACACTCAAGCTCATTGTTACAAAGCCATTATAATACCAAACACTGAGGAAACTTAGTGGCATCCTAAAAGCGGCTGTTGGACTTCATTAGTGTCCCACTGGTGGAAAGATATTTGCAGCACCTCTGCATTGCACACTCAAGCTCATTGTTACAAAGCCATTATAATACCAAACACTGAGGAAACTTAGTGGCATCCTAAAAGTGGCTGTTGGACTTCATTAGTGTCCCACTAGTGCAAAGATATTTGCAGCACCTCTGCATTGCACACTCAAGCTCATTGTTACAAAGCCATTATAATACCAAACACTGAGGAAACTTAGTGGCATCCTAAAAGTGGCTGTTGGACTTCATTAGTGTCCCACTAGTGCAAAGATATTTGCAACACCTCTTCATTGCACACTTAAGCTCATTGTTACAAAGCCATTATAA
Organism: Anomaloglossus baeobatrachus; assembly: GCF_048569485.1. Classification (NCBI taxonomy): domain Eukaryota; kingdom Metazoa; phylum Chordata; class Amphibia; order Anura; family Aromobatidae; genus Anomaloglossus; species Anomaloglossus baeobatrachus. The sequence continues at coordinate 762,423,787 of NC_134354.1, forward strand.
CCTCAAACACTGAGGAAACTTAGTGGCATCCTAAAAGCGGCTGTTGGACATCATTAGTGTCCCACTGGTGCAAAGATATTTGCAGCACCTCTGCATTGCACACTGAAGCTCATTGTTACAAAGCCATTATAATACCAAACACTGAGGAAACTTAGTGGCATCCTAAAAGTAGCTGTTGGACTTCATTAGTGTCCCACTAGTGCAAAGATATTTGCAGCACCTCTGCATTGCACACTCAAGCTCATTGTTAAAAAGCCATTATAATACCAAACACTGAGGAAACTTAGTGGCATCCTAAAAGTGGCTGTTGGACTTCATTAGTGACCCACTAGTGCAAAGATATTTGCAGCACCTCTGCATTGCACACTCAAGCTCATGGTTACAAAGCCATTATAATACCAAACACTGAGGAAACTTAGTGGCATCCTAAAAGTGGCTGTTTGACTTCATTAGTGTCCCACTGGTGCAAAGATATTTGAAGCACCTCTGCACTGCACACTCAAGCTCATTGTTACAAAGCCATTATAATAACAAACACTGAGAAAACTTAGTGGCATCCTAAAAGTAGCTGTTGGACTTCATTAGTGTCCCACTCGTGCAAAGATATTTGCAGCACCTCTGCATTGCACACTCAAGCTCATTGTTACAAAGCCATTATAATACCAAACACTGAGGAAACTTAGTGGCATCCTAAAAGCGGCTGTTGGACTTCATTAGTGTCCCACTAGTGCAAAGATATTTGCAGCACCTCTGCATTGCACACTCAAGCTCATTGTTACAAAGCCATTATAATACCAAACACTGAGGAAACTTAGTGGCATCCTAAAAGTGGCTGTTGGACTTCATTAGTGTCCCACTAGTGCAAAGATATTTGCAGCACCTCTTCATTGCACACTTAAGCTCATTGTTACAAAGCCATTATAACCTCAAACACTGAGGAAACTTAGTGGCATCCTAAAAGCGGCTGTTGGACATCATTAGTGTCCCACTGGTGCAAAGATATTTGCAGCACCTCTGCATTGCACACTCAAGCTCATTGTTACAAAGCCATTATAATACCAAACACTGAGGAAACTTAGTGGCATCCTAAAAGTGGCTGTTGGACTTCATTAGTGTCCCACTGGTGCAAAGATATTTGCAGCACCTCTGCATTGCACACTCAAGCTCATTGTTACAAAGCCATTATAATACCAAACACTGAGGAAACTTAGTGGCATCCTAAAAGTGGCTGTTGGACTTCATTAGTGACCCATTAGTGCAAAGATATTTGCAGCACCTCTGTATTGCACACTCAAGCTCATTGTTACAAAGCCATTATAATACCAAACACTGAGGAAACTTAGTGGCATCCTAAAAGTGGCTGTTGGACTTCATTAGTGTCCCACTAGTGCAAAGATATTTGCAGCACCTCTGCATTGCACACTCAAGCTCATTGTTACAAAGCCATTATAATACTGAACACTGAGGAAACTTAGTGGCATCCTAAAAGTGGCTGTTGGACTTCATTAGTGTCCCACTGGTGCAAAGATATTTGCAGCACCTCTGCATTGCACACTCAAGCTCATTGTTACAAAGCCATTATAATACCAAACACTGAGGAAACTTAGTGGCATCCCAAAAGTGGCTGTTGGACTTCATTAGTGTCCCACTAGTGCAAAGATATTTGCAGCACCTCTATATTGCACACTCAAGCTCATTGTTACAAAGCCATTATAATACCAAACACTGAGGAAACTTAGTGGCATCCTAAAAGTGGCTGTTGGACTTCATTAGTGTCCCACTGGTGCAAAGATATTTGCAGCACTTCTGTATTGCACACTCAAGCTCATTGTTACAAAGCCATTATATTACCAAACACTGAGGAAACTTAGTGGCATCCTAAAAGTGGCTGTTGGACTTCATTAGTGTTTTACTAGTGCAAAGATATTTGCAGCACCTCTGCAGTGCACACTCAAGCTCATTGTTACAAAGCCATTATAATACCAAACACTGATGAAACTTAGTGGCATCCTAAAAGTGGCTATTGGACTTCATTAGTGTCCCACTAGTGCAAAGATATTTGCAGCACCTCTGTATTGCACACTCAAGCTCATTGTTGCAAAGCCATTATATTACCAAACACTGAGGAAACTTAGTGGCATCCTAAAAGTGGCTGTTGGACTTCATTAGTGTCCCACTAGTGCAAAGATATTTGCAGCACCTATGTATTGCACACTCAAGCTCATTGTTACAAAGCCATTATATTACCAAACACTGAGGAAACTTAGTGGCATCCTAAAAGTGGCTATTGGACTTCATTAGTGTCCCACTAGTGCAAAGATATTTGCAGCACCTCTGTATTGCACACTCAAGCTCATTGTTACAAAAGCCATTATATTACCAAACACTGAGGAAACATAGTGGCATCCTAAAAGTGGATGTTGGACTTCAATAGTGTCCCACTAGTGCAAAGATATTTGCAGCACCTCTGCAGTGCACACTCAAGCTCATTGTTACAAAGCCATTATAATACCAAACAGTGGGTAAACTTAGTGGCATCCTAAAAGTAGCTGTTGGACTTCATTAGTGTCCCACTGGTGCAAAGATATTTTCAGCACCTCTGTATTGCACACTCAAGCTTATTGTTACAAAGCCATTATAATACCAAACACTGAGGAAACTTAGTGGCATCCTAAAAGTAGCTGTTGGACTTCATTAGTGTCCCACTAGTGCAAAGATATTTGCAGCACCTCTGCATTGCACACTCAAGCTCATTGTTACAAAGCCATTATAATAACAAACACTGAGGAAACTTAGTGGCATCCTAAAAGTAGCTGTTGGACTTCATTAGTGTCCCACTAGTGCAAAGATATTTGCAGCACCTCTGCATTGCACACTCAAGCTCATTGTTACAAAGCCATTATAATACCAAACACTGAGGAAACTTAGTGGCATCCTAAAAGTGGCTGTTGGACTTCATTAGTGTCCCACTGGTGCAAAGATATTTGCAGCACCTCTGCATTGCACACTCAAGCTCATTGTTACAAAGCCATTATAATACCAAACACTGAGGAAACTTAGTGGCATCCTAAAAGTGGCTGTTGGACTTCATTAGTGACCCATTAGTGCAAAGATATTTGCAGCACCTCTGTATTGCACACTCAAGCTCATTGTTACAAAGCCATTATAATACCAAACACTGAGGAAACTTAGTGGCATCCTAAAAGTGGCTGTTGGACTTCATTAGTGTCCCACTAGTGCAAAGATATTTGCAGCACCTCTGCATTGCACACTCAAGCTCATTGTTACAAAGCCATTATAATACTAAACACTGAGGAAACTTAGTGGCATCCTAAAAGTGGCTGTTGGACTTCATTAGTGTCCCACTGGTGCAAAGATATTTGCAGCACCTCTGCATTGCACACTCAAGCTCATTGTTACAAAGCCATTATAATACCAAACACTGAGGAAACTTAGTGGCATCCCAAAAGTGGCTGTTGGACTTCATTAGTGCCCCACTAGTGCAAAGATATTTGCAGCACCTCTATATTGCACACTCAAGCTCATTGTTACAAAGCCATTATAATACCAAACACTGAGGAAACTTAGTGGCATCCTAAAAGTGGCTGTTGGACTTCATTAGTGTCCCACTGGTGCAAAGATATTTGCAGCACTTCTGTATTGCACACTCAAGCTCATTGTTACAAAGCCATTATATTACCAAACACTGAGGAAACTTAGTGGCATCCTAAAAGTGGCTGTTGGACTTCATTAGTGTTTTACTAGTGCAAAGATATTTGCAGCACCTCTGCAGTGCACACTCAAGCTCATTGTTACAAAGCCATTATAATACCAAACACTGAGGAAACTTAGTGGCATCCTAAAGGTAGCTGTTAGACTTCATTAGTGTCCCACTGGTGCAAAGATATTTCCAGCACCTCTGCATTGCACACTCAAGCTCATTGTTACAAAGCCATTATAATACCAAACACTGATGAAACTTAGTGGCATCCTAAAAGTGGCTATTGGACTTCATTAGTGTCCCACTAGTGCAAAGATATTTGCAGCACCTCTGTATTGCACACTCAAGCTCATTGTTGCAAAGCCATTATATTACCAAACACTGAAGAAACTTAGTGGCATCCTAAAAGTGGCTGTTGGACTTCATTAGTGTCCCACTAGTGCAAAGATATTTGCAGCACCTCTGTATTGCACACTCAAGCTCATTGTTACAAAGCCATTATATTACCAAACACTGAGGAAACTTAGTGGCATCCTAAAAGTGGCTATTGGACTTCATTAGTGTCCCACTAGTGCAAAGATATTTGCAGCACCTCTGTATTGCACACTCAAGCTCATTGTTACAAAAGCCATTATATTACCAAACACTGAGGAAACATAGTGGCATCCTAAAAGTGGATGTTGGACTTCAATAGTGTCCCACTAGTGCAAAGATATTTGCAGCACCTCTGCAGTGCACACTCAAGCTCATTGTTACAAAGCCATTATAATACCAAACAGTGGGTAAACTTAGTGGCATCCTAAAAGTAGCTGTTGGACTTCATTAGTGTCCCACTGGTGCAAAGATATTTTCAGCACCTCTGTATTGCACACTCAAGCTTATTGTTACAAAGCCATTATAATACCAAACACTGAGGAAACTTAGTGGCATCCTAAAAGTAGCTGTTGGACTTCATTAGTGTCCCACTAGTGCAAAGATATTTGCAGCACCTCTGCATTGCACACTCAAGCTCATTGTTACAAAGCCATTATAATAACAAACACTGAGGAAACTTAGTGGCATCCTAAAAGTAGCTGTTGGACTTCATTAGTGTCCCACTAGTGCAAAGATATTTGCAGCACCTCTGCATTGCACACTCAAGCTCATTGTTACAAAGCCATTATAATACCAAACACTGAGGAAACTTAGTGGCATCCTAAAAGTGGCTGTTGGACTTCATTAGTGTCCCACTGGTGCAAAGATATTTGCAGCACCTCTGCATTGCACACTCAAGCTCATTGTTACAAAGCCATTATAATACCAAACACTGAGGAAACTTAGTGGCATCCTAAAAGTGGCTGTTGGACTTCATTAGTGACCCATTAGTGCAAAGATATTTGCAGCACCTCTGCATTGCACACTCAAGCTCATTGTTACAAAGCCATTATAATACTAAACACTGAGGAAACTTAGTGGCATCCTAAAAGTGGCTGTTGGACTTCATTAGTGTCCCACTGGTGCAAAGATATTTGCAGCACCTCTGCATTGCACACTCAAGCTCATTGTTACAAAGCCATTATAATACCAAACACTGAGGAAACTTAGTGGCATCCCAAAAGTGGCTGTTGGACTTCATTAGTGTCCCACTAGTGCAAAGATATTTGCAGCACCTCTATATTGCACACTCAAGCTCATTGTTACAAAGCCATTATAATACCAAACACTGAGGAAACTTAGTGGCATCCTAAAAGTGGCTGTTGGACTTCATTAGTGTCCCACTGGTGCAAAGATATTTGCAGCACTTCTGTATTGCACACTCAAGCTCATTGTTACAAAGCCATTATATTACCAAACACTGAGGAAACTTAGTGGCATCCTAAAAGTGGCTGTTGGACTTCATTAGTGTTTTACTAGTGCAAAGATATTTGCAGCACCTCTGCAGTGCACACTCAAGCTCATTGTTACAAAGCCATTATAATACCAAACACTGAGGAAACTTAGTGGCATCCTAAAGGTAGCTGTTAGACTTCATTAGTGTCCCACTGGTGCAAAGATATTTCCAGCACCTCTGCATTGCACACTCAAGCTCATTGTTACAAAGCCATTATAATACCAAACACTGATGAAACTTAGTGGCATCCTAAAAGTGGCTATTGGACTTCATTAGTGTCCCACTAGTGCAAAGATATTTGCAGCACCTCTGTATTGCACACTCAAGCTCATTGTTGCAAAGCCATTATATTACCAAACACTGAGGAAACTTAGTGGCATCCTAAAAGTGGCTGTTGGACTTCATTAGTGTCCCACTAGTGCAAAGATATTTGCAGCACCTCTGTATTGCACACTCAAGCTCATTGTTACAAAGCCATTATATTACCAAACACTGAGGAAACTTAGTGGCATCCTAAAAGTGGCTATTGGACTTCATTAGTGTCCCACTAGTGCAAAGATATTTGCAGCACCTCTGTATTGCACACTCAAGCTCATTGTTACAAAAGCCATTATATTACCAAACACTGAGGAAACATAGTGGCATCCTAAAAGTGGATGTTGGACTTCAATAGTGTCCCACTAGTGCAAAGATATTTGCAGCACCTCTGCAGTGCACACTCAAGCTCATTGTTACAAAGCCATTATAATACCAAACACTGGGTAAACTTAGTGGCATCCTAAAAGTAGCTGTTGGACTTCATTAGTGTCCCACTGGTGCAAAGATATTTGCAGCACCTCTGTATTGCACACTCAAGCTTATTGTTACAAAGCCATTATAATACCAAACACTGAGGAAACTTAGTGGCATCCTAAAAGTGGCTGTTGGACTTCATTAGTGTCCCACTAGTGCAAAGATATTTGCAGCACCTCTGCATTGCACACTCAAGCTCATTGTTACAAAGCCATTATAATACCAAACACTGAGGAAACTTAGTGGCATCCTAAAAGTAGCTGTTGGACTTCATTAGTGTCCCACTAGTGCAAAGATATTTGCAGCACCTCTGCATTGCACACTCAAGCTCATTGTTACAAAGCCATTATAATAACAAACACTGAGGAAACTTAGTGGCATCCTAAAAGTAGCTGTTGGACTTCATTAGTGTCCCACTGGTGCAAAGATATTTGCAGCACCTCTGCATTGCACACTCAAGCTCATTGTTACAAAGCCATTATAATACCAAACACTGAGGAAACTTAGTGGCATCCTCAAAGTGGCTGTTGGACTTCATTAGTGTCCCACTAGTGCAAAGATATTTGCAGCACCTCTGCATTGCACACTTAAGCTCATTGTTACAAAGCCATTATAACCTCAAACACTGAGGAAACTTAGTGGCATCCTAAAAGTGGCTGTTGGACTTCATTAGTGTCCCACTAGTGCAAAGATATGTGCAGCACTTCTGTATTGCACACTCAAGCTCATTGTTACAAAGCCATTATATTACCAAACACTGAGGAAACTTAGTGGCATCCTAAAAGTGGCTGTTGGACTTCATTAGTGTCCCATTAGTGCAAAGATATTTGCAGCACCTCTGCAGTGCACACTCAAGCTCATTGTTACAAAGCCATTATAATACCAAACACTGAGGAAACTTAGTGGCATCCTAAAGGTAGCTGTTAGACTTCATTAGTGTCCCACTGGTGCAAAGATATTTGCAGCACCTCTGCATTGTACACTCAAGCTCATTGTTACAAAGCCATTATAATACCAAACACTGAGGAAACTTAGTGGCATCCTAAAAGTGGCTATTGGAATTCATTAGTGTCCCACTAGTGCAAAGATATTTTCAGCACCTCTGTATTGCACACTCAAGCTCATTGTTGCAAAGCCATTATATTACCAAACACTGAGGAAACTTAGTGGCATCCTAAAAGTGGCTGTTGGACTTCATTAGTGTCCCACTAGTGCAAAGATATTTGCAGCACCTCTGTATTGCACACTCAAGCTCATTGTTACAAAGCCGTTATATTACCAAACACTGAGGAAACTTAGTGGCATCCTAAAAGTGGCTATTGGACTTCATTAGTGTCCCACTAGTGCAAAGATATTTGCAGCACCTCTGTATTGCACACTCAAGCTCATTGTTACAAAGCCATTATATTACCAAACACTGAGGAAATTTAGTGGCATCCTAAAAGTGGATGTTGGACTTCACTAGTGTCCCACTAGTGCAAAGATATTTGCAGCACCTCTGCAGTGCACACTCAAGCTCATTGTTACAAAGCCATTATAATACCAAACACTGAGTAAACTTAGTGGCATCCTAAAAGTAGCTGTTGGACTTCACTAGTGTCCCACTAGTGCAAATATATTTGCAGCACCTCTGCATTGCACACTCAAGCTCATTGTTACAAAGCCATTATAATACCAAACACTGAGGAAACATAGTGGCAACCTAAAAGTGGCTGTTAGACTTCATTAGTGTCCCACTAGTGCAAAGATATTTGCAGCACCTTTGCATTGCACACTCAAGCTCATTGTTACAAAGCCATTATAACCTCAAACACTGAGGAAACTTAGTGGCATCCTAAAAGTGACTGTTGGACTTCATTAGTGTCCCACTGGTGCAAAGATATTTGCAGCACCTATGCATTGCATTCTCAAGCTTATTGTTATAAAACCATTATAATACCAAACACTGAGGAAACTTAGTGGCATCCTAAAAGTGGCTGTTGGACTTCATTAGTGTCCCCATAGTGCAAAGATATTTGCAGCACCTCTGTATTGCACACTCAAGCTTATTGTTACAAAGCCATTATAATACCAAATACTGAGGAAACTTAGTGGCATCTTAAAAGTGGCTGTTGGACTTCATTAGTGTCCCACTAGTGCAAAGATATTTGCAGCACCTCTGCATTGCACACTCAAGCTCATTGTTACAAAGCCATTATAATACCAAACACTGAGGAAACTTAGTGGCATCCTAAAAGTGGCTGTTGGACTTCATTAGTGTCCCACTAGTGCAAGGATATTTGCAGCACCTCTGCATTGCACACTCAAGCTTATTGTTACAAAGCCATTATAATACCAAATACTGAGGAAACTTAGTGGCATCTTAAAAGTGGCTGTTGGACTTCATTAGTGTCCCACTAGTGCAAAGATATTTGCAGCACCTCTGCATTGCACACTCAAGCTCATTGTTACAAAGCCATTATAATACCAAACACTGAGGAAACTTAGTGGCATCCTAAAAGTGGCTGTTGGACTTCATTAGTGTCCCAAAAGTGCAAAGATATTTGCAGCACCTCTGCATTGCACACTCAAGCTCATTGTTACAAAGCCATTATAATACCAAACACTGAGGAAACTTAGTGGCATCCTAAAAGTGGCTGTTGGACTTCATTAGTGACCCACTAGTGCAAAGATATTTGCAGCACCTCTGCATTGCACACTCAAGCTCATTGTTACAAAGCCATTATAATACCAAACACTGAGGAAACTTATTGGCATCCTAAAAGTGGCTGTTGGACTTCATTAGTGTCCCACTACTGCAAAGCTATTTGCAGCACCTCTGCATTGCACACTAAAGCTCATTGTTACAAAGTCATTATAATACCAAACACTGAGGAAACTTAGTGGCATCCTAAAAGTGGCTGTTTGACTTCATTAGTGTCCCACTGGTGCAAAGATATTTGAAGCACCTCTGCACTGCACACTCAAGCTCATTGTTACAAAGCCATTATAATACCAAACACTGAGGAAACTTAGTGGCATCCTAAAAGTGGCTGTTGGACTTCATTAGTGTCCCACTGGTGCAAAGATATTTGCAGCACCTCTGGATTGTACACTCAAACTCATTGTTACAAAGCCATTATAATACCATACACTGAGGAAACTTAGTGGTATCCTAAAAGTGGCTGTTGGACTTCTAAAAGTGGCTGTTGGACTTCATTAGTGTCCCACTGGTGCAAAGCTATTTGCAGCACCTCTGCATTGCACACTCAAGCTCATTGTTACAAAGCCATTATAATACCAAACACTGAGGAAACTTAGTGGCATCCTAAAAGTGGCTGTTGGACTTCATTAGTGTCCCACTGGTGCAAAGATATTTGCAGCACCTCTGCATTGCACACTTAAGCTAATTGTTACAAAGCCATTATAATACCAAACACTGAGGAAACTTAGTGGCATCCCAAAAGTGGTTGTTGGACTTCATTAGTGTCCCACTACTGCAAAGATATTTGCAGCACCTCTACATTGCACACTCAAGCTCATTGTTACAAAGCTATTATATTACCAAACACTGAGGAAACTTAGTGGCATCCTAAAAGTGGCTGTTGGACTTCATTAGTGTCGCACTACTGCAAAGATATTTGAAGCACCTCTGCAGTGCACACTCAACCTCATTGTTACAAAGCCATTATAATACCAAACACTGAGGAAACTTATTGGCATCCTAAAAGTGGCTGTTGGACTTCATTAGTGTCCCACTGGTGCAAAGATATTTGCAGCACCTCTGCATTGCACACTCAAGCTCATTGTTACAAAGTCATTATAATTCCAAACACTGAGGAAACTTAGTGGCATCCTAAAAGTGGCTGTTGGACTTCATTAGTGTCCCACTAGTGCAAAGATATTTGCAGCACCTCTGCATTGCACACTCAAGCTCAATGTTACAAAGCCATTATAACCTCAAACACTGAGTAAACTTAGTGGCATCCTAAAAGTGGCTGTTGGACTTCATTAGTGTCCCACTGGTGCAAAGATATTTGCAGCACCTCTGCAGTGCACACTCAAGCTCATTGTAACACAGCCATTATACCAAACACTGAGGAAACTTAGTGGCATCCTAAAAGTGGCTGTTGGACTTCATTAGTGTCCCACTGGTGCAAAGCTATTTGCAGCACCTCAGCATTGCACACTCAAGCTCATTGTTACAAAGCCATTATAATACCAAACACATTGGAAACTTAGTGGCATCCTAAAAGTGGCTGTTGGACTTCATTAGTGTCCCACTAGTGCAAAGATATTTGCAGCACCTCTGCATTGCACATTCAAGCTCATTGTTACAAAGCCATTATAATACCAAACACTGAGGAAACTTAGTGACATCCTAAAAGTGGCTGTTGGACTTCATTAGTGTCCCACTGGTGTAAAGCTATTTGCAGCACCTCAGCATTGCACACTCAAGCTCATTGTTACAAAGCCATTATAATACCAAACACTGAGGAAACTTAGTGGCATCCTAAAAGTGGCTGTTGGACTTCATTAGAGTCCCACTAGTGCAAAGATATTTGCAGCACCTCTGCATTGCACACTCAAGCTCATTGTTACAAAGCCATTATAATACCAAACACTGAGGAAACTTAGTGGCATCCTAAAAGTGGCTCTGGACTTCATTAGTGTCCCAATGGTGCAAAGATATTTGCAGCACCTCTGCATTGCACACTCAAGCTCATTGTTACAAAACCATTATAATACCAAACACTGAGGAAACTTAGTGGCATCCTAAAAGTGGCTGTTGGACTTCATTAGTGACCCACTAGTGCAAAGATATTTGCAGCACCTCTGCATTGCACACTCAAGCTCATTGTTACAAAGCCATTATAATACCAAACACTGAGGAAACTTATTGGCATCCTAAAAGTGGCTGTTGGACTTCATTAGTGTCCCACTACTGCAAAGCTATTTGCAGCACCTCTGCATTGCACACTAAAGCTCATTGTTACAAAGTCATTATAATACCAAACACTGAGGAAACTTAGTGGCATCCTAAAAGTGGCTGTTTGACTTCATTAGTGTCCCACTGGTGCAAAGATATTTGAAGCACCTCTGCACTGCACAGCCAAACTCATTGTTACAAAGCCATTATAATACCAAACACTGAGGAAACTTAGTGGCATCCTAAAAGTGGCTGTTGGACTTCATTAGTGTCCCACTGGTGCAAAGATATTTGCAGCACCTCTGGATTGTACACTCAAACTCATTGTTACAAAGCCATTATAATACCATACACTGAGGAAACTTAGTGGTATCCTAAAAGTGGCTGTTGGACTTCTAAAAGTGGCTGTTGGACTTCATTAGTGTCCCACTGGTGCAAAGCTATTTGCAGCACCTCTGCATTGCACACTCAAGCTCATTGTTACAAAGCCATTATAATACCAAACACTGAGGAAACTTAGTGGCATCCTAAAAGTGGCTGTTGGACTTCATTAGTGTCCCACTGGTGCAAAGATATTTGCAGCACCTCTGCATTGCACACTTAAGCTAATTGTTACAAAGCCATTATAATACCAAACACTGAGGAAACTTAGTGGCATCCCAAAAGTGGTTGTTGGACTTCATTAGTGTCCCACTACTGCAAAGATATTTGCAGCACCTCTACATTGCACACTCAAGCTCATTGTTACAAAGCTATTATATTACCAAACACTGAGGAAACTTAGTGGCATCCTAAAAGTGGCTGTTGGACTTCATTAGTGTCCCACTACTGCAAAGATATTTGAAGCACCTCTGCAGTGCACACTCAACCTCATTGTTACAAAGCCATTATAATACCAAACACTGAGGAAACTTATTGGCATCCTAAAAGTGGCTGTTGGACTTCATTAGTGTCCCACTGGTGCAAAGATATTTGCAGCACCTCTGCATTGCACACTCAAGCTCATTGTTACAAAGTCATTATAATTCCAAACACTGAGGAAACTTAGTGGCATCCTAAAAGTGGCTGTTGGACTTCATTAGTGTAACACTAGTGCAAAGATATTTGCAGCACCTCTGTATTGCACACTCAAGCTTATTGTTACAAAGCCATTATAATACCAAACACTGAGGAAACTTAGTGGCATCCTAAAAGTGGCTGTTGGACTTCATTAGTGTCCCACTAGTGCAAAGATATTTGCAGCACCTCTGCATTGCACACTCAAGCTCATTGTTACAAAGCCATTATAATACCAAACACTGAGGAAACTTAGTGGCATCCTAAAAGTAGCTGTTGGACTTCATTAGTGTCCCACTAGTGCAAAGATATTTGCAGCACCTCTGCATTGCACACTCAAGCTCATTGTTACAAAGCCATTATAATAACAAACACTGAGGAAACTTAGTGGCATCCTAAAAGTAGCTGTTGGACTTCATTAGTGTCCCACTGGTGCAAAGATATTTGCAGCACCTCTGCATTGCACACTCAAGCTCATTGTTACAAAGCCATTATAATACCAAACACTGAGGAAACTTAGTGGCATCCTAAAAGTGGCTGTTGGACTTCATTAGTGTCCCACTGGTGCAAAGATATTTGCAGCACCTCTGCATTGCACACTCAAGCTCATTGTTACAAAGCCATTATAATACCAAACACTGAGGAAACTTAGTGGCATCCTAAAAGTGGCTGTTGGACTTCATTAGTGACCCATTAGTGCAAAGATATTTGCAGCACCTCTGTATTGCACACTCAAGCTCATTGTTACAAAGCCATTATAATACCAAACACTGAGGAAACTTAGTGGCATCCTAAAAGTGGCTGTTGGACTTCATTAGTGTCCCACTAGTGCAAAGATATTTGCAGCACCTCTGCATTGCACACTCAAGCTCATTGTTACAAAGCCATTATAATACTAAACACTGAGGAAACTTAGTGGCATCCTAAAAGTGGCTGTTGGACTTCATTAGTGTCCCACTGGTGCAAAGATATTTGCAGCACCTCTGCATTGCACACTCAAGCTCATTGTTACAAAGCCATTATAATACCAAACACTGAGGAAACTTAGTGGCATCCCAAAAGTGGCTGTTGGACTTCATTAGTGTCCCACTAGTGCAAAGATATTTGCAGCACCTCTATATTGCACACTCAAGCTCATTGTTACAAAGCCATTATAATACCAAACACTGAGGAAACTTAGTGGCATCCTAAAAGTGGCTGTTGGACTTCATTAGTGTCCCACTGGTGCAAAGATATTTGCAGCACTTCTGTATTGCACACTCAAGCTCATTGTTACAAAGCCATTATAATACCAAACACTGAGGAAACTTAGTGGCATCCTAAAGGTAGCTGTTAGACTTCATTAGTGTCCCACTGGTGCAAAGATATTTCCAGCACCTCTGCATTGCACACTCAAGCTCATTGTTACAAAGCCATTATAATACCAAACACTGATGAAACTTAGTGGCATCCTAAAAGTGGCTATTGGACTTCATTAGTGTCCCACTAGTGCAAAGATATTTGCAGCACCTCTGTATTGCACACTCAAGCTCATTGTTGCAAAGCCATTATATTACCAAACACTGAGGAAACTTAGTGGCATCCTAAAAGTGGCTGTTGGACTTCATTAGTGTCCCACTAGTGCAAAGATATTTGCAGCACCTCTGTATTGCACACTCAAGCTCATTGTTACAAAGCCATTATATTACCAAACACTGAGGAAACTTAGTGGCATCCTAAAAGTGGCTATTGGACTTCATTAGTGTCCCACTAGTGCAAAGATATTTGCAGCACCTCTGTATTGCACACTCAAGCTCATTGTTACAAAAGCCATTATATTACCAAACACTGAGGAAACATAGTGGCATCCTAAAAGTGGATGTTGGACTTCAATAGTGTCCCACTAGTGCAAAGATATTTGCAGCACCTCTGCAGTGCACACTCAAGCTCATTGTTACAAAGCCATTATAATACCAAACACTGGGTAAACTTAGTGGCATCCTAAAAGTAGCTGTTGGACTTCATTAGTGTCCCACTGGTGCAAAGATATTTGCAGCACCTCTGTATTGCACACTCAAGCTTATTGTTACAAAGCCATTATAATACCAAACACTGAGGAAACTTAGTGGCATCCTAAAAGTGGCTGTTGGACTTCATTAGTGTCCCACTAGTGCAAAGATATTTGCAGCACCTCTGCATTGCACACTCAAGCTCATTGTTACAAAGCCATTATAATACCAAACACTGAGGAAACTTAGTGGCATCCTAAAAGTAGCTGTTGGACTTCATTAGTGTCCCACTAGTGCAAAGATATTTGCAGCACCTCTGCATTGCACACTCAAGCTCATTGTTACAAAGCCATTATAATAACAAACACTGAGGAAACTTAGTGGCATCCTAAAAGTAGCTGTTGGACTTCATTAGTGTCCCACTGGTGCAAAGATATTTGCAGCACCTCTGCATTGCACACTCAAGCTCATTGTTACAAAGCCATTATAATACCAAACACTGAGGAAACTTAGTGGCATCCTCAAAGTGGCTGTTGGACTTCATTAGTGTCCCACTAGTGCAAAGATATTTGCAGCACCTCTGCATTGCACACTTAAGCTCATTGTTACAAAGCCATTATAACCTCAAACACTGAGGAAACTTAGTGGCATCCTAAAAGTGGCTGTTGGACTTCATTAGTGTCCCACTAGTGCAAAGATATGTGCAGCACTTCTGTATTGCACACTCAAGCTCATTGTTACAAAGCCATTATATTACCAAACACTGAGGAAACTTAGTGGCATCCTAAAAGTGGCTGTTGGACTTCATTAGTGTCCCACTAGTGCAAAGATATTTGCAGCACCTCTGCAGTGCACACTCAAGCTCATTGTTACAAAGCCATTATAATACCAAACACTGAGGAAACTTAGTGGCATCCTAAAGGTAGCTGTTAGACTTCATTAGTGTCCCACTGGTGCAAAGATATTTGCAGCACCTCTGCATTGTACACTCAAGCTCATTGTTACAAAGCCATTATAATACCAAACACTGAGGAAACTTAGTGGCATCCTAAAAGTGGCTATTGGAATTCATTAGTGTCCCACTAGTGCAAAGATATTTTCAGCACCTCTGCATTGCACACTCAAGCTCATTGTTGCAAAGCCATTATATTACCAAACACTGAGGAAACTTAGTGGCATCCTAAAAGTGGCTGTTGGACTTCATTAGTGTCCCACTAGTGCAAAGATATTTGCAGCACCTCTGTATTGCACACTCAAGCTCATTGTTACAAAGCCGTTATATTACCAAACACTGAGGAAACTTAGTGGCATCCTAAAAGTGGCTATTGGACTTCATTAGTGTCCCACTAGTGCAAAGATATTTGCAGCACCTCTGTATTGCACACTCAAGCTCATTGTTACAAAGCCATTATATTACCAAACACTGAGGAAATTTAGTGGCATCCTAAAAGTGGATGTTGGACTTCACTAGTGTCCCACTAGTGCAAAGATATTTGCAGCACCTCTGCAGTGCACACTCAAGCTCATTGTTACAAAGCCATTATAATACCAAACACTGAGTAAACTTAGTGGCATCCTAAAAGTAGCTGTTGGACTTCATTAGTGTCCCACTAGTGCAAATATATTTGCAGCACCTCTGCATTGCACACTCAAGCTCATTGTTACAAAGCCATTATAATACCAAACACTGAGGAAACATAGTGGCAACCTAAAAGTGGCTGTTAGACTTCATTAGTGTCCCACTAGTGCAAAGATATTTGCAGCACCTTTGCATTGCACACTTAAGCTCATTGTTACAAAGCCATTATAACCTCAAACACTGAGGAAACTTAGTGGCATCCTAAAAGTGACTGTTGGACTTCATTAGTGTCCCACTGGTGCAAAGATATTTGCAGCACCTATGCATTGCACACTCAAGCTTATTGTTATAAAACCATTATAATACCAAACACTGAGGAAACTTAGTGGCATCCTAAAAGTGGCTGTTGGACTTCATTAGTGTCCCCATAGTGCAAAGATATTTGCAGCACCTCTGTATTGCACACTCAAGCTTATTGTTACAAAGCCATTATAATACCAAATACTGAGGAAACTTAGTGGCATCTTAAAAGTGGCTGTTGGACATCATTAGTGTCCCACTAGTGCAAAGATATTTGCAGCACCTCTGCATTGCACACTCAAGCTCATTGTTACAAAGCCATTATAATACCAAACACTGAGGAAACTTAGTGGCATCCTAAAAGTGGCTGTTGGACTTCATTAGTGTCCCACTAGTGCAAAGATATTTGCAGCACCTCTGCATTGCACACTCAAGCTTATTGTTACAAAGCCATTATAATACCAAATACTGAGGAAACTTAGTGGCATCTTAAAAGTGGCTGTTGGACTTCATTAGTGTCCCACTAGTGCAAAGATATTTGCAGCACCTCTGCATTGCACACTCAAGCTCATTGTTACAAAGCCATTATAATACCAAACACTGAGGAAACTTAGTGGCATCCTAAAAGTGGCTGTTGGACTTCATTAGTGTCCCACTAGTGCAAAGATATTTGCAGCACCTCTGCATTGCACACTCAAGCTCATTGTTACAAAGCCATTATAATACCAAACACTGAGGAAACTTAGTGGCATCCTAAAAGTGGCTGTTGGACTTCATTAGTGACCCACTAGTGCAAAGATATTTGCAGCACCTCTGCATTGCACACTCAAGCTCATTGTTACAAAGCCATTATAATACCAAACACTGAGGAAACTTATTGGCATCCTAAAAGTGGCTGTTGGACTTCATTAGTGTCCCACTACTGCAAAGCTATTTGCAGCACCTCTGCATTGCACACTAAAGCTCATTGTTACAAAGTCATTATAATACCAAACACTGAGGAAACTTAGTGGCATCCTAAAAGTGGCTGTTTGACTTCATTAGTGTCCCACTGGTGCAAAGATATTTGAAGCACCTCTGCACTGCACACTCAAGCTCATTGTTACAAAGCCATTATAATACCAAACACTGAGGAAACTTAGTGGCATCCTAAAAGTGGCTGTTGGACTTCATTAGTGTCCCACTGGTGCAAAGATATTTGCAGCACCTCTGGATTGTACACTCAAACTCATTGTTACAAAGCCATTATAATACCATACACTGAGGAAACTTAGTGGTATCCTAAAAGTGGCTGTTGGACTTCTAAAAGTGGCTGTTGGACTTCATTAGTGTCCCACTGGTGCAAAGCTATTTGCAGCACCTCTGCATTGCACACTGAAGCTCATTGTTACAAAGCCATTATAATACCAAACACTGAGGAAACTTAGTGGCATCCTAAAAGTAGCTGTTGGACTTCATTAGTGTCCCACTAGTGCAAAGATATTTGCAGCACCTCTGCATTGCACACTCAAGCTCATTGTTACAAAGCCATTATAATACCAAACACTGAGGAAACTTAGTGGCATCCTAAAAGTGGCTGTTGGACTTCATTAGTGACCCACTAGTGCAAAGATATTTGCAGCACCTCTGCATTGCACACTCAAGCTCATGGTTACAAAGCCATTATAATACCAAACACTGAGGAAACTTAGTGGCATCCTAAAAGTGGCTGTTTGACTTCATTAGTGTCCCACTGGTGCAAAGATATTTGAAGCACCTCTGCACTGCACACTCAAGCTCATTGTTACAAAGCCATTATAATAACAAACACTGAGAAAACTTAGTGGCATCCTAAAAGTAGCTGTTGGACTTCATTAGTGTCCCACTCGTGCAAAGATATTTGCAGCACCTCTGCATTGCACACTCAAGCTCATTGTTACAAAGCCATTATAATACCAAACACTGAGGAAACTTAGTGGCATCCTAAAAGCGGCTGTTGGACTTCATTAGTGTCCCACTAGTGCAAAGATATTTGCAGCACCTCTGCATTGCACACTCAAGCTCATTGTTACAAAGCCATTATAATACCAAACACTGAGGAAACTTAGTGGCATCCTAAAAGTGGCTGTTGGACTTCATTAGTGTCCCACTAGTGCAAAGATATTTGCAGCACCTCTGCATTGCACACTCAAGCTCATTGTTACAAAGCCATTATAATACTAAACACTGAGGAAACTTAGTGGCATCCTAAAAGTGGCTGTTGGACTTCATTAGTGTCCCACTGGTGCAAAGATATTTGCAGCACCTCTGCATTGCACACTCAAGCTCATTGTTACAAAGCCATTATAATACCAAACACTGAGGAAACTTAGTGGCATCCCAAAAGTGGCTGTTGGACTTCATTAGTGTCCCACTAGTGCAAAGATATTTGCAGCACCTCTATATTGCACACTCAAGCTCATTGTTACAAAGCCATTATAATACCAAACACTGAGGAAACTTAGTGGCATCCTAAAAGTGGCTGTTGGACTTCATTAGTGACCCACTAGTGCAAAGATATTTGCAGCACCTCTGCATTGCACACTCAAGCTCATTGTTACAAAGTCATTATAATACCAAACACTGAGGAAACTTAGTGGCATCCTAAAAGTGGCTGTTTGACTTCATTAGTGTCCCACTGGTGCAAAGATATTTGAAGCACCTCTGCACTGCACACTCAAGCTCATTGTTACAAAGCCATTATAATAACAAACACTGAGGAAACTTAGTGGCATCCTAAAAGTAGCTGTTGGACTTCATTAGTGTCCCACTGGTGCAAAGATATTTGCAGCACCTCTGCATTGCACACTCAAGCTCATTGTTACAATGCCATTATAATACCAAACACTGAGGAAACTTAGTGGCATCCTCAAAGTGGCTGTTGGACTTCATTAGTGTCCCACTAGTGCAAAGATATTTGCAGCACCTCTGCATTGCACACTCAAGCTCATTGTTACTAAGCCATTATAACCTCAAACACTGAGGAAACTTAGTGGCATCCTAAAAGCGGCTGTTGGACTTCATTAGTGTCCCACTGGTGGAAAGATATTTGCAGCATCTCTGCATTGCACACTCAAGCTCATTGTTACAAAGCCATTATAATACCAAACACTGAGGAAACTTAGTGGCATCCTAAAAGTGGCTGTTGGACTTCATTAGTGTCCCACTAGTGCAAAGATATTTGCAGCACCTCTGCATTGCACACTCAAGCTCATTGTTACAAAGCCATTATAATACCAAACACTGAGGAAACTTAGTGGCATCCTAAAAGTGGCTGTTGGACTTCATTAGTGTCCCACTAGTGCAAACATATTTGCAGCACCTCTTCATTGCACACTTAAGCTCATTGTTACAAAGCCATTATAACCTCAAACACTGAGGAAACTTAGTGGCATCCTAAAAGCGGCTGTTGGACATCATTAGTGTCCCACTGGTGCAAAGATATTTGCAGCACCTCTGCATTGCACACTCAAGCTCATTGTTACAAAGCCATTATAATACCAAACACTGAGGAAACTTAGTGGCATCCTAAAAGTGGCTGTTGGACTTCATTAGTGTCCCACTGGTGCAAAGATATTTGCAGCACCTCTGCATTGCACACTCAAGCTCATTGTTACAAAGCCATTATAATACCAAACACTGAGGAAACTTAGTGGCATCCTAAAAGTGGCTGTTGGACTTCATTAGTGACCCCATAGTGCAAAGATATTTGCAGCACCTCTGTATTGCACACTCAAGCTTATTGTTACAATACCATTATAATACCAAATACTGAGGAAACTTAGTGGCATCTTAAAAGTGGCTGTTGGACTTCATTAGTGTCCCACTAGTGCAAAGATATTTGCAGCACCTCTGCATTGCACACTCAAGCTCATTGTTACAAAGCCATTATAATACCAAACACTGAGGAAACTTAGTGGCATCCTAAAAGTGGCTGTTGGACTTCATTAGTGTCCCACTGGTGCAAAGATATTTGCAGCACCTCTGCTTTGCACACTCAAGCTCATTGTTACAAAGCCATTATAATACCAAACACTGAGGAAACTTAGTGGCATCCTAAAAGTGGCTGTTGGACTTCATTAGTGACCCATTAGTGCAAAGATATTTGCAGCACCTCTGTATTGCACACTCAAGCTCATTGTTACAAAGCCATTATAATACCAAACACTGAGGAAACTTAGTGGCATCCTAAAAGCGGCTGTTGGACTTCATTAGTGTCCCACTGGTGGAAAGATATTTGCAGCACCTCTGCATTGCACACTCAAGCTCATTGTTACAAAGCCATTATAATACCAAACACTGAGGAAACTTAGTGGCATCCTAAAAGTGGCTGTTGGACTTCATTAGTGTCCCACTAGTGCAAAGATATTTGCAGCACCTCTGCATTGCACACTCAAGCTCATTGTTACAAAGCCATTATAATACCAAACACTGAGGAAACTTAGTGGCATCCTAAAAGTGGCTGTTGGACTTCATTAGTGTCCCACTAGTGCAAAGATATTTGCAACACCTCTTCATTGCACACTTAAGCTCATTGTTACAAAGCCATTATAACCTCAAACACTGAGGAAACTTAGTGGCATCCTAAAAGCGGCTGTTGGACATCATTAGTGTCCCACTGGTGCAAAGATATTTGCAGCACCTCTGCATTGCACACTGAAGCTCATTGTTACAAAGCCATTATAATACCAAACACTGAGGAAACTTAGTGGCATCCTAAAAGTAGCTGTTGGACTTCATTAGTGTCCCACTAGTGCAAAGATATTTGCAGCACCTCTGCATTGCACACTCAAGCTCATTGTTAAAAAGCCATTATAATACCAAACACTGAGGAAACTTAGTGGCATCCTAAAAGTGGCTGTTGGACTTCATTAGTGACCCACTAGTGCAAAGATATTTGCAGCACCTCTGCATTGCACACTCAAGCTCATGGTTACAAAGCCATTATAATACCAAACACTGAGGAAACTTAGTGGCATCCTAAAAGTGGCTGTTTGACTTCATTAGTGTCCCACTGGTGCAAAGATATTTGAAGCACCTCTGCACTGCACACTCAAGCTCATTGTTACAAAGCCATTATAATAACAAACACTGAGAAAACTTAGTGGCATCCTAAAAGTAGCTGTTGGACTTCATTAGTGTCCCACTCGTGCAAAGATATTTGCAGCACCTCTGCATTGCACACTCAAGCTCATTGTTACAAAGCCATTATAATACCAAACACTGAGGAAACTTAGTGGCATCCTAAAAGCGGCTGTTGGACTTCATTAGTGTCCCACTAGTGCAAAGATATTTGCAGCACCTCTGCATTGCACACTCAAGCTCATTGTTACAAAGCCATTATAATACCAAACACTGAGGAAACTTAGTGGCATCCTAAAAGTGGCTGTTGGACTTCATTAGTGTCCCACTAGTGCAAAGATATTTGCAGCACCTCTTCATTGCACACTTAAGCTCATTGTTACAAAGCCATTATAACCTCAAACACTGAGGAAACTTAGTGGCATCCTAAAAGCGGCTGTTGGACATCATTAGTGTCCCACTGGTGCAAAGATATTTGCAGCACCTCTGCATTGCACACTCAAGCTCATTGTTACAAAGCCATTATAATACCAAACACTGAGGAAACTTAGTGGCATCCTAAAAGTGGCTGTTGGACTTCATTAGTGTCCCACTGGTGCAAAGATATTTGCAGCACCTCTGCATTGCACACTCAAGCTCATTGTTACAAAGCCATTATAATACCAAACACTGAGGAAACTTAGTGGCATCCTAAAAGTGGCTGTTGGACTTCATTAGTGACCCATTAGTGCAAAGATATTTGCAGCACCTCTGTATTGCACACTCAAGCTCATTGTTACAAAGCCATTATAATACCAAACACTGAGGAAACTTAGTGGCATCCTAAAAGTGGCTGTTGGACTTCATTAGTGTCCCACTAGTGCAAAGATATTTGCAGCACCTCTGCATTGCACACTCAAGCTCATTGTTACAAAGCCATTATAATACTGAACACTGAGGAAACTTAGTGGCATCCTAAAAGTGGCTGTTGGACTTCATTAGTGTCCCACTGGTGCAAAGATATTTGCAGCACCTCTGCATTGCACACTCAAGCTCATTGTTACAAAGCCATTATAATACCAAACACTGAGGAAACTTAGTGGCATCCTAAAAGTGGCTGTTGGACTTCATTAGTGACCCCATAGTGCAAAGATATTTGCAGCACCTCTGTATTGCACACTCAAGCTTATTGTTACAATACCATTATAATACCAAATACTGAGGAAACTTAGTGGCATCTTAAAAGTGGCTGTTGGACTTCATTAGTGTCCCACTAGTGCAAAGATATTTGCAGCACCTCTGCATTGCACACTCAAGCTCATTGTTACAAAGCCATTATAATACCAAACACTGAGGAAACTTAGTGGCATCCTAAAAGTGGCTGTTGGACTTCATTAGTGTCCCACTGGTGCAAAGATATTTGCAGCACCTCTGCATTGCACACTCAAGCTCATTGTTACAAAGCCATTATAATACCAAACACTGAGGAAACTTAGTGGCATCCCAAAAGTGGCTGTTGGACTTCATTAGTGTCCCACTAGTGCAAAGATATTTGCAGCACCTCTATATTGCACACTCAAGCTCATTGTTACAAAGCCATTATAATACCAAACACTGAGGAAACTTAGTGGCATCCTAAAAGTGGCTGTTGGACTTCATTAGTGTCCCACTGGTGCAAAGATATTTGCAGCACCTCTGCATTGCACACTCAAGCTCATTGTTACAAAGCCATTATAATACCAAACACTGAGGAAACTTAGTGGCATCCCAAAAGTGGCTGTTGGACTTCATTAGTGTCCCACTAGTGCAAAGATATTTGCAGCACCTCTATATTGCACACTCAAGCTCATTGTTACAAAGCCATTATAATACCAAACACTGAGGAAACTTAGTGGCATCCTAAAAGTGGCTGTTGGACTTCATTAGTGTCCCACTGGTGCAAAGATATTTGCAGCACTTCTGTATTGCACACTCAAGCTCATTGTTACA
This sequence comes from Anomaloglossus baeobatrachus, assembly GCF_048569485.1. Lineage (NCBI taxonomy): Eukaryota > Metazoa > Chordata > Amphibia > Anura > Aromobatidae > Anomaloglossus > Anomaloglossus baeobatrachus. The sequence continues at coordinate 762,447,070 of NC_134354.1, forward strand.
AAGCCATTATATTACCAAACACTGAGGAAACTTAGTGGCATCCTAAAAGTGGCTGTTGGACTTCATTAGTGTTTTACTAGTGCAAAGATATTTGCAGCACCTCTGCAGTGCACACTCAAGCTCATTGTTACAAAGCCATTATAATACCAAACACTGATGAAACTTAGTGGCATCCTAAAAGTGGCTATTGGACTTCATTAGTGTCCCACTAGTGCAAAGATATTTGCAGCACCTCTGTATTGCACACTCAAGCTCATTGTTGCAAAGCCATTATATTACCAAACACTGAGGAAACTTAGTGGCATCCTAAAAGTGGCTGTTGGACTTCATTAGTGTCCCACTAGTGCAAAGATATTTGCAGCACCTATGTATTGCACACTCAAGCTCATTGTTACAAAGCCATTATATTACCAAACACTGAGGAAACTTAGTGGCATCCTAAAAGTGGCTATTGGACTTCATTAGTGTCCCACTAGTGCAAAGATATTTGCAGCACCTCTGTATTGCACACTCAAGCTCATTGTTACAAAAGCCATTATATTACCAAACACTGAGGAAACATAGTGGCATCCTAAAAGTGGATGTTGGACTTCAATAGTGTCCCACTAGTGCAAAGATATTTGCAGCACCTCTGCAGTGCACACTCAAGCTCATTGTTACAAAGCCATTATAATACCAAACAGTGGGTAAACTTAGTGGCATCCTAAAAGTAGCTGTTGGACTTCATTAGTGTCCCACTGGTGCAAAGATATTTTCAGCACCTCTGTATTGCACACTCAAGCTTATTGTTACAAAGCCATTATAATACCAAACACTGAGGAAACTTAGTGGCATCCTAAAAGTAGCTGTTGGACTTCATTAGTGTCCCACTAGTGCAAAGATATTTGCAGCACCTCTGCATTGCACACTCAAGCTCATTGTTACAAAGCCATTATAATAACAAACACTGAGGAAACTTAGTGGCATCCTAAAAGTAGCTGTTGGACTTCATTAGTGTCCCACTAGTGCAAAGATATTTGCAGCACCTCTGCATTGCACACTCAAGCTCATTGTTACAAAGCCATTATAATACCAAACACTGAGGAAACTTAGTGGCATCCTAAAAGTGGCTGTTGGACTTCATTAGTGTCCCACTGGTGCAAAGATATTTGCAGCACCTCTGCATTGCACACTCAAGCTCATTGTTACAAAGCCATTATAATACCAAACACTGAGGAAACTTAGTGGCATCCTAAAAGTGGCTGTTGGACTTCATTAGTGACCCATTAGTGCAAAGATATTTGCAGCACCTCTGTATTGCACACTCAAGCTCATTGTTACAAAGCCATTATAATACCAAACACTGAGGAAACTTAGTGGCATCCTAAAAGTGGCTGTTGGACTTCATTAGTGTCCCACTAGTGCAAAGATATTTGCAGCACCTCTGCATTGCACACTCAAGCTCATTGTTACAAAGCCATTATAATACTAAACACTGAGGAAACTTAGTGGCATCCTAAAAGTGGCTGTTGGACTTCATTAGTGTCCCACTGGTGCAAAGATATTTGCAGCACCTCTGCATTGCACACTCAAGCTCATTGTTACAAAGCCATTATAATACCAAACACTGAGGAAACTTAGTGGCATCCCAAAAGTGGCTGTTGGACTTCATTAGTGTCCCACTAGTGCAAAGATATTTGCAGCACCTCTATATTGCACACTCAAGCTCATTGTTACAAAGCCATTATAATACCAAACACTGAGGAAACTTAGTGGCATCCTAAAAGTGGCTGTTGGACTTCATTAGTGTCCCACTGGTGCAAAGATATTTGCAGCACTTCTGTATTGCACACTCAAGCTCATTGTTACAAAGCCATTATATTACCAAACACTGAGGAAACTTAGTGGCATCCTAAAAGTGGCTGTTGGACTTCATTAGTGTTTTACTAGTGCAAAGATATTTGCAGCACCTCTGCAGTGCACACTCAAGCTCATTGTTACAAAGCCATTATAATACCAAACACTGAGGAAACTTAGTGGCATCCTAAAGGTAGCTGTTAGACTTCATTAGTGTCCCACTGGTGCAAAGATATTTCCAGCACCTCTGCATTGCACACTCAAGCTCATTGTTACAAAGCCATTATAATACCAAACACTGATGAAACTTAGTGGCATCCTAAAAGTGGCTATTGGACTTCATTAGTGTCCCACTAGTGCAAAGATATTTGCAGCACCTCTGTATTGCACACTCAAGCTCATTGTTGCAAAGCCATTATATTACCAAACACTGAAGAAACTTAGTGGCATCCTAAAAGTGGCTGTTGGACTTCATTAGTGTCCCACTAGTGCAAAGATATTTGCAGCACCTCTGTATTGCACACTCAAGCTCATTGTTACAAAGCCATTATATTACCAAACACTGAGGAAACTTAGTGGCATCCTAAAAGTGGCTATTGGACTTCATTAGTGTCCCACTAGTGCAAAGATATTTGCAGCACCTCTGTATTGCACACTCAAGCTCATTGTTACAAAAGCCATTATATTACCAAACACTGAGGAAACATAGTGGCATCCTAAAAGTGGATGTTGGACTTCAATAGTGTCCCACTAGTGCAAAGATATTTGCAGCACCTCTGCAGTGCACACTCAAGCTCATTGTTACAAAGCCATTATAATACCAAACAGTGGGTAAACTTAGTGGCATCCTAAAAGTAGCTGTTGGACTTCATTAGTGTCCCACTGGTGCAAAGATATTTTCAGCACCTCTGTATTGCACACTCAAGCTTATTGTTACAAAGCCATTATAATACCAAACACTGAGGAAACTTAGTGGCATCCTAAAAGTAGCTGTTGGACTTCATTAGTGTCCCACTAGTGCAAAGATATTTGCAGCACCTCTGCATTGCACACTCAAGCTCATTGTTACAAAGCCATTATAATAACAAACACTGAGGAAACTTAGTGGCATCCTAAAAGTAGCTGTTGGACTTCATTAGTGTCCCACTAGTGCAAAGATATTTGCAGCACCTCTGCATTGCACACTCAAGCTCATTGTTACAAAGCCATTATAATACCAAACACTGAGGAAACTTAGTGGCATCCTAAAAGTGGCTGTTGGACTTCATTAGTGTCCCACTGGTGCAAAGATATTTGCAGCACCTCTGCATTGCACACTCAAGCTCATTGTTACAAAGCCATTATAATACCAAACACTGAGGAAACTTAGTGGCATCCTAAAAGTGGCTGTTGGACTTCATTAGTGACCCATTAGTGCAAAGATATTTGCAGCACCTCTGCATTGCACACTCAAGCTCATTGTTACAAAGCCATTATAATACTAAACACTGAGGAAACTTAGTGGCATCCTAAAAGTGGCTGTTGGACTTCATTAGTGTCCCACTGGTGCAAAGATATTTGCAGCACCTCTGCATTGCACACTCAAGCTCATTGTTACAAAGCCATTATAATACCAAACACTGAGGAAACTTAGTGGCATCCCAAAAGTGGCTGTTGGACTTCATTAGTGTCCCACTAGTGCAAAGATATTTGCAGCACCTCTATATTGCACACTCAAGCTCATTGTTACAAAGCCATTATAATACCAAACACTGAGGAAACTTAGTGGCATCCTAAAAGTGGCTGTTGGACTTCATTAGTGTCCCACTGGTGCAAAGATATTTGCAGCACTTCTGTATTGCACACTCAAGCTCATTGTTACAAAGCCATTATATTACCAAACACTGAGGAAACTTAGTGGCATCCTAAAAGTGGCTGTTGGACTTCATTAGTGTTTTACTAGTGCAAAGATATTTGCAGCACCTCTGCAGTGCACACTCAAGCTCATTGTTACAAAGCCATTATAATACCAAACACTGAGGAAACTTAGTGGCATCCTAAAGGTAGCTGTTAGACTTCATTAGTGTCCCACTGGTGCAAAGATATTTCCAGCACCTCTGCATTGCACACTCAAGCTCATTGTTACAAAGCCATTATAATACCAAACACTGATGAAACTTAGTGGCATCCTAAAAGTGGCTATTGGACTTCATTAGTGTCCCACTAGTGCAAAGATATTTGCAGCACCTCTGTATTGCACACTCAAGCTCATTGTTGCAAAGCCATTATATTACCAAACACTGAGGAAACTTAGTGGCATCCTAAAAGTGGCTGTTGGACTTCATTAGTGTCCCACTAGTGCAAAGATATTTGCAGCACCTCTGTATTGCACACTCAAGCTCATTGTTACAAAGCCATTATATTACCAAACACTGAGGAAACTTAGTGGCATCCTAAAAGTGGCTATTGGACTTCATTAGTGTCCCACTAGTGCAAAGATATTTGCAGCACCTCTGTATTGCACACTCAAGCTCATTGTTACAAAAGCCATTATATTACCAAACACTGAGGAAACATAGTGGCATCCTAAAAGTGGATGTTGGACTTCAATAGTGTCCCACTAGTGCAAAGATATTTGCAGCACCTCTGCAGTGCACACTCAAGCTCATTGTTACAAAGCCATTATAATACCAAACACTGGGTAAACTTAGTGGCATCCTAAAAGTAGCTGTTGGACTTCATTAGTGTCCCACTGGTGCAAAGATATTTGCAGCACCTCTGTATTGCACACTCAAGCTTATTGTTACAAAGCCATTATAATACCAAACACTGAGGAAACTTAGTGGCATCCTAAAAGTGGCTGTTGGACTTCATTAGTGTCCCACTAGTGCAAAGATATTTGCAGCACCTCTGCATTGCACACTCAAGCTCATTGTTACAAAGCCATTATAATACCAAACACTGAGGAAACTTAGTGGCATCCTAAAAGTAGCTGTTGGACTTCATTAGTGTCCCACTAGTGCAAAGATATTTGCAGCACCTCTGCATTGCACACTCAAGCTCATTGTTACAAAGCCATTATAATAACAAACACTGAGGAAACTTAGTGGCATCCTAAAAGTAGCTGTTGGACTTCATTAGTGTCCCACTGGTGCAAAGATATTTGCAGCACCTCTGCATTGCACACTCAAGCTCATTGTTACAAAGCCATTATAATACCAAACACTGAGGAAACTTAGTGGCATCCTCAAAGTGGCTGTTGGACTTCATTAGTGTCCCACTAGTGCAAAGATATTTGCAGCACCTCTGCATTGCACACTTAAGCTCATTGTTACAAAGCCATTATAACCTCAAACACTGAGGAAACTTAGTGGCATCCTAAAAGTGGCTGTTGGACTTCATTAGTGTCCCACTAGTGCAAAGATATGTGCAGCACTTCTGTATTGCACACTCAAGCTCATTGTTACAAAGCCATTATATTACCAAACACTGAGGAAACTTAGTGGCATCCTAAAAGTGGCTGTTGGACTTCATTAGTGTCCCATTAGTGCAAAGATATTTGCAGCACCTCTGCAGTGCACACTCAAGCTCATTGTTACAAAGCCATTATAATACCAAACACTGAGGAAACTTAGTGGCATCCTAAAGGTAGCTGTTAGACTTCATTAGTGTCCCACTGGTGCAAAGATATTTGCAGCACCTCTGCATTGTACACTCAAGCTCATTGTTACAAAGCCATTATAATACCAAACACTGAGGAAACTTAGTGGCATCCTAAAAGTGGCTATTGGAATTCATTAGTGTCCCACTAGTGCAAAGATATTTTCAGCACCTCTGTATTGCACACTCAAGCTCATTGTTGCAAAGCCATTATATTACCAAACACTGAGGAAACTTAGTGGCATCCTAAAAGTGGCTGTTGGACTTCATTAGTGTCCCACTAGTGCAAAGATATTTGCAGCACCTCTGTATTGCACACTCAAGCTCATTGTTACAAAGCCGTTATATTACCAAACACTGAGGAAACTTAGTGGCATCCTAAAAGTGGCTATTGGACTTCATTAGTGTCCCACTAGTGCAAAGATATTTGCAGCACCTCTGTATTGCACACTCAAGCTCATTGTTACAAAGCCATTATATTACCAAACACTGAGGAAATTTAGTGGCATCCTAAAAGTGGATGTTGGACTTCACTAGTGTCCCACTAGTGCAAAGATATTTGCAGCACCTCTGCAGTGCACACTCAAGCTCATTGTTACAAAGCCATTATAATACCAAACACTGAGTAAACTTAGTGGCATCCTAAAAGTAGCTGTTGGACTTCACTAGTGTCCCACTAGTGCAAATATATTTGCAGCACCTCTGCATTGCACACTCAAGCTCATTGTTACAAAGCCATTATAATACCAAACACTGAGGAAACATAGTGGCAACCTAAAAGTGGCTGTTAGACTTCATTAGTGTCCCACTAGTGCAAAGATATTTGCAGCACCTTTGCATTGCACACTCAAGCTCATTGTTACAAAGCCATTATAACCTCAAACACTGAGGAAACTTAGTGGCATCCTAAAAGTGACTGTTGGACTTCATTAGTGTCCCACTGGTGCAAAGATATTTGCAGCACCTATGCATTGCATTCTCAAGCTTATTGTTATAAAACCATTATAATACCAAACACTGAGGAAACTTAGTGGCATCCTAAAAGTGGCTGTTGGACTTCATTAGTGTCCCCATAGTGCAAAGATATTTGCAGCACCTCTGTATTGCACACTCAAGCTTATTGTTACAAAGCCATTATAATACCAAATACTGAGGAAACTTAGTGGCATCTTAAAAGTGGCTGTTGGACTTCATTAGTGTCCCACTAGTGCAAAGATATTTGCAGCACCTCTGCATTGCACACTCAAGCTCATTGTTACAAAGCCATTATAATACCAAACACTGAGGAAACTTAGTGGCATCCTAAAAGTGGCTGTTGGACTTCATTAGTGTCCCACTAGTGCAAGGATATTTGCAGCACCTCTGCATTGCACACTCAAGCTTATTGTTACAAAGCCATTATAATACCAAATACTGAGGAAACTTAGTGGCATCTTAAAAGTGGCTGTTGGACTTCATTAGTGTCCCACTAGTGCAAAGATATTTGCAGCACCTCTGCATTGCACACTCAAGCTCATTGTTACAAAGCCATTATAATACCAAACACTGAGGAAACTTAGTGGCATCCTAAAAGTGGCTGTTGGACTTCATTAGTGTCCCAAAAGTGCAAAGATATTTGCAGCACCTCTGCATTGCACACTCAAGCTCATTGTTACAAAGCCATTATAATACCAAACACTGAGGAAACTTAGTGGCATCCTAAAAGTGGCTGTTGGACTTCATTAGTGACCCACTAGTGCAAAGATATTTGCAGCACCTCTGCATTGCACACTCAAGCTCATTGTTACAAAGCCATTATAATACCAAACACTGAGGAAACTTATTGGCATCCTAAAAGTGGCTGTTGGACTTCATTAGTGTCCCACTACTGCAAAGCTATTTGCAGCACCTCTGCATTGCACACTAAAGCTCATTGTTACAAAGTCATTATAATACCAAACACTGAGGAAACTTAGTGGCATCCTAAAAGTGGCTGTTTGACTTCATTAGTGTCCCACTGGTGCAAAGATATTTGAAGCACCTCTGCACTGCACACTCAAGCTCATTGTTACAAAGCCATTATAATACCAAACACTGAGGAAACTTAGTGGCATCCTAAAAGTGGCTGTTGGACTTCATTAGTGTCCCACTGGTGCAAAGATATTTGCAGCACCTCTGGATTGTACACTCAAACTCATTGTTACAAAGCCATTATAATACCATACACTGAGGAAACTTAGTGGTATCCTAAAAGTGGCTGTTGGACTTCTAAAAGTGGCTGTTGGACTTCATTAGTGTCCCACTGGTGCAAAGCTATTTGCAGCACCTCTGCATTGCACACTCAAGCTCATTGTTACAAAGCCATTATAATACCAAACACTGAGGAAACTTAGTGGCATCCTAAAAGTGGCTGTTGGACTTCATTAGTGTCCCACTGGTGCAAAGATATTTGCAGCACCTCTGCATTGCACACTTAAGCTAATTGTTACAAAGCCATTATAATACCAAACACTGAGGAAACTTAGTGGCATCCCAAAAGTGGTTGTTGGACTTCATTAGTGTCCCACTACTGCAAAGATATTTGCAGCACCTCTACATTGCACACTCAAGCTCATTGTTACAAAGCTATTATATTACCAAACACTGAGGAAACTTAGTGGCATCCTAAAAGTGGCTGTTGGACTTCATTAGTGTCGCACTACTGCAAAGATATTTGAAGCACCTCTGCAGTGCACACTCAACCTCATTGTTACAAAGCCATTATAATACCAAACACTGAGGAAACTTATTGGCATCCTAAAAGTGGCTGTTGGACTTCATTAGTGTCCCACTGGTGCAAAGATATTTGCAGCACCTCTGCATTGCACACTCAAGCTCATTGTTACAAAGTCATTATAATTCCAAACACTGAGGAAACTTAGTGGCATCCTAAAAGTGGCTGTTGGACTTCATTAGTGTCCCACTAGTGCAAAGATATTTGCAGCACCTCTGCATTGCACACTCAAGCTCAATGTTACAAAGCCATTATAACCTCAAACACTGAGTAAACTTAGTGGCATCCTAAAAGTGGCTGTTGGACTTCATTAGTGTCCCACTGGTGCAAAGATATTTGCAGCACCTCTGCAGTGCACACTCAAGCTCATTGTAACACAGCCATTATACCAAACACTGAGGAAACTTAGTGGCATCCTAAAAGTGGCTGTTGGACTTCATTAGTGTCCCACTGGTGCAAAGCTATTTGCAGCACCTCAGCATTGCACACTCAAGCTCATTGTTACAAAGCCATTATAATACCAAACACATTGGAAACTTAGTGGCATCCTAAAAGTGGCTGTTGGACTTCATTAGTGTCCCACTAGTGCAAAGATATTTGCAGCACCTCTGCATTGCACATTCAAGCTCATTGTTACAAAGCCATTATAATACCAAACACTGAGGAAACTTAGTGACATCCTAAAAGTGGCTGTTGGACTTCATTAGTGTCCCACTAGTGTAAAGCTATTTGCAGCACCTCAGCATTGCACACTCAAGCTCATTGTTACAAAGCCATTATAATACCAAACACTGAGGAAACTTAGTGGCATCCTAAAAGTGGCTGTTGGACTTCATTAGAGTCCCACTAGTGCAAAGATATTTGCAGCACCTCTGCATTGCACACTCAAGCTCATTGTTACAAAGCCATTATAATACCAAACACTGAGGAAACTTAGTGGCATCCTAAAAGTGGCTCTGGACTTCATTAGTGTCCCAATGGTGCAAAGATATTTGCAGCACCTCTGCATTGCACACTCAAGCTCATTGTTACAAAACCATTATAATACCAAACACTGAGGAAACTTAGTGGCATCCTAAAAGTGGCTGTTGGACTTCATTAGTGACCCACTAGTGCAAAGATATTTGCAGCACCTCTGCATTGCACACTCAAGCTCATTGTTACAAAGCCATTATAATACCAAACACTGAGGAAACTTATTGGCATCCTAAAAGTGGCTGTTGGACTTCATTAGTGTCCCACTACTGCAAAGCTATTTGCAGCACCTCTGCATTGCACACTAAAGCTCATTGTTACAAAGTCATTATAATACCAAACACTGAGGAAACTTAGTGGCATCCTAAAAGTGGCTGTTTGACTTCATTAGTGTCCCACTGGTGCAAAGATATTTGAAGCACCTCTGCACTGCACAGCCAAACTCATTGTTACAAAGCCATTATAATACCAAACACTGAGGAAACTTAGTGGCATCCTAAAAGTGGCTGTTGGACTTCATTAGTGTCCCACTGGTGCAAAGATATTTGCAGCACCTCTGGATTGTACACTCAAACTCATTGTTACAAAGCCATTATAATACCATACACTGAGGAAACTTAGTGGTATCCTAAAAGTGGCTGTTGGACTTCTAAAAGTGGCTGTTGGACTTCATTAGTGTCCCACTGGTGCAAAGCTATTTGCAGCACCTCTGCATTGCACACTCAAGCTCATTGTTACAAAGCCATTATAATACCAAACACTGAGGAAACTTAGTGGCATCCTAAAAGTGGCTGTTGGACTTCATTAGTGTCCCACTGGTGCAAAGATATTTGCAGCACCTCTGCATTGCACACTTAAGCTAATTGTTACAAAGCCATTATAATACCAAACACTGAGGAAACTTAGTGGCATCCCAAAAGTGGTTGTTGGACTTCATTAGTGTCCCACTACTGCAAAGATATTTGCAGCACCTCTACATTGCACACTCAAGCTCATTGTTACAAAGCTATTATATTACCAAACACTGAGGAAACTTAGTGGCATCCTAAAAGTGGCTGTTGGACTTCATTAGTGTCCCACTACTGCAAAGATATTTGAAGCACCTCTGCAGTGCACACTCAACCTCATTGTTACAAAGCCATTATAATACCAAACACTGAGGAAACTTATTGGCATCCTAAAAGTGGCTGTTGGACTTCATTAGTGTCCCACTGGTGCAAAGATATTTGCAGCACCTCTGCATTGCACACTCAAGCTCATTGTTACAAAGTCATTATAATTCCAAACACTGAGGAAACTTAGTGGCATCCTAAAAGTGGCTGTTGGACTTCATTAGTGTAACACTAGTGCAAAGATATTTGCAGCACCTCTGTATTGCACACTCAAGCTTATTGTTACAAAGCCATTATAATACCAAACACTGAGGAAACTTAGTGGCATCCTAAAAGTGGCTGTTGGACTTCATTAGTGTCCCACTAGTGCAAAGATATTTGCAGCACCTCTGCATTGCACACTCAAGCTCATTGTTACAAAGCCATTATAATACCAAACACTGAGGAAACTTAGTGGCATCCTAAAAGTAGCTGTTGGACTTCATTAGTGTCCCACTAGTGCAAAGATATTTGCAGCACCTCTGCATTGCACACTCAAGCTCATTGTTACAAAGCCATTATAATAACAAACACTGAGGAAACTTAGTGGCATCCTAAAAGTAGCTGTTGGACTTCATTAGTGTCCCACTGGTGCAAAGATATTTGCAGCACCTCTGCATTGCACACTCAAGCTCATTGTTACAAAGCCATTATAATACCAAACACTGAGGAAACTTAGTGGCATCCTAAAAGTGGCTGTTGGACTTCATTAGTGTCCCACTGGTGCAAAGATATTTGCAGCACCTCTGCATTGCACACTCAAGCTCATTGTTACAAAGCCATTATAATACCAAACACTGAGGAAACTTAGTGGCATCCTAAAAGTGGCTGTTGGACTTCATTAGTGACCCATTAGTGCAAAGATATTTGCAGCACCTCTGTATTGCACACTCAAGCTCATTGTTACAAAGCCATTATAATACCAAACACTGAGGAAACTTAGTGGCATCCTAAAAGTGGCTGTTGGACTTCATTAGTGTCCCACTAGTGCAAAGATATTTGCAGCACCTCTGCATTGCACACTCAAGCTCATTGTTACAAAGCCATTATAATACTAAACACTGAGGAAACTTAGTGGCATCCTAAAAGTGGCTGTTGGACTTCATTAGTGTCCCACTGGTGCAAAGATATTTGCAGCACCTCTGCATTGCACACTCAAGCTCATTGTTACAAAGCCATTATAATACCAAACACTGAGGAAACTTAGTGGCATCCCAAAAGTGGCTGTTGGACTTCATTAGTGTCCCACTAGTGCAAAGATATTTGCAGCACCTCTATATTGCACACTCAAGCTCATTGTTACAAAGCCATTATAATACCAAACACTGAGGAAACTTAGTGGCATCCTAAAAGTGGCTGTTGGACTTCATTAGTGTCCCACTGGTGCAAAGATATTTGCAGCACTTCTGTATTGCACACTCAAGCTCATTGTTACAAAGCCATTATAATACCAAACACTGAGGAAACTTAGTGGCATCCTAAAGGTAGCTGTTAGACTTCATTAGTGTCCCACTGGTGCAAAGATATTTCCAGCACCTCTGCATTGCACACTCAAGCTCATTGTTACAAAGCCATTATAATACCAAACACTGATGAAACTTAGTGGCATCCTAAAAGTGGCTATTGGACTTCATTAGTGTCCCACTAGTGCAAAGATATTTGCAGCACCTCTGTATTGCACACTCAAGCTCATTGTTGCAAAGCCATTATATTACCAAACACTGAGGAAACTTAGTGGCATCCTAAAAGTGGCTGTTGGACTTCATTAGTGTCCCACTAGTGCAAAGATATTTGCAGCACCTCTGTATTGCACACTCAAGCTCATTGTTACAAAGCCATTATATTACCAAACACTGAGGAAACTTAGTGGCATCCTAAAAGTGGCTATTGGACTTCATTAGTGTCCCACTAGTGCAAAGATATTTGCAGCACCTCTGTATTGCACACTCAAGCTCATTGTTACAAAAGCCATTATATTACCAAACACTGAGGAAACATAGTGGCATCCTAAAAGTGGATGTTGGACTTCAATAGTGTCCCACTAGTGCAAAGATATTTGCAGCACCTCTGCAGTGCACACTCAAGCTCATTGTTACAAAGCCATTATAATACCAAACACTGGGTAAACTTAGTGGCATCCTAAAAGTAGCTGTTGGACTTCATTAGTGTCCCACTGGTGCAAAGATATTTGCAGCACCTCTGTATTGCACACTCAAGCTTATTGTTACAAAGCCATTATAATACCAAACACTGAGGAAACTTAGTGGCATCCTAAAAGTGGCTGTTGGACTTCATTAGTGTCCCACTAGTGCAAAGATATTTGCAGCACCTCTGCATTGCACACTCAAGCTCATTGTTACAAAGCCATTATAATACCAAACACTGAGGAAACTTAGTGGCATCCTAAAAGTAGCTGTTGGACTTCATTAGTGTCCCACTAGTGCAAAGATATTTGCAGCACCTCTGCATTGCACACTCAAGCTCATTGTTACAAAGCCATTATAATAACAAACACTGAGGAAACATAGTGGCATCCTAAAAGTAGCTGTTGGACTTCATTAGTGTCCCACTGGTGCAAAGATATTTGCAGCACCTCTGCATTGCACACTCAAGCTCATTGTTACAAAGCCATTATAATACCAAACACTGAGGAAACTTAGTGGCATCCTCAAAGTGGCTGTTGGACTTCATTAGTGTCCCACTAGTGCAAAGATATTTGCAGCACCTCTGCATTGCACACTTAAGCTCATTGTTACAAAGCCATTATAACCTCAAACACTGAGGAAACTTAGTGGCATCCTAAAAGTGGCTGTTGGACTTCATTAGTGTCCCACTAGTGCAAAGATATGTGCAGCACTTCTGTATTGCACACTCAAGCTCATTGTTACAAAGCCATTATATTACCAAACACTGAGGAAACTTAGTGGCATCCTAAAAGTGGCTGTTGGACTTCATTAGTGTCCCACTAGTGCAAAGATATTTGCAGCACCTCTGCAGTGCACACTCAAGCTCATTGTTACAAAGCCATTATAATACCAAACACTGAGGAAACTTAGTGGCATCCTAAAGGTAGCTGTTAGACTTCATTAGTGTCCCACTGGTGCAAAGATATTTGCAGCACCTCTGCATTGTACACTCAAGCTCATTGTTACAAAGCCATTATAATACCAAACACTGAGGAAACTTAGTGGCATCCTAAAAGTGGCTATTGGAATTCATTAGTGTCCCACTAGTGCAAAGATATTTTCAGCACCTCTGCATTGCACACTCAAGCTCATTGTTGCAAAGCCATTATATTACCAAACACTGAGGAAACTTAGTGGCATCCTAAAAGTGGCTGTTGGACTTCATTAGTGTCCCACTAGTGCAAAGATATTTGCAGCACCTCTGTATTGCACACTCAAGCTCATTGTTACAAAGCCGTTATATTACCAAACACTGAGGAAACTTAGTGGCATCCTAAAAGTGGCTATTGGACTTCATTAGTGTCCCACTAGTGCAAAGATATTTGCAGCACCTCTGTATTGCACACTCAAGCTCATTGTTACAAAGCCATTATATTACCAAACACTGAGGAAATTTAGTGGCATCCTAAAAGTGGATGTTGGACTTCACTAGTGTCCCACTAGTGCAAAGATATTTGCAGCACCTCTGCAGTGCACACTCAAGCTCATTGTTACAAAGCCATTATAATACCAAACACTGAGTAAACTTAGTGGCATCCTAAAAGTAGCTGTTGGACTTCATTAGTGTCCCACTAGTGCAAATATATTTGCAGCACCTCTGCATTGCACACTCAAGCTCATTGTTACAAAGCCATTATAATACCAAACACTGAGGAAACATAGTGGCAACCTAAAAGTGGCTGTTAGACTTCATTAGTGTCCCACTAGTGCAAAGATATTTGCAGCACCTTTGCATTGCACACTTAAGCTCATTGTTACAAAGCCATTATAACCTCAAACACTGAGGAAACTTAGTGGCATCCTAAAAGTGACTGTTGGACTTCATTAGTGTCCCACTGGTGCAAAGATATTTGCAGCACCTATGCATTGCACACTCAAGCTTATTGTTATAAAACCATTATAATACCAAACACTGAGGAAACTTAGTGGCATCCTAAAAGTGGCTGTTGGACTTCATTAGTGTCCCCATAGTGCAAAGATATTTGCAGCACCTCTGTATTGCACACTCAAGCTTATTGTTACAAAGCCATTATAATACCAAATACTGAGGAAACTTAGTGGCATCTTAAAAGTGGCTGTTGGACTTCATTAGTGTCCCACTAGTGCAAAGATATTTGCAGCACCTCTGCATTGCACACTCAAGCTCATTGTTACAAAGCCATTATAATACCAAACACTGAGGAAACTTAGTGGCATCCTAAAAGTGGCTGTTGGACTTCATTAGTGTCCCACTAGTGCAAAGATATTTGCAGCACCTCTGCATTGCACACTCAAGCTTATTGTTACAAAGCCATTATAATACCAAATACTGAGGAAACTTAGTGGCATCTTAAAAGTGGCTGTTGGACTTCATTAGTGTCCCACTAGTGCAAAGATATTTGCAGCACCTCTGCATTGCACACTCAAGCTCATTGTTACAAAGCCATTATAATACCAAACACTGAGGAAACTTAGTGGCATCCTAAAAGTGGCTGTTGGACTTCATTAGTGTCCCACTAGTGCAAAGATATTTGCAGCACCTCTGCATTGCACACTCAAGCTCATTGTTACAAAGCCATTATAATACCAAACACTGAGGAAACTTAGTGGCATCCTAAAAGTGGCTGTTGGACTTCATTAGTGACCCACTAGTGCAAAGATATTTGCAGCACCTCTGCATTGCACACTCAAGCTCATTGTTACAAAGCCATTATAATACCAAACACTGAGGAAACTTATTGGCATCCTAAAAGTGGCTGTTGGACTTCATTAGTGTCCCACTACTGCAAAGCTATTTGCAGCACCTCTGCATTGCACACTAAAGCTCATTGTTACAAAGTCATTATAATACCAAACACTGAGGAAACTTAGTGGCATCCTAAAAGTGGCTGTTTGACTTCATTAGTGTCCCACTGGTGCAAAGATATTTGAAGCACCTCTGCACTGCACACTCAAGCTCATTGTTACAAAGCCATTATAATACCAAACACTGAGGAAACTTAGTGGCATCCTAAAAGTGGCTGTTGGACTTCATTAGTGTCCCACTGGTGCAAAGATATTTGCAGCACCTCTGGATTGTACACTCAAACTCATTGTTACAAAGCCATTATAATACCATACACTGAGGAAACTTAGTGGTATCCTAAAAGTGGCTGTTGGACTTCTAAAAGTGGCTGTTGGACTTCATTAGTGTCCCACTGGTGCAAAGCTATTTGCAGCACCTCTGCATTGCACACTCAAGCTCATTGTTACAAAGCCATTATAATACCAAACACTGAGGAAACTTAGTGGCATCCTAAAAGTGGCTGTTGGACTTCATTAGTGTCCCACTGGTGCAAAGATATTTGCAGCACCTCTGCATTGCACACTTAAGCTAATTGTTACAAAGCCATTATAATACCAAACACTGAGGAAACTTAGTGGCATCCCAAAAGTGGTTGTTGGACTTCATTAGTGTCCCACTACTGCAAAGATATTTGCAGCACCTCTACATTGCACACTCAAGCTCATTGTTACAAAGCTATTATATTACCAAACACTGAGGAAACTTAGTGGCATCCTAAAAGTGGCTGTTGGACTTCATTAGTGTCGCACTACTGCAAAGATATTTGAAGCACCTCTGCAGTGCACACTCAACCTCATTGTTACAAAGCCATTATAATACCAAACACTGAGGAAACTTATTGGCATCCTAAAAGTGGCTGTTGGACTTCATTAGTGTCCCACTGGTGCAAAGATATTTGCAGCACCTCTGCATTGCACACTCAAGCTCATTGTTACAAAGTCATTATAATTCCAAACACTGAGGAAACTTAGTGGCATCCTAAAAGTGGCTGTTGGACTTCATTAGTGTCCCACTAGTGCAAAGATATTTGCAGCACCTCTGCATTGCACACTCAAGCTCAATGTTACAAAGCCATTATAACCTCAAACACTGAGTAAACTTAGTGGCATCCTAAAAGTGGCTGTTGGACTTCATTAGTGTCCCACTGGTGCAAAGATATTTGCAGCACCTCTGCAGTGCACACTCAAGTTCATTGTAACATAGCCATTATACCAAACACTGAGGAAACTTAGTGGCATCCTAAAAGTGACTGTTGGACTTCATTAGTGTCCCACTGGTGCAAAGCTATTTGCAGCACCTCAGCATTGCACACTCAAGCTCATTGTTACAAAGCCATTATAATACCAAACACATTGGAAACTTAGTGGCATCCTAAAAGTGGCTGTTGGACTTCATTAGTGTCCCACTAGTGCAAAGATATTTGCAGCACCTCTGCATTGCACATTCAAGCTCATTGTTACAAAGCCATTATAATACCAAACACTGAGGAAACTTAGTGACATCCTAAAAGTGGCTGTTGGACTTCATTAGTGTCCCACTGGTGTAAAGCTATTTGCAGCACCTCTGCATTGCACACTCAAGCTCATTGTTACAAAGCCATTATAATACCAAACACTGAGGAAACTTAGTGGCATCCTAAAAGTGGCTGTTGGACTTCATTAGAGTCCCACTAGTGCAAAGATATTTGCAGCACCTCTGCAGTGCATACTCAAGCTCATTGTTACAAAGCCATTATAATACCAAACACTGAGGAAACTTAGTGGCATCCTAAAAGTGGCTCTGGACTTCATTAGTGTCCCAATGGTGCAAAGATATTTGCAGCACCTCTGCATTGCACACTCAAGCTCATTGTTACAAAACCATTATAATACCAAACACTGAGGAAACTTAGTGGCATCCTAAAAGTGGCTGTTGGACTTCATTAGTGACCCACTAGTGCAAAGATATTTGCAGCACCTCTGCATTGCACACTCAAGCTCATTGTTACAAAGCCATTATAATACCAAACACTGAGGAAACTTATTGGCATCCTAAAAGTGGCTGTTGGACTTCATTAGTGTCCCACTACTGCAAAGCTATTTGCAGCACCTCTGCATTGCACACTAAAGCTCATTGTTACAAAGTCATTATAATACCAAACACTGAGGAAACTTAGTGGCATCCTAAAAGTGGCTGTTTGACTTCATTAGTGTCCCACTGGTGCAAAGATATTTGAAGCACCTCTGCACTGCACACTCAAGCTCATTGTTACAAAGCCATTATAATACCAAACACTGAGGAAACTTAGTGGCATCCTAAAAGTGGCTGTTGGACTTCATTAGTGTCCCACTGGTGCAAAGATATTTGCAGCACCTCTGGATTGTACACTCAAACTCATTGTTACAAAGCCATTATAATACCATACACTGAGGAAACTTAGTGGTATCCTAAAAGTGGCTGTTGGACTTCTAAAAGTGGCTGTTGGACTTCATTAGTGTCCCACTGGTGCAAAGCTATTTGCAGCACCTCTGCATTGCACACTCAAGCTCATTGTTACAAAGCCATTATAATACCAAACACTGAGGAAACTTAGTGGCATCCTAAAAGTGGCTGTTGGACTTCATTAGTGTCCCACTGGTGCAAAGATATTTGCAGCACCTCTGCATTGCACACTTAAGCTAATTGTTACAAAGCCATTATAATACCAAACACTGAGGAAACTTAGTGGCATCCCAAAAGTGGTTGTTGGACTTCATTAGTGTCCCACTACTGCAAAGATATTTGCAGCACCTCTACATTGCACACTCAAGCTCATTGTTACAAAGCTATTATATTACCAAACACTGAGGAAACTTAGTGGCATCCTAAAAGTGGCTGTTGGACTTCATTAGTGTCCCACTACTGCAAAGATATTTGAAGCACCTCTGCAGTGCACACTCAACCTCATTGTTACAAAGCCATTATAATACCAAACACTGAGGAAACTTATTGGCATCCTAAAAGTGGCTGTTGGACTTCATTAGTGTCCCACTGGTGCAAAGATATTTGCAGCACCTCTGCATTGCACACTCAAGCTCATTGTTACAAAGTCATTATAATTCCAAACACTGAGGAAACTTAGTGGCATCCTAAAAGTGGCTGTTGGACTTCATTAGTGTCCCACTAGTGCAAAGATATTTGCAGCACCTCTGCATTGCACACTCAAGCTCAATGTTACAAAGCCATTATAACCTCAAACACTGAGTAAACTTAGTGGCATCCTAAAAGTGGCTGTTGGACTTCATTAGTGTCCCACTGGTGCAAAGATATTTGCAGCACCTCTGCAGTGCACACTCAAGCTCATTGTAACACAGCCATTATACAAAACACTGAGGAAACTTAGTGGCATCCTAAAAGTGGCTGTTGGACTTCATTAGTGTCCCACTAGTGCAAAGATATTTGCAGCACCTCTGCATTGCACACTCAAGCTCATTGTTACAAAGCCATTATAATACCAAACACTGAGGAAACTTAGTGGCATCCTAAAAGTGGCTGTTGGACTTCATTAGTGTCCCACTGGTGTAAAGCTATTTGCAGCACCTCTGCATTGCACATTCAAGCTCATTGTTACAAAGCCATTATAATACCAAACACTGAGGAAACTTAGTGGCATCCTAAAAGTGGCTGTTGGACTTCATTAGTGTCCCACTGGTGTAAAGCTATTTGCAGCACCTCTGCATTGCACACTCAAGCTCATTGTTACAAAGCCATTATAATACCAAACACTGAGGAAACTTAGTGGCATCCTAAAAGTGGCTGTTGGACTTCATTAGAGTCCCACTAGTGCAAAGATATTTGCAGCACCTCTGCAGTGCATACTCAAGCTCATTGTTACAAAGCCATTATAATACCAAACACGGAGGAAACTTAGTGGCATCCTAAAAGTGGCTCTGGACTTCATTAGTGTCCCAATGGTGCAAAGATATTTGCAGCACCTCTGCATTACACACTCAAGCTCATTGTTACAAAACCATTATAATACCAAACACTGAGGAAACTTAGTGGCATCCTAAAAGTGGATGTTGGACTTCATTAGTGTCCCACTGGTGCAAAGATATTTGCAGCACCTCTGCAGTGCACACTCAAGCTCATTGTTACAAAGCCATTATAATACCAAACACTGAGGAAACTTAGTGGCATCCTAAAAGTAGCTGTTGGACTTCATTTGTGTCCCACTAGTGCAAAGTTATTTGCAGCACCTCTGCATTGCACACTCAAGTTCATTGTTACAAAGCCATTATAATACCAAACACTGAGGAAACTTAGTGACATCCTAAAAGTGGCTGTCGGACTTCATTAGTGTCCCACTGGTGCAAAGAAATTTGCAGCACCTCTGCATTGCACACTCAAGCTCATTGTTACAAAGCCATTATAATAACAAACACTGAGGGAACTTAGTGGCATCCTAAAAGTGGCTGTTGGACTTCATTAGTGTCCCACTAGTGCAAAGATATTTGCAGCACCTCTGCATTGCACACTTAAGCTCATTGTTACAAAGCCATTATAACCTCAAACACTGAGGAAACTTAGTGGCATCCTAAAAGTGGCTGTTGGACTTCATTAGTGTCCCACTAGTGCAAAGATATTTGCAGCACCTCTGCATTGCACACTCAAGCTCATTGTTACAAAGCCATTATAATACCAAACACTGAGGAAACTTAGTGGCATCCTAAAAGTGGCTGTTGGAATTCATTATTGTCCCACTAGTGCAAAGATATTTGCAGCACCTTTGCATTGCACACTTAAGCTCATTGTTACAAAGCCATTATAACCTCAAACACTGAGGAAACTTAGTGGCATCCTAAAAGTGGCTGTTGGACTTCATTAGTGTCCCACTGGTGCAAAGATATTTGCAGCACCTCTGCATTGCACACTCAAGCTCATTGTTACAAAGCTATTATAATACCAAATACTGAGGAAACTTAGTGGCATCCTAAAAGTGGCTGTTGAACTTCATTAGTGTCCCACTAGTGCAAAGATATTTGCAGCACCTCTGCATTGCACACTCAAGCTCATTGTTACAAAGCCATTATAATACCAAACACTGAGGAAACTTAGTGGCATCCTAAAAGTGGCTGTTGGACTTCATTAGTGTCCCACTAGTGCAAGATATTTGCAGCACTTCTGTATTGCACACTCAAGCTCATTGTTACAAAGCCATTATATTACCAAACACTGAGGAAACTTAGTGGCATCCTAAAAGTGGCTGTTGGACTTCATTAGTGTCCCACTAGTGCAAAGATATTTGCAGCACCTCTGCAGTGCACACTCAAGCTCATTGTTACAAAGCCATTATAATACCAAACACAGAGGAAACTTAGTGGCATCCTAAAGGTAGCTGTTAGACTTCATTAGTGTCCCACTGGTGCAAAGATATTTGCAGCACCTCTGCATTGCACACTCAAGCTCATTGTTACAAAGCCATTATAATACCAAACACTGAGGAAACTTAGTGGCATCCTAAAGAAGGGAATTTTGTTACTTACCGTAAATTCCTTTTCTTCTAGCTCCAATTGGGAGACCCAGACGATTGGGTGTATAGCTACTGCCTCCGGAGGCCACACAAAGCATTACACTAAAAAGTGTAAGGCCCCTCCCCTTCTGGGTATACACCCCCCGTGGGATCACGGGCTGCTCAGTTTTAGTGCAAAAGCAAGAAGGAGGAAAGCCAATAACTGGTTAAACAAATTCAATCCGAAGGAACATCGGAGAACTGAAACCATTCAACATGAACAACATGTGTACCCGAACAAACCAAAAATCCCGAAGGAAACAGGGGCGGGTGCTGGGTCTCCCAATTGGAGCTAGAAGAAAAGGAATTTACGGTAAGTAACAAAATTCCCTTCTTCTTCGGCGCTCCATTGGGAGACCCAGACGATTGGGACGTCCAAAAGCAGTCCCTGGGTGGGTAAATGAATACCTCAAGTTTGGACTGTAAAAACAGCCCTTCCCTACATGGAGGCAACCGCCGCCTGCAGGACTCATCTACTTAGGCTGGCATCCGCCTAAGCGTAGGCATGCACCTGAAAATGCTTGGTGCAGGTGTGGAGACTCGACCAGGTAGCCGCCTGGCACACCTGCTGAGCCTTAGCCTGGTGCCGTAATGCCCAGGACGCAGCCACGGCTCTGGTAGAATGGGCCTTCAGCCCTGATGGAACCGGAAGCCCAGTAGAACGGTAGGCTTCAAGGATTGGTTCCTTGATCCATCAAGCCAGGGTGGATTTTGCAGCCTGCGACCCCTTGCGCTGACCAGTGACAAAGAAAAAGACTGCATCCGAGCGGCGCAGGGACGCCGTGCGGGAAAAGTAGATTCTGGGTGCTCTACACCAGATCCAACAATGCAAAGCCATTACATATCGATGAAATGGATAAGGATAAAAGGAAGGTAAGGAGATATCCTGATTGTGATGAAAAGGGGATACCACCTTAGGGAGAAACTCTGGGATCGGGCGCAGCACTACCTTGTCTTGGTGAACACCAGGAAGGGAGCTTTGGATGACCGCGCTGCTAGTTCGGACACTCTCCGAAGAGACGTGACCGCTACCAGAAAGGCCACTTTCTGTGAAAGTCGAGAAAGTGAAACATCCCTCAGAGGCTCGAAGGGCGGCTCCTGGAGAGCAATTAATACCCTGTTCAGATCCCATGGGTCTAACGGCCTCTTGTACGGAGGGACAATGTGATAACCCCCCTGCAGGAACGTGCGTACCTGAGGAAGTCGTACTAGGCGCTTCTGAAAGAATACCGACAGCGCTGCGACTTGTCCTTTAAGGGAGCCGAGCGACAAACCTTTTCCCAAACCAGATTGCAGGAAGGGAGGAAAAAGGAGACAATGCAAATGGCCAGGGAGACACTCCCTGAGCAGAGCACCAAGATAAGAATAACTTCCACGTCTTGTGGTAGATCTTGGCAGACGTCGGCTTCCCAGCCCTTCTCATGGTGGCAATGACGTCTTGAGATAATCCTGAAGACGCTAGGATCTCGGACTCGATGGCCACACAGTCAGGTTCAGGGCCGTAGAATTCAGTGGAAAAAAACGGCTCTTGGGACAGTAAGTCTGGCCGGTCTGAGAGTGCCCACGGTTGGCCGACCGTGAGATGCCCCAGATCCGGGTACCACGACCTCCTCGGCCAGTCTGGGACGACGAGGATGGCGCGGCGGCAATCGGAGCTGAGCTTGCGTAGCACTCTGGGCAACAGTGCCAGAGGTGGAAACACATAGGGTAGCTGGAACTGCGACCAAACCTGAACTAAGGCGCCTGCCGCCAGAGCTCTTTGCTCGTGAGACCGCGCCATGAAAATCGGGACCTTGTTGTTGTGCCGAGACGCCATTAGGTCGACGTCCGGCATCCCCCAGCGGCTACAGATTTCCTGACACCCTTCTGGGTGCAGAGGCCATTCCCCTGCGTCCATGCCCTGGCGACTGAGGAAGTCTGCTTCCCAATTTTCTACGCCCGGGATGTGAACTGCGGATATGGTGGATGCTCTGTCCTCCACCCTCATCAGAATCCGCCGGATTGCCTGGTAGGCTTGGCGATGCGTGTTCCGCCTTGGTGGGTGATGTATGCCACCGCTGTGGAATTGTCCGACTGAATTCGGATCTGTTTTCCTTCCAGCCACTGCTGGAAGGCTTGCAGGGCAAGATACACTGCCCAGATTTCCAGAACATTGATCTGAAGGATGGACTCCTCTGAAGAGAGTCCTTGACCGTCTGAGAAGGGAGACGTTCCTGTCTAGGGACGTCGACTCCCCAACCCATTGGCAAGGCATGTCCCATTGAAGTGGACGCAGATGAAAACTGCGCGAAAGTGACTGCCTCTGCATGAGGCGTCTTAAGCGGTGTGACTGGCCTTGAAGGAGAGACTGCACCCCCGTCTGTAGTGAACGCTGCTTGTCCAGCGGAAGCTTCACTATCGCTGAGGGAGTGTGAAACTCCATGCCCAGATATGTCAGCGATTGGGTCGGTGCCCGATTTAACCTTGAAAAGTTGATGATCCACCCGAAACTCTGGAGAGTCTCCAGCGCCACGTTCAGGCTGTGTTGGCATGCCTCTTGAGAGGGTGCCTTGACAAGTGGATCGTCCCAGTAAGGATCACAGAGTGACCCTGAGAGTGCAGGACTGCTCCCACTGCTGCCCTGAACTTGGTGAAAACCCGTAGGGCTGTCGCCAGACCGAAGGGCAGGGCTACGAACTGAAGATGCTCGTCTTCAATAACGAAACGTGTCAAACGCTGGTGCTCTGGAGCAATCGGCACGTGGAGATAAGCATCCTGATGTCTATTGATGCTAGGAAATCTCCTTGAGACATTGAGGCAATGACGGAGCGGAAGGTTTCATCCGGAACCGCCTGGCCTTCACGTGCTTGGTGAGCAGTTTTAGGTCCAGAACGGAACGGAAGAGCCATCCTTTTTTGGCACCCCAATCAGATTGGAGGAAAAACCGTGTCTTGTTCCTGAAGAGGAACAGGGATTACCACTCTTTCTGCCTGCAGAAGAGCATCGGCTCGGGGGGGGGTGGGAAAGTACTGAAGAATCGAGCCGGAGGACGAGAACAGAACTCAATCCTGTACACGTGAGACACAATGTCTCTCACCCACCGGTCTGTGACCTGTGGCAGCTAAATGTCGCCAAGCGGGAAAGTCTGCCACCAACTGCGGATGCGGAGAGAGAGAGCTGAAAGTCATGAGGAGACCGCCTTGGTAGCGGTTCCTCCGGCTGCCTTCCTTGGGCGTGATTGAGCCCGGCCGGAATCTGAGCCCCTCTGAGCCTTTTGAGCCCTTTTGGACGAGGACAATTGGGACCTGCCCGAGCCTGGGAAGGACCGAAACCTCGACTGTCCCTCCAGGACAGCATTAATAGGGTAAGTCGCAATGCAGACATTGCGAGGTTAAGGACACCACCTGCGGCACAGATGTACATGTGCTCAAGACCAGCTGCGCAAGACCAGCTGAAATAGCTTAGAGTGCCCATACGGCTGCGAATGCCGGAGCAACCGACACGCTGATAGCTTCACAGACAGATTTCAACCAGAGGTCCATCTGTCTGTCAATGGCATCTTTAAGTGAAGTCCCATCTCCACTGCAACTATGGATCTAGCCGCAAGCCTGGAGATTGGGGGGGAAAGGGATAACGTGTATCCTTAATACGTTTGGAGAAACGCTTATCTGGTAAGCGTGGTGTTTCTGAACTGTTCCTCTGAAGTCAGCGTGGCCAGAAAAGTACTCACTATACGCATGAGATACTGAAAAGGGATTTCTCCTGCTGTGAAGCTGACTCCTCCACTGGGGGAGCTGAGAGAGAAATATCCAACATTCCATTGATGGACGCTATAAGATCATTCACTATGGCGTCACCATCCGGTGTATCCGGATTGAGAGCGGTGTCAGGATCAAAGCCCTGATCAGCTACGTCTGCCTCATCATACAGAGAGTCCTCCTGCTGGGACCTAGACCAGTGATGAAGCCGAGAGCCGCACCCAGCGAGCTAGCTTAGGCTGTCTGGGACTGTCGTCCGTGTCAGAGCCTTTACCCTGGAATGCCTGGGACCCCCCCGGAGCACTGATTATGTTCCAAATGAGGGTGGCCAGGGAGCATTGATCAAGATTGCCCATGGCCTGTCTGGACATGCAAAGTCTCTATCCCATGACAATCTATCAGCCGAAACTGCAACTCCGTCCCTGTCCCTGGACAGGGTTCACAGGTGGTTCCTTTGGCCACCTCTAGTAGAGACCCCGGCTGACCAAGTGCTACAGGGGAGCATTGCACACAATGGGGGTCAGTGGAACCTGCCGGTGGAACAGTATCATATGCAGTAAAAGCAGCATAGAAAGCCTGTGTTGCTTTTTTGCTGCTGTATTCTAGCCATCTAGGAGAATATAGCCAAGGATAGCGACCGTACAGTGCAATGTATAGCATACAAGCATAAGTACAAATGAACACTTCAGCACATGCAATACAAGCAGCATAGAAAGCCTGTGCCTTGGCACCCTTGCTTTTTTGCTGCTGTTGTCCAGCCATCTAGGAGAATATAGCCAAGAGAAGCTACCGTACAGTGCAATGTATAACATACTAGCATAAGTACAAATGAACACTTCAGCACATGCAATACAAGCAGCCTATAAAGCTTGTGCCTTGGCACCCTTGCTTTTTTGCTGCTGTTGTCCAGCCATCTAGGAGAATATAGCCAAGAGTAGCGACCGTACAGTGCAATGTATAACATACAAGCATAAGTACAAATGAACACTTCAGCACATGCAATATAAGCAGCATAGAAAGCCTGTGCCTTAGCACCGTTGCTTTTTTGCTGCTGTTATCTCGCCATCTAGGAGGGCATATAGCCAAAAATAGCGACCTACAGTGCAGTGTGCATAAAATATAAATGGACACTTCGGTATTTAGTGGGGTCAGCACTTCAGGTGCTGCTTACCGCCCGCCTATAACGCGGGTGTGTGGTCGCCAGAGCCCTGTGACTGGTTGCCCAGAGCTTGTCTCCGTTCCCCAGCTCGGACTGCGTGCAGGAATGGCTGCCGGCGTCTTGAGAAGAGGGGCGGGCCGTGGGCGTGCCCCAGAGAAGAGCGGGAAACTGGCGTCCCACTGTGTCCAGTGAAGGGGGCTGGAGAATGCAAAGCAGACTCCAGCCCTCGGCGCTGACTTTCTGTACAGCGTCCCGCCCCTCTCCTGACTGGCAGGGCTGGGGGTGGGAACGAAACGAAAACTAGGCCGCAAAGCCGGGGACTCGAGTAATAAGCGCGGCCGTCCTTGTGCACGGCCAGCGCGGAAGTCCCCGGCGCACCACAAGTCCCAGCCGCGCCACAGTGCAAAAAACACCCAGCAGCGGCCGGCGCGGCAGTTCCCAATACATAAATTCACTCAGCTAAGCTGCAGTGAATAATAGCACGAGCGCTCCGCGCTGTTGCCCCCGGCGCACTAACACTCCCAGCAATGTTGGTATGTGTGTGCGCGCTTGCCCGGGGACACAGAGTACCTTAATGTAGCAGGGCCCTGTCCCTGACGATACTCAGCTCCATATCCAGCAGGTTCTCTGGGTCTGTGGATGGAGCCCGGTCTCAGTGCCTGAAGACCTGTAAGATCCCACTTCACCAGAGCCCTCAGGGGGGATGGGGAAGGAAAGCAGCATGTGGGCTCCAGCCTCCGTACCCGCAATGGGTACCTCAACCTTAACAAACACCCGACAAAGGTGGGGTGAGAAGGGAGCATGCTGGGGGCCCCATATGGGCCCACTTTTCTTCCAACCGACATAGTCAGCAGCTGCTGCTGACTAAAAACAGTGGAGCTATGCGTGGATGTCTGACCTCCTTCGCACAAAGCTTGAAAACTGAGCAGCCCGTGATCCCACGGGGGGTGTATACCCAGAAGGGGAGGGGCCTTACACTTTTTAGTGTAATGCTTTGTGTGGCCTCCGGAGGCAGTAGCTATACACCCAATCGTCTGGGTCTCCCAATGGAGCGCCGAAGAAAGTGGCTATTGGACTTTATTAGTGTCCCACTAGTGCAAAGATATTTACAGCACCTCTGTATTGCACACTCAAGCTCATTGTTGCAAAGCCATTATATTACCAAACACTGAGGAAACTTAGTGGCATCCTAAAAGTGGCTGTTGGACTTCATTAGTGTCCCACTAGTGCAAAGATATTTGCAGCACCTCTGTATTGCACACTCAAGCTCATTGTTACAAAAGCCATTATATTACCAAACACTGAGGAAACTTAGTGGCATCCTAAAAGTGGATGTTGGACTTCAATAGTGTCCCACTAGTGCAAAGATATTTGCAGCACCTCTGCAGTGCACACTCAAGCTCATTGTTACAAAGCCATTATAATACCAAACACTGGGTAAACTTAGTGGCATCCTAAAAGTAGCTGTTGGACTTCATTAGTGTCCCACTGGTGCAAAGATATTTGCAGCACCTCTGTATTGCACACTCAAGCTTATTGTTACAAAGCCATTATAATACCAAACACTGAGGAAACTTAGTGGCATTCTAAAAGTGGCTGTTGGACTTCATTAGTGTCCCACTAGTGCAAAGATATTTGCAGCACCTCTGCATTGCACACTCAAGCTCATTGTTACAAAGCCATTATAATACCAAACACTGAGGAAACTTAGTGGCATCCTAAAAGTGGCTGTTGGACTTCATTAGTGTCCCACTAGTGCAAAGATATTTGCAGCACCTCTGCATTGCACACTCAAGCTCATTGTTACAAAGCCATTATAATACCAAACACTGAGGAAACTTAGTGGCATCCTAAAAGTGGCTGTTGGACTTCATTAGTGTCCCACTAGTGCAAAGATATTTGCAGCACCTCTGCATTGCACACTCAAGCTCATTGTTACAAAGCCATTATAATACCAAACACTGAGGAAACTTAGTGGCATCCTAAAAGTGGCTGTTGGACTTCATTAGTGACCCACTAGTGCAAAGATATTTGCAGCACCTCTGCATTGCACACTCAAGCTCATTGTTACAAAGCCATTATAATACCAAACACTGAGGAAACTTAGTGGCATCCTAAAAGTGGCTGTTTGACTTCATTAGTGTCCAACTGGTGCAAAGATATTGGAAGCACCTCTGCAGTGCACACTCAAGCTCATTGTTACAAAGCCATTATAATACCAAACACAGAGGAAACTTAGTGGCATCCTAAAGGTAGCTGTTAGACTTCATTAGTGTCCCACTGGTGCAAAGATATTTGCAGCACATCTGCATTGCACACTCAAGCTCATTGTTACAAAGCCATTATAATACCAAACACTGAGGAAACTTAGTGGCATCCTAAAAGTGGCTATTGGACTTTACTAGTGTCCCACTAGTGCAAAGATATTTACAGCACCTCTGTATTGCACACTCAAGCTCATTGTTGCAAAGCCATTATATTACCAAACACTGAGGAAACTTAGTGGCATCCTAAAAGTGGCTGTTGAACTTCATTAGTGTCCCACTAGTGCAAAGATATTTGCAGCACCTCTGTATTGCACACTCAAGCTCATTGTTACAAAGCCATTATATTACCAAACACTGAGGAAACTTAGTGGCATCCTAAAAGTGGCTATTGGACTTCATTAGTGTCCCACTAGTGCAAAGATATTTGCAGCACCTCTGCAGTGCACACTCAAGCTCATTGTTACAAAGCCATTATAATACCAAACACTGGGTAAACTTAGTGGCATCCTAAAAGTAGCTGTTGGACTTCATTAGTGTCCCACTGGTGCAAAGATATTTGCAGCACCTCTGTATTGCACACTCAAGCTTATTGTTACAAAGCCATTATAATACCAAACACTGAGGAAACTTAGTGGCATTCTAAAAGTGGCTGTTGGACTTCATTAGTGTCCCACTAGTGCAAAGATATTTGCAGCACCTCTGCATTGCACACTCAAGCTCATTGTTACAAAGCCATTATAATACCAAACACTGAGGAAACTTAGTGGCATCCTAAAAGTGGCTGTTGGACTTCATTAGTGACCCACTAGTGCAAAGATATTTGCAGCACCTCTGCATTGCACACTCAAGCTCATTGTTACAAAGCCATTATAATACCAAACACTGAGGAAACTTAGTGGCATCCTAAAAGTGGCTGTTTGACTTCATTAGTGTCCAACTGGTGCAAAGATATTGGAAGCACCTCTGCAATGCACACTCAAGCTCATTGTTACAAAGCCATTATAATAACAAACACTGAGGAAACTTAGTGGCATCCTAAAGGTAGCTGTTAGACTTCATTAGTGTCCCACTGGTGCAAAGATATTTGCAGCACCTCTGCATTGCACACTCAAGCTCATTGTTACAAAGCCATTATAATACCAAACACTGAGGAAACTTAGTGGCATCCTAAAAGTGGCTATTGGACTTCATTAGTGTCCCACTAGTGCAAAGATATTTGCAGCACCTCTGTATTGCACACTCAAGCTCATTGTTACAAAAGCCATTATATTACCAAACACTGAGGAAACTTAGTGGCATCCTAAAAGTGGATGTTGGACTTCATTAGTGTCCCACTAGTGCAAAGATATTTGCAGCACCTCTGCAGTGCACACTCAAGCTCATTGTTACAAAGCCATTATAATACCAAACACTGGGTAAACTTAGTGGCATCCTAAAAGTAGCTGTTGGACTTCATTAGTGTCCCACTGGTGCAAAGATATTTGCAGCACCTCTGTATTGCACACTCAAGCTTACTGTTACAAAGCCATTATAATACCAAACACTGAGGAAACTTAGTGGCATCCTAAAAGTGGCTGTTGGACTTCATTAGTGTCCCACTAGTGCAAAGATATTTGCAGCACCTCTGCATTGCACACTCAAGCTCATTGTTACAAAGCCATTATAATACCAAACACTGAGGAAACTTAGTGGCATCCTAAAAGTGGCTGTTGGACTTCATTAGTGTCCCACTAGTGCAAAGATATTTGCAGCACCTCTGCATTGCACACTCAAGCTCATTGTTACAAAGCCATTATAATACCAAACACTGAGGAAACTTAGTGGCATCCTAAAAGTGGCTGTTTGACTTCAGTAGTGTCCCACTGGTGCAAAGATATTTGAAGCACCTCTGCACTGCACACTAAAGCTCATTGTTACAAAGCCATTATAATAACAAACACTGAGGAAACTTAGTGGCATACTAAAAGTGGCAGTTGGACTTCATTAGTGTCCCACTGGTGCAAAGATATTTGCAGCACCTCTGGATTGCACACTCAAGCTCATTGTTACAAAGCCATTATAATACCAAACACTGAGGAAACTTGTTGGCATCCTAAAAGTGGCTGTTGGACTTCATTAGTGTCCCACTACTGCAAAGCTATTTGCAGCACCTCTGCATTGCACACTAAAGCTCATTGTTACAAAGCCATTATAATACCATACACTGAGGAAACTTAGTGGTATCCTAAAAGTGGCTGTTGGACTTCTAAAAGTGGCTGTTGGACTTCATTAGTGTCCCACTGGTGCAAAGCTATTTGCAGCACCTCTGCATTGCACACTCAAGCTCATTGTTACAAAGCCATTATAATACCAAACACTGAGGAAACTTAGTGGCATCCTAAAAGTGGCTATTGGACTTCATTAGTGTCCCACTAGTGCAAAGATATTTGCAGCACCTCTGTATTGCACACTCAAGCTCATTGTTACAAAAGCCATTATATTACCAAACACTGAGGAAACTTAGTGGCATCCTAAAAGTGGCTGTTGGACTTCATTAGTGTCCCACTAGTGCAAAGATATGTGCAGCACTTCTGTATTGCACACTCAAGCTCATTGTTACAAAGCCGTTATATTACCAAACACTGAGGAAACTTAGTGGCATCCTAAAAGTGGCTATTGGACTTCATTAGTGTCCCACTAGTGCAAAGATATTTGCAGCACCTCTGTATTGCACACTCAAGCTCATTGTTACAAAGCCATTATATTACCAAACACTGAGGAAACTTAGTGGCATCCTAAAACTGGATGTTGGACTTCACTAGTGTCCCACTAGTGCAAAGATATTTGCAGCACCTCTGCAGTGCACACTCAAGCTCATTGTTACAAAGCCATTATAATACCAAACACTGAGTAAACTTAGTGGCATCCTAAAAGTAGCTGTTGGACTTCATTAGTGTCCCACTAGTGCAAATATATTTGCAGCACCTCTGCATTGCACACTCAAGCTCATTGTTACAAAGCCATTATAATACCAAACACTGAGGAAACATAGTGGCAACCTAAAAGTGGATGTTAGACTTCATTAGTGTCCCACTAGTGCAAAGATATTTGCAGCACCTTTGCATTGCACACTTAAGCTCATTGTTACAAAGCCATTATAACCTCAAACACTGAGGAAACTTAATGGCATCCTAAAAGTGACTGTTGGACTTCATTAGTGTCCCACTGGTGCAAAGATATTTGCAGCACCTATGCATTGCACACTCAAGCTTATTGTTATAAAACCATTATAATACCAAACACTGAGGAAACTTAGTGGCATCCTAAAAGTGGCTGTTGGACTTCATTAGTGTCCCCATAGTGCAAAGATATTTGCAGCACCTCTGTATTGCACACTCAAGCTTATTGTTACAAAGCCATTATAATACCAAATACTGAGGAAACTTAGTGGCATCTTAAAAGTGGCTGTTGGACTTCATTAGTGTCCCACTAGTGCAAAGATATTTGCAGCACCTCTGCATTGCACACTCAAGCTCATTGTTACAAAGCCATTATAATACCAAACACTGAGGAAACTTATTGGCATCCTAAAAGTGGCTGTTGGACTTCATTAGTGTCCCACTACTGCAAAGCTATTTGCAGCACCTCTGCATTGCACACTAAAGCTCATTGTTACAAAGTCATTATAATACCAAACACTGAGGAAACTTAGTGGCATCCTAAAAGTGGCTGTTTGACTTCATTAGTGTCCCACTGGTGCAAAGATATTTGAAGCACCTCTGCACTGCACACTCAAGCTCATTGTTACAAAGCCATTATAATACCAAACACTGAGGAAACTTAGTGGCATCCTAAAAGTGGCTGTTGGACTTCATTAGTGTCCCACTGGTGCAAAGATATTTGCAGCACCTCTGAATTGTACACTCAAACTCATTGTTACAAAGCCATTATAATACCATACACTGAGGAAACTTAGTGGTATCCTAAAAGTGGCTGTTGGACTTCTAAAAGTGGCTGTTGGACTTCATTAGTGTCCCACTGGTGCAAAGCTATTTGCAGCACCTCTGCATTGCACACTCAAGCTCATTGTTACAAAGCCATTATAATACCAAACACTGAGGAAACTTAGTGGCATCCTAAAAGTGGCTGTTGGACTTCATTAGTGTCCCACTGGTGCAAAGATATTTGCAGCACCTCTGCATTGCACACTTAAGCTCATTGTTACAAAGCCATTATAATACCAAACACTGAGGAAACTTAGTGGCATCCCAAAAGTGGTTGTTGGACTTCATTAGTGTCCCACTACTGCAAAGATATTTGCAGCACCTCTACATTGCACACTCAAGCTCATTGTTACAAAGCTATTATATTACCAAACACTGAGGAAACTTAGTGGCATCCTAAAAGTGGCTGTTGGACTTCATTAGTGTCCCACTACTGCAAAGATATTTGAAGCACCTCTGCAGTGCACAATCAAGCTCATTGTTACAAAGCCATTATAATACCAAACACTGAGGAAACTTAGTGGCATCCTAAAAGTAGCTGTTGGACTTCATTTGTGTACCACTAGTGCAAAGTTATTTGCAGCACCTCTGCATTGCACACTCAAGCTCATTGTTACAAAGCCATTATAATAACATACACTGAGGAAACTTAGTGGCATCCTAAAAGTGGCTGTTGGACTTCATTAGTGTCCCACTAGTGCAAAGATATTTGCAGCACCTCTGTATTGCACACTCAAGCTCATTGTTACAAAGCCATTATATTACCAAACACTGAGGAAACTTAGTGGCATCCTAAAAGTGGCTGTTGGACTTCATTAGTGTCCCACTACTGCAAAGATATTTGAAGCACCTCTGCAGTGCACACTCAACCTCATTGTTACAAAGCCATTATAATACCAAACACTGAGGAAACTTATTGGCATCCTAAAAGTGGCTGTTGGACTTCATTAGTGTCCCACTGGTGCAAAGATATTTGCAGCACCTCTGCATTGCACACTCAAGCTCATTGTTACAAAGTCATTATAATTCCAAACACTGAGGAAACTTAGTGGCATCCTAAAAGTGGCTGTTGGACTTCATTAGTGTCCCACTACTGCAAAGATATTTGCAGCACCTCTGCATTGCACACTCAAGCCCAATGTTACAAAGCCATTATAACCTCAAACACTGAGGAAACTTAGTGGCATCCTAAAAGTGGCTGTTGGACTTCATTAGTGTCCCACTGGTGCAAAGATATTTGCAGCACCTCTGCAGTGCACACTCAAGCTCATTGTAACACAGCCATTATACCAAACACTGAGGAAACTTAGTGGCATCCTAAAAGTGGCTGTTGGACTTCATTAGTGTCCCACTGGTGCAAAGCTATTTGCAGCACCTCAGCATTGCACACTCAAGCTCATTGTTACAAAGCCATTATAATACCAAACACTGTGGAAACTTAGTGGCATCCTAAAAGTGGCTGTTGGACTTCATTAGTGTCCCACTAGTGCAAAGATATTTGCAGCACCTCTGCATTGCACATTCAAGCTCATTGTTACAAAGCCATTATAATACCAAACACTGAGGAAACTTAGTGACATCCTAAAAGTGGCTGTTGGACTTCATTAGTGTCCCACTGGTGTAAAGCTATTTGCAGCACCTCTGCATTGCACACTCAAGCTCATTGTTACAAAGCCATTATAATACCAAACACTGAGGAAACTTAGTGGCATCCTAAAAGTGGCTGTTGGACTTCATTAGAGTCCCACTAGTGCAAAGATATTTGCAGCACCTCTGCAGTGCATACTCAAGCTCATTGTTACAAAGCCATTATAATACCAAACACTGAGGAAACTTATTGGCATCCTAAAAGTGGCTGTTGGACTTCATTAGTGTCCCACTGGTGCAAAGATATTTGCAGCACCTCTGCATTGCACACTCAAGCTCATTGTTACAAAGTCATTATAATTCCAAACACTGAGGAAACTTAGTGGCATCCTAAAAGTGGCTGTTGGACTTCATTAGTGTCCCACTAGTGCAAAGATATTTGCAGCACCTCTGCATTGCACACTCAAGCCCAATGTTACAAAGCCATTATAACCTCAAACACTGAGTAAACTTAGTGCCATCCTAAAAGTGGCTGTTGGACTTCATTAGTGTCCCACTGGTGCAAAGATATTTGCAGCACCTCTGCAGTGCACACTCAAGCTCATTGTAACACAGCCATTATACCAAACACTGAGGAAACTTAGTGGCATCCTAAAAGTGGCTGTTGGACTTCATTAGTGTCCCACTGGTGCAAAGCTATTTGCAGCACCTCAGCATTGCACACTCAAGCTCATTGTTACAAAGCCATTATAATACCAAACACTGTGGAAACTTAGTGGCATCCTAAAAGTGGCTGTTGGACTTCATTAGTGTCCCACTAGTGCAAAGATATTTGCAGCACCTCTGCATTGCACATTCAAGCTCATTGTTACAAAGCCATTATAATACCAAACACTGAGGAAACTTAGTGACATCCTAAAAGTGGCTGTTGGACTTCATTAGTGTCCCACTGGTGTAAAGCTATTTGCAGCACCTCTGCATTGCACACTCAAGCTCATTGTTACAAAGCCATTATAATACCAAACACTGAGGAAACTTAGTGGCATCCTAAAAGTAGCTGTTGGACTTCATTTGTGTCCCACTAGTGCAAAGTTATTTGCAGCACCTCTGCATTGCACACTCAAGCTCAATGTTACAAAGCCATTATATTACCAAACACTGAGGAAACTTAGTGGCATCCTAAAAGTGGCTGTTGGACTTCATTAGTGTCCCACTAGTGCAAAGATATTTGCAGCACCTTTGCATTGCACACTTAAGCTCATTGTTACAAAGCCATTATAACCTCAAACACTGAGGAAACTTAGTGGCATCCTAAACGTGGCTGTTGGACTTCATTAGTGTCCCACTGGTGCAAAGATATTTGCAGCACCTCTGCACTGCACACTCAAGCTCATTGTTACAAAGCCATTATAATACCAAACACTGAGGAAACGTAGTGGCATCCTAAAAGTGGCTGTTGGATTTCATTAGTGTCCCACTAGTGCAAAGATATTTGCAGCACCTCTGCATTGCACACTCAAGCTCATTGTTACAAAGCCATTATAATACCAAACACTGAGGAAACTTAGTGGCATCCTAAAAATGGCTGTTGGACTTCATTAGTGACCCACTAGTGCAAAGATATTTGCAGCACCTCTGTATTGCACACTCAAGCTCATTGTTACAAAGCCATTATAATACCAAACACTGAGGAAACTTAGTGGCATCCTAAAAGTAGCTGTTGGACTTCATTAGTGTCCCACTGGTGCAAAGATATTTGCAACACCTCTGCATTGCACACTCAAGCTCATTGTTACAAAGCCATTATAATACCAAACACTGAGGAAACTTAGTGGCATCCTAAAAGTGGCTGTTGGACTTCATTAGTGTCCCACTAGTGCAAAGATATTTGCAGCACCTCTGTATTGCACACTCAAGCTCATTGTTACAAAGCCATTATATTACAAAACACTGAGGAAACTTATTGGCATCCTAAAAGTGGCTGTTGGACTTCATTAGTGTCCCACTAGTGCAAAGATATTTGCAGCACCTCTGCATTGCACACTCAAGCCCAATGTTACAAAGCCATTATAACCTCAAACACTGAGTAAACTTAGTGCCATCCTAAAAGTGGCTGTTGGACTTCATTAGTGTCCCACTGGTGCAAAGATATTTGCAGCACCTCTGCAGTGCACACTCAAGCTCATTGTAACACAGCCATTATACCAAACACTGAGGAAACTTAGTGGCATCCTAAAAGTGGCTGTTGGACTTCATTAGTGTCCCACTGGTGCAAAGCTATTTGCAGCACCTCAGCATTGCACACTCAAGCTCATTGTTACAAAGCCATTATAATACCAAACACTGTGGAAACTTAGTGGCATCCTAAAAGTGGCTGTTGGACTTCATTAGTGTCCCACTAGTGCAAAGATATTTGCAGCACCTCTGCATTGCACATTCAAGCTCATTGTTACAAAGCCATTATAATACCAAACACTGAGGAAACTTAGTGACATCCTAAAAGTGGCTGTTGGACTTCATTAGTGTCCCACTGGTGTAAAGCTATTTGCAGCACCTCTGCATTGCACACTCAAGCTCATTGTTACAAAGCGATTATAATACCAAACACTGAGGAAACTTAGTGGCATCCTAAAAGTGGCTGTTGGACTTCATTAGAGTCCCACTAGTGCAAAGATATTTGCAGCACCTCTGCAGTGCATACTCAAGCTCATTGTTACAAAGCCATTATAATACCAAACACGGAGGAAACTTAGTGGCATCCTAAAAGTGGCTGTTGGACTTCATTAGTGTCCCAATGGTGCAAAGATATTTGCAGCACCTCTGCATTGCACACTCAAGCTCATTGTTACAAAACCATTATAATACCAAACACTGAGGAAACTTAGTGGCATCCTAAAAGTGGCTGTTGGACTTCATTAGTGTCCCACTGGTGCAAAGATATTTAAAGCACCTCTGCAGTGCACACTCAAGCTCATTGTTACAAAGCCATTATAATACCAAACACTGAGGAAACTTAGTGGCATCCTAAAAGTAGCTGTTGGACTTCATTTGTGTCCCACTAGTGCAAAGTTATTTGCAGCACCTCTGCATTGCACACTCAAGCTCAATGTTACAAAGCCATTATATTACCAAACACTGAGGAAACTTAGTGGCATCCTAAAAGTGGCTGTTGGACTTCATTAGTGTCCCACTAGTGCAAAGATATTTGCAGCACCTTTGCATTGCACACTTAAGCTCATTGTTACAAAGCCATTATAACCTCAAACACTGAGGAAACTTAGTGGCATCCTAAACGTGGCTGTTGGACTTCATTAGTGTCCCACTGGTGCAAAGATATTTGCAGCACCTCTGCACTGCACACTCAAGCTCATTGTTACAAAGCCATTATAATACCAAACACTGAGGAAACGTAGTGGCATCCTAAAAGTGGCTGTTGGATTTCATTAGTGTCCCACTAGTGCAAAGATATTTGCAGCACCTCTGCATTGCACACTCAAGCTCATTGTTACAAAGCCATTATAATACCAAACACTGAGGAAACTTAGTGGCATCCTAAAAATGGCTGTTGGACTTCATTAGTGACCCACTAGTGCAAAGATATTTGCAGCACCTCTGTATTGCACACTCAAGCTCATTGTTACAAAGCCATTATAATACCAAACACTGAGGAAACTTAGTGGCATCCTAAAAGTAGCTGTTGGACTTCATTAGTGTCCCACTGGTGCAAAGATATTTGCAACACCTCTGCATTGCACACTCAAGCTCATTGTTACAAAGCCATTATAATACCAAACACTGAGGAAACTTAGTGGCATCCTAAAAGTGGCTGTTGGACTTCATTAGTGTCCCACTAGTGCAAAGATATTTGCAGCACCTCTGTATTGCACACTCAAGCTCATTGTTACAAAGCCATTATATTATAAAACACTGAGGAAACTTAGTGGCATCCTAAAAGTGGCTGTTGGACTTCATTAGTGTCCCACTACTGCAAAGATATTTGAAGCACCTCTGCAGTGCACACTCAAGCTCATTGTTACAAAGCCATTATAATACCAAAAACTGAGGAAACTTAGTGGCATCCTAAAAGTAGCTGTTGGACTTCATTTGTGTCCCACTAGTGCAAAGATATTTGCAGCACCTCTGCATTGCACACTCAAGCTCATTGTTACAAAGCCATTATAATACCAAACACTGAGGAAACTTAGTGGCATCCTAAAAGTGGCTGTTGGACTTCATTAGTGTCCCACTGGTGCAAAGATATTTGCAGCACCTCTGCATTGCACACTCAAGCTCATTGTTACAAATCCATTATACCAACTATCTCTGGAATTGTAAGGTGCACATGTGGTGTGATCTGGCAGAAGTTGCAGCCCATGGTGATGCCTTCCCCAACCGAGGAGACTTGCCTGGAGGTTGCAGCAGACTTTCAAACTGTGGCCAACTTCACCAACTGCATAGCTGTGGTCGATGGCAAACTTGTAAGGGTTCAGAAACCACCGCGATAAGGATCTATCTTTTTTAATTATAAGAAATATTTTTCAATGGTCCTCATGGCGATGGCTGATGCACATTACAAATTTGTTGCCATTGATGTCGGTGCTTATGGCAGTACAGGGAATTCTCGGGTGTTGTGAACATCACAGATTGGACTGCAAATTCTTCAGGATTGCGGAACGCTCCCAGCCCCACAACCTTTGCTGGGTTCCACAGATCCAGTCCCCTTTGTGATGGTATTGGATGAGGCTTTTCCTTTATTGCCAAACCAGCTGCGCCCATAGCCACGGAGGGGACTGGATACCCGGCGGAGGATTATTAATTATAGGCTGTCGTGCACGCAGATGTGGAGTGCACATTTGGAATCATGACTAGTCAGTGGAGGATTCTTTACACAACCATCCAGTTAGAAACCAAAACAGTTGACACTGTTATAATGGCCTGCTGTGTTCTGCATAACTATGCTCGAGAGTACAGCTCTTAGCTAGTTGAGGCAACACAGCAGGCAGTATTTCATCCAGTAAGATACATGGTTTCGGGACGACCATCTAACTCGGGTGTGTTGGTGCGAGAAATCTTCACTGACTATTTCATGAGTCCAAAAGGTGCCGTGCACTGGCAGTACTACTGTGTCAGTGATGTGCAGACACCGATGGGAAAACATTGAAATTAAAGAAGAAATTTGCTGAGCATTTCATCTATTCTTTTATGTGTATGTATAGTTTAATTTTTCTATATGTATTTCTTTTTTACCTTAATGAAATGTATTGAAAAAACTGCTTGAATTCCTTTTTTTTTCCAACAGAATGTTTTTATTAAATATTTTTTAAACAATTCTATTTTGACTTTTTTCCCCACCAACAAACACATACATTTTGACCAATCGTATTTTTTATTGGAACATAAAACAATAACATTACCAAACAGAAGGAAAGTGAATCTGCCAGGTGAAATACGCCCACAATGTGGATCCATTGTATGGGGGATTTGTTGAGGATAAAATGGGGCTGAGTTTTTGTTGGTACTGGCATTGGGGTTCTGGCTCTTTAAGGGGGTAGGCCCTGCATCCTTGTGGGGATGCAGAATCTTATAGTGTGGCGCCCTGGACTAGCCAGGTCGTCACAGGTAACAGACACACACACCCCCACCCCTAGGACAGTAACACTAGTCAAACACAAAACCCTTGTTGCCTCCCTCCAGGGTCTGATGTCCACACCAGGTGGGGGCGGAGCCAAGGCGGTTGGCTCCACCCACCGAGGAGTTCACAGGCCTGGAGGCGGGAGAGGCAGTAGATCTGTCTTGGAGGTCAAAGAGTAAGGAGTAAACACTGCAGGTGTCTGGGTGCGTGGCCCAGGCACTTACAGCAAGGTTGGCAGACGGTGGTGGCCGTCTGCAGGAGTGGTGGAGCAACGCGGAACCGTAGGACCGGGGTTGGGCGTTGGCCCGCTGATACCGACCGGGGAGCGAAGTGAAACCAGCACACACAGGCAGGGCCATCGGACCCCGACCAGGCTTGGAGCCGCCAACAGTCAAATCCGAATGTGACTGGAACCCCAGGGGTTTCCCAACAACAAAAGTCCCGATTGAAGGCAACAGTCCACACCGTGAGGGTTTACAGCCACCGCCAACGGCTAGAGACCCAAAGGCCAGCGCCTACGGGCTCCTCCGGCACCCATACACCGGGGAGCGGACTACCGCTGGGAAGCTACAGTAGTCAAACAAGAACACTAAGGTGCAGGGAGAGACAGCCACCATCACCTGTCCAGGGAGAGATACAGCAGCCGGCTGCGGGACCCGTCCATCCAGCCGTTTGGCTTACCGGAGACTTTGTGCCTCATTTGCTGAGTGAGTACACCCGTGCCATCCGGCACTGCGCCGCGCTGTCCCTGCAACACTGCACCTCACCGACCCTGCCTGCCCATCACACCACCGGGCCCCGGAACCACCAACCCCTACCCACGGAGGGGGAAAACAGCCCAGCTGCTCCCTACCATCGCTCCCGGGATCCCCGTCACCAGCAGCGGAGGTGCCCATCTTCACCACAACCCGTGGGTGGCGTCACGGACTAAATCCCCAAACCAAATCACCTCCCCTTTCACTCACGGGCGAGGAGCGCCGCTCGAGCCACCGAGCAGCAGCCGCCGCAGCAGGACCCGAGCGTTAGCGAGCGCTTCCCCCTCCGCCGCGACAATAGCACCCTGATGGTTTCAGGGGCGCTACATTTCCGCTTGGTTAATTCCAGCATGTCCTCGGGCTGCAAAGTAAACTGGTTACACATTTTTTCTTTTATTTAACAGGTAAAACATAACTGGTTATCCCACACAGGGGAGGTTCATCACATTAAATGTTGCAAACCCGGGGTGTCCCTCCCTGCACCCACCACCCAAAGACCTTGGTCCCAGAACAATTCTAAGGAGGCAGGTCACCGTTTCACTAGTGACCAGGTCTCAGCCGCAGACCTTTCCTGCACCCGGCCTCTCCTGTTGGCGGTGCTCTCACCAATGTCCGCTGGATGAGTGTACCCTGGTGGGGCACAACTGGTGCCACTATCTACAAGAACACAAGTTTGTGTTGGCTGCTGCCAGGCCTGCAGCCTGGTACAAGGATTGCTCCATTATATTGAGACCAGTTTTCAGGTCAATCTCCAAATATAGTGTGTATCACTTTTTCATTTGTTTCTTGGACTTCAGGGATACTGGGAATTTCTTCTTGAAGTTTGAGTCGTTCTGGACAACTCTTTAAATGGTCTCTGGATACTGTAGACGTAGTTTTTCCTTGATCCTTTGTAATGACAAAGGTCTTCTTGTTGTCTCTGTTAGAAGGTAACACTGTGTAAGGTTCTGCTTCTGAGTGATTGAGTTTGTGAATTCTTCACTTTCTTTTCAGTACTATTTCTCCTGGTACGATGAGAGCAGCTTTTGCTTTCTTGTTAGTCTTTTTCCTGTTTTTCTTGTCTCTGGTTCAAGCTGTTCTCAACTCATTCTTGGTTCTTCTTGTACTGCGCTTGACGAGTAGCATTCCAGTCATTCTCTGATGATTCTAGTTCTGGCATGATGACTTTCATCTCCAGATCAACTGGTAGTCTTCCAGGTCTTGCTCTCATGAGATAAGCTGGTGTACAGTGCGTTGAACTTACTGGGATGTTATTGTAGATATACACTAGGTCTGGTAGCTTCTCAGGCCACAGGTTTCTTTCCTCTAGTGGGACAGTCTTCAGTAATTCAATGACAATCTGGTTCATGCGTTCACACATGCCGTTGTTTTGTGCATGGTACGGAGTAGTGCAAATCTTTTTGCATCCGTACAGGTTGCAGAGCTCCTGAAAGATCTCAGCTTCAAATGCAGGTCTTTGGTCTGTTA
Organism: Anomaloglossus baeobatrachus; assembly: GCF_048569485.1. Lineage (NCBI taxonomy): Eukaryota > Metazoa > Chordata > Amphibia > Anura > Aromobatidae > Anomaloglossus > Anomaloglossus baeobatrachus. The sequence continues at coordinate 762,488,550 of NC_134354.1, forward strand.
ATACCTGTTCAGGGTATCCATGTGGTCTGCAGAAATGCGCTTGAAAGGCTTTTGCTGCTGTTTTTGCTTTTAAGTCCTTAACTGGAATAACCACTAAGAACCTGGAGTAATGATCCACTATTGTTAATGCATAGGTGTAGCCTGATCTACTGGGTGTCAGCTTCACGTGATTCAGGGCTACAAGCTTCAAGAACTGTTTGGTAACAACGGGCTGCAGTGGGGCTTTCTGGCTGTTGGGGTCCTTCCTTCTCAGTGCACAGGGACCACAGTTTGTGCACCAATTTTCTATGGAGTTTCTCATTCCAATCCAATGGAATCTGTCCCGCAGCAATGCTTCTAATTTATTTTAGCCTAAGTGTCCTGGTCGATGATGATAAGCTTCTAACACTATCTAGATCTGGCTTCTGGGTATCACCACTTGACACACTCTTTCACGAGTTTTAGGGTTGGTAACACTTCTGCATAGTTTACTTCTGTGGATGCATAACCTGCTTCTTTCTTTCTACAATTATCGAGCTTCAGGTGGAGCATCAGGTCCTAGGTGCGCATCTCTTTGAGTGATCAGTTCCTTAACTAACTTCACAGCAATGTCACCATCCTGAGTCTCTTTCCAACCATGATGAGGTAACGGGTTCAATGCAGCCTCTTGATGCTTGTTATAGACTTGTTGGTACTGGGAGGAACTAGGCCGGTGGAATGCTGGTAACTCGATTTCTTCCAACTCATCCACATCTTCTCCCTCTTCTAGCAGGTGAGGCATCCTGGATAATGCCTCTGCGTTGGCATTTTTGCGACCATCACGATATTTGATTGTGAAATCATAATTTGTTAGTCGGGCCACCCACCGCTGCTCCAATGCACACAAATTTGCTGTATTCTGGTGGGTCAGAGGGTTGTTATCCGTTAACACGGTAAACTTCGCGGCTGCCAGGTAATGTTTGAACCGTTCTGTGACAGCCCAGACCAACGCCAGGAACTCCAACTTGAAGGAACTGTAGTTCTCAGGGTTCCTCTCCGTATGGCGAAGCTTTCTGCTTGCGTAGGCAATCACTCTCTCTTTACCGTTCTGTACCTGGGACAACACAGCTCCTACTTCCACGTTGCTAGCATCTGTGTATAGCACAAAGGGTAGATTGTAGTCAGGGTATGCCAAAATTTCATCACCAGTCAGGGCCAACTTCATCTGTATGAATGAGTTTTCTTCTTCCTCACCTCATTTAAATGGAGGACCAGAAGTTTTCCCCTTTTTGGTTTGACCTACCAGGACTTCTTGTAAGGGCGCTGCCATCTTCGTGCAGCCTTTGATGAAGCTTCTGTAGTATCCTACCAGGCCCTGACGGACTTCCTTGACAGTAGTTGGTCATGGCCAGTTCTTGATGGCTGTCATCTTTTATTTTTGGTCTGGGCTCCGGTATACACTTATAAGCTTGCAAATGTAATTTTCAATATTTTCCTACAATGATAAGGAGACATCAGCCATCCTATCTAGGGTGACCCCTAGTAGTACATTTCTCAATATTCCAGCTGAAGAGACAAAGACTCGAGATTACGAGAAAGAATTAAAGAAATCTACAGTACTGGAACTCCATTGCGCCACTTTGGCGGAATACTACAAAGCCCAATATATCCCGCGTGGCCTTCGGGTTTCCTTACATCCAACACTGTATAGCAACAACATGTAATATTGCAACAGATATGAAAGTATCATTAATAAATGTTCCATGGACATTATATTACTAACTATTGATTTCTTACAGAAAAATATCACTGAGATCAATCAGAAAATTACTTCAATTAAAGACCAATTAAGCAATACGATTCCTATAACCGATTGGAACATTAAAGCCCAAACTAAAGACAAAATAGCAGATTATAGAAAAAAAAGAATTACTTATCCAACAAAGTATATTGATGGCGCTATACAGTTTTACAAGCGCCCAGCCAACTATTGTCAATACTCATCAGCAACCAGCTCAGACAGCGACCAGGGCTCCCATCGCAATGCCACTTTTTTAAAGCCAAAACCCCAAACGTACTCCACGAGTAAGACAATGAGGAGCAAAAGGAAACAGATATCCCACAGATCGCATCCAGGCCAGGTCACAGGTAGGCAAAACCTCGTCTTTAATATTTTGTCATATAATCTCTCCACAACAGAAGTACAGGTATTACAAAAGGGACTCTTTTTGTCCCACACCAGCCTTTTATCACCTACCAGTTAGACCAGGAACCGATTCTATAGAAATCTTAGACTGCGAGCACATTTTCTTACTCCCAGTGATATTTAACAAGCAACATCCATACCACATACATCTTTTAGTCTTGATTCTCTAGCTCTTAGGGTTAAGAGTACATTTAACCCACCAAAATATCAACCCGTTGAGACATACATTTTGCTTGTGAAATCTGACATAGAGGCCATTACTAAAGACATCCATAGTGGCTCACTACATATCAAACATAATCTGACGAAACCCAGGCCATCAATAAACTGAAAAATAACAAAAACATAATAATTAAGCCTGCCGATAAGGGGGGCGCCATTATAGTCCTCGACAAATCCTATTATATTGCCGAAATTAATCTACAACTTGATCTCTCAACCTACTGTCCAGTCTCTTCTTACCCGTCTGTATCACTAAAGAGATTAATTAGCAATGAGGTGGATCATCACACTAAATTAGGCACCTCTGACAAAAAACTATCATTGTTTCTTATTAACAATAATCCGATCACGCCGGTATTTTACACTCTTCCAAAGATACATAAGGATCTCCAACATCCCCCAGGTAGACCCATGCCGTCTACCTATTCTACCTTTCACCTCTGGCTATTACACTGTAAAAAATTTTGATCCCCCTCATCTCTTCAATACCGTCATACCTCAAGGACACTACACACTTTCTACAACATTTCCAAGCACTAGACACTATATCCAGTGATACCATACTTGTAACTTTAGATGTCAACAGTCTTTATACGAGCATAGAACACTCGCGAGGCATAAGGGCGGTGCAATGGTTCCTAGATAACAATGGTTCCTTTTCACCTGCAGAAAAAAACTTTCTGCAGTGATATCCTGAAGATCGTATTAGAACACAATTTTTTTCTATTTGCGGACCAATTTTATGGACAGGAACGGGGTATAGCAATGTGCAGTAACGTAGCGCCACCGTACGCTAATATCTTTATGGCCTAGTTTGAGAAAAGAATTGTTTATACTCACTCATTTTTATTTGTATCTCTTTGGAAGAGATACATAGATAATAATTTCATGTTATGGCACGGTAATGTTGAGAACCTTAATAACTTCTTTGAAGGTCTCAATAACTCAATCCCTAATCTCACCTTCACAATGCATCAAGATAACTGACAAAATAATTTTTTAGATACCATGGTCCACCTCACTCAGACAGGATCTATTTGGACAGATTTATGTTAAACCCACCGACCGCAATAGTCTATTACATTATTCTAGCAGTCACCCCAAACATATCAAGCAAATGAAAGTAGCAAGGATAGTCTCTGATCCTACACAACAGGTAGTTTGGCACCAAGAGATAAGTAATAAATTCCAAGCAAGAGGCTATCCTATTGCCATTTCAAGACCATCCAATACTACCAAACCCAAACAAGATAGCTTGATAAAGCAGATCCCCTTCATCAGTACTTACCACCCTTTTCACTCTCTAATTAGGAACATATTACTAGACACTGGAGTCTTTTAGGTTCTGCTTACCCCAAGATTACAGAGTTCAACAGGCCAACTCTGTTCTGTCACAAAAGATCTAAGAATCTAAGAGATCAGTTAGTACGTGTAGACATAGGTTCCCTCAAGCACACTGACAGACAAAATACACTAACCTCAGTTCGCAATGGAAATTTCCCCTGCGTACAGTGCAGTAGCATAACAAGGGGTGACATCTTTACCCACCCACCCACGCACGGGTAAACGTTATCTTATAACTGGCTTTTATACCTGTGACTCCTCATTTGTTATTTATCTCATTAAATGTCCCTGTAGTCTCGGATATGTTGGTGAGACCACCCAGCATATCCGGGACCACATCAGTAAACATAAATCCACTATTAGATGTGGACACATAATTACCAATACTGGCACATTTCCTACAGAACTAACATACTATAGTGCAGCTTAGATTCCAACTTATAGAACATATACCATTACATAGACGAGGCGGTAATCGTATTCAAAAATTAAAAGAGTGAGAGAATTTCTGGATACATACTCTCCAGACTCTGGAGCCCCTGGGACTTAACCGAGAATATGAAATGCTCTATTGATCCTTGAACTACATTCTTTATTGATAAATGTCTATCATCAACTTTGATTCATGGGACTGCTCTCGTCAGAACGCAGCTGCCAAGCAGTCTAAGGCCTGGCAAGTAACGGTATGGGAGACCAACGGTGAAATCTTGGTATACAATGGACTTTGGTGAGAAAGAAAGATACAAATGTATATATGCATGTATACAGATTTATACATATTTCATATGTGGAATCCAGTCTGCTTATTTCTTTTTCTTTAAGGGATATCATTTTTATTATTGTCTATAGGATATACTATGATGATTATAGTGACAGACATTTAATGTGCTCAATTACACATTGTAACACATTTAAGCTAATTTCCATGACTCCCTGGAGTATATGGACAACACTTATACACAGGTAGAACAATAGGGATGTACATTTACTAATTAATCCTATTATTTCCTTTGTCCATTCTTTCCACAGATCCTATTAACATAATTCCCCTTTTCTTTTAGATGATCTAACTATTCCTGCCCACTGCATAGTGTAACCAGAACACATCATTCCCACAGACGTCACCGCTCTCCCACAATTTAGTGCTCCCACATTACGTGTTCTGGCGCATGCGCGGTCGCTTGTGGTTCACTACCCAGAAATCACGGCATGAGCCTATTAAAGGGCGTACCGGTCCTCTAGCATACACCGCTTCCACCACTGTCTTGGAATAGTCTTGGTTATCATCAGGTATGTTCACCACTTGTTCCACCAATGTACTCTTCATATTTTATGTGAGTCTTGGCCCTATTTTTACCACTACCTCCATTTTCTAGGTCTAGGTGGTGATCCACCATCCTTTGGGTCAGTCTTCACCTTAGCATTTATGATTCTTTTGATCTTCACAGCAATACAAAGTCTGTATTGACCATTAGGTGTCCCAATAGACATACATGTATCTGCTTCAATATTGATTCCCCTTTGCTTTTCACAGTGGCTCCCATACCTAAAAATATTATCATTCACCCCTAACCAGGAGTTTTTGTACCCATATCATGCTATTACAACAATGAGACCTGAAAATTTGTACACTCTTATTTGTCTCTTCCCTGGGCATGGAACACTACATGGGCGACCAATAAGGTATCCAGTTACTATGATAATATACTACTGTTGATACAAGATTGTGCTGTCCTAAGTTTATTTTCCTTTTGCTACAGTATATACACAGGGCCAAGGTCCCATTTCCTGTACATTTGTACTTGTAGCTGCCACTACCCCAGAAGAGGTACTGTATGCTCATATATCTATTATAATTGTCTTTTTTCACAATACACCATTTTCTGCATTGTCATCCCATATAAATTCCTCTTATATCTCATTATAAAAATTACAGCATATTTTATTACCTTGTACTGATGTTCTTGGTCTGTGGAATTCTTTGGATTCCATTATTAAAACATCGTTACACCGAATCTGATCCTGATATCATATCAACACTGATCACATATTCCAGCGCATCTTTGATCCTTTAGACAGATAAGGTATACTTATATGTATAGGCTATACATTACCACGGTTCTGTCATGTATAGCTGTCCCTAACCTGTGACTCATTTGTTTTTTAATTTTTCCCAGAAAGACGTTAGTCACATTGATACCTTCTGTGCATGATTATTCATTGTCAAACTCATAGATACGTCACTTGGTACGTGTATGGTCGCTGATGACTCTTCTTTGTATAGGTTGTGTTCACATTTTCAGTGCATTCCATTTGTGTATTTAGATTGTTCATGAATTAGAACACCATATATTTTTTATATAACGCAATGCATGTACAGTATATTGATGTCTCTTGTGCGCCTACATGTCCACACATGATTAATAATCATGCATACCACTGTAAATATTGTAAATCAATATGATACTGTTCATATACTAAAATATTTTTGTTTTCTCTATTATTTTTTCTATTATATGTAGACATGTTCCCTGAGAAAGGCTGTTGCATCAGCCGATACATTGGAACACGCATGTCCTTCAATTGATTTTCTTCTTTTTTCAAAATAATAAAGCATTACGGAAAATAACATTATTTCTTTCTTTTTTCTTCATGTGTGCCGGAGTTTATCTCTATTAACCTTTTCTGGGTCTGGCGCCACTCCTTCTTCACTGACAATGTGTCCAAGGTATTGAACCCTGGGTTTCAACAGGTGACACTTGGATGGTTTCAACTTCATTCCATACCTGGATAGTGCCTCAAATACCTCAGCCAGGTGTTCCAGATGATCCTCGTAGGTCTTCGAGTAGATCACGTCATCCAGGTAGAGCAATACTGTCTCAAAGTTGTGGTGTCCCAGACGACATTCCATCAACCTATGAAACATTCCAGGTGCGTTGCAGAAAGGGCATGCCAAAGGGCATGCTGTTAAACTCACACAATCTCATCGGGGTGGCAAATGCAGTTTTCTCCCGGTCCTCTTCTGCGACGGAGACTTGCCAATATCCACTGGTGAGATCTAAGCTGGAAAAGTAGTTAGCAGCCTTCAATGCAGTCAGGGATTCTTCTATACGGGGTAGTGGATAGGCGTCTTTGTAGGTTATCTGGTTGATCTACCTATAGTCCACGCACTTTCTCATAGTGCCATCCTTCTTTTTCACCAGAACCAATGAAACTCCCCAGGGGCTACAACTGTCTCTGATAACCCCAGCCTCCTTCATGTTCCTTAACATTTCTTTGGCACACTGGTAATGTTTAGGTGGTATAGGTCTGTACCTTTCTTTAATGGAAGAGTGATTCCCTGTGGGTATGTGATGGTGTACCTCTTTAATTCTCCCAAAGTCTAGTGGGTGTTTACTAAAGACTTGCTCGTATTTTTGCACTACCCTGTAAACCCTGTGTTTCTGGTGTGTAGGTGTGGAATCAGTTCCTACATGTAACTCTTGGCAATAATACTCTAACTGTTTTTGGGGGTTGTCAACCTCCTTTGGCTCTGATGGGACCAGTGATTCCACTGTCTGAATGGATTCATCTGTTACCGTGAACAATTTGGCAATGGTGTCATACCTGGGCAATTTGGTTTCCTCCTCCCCACAATTTAATACTCACACGGGTACTCTTCCCCAGTGGACATCAACCACTCCCCTGGCTGTCAGAACCGTGGCCCAATTATCTGAATAGATGCGCTCCACTAACGCCTGGTAATCCTGCCCCTTTAAGCCTATGGCCGCCTGACACCAGATCATCATTTCACTTCTAGATGGTATCACTAAGGGACCAGGGTCTATTACCCGTACATTACCAAAGAGGGCTCGGATTTCTCTCTGTAGGTCCCTCTGCTGCCCAGCACCTGCAGATTCAGCAATCTGTTGGAGTAAAAACAACACTTCTCCTAAACAGTTTTCAATCACATTGGTACCTAAGATCACCTGTGGATTTCTGTCATATACATCACTTTCGACTACAATTAGGCCTTTGCCTTTCAACTCTACCCCACCCACTTTTATGGTTAGTTCCTTAAACCCTACTTGAGTTAGTGGTAGTCCATTTACAGTATGAATAATGAGGTCCGAGTCCAGGCGGCTAAGTTCAGTTTCTGACCAAAACCTTTTATACAGTACATATAGTATGGTGGTTACTTGGGAACCTGTATCCAGCAATGCTGAAGTGGGGATCCCGTCCAAGGTGATGGACAGAATCGGTCGTCCTCTTAAATACCGGTCTCGCCAGTCATCTAGGCCTTTTCTCCTTAATCCTGGGGGTTGGCCCTTGGCCCCAGGGTTTGCTGGTTTAAAGGACACCTGCGTGCAAAATGACCGGCCTTGTCGCAAACGACGGCAGATGGGTGTACCAGATGAGTCGTAGCGGTCGCTGCTCCTCCCTCTAGACGACGGGTTTCTCCGACTTCGCATCCAGGGGACATCCTCAGGTCAAGGAGCTAACTGGATCTTTTTCAACGGCTTGAATACCGGCTGGATCTGCTTCACTTTCAGGATCCTAGCAAAATCCTTGCTCAGCTGCTGTACCTGAGAACACAAGTCAGTTGGAGCGCCAGGGGGCGCAGCTTGCTCATTAGCTGCTGCCACTGTTCCATCCGTAAAGGCGAGGCTGAGGAAGGAGGTTCCATCCGCAAAGTCGAGGCACTGGTCTGCTAGGACTGGGAAACAGAGGACTGCAGGGTTTTTATAGATCGGTTTTTTAAAACATCAAAGTCCAAGTTTGGGTGTTCTAGGGCCCATCAGCGCAGTTGTTTGCGGTCCTCTACGGATTGTAATCCCTGTAAGAATTGTTCAACCATCATTTTGTCTCCTGCCTGGTTATTAATGGGATCTATGTGTTTCAGAGCCCGTAGTGCAGCTTGCAATCTTAACGCATAGTCTCTCATATTATCCTGGGGCGGCTGCCTGCAATTATAAAAGTCCATCCGCAGCTCTGCTTTTTGCGGGTTTCAAAAGCAGCCTTTAGTTTTTCAAAGATGGTGGGCACAGGTTCCCAATCCACATCTTACCAGGCTTTCACCTCCAGTTCTGCTGCACCCGTCAACTGTCCCAGCCTAACAGATGCCCGCTGCTTACCAGTCATTGCATACATGTCCAATATGGTACATATTTTCTTTTTAAACCTGGGTAAGGCATCTTTTTTGCCATCATACACTGCGTGCAGACTTATTAGGAGTATTTTGATCACATGATACTTGTTATACATGTTGTCTTACTCCAAGCTGTATAGACTTGAGAGCCAACTACCAATTAAGTAAATCAGGTGATCTACCTCTCTGTAATGAGGAGGGGTGTGGTGTAATGACACCACAGCCCTATATAAGGGGTGCATACTTATTAGGCAACTTCCTTTCCTTTGGCAAAATGGGTCAGAAGAGAGATTTGATGGGCTCTGAAAAGTCCAAAATTGTGAGATGTCTTGCAGAGAGATGCAGCAGTTTTGAAATTGCCAAACCTTTGAAGCGTGATCACCGAACAATCAAGATTGTCATGGCAAATAACCAACAGGGTCACAAGAAGCAAGTTGGGCAAAAAAGGTGCAAAATAACTGCCCATGAAATGAGGAAAATCAAGCGTGAAGCTGCCAAAATGCCATTTGCCACCAGTTTGGCCATATTTCAGAGCGGCAATTTTGCTGGAGTATCAAAAAGCACAAGGTGTGCCATACTCAGGGACATGGCCAAGGTAAGGAAGGCTGAAAAACGACCACCTTTGAACAAGAAACATAAGATAAAACTTCAAGTCTGGGCCAAGAAATATCTTAAGACTGATTTTTCAAAGGTTTTATGGACTGATGAAATGAGAGTGACTCTTGATGGGCCAGATGGATGGGCCAGAGACTAGATCAGTAAAGGGCAGAGAGCTCCACTTTGACTTGGACGCCAGCAATGTGGAGGTGGGGTACTGGTATGGGCTGGTATCATCAAAGATGAACTTGTGGAACCTTTTTGGCTTGAGGATGGAGTGAGCTCAACTCCCAGACCTACTGCCAGTTTCTGGAAGACAACTTTTTCAAACAGTGGCACAGGAAGAAGTCGGTATCGTTCAAGAAAAACATGATTTTCATGCAGGACAATGCTCCATCACAGGCATCCAACTACTCAACAGCGTGGCTGGCCAGTAAAGGTCTAAAAGATGAAAAAATAATGACATGGCCCCCGTGTTCACCTGATCTGAACCCCATAGAGAACCTGTGGTCCCTCATAAAATGTGAGATCTACAGGGAGGGGAAACAGTACACCTCTCGGAATAGTGTCTGGGAGGCTGCTGCACACAATGTTGATCGTAAACAGATCAAGCAACTGTTATAATCTGTGGATTGTAGGCTGTTGAGTGTCATCATAAAAAAAGGTGGCTATATTGATCACTAATTTTTGGGGGGTTTGTTTTTGCATGTCAGAAATGTTTATTTCTAAATTTTTCGCAGTTATATTGGTTTACCTGGTGAAAATAAACAAGTGAGATGGGAATATATTTGGTTTTTATTAAGTTGCCTAATAATTCTGCACAGTAATAGTTACCTGCACAAATAGATATCCTCCTAAGATAGCCAAATCTAAAAAAAAAAACCACTCCAACTTCCAAAAATATTAAGCATTGATATTTATGAGTCTTTTGGGTTGATTGAGAACATAGTTGTTGATGAATAATAAAAAAATCCTCTAAAATACAACTTGCCTAAAAATACTGCACACAATGTATGGGTTTTTTGTCTGCGATGTGGGACCCTGGTTGATCTGTACATGCCTTAATACATATAATGGATCTGAAGATTCTTATTTTGTTGTGTTTGTTCTACATTAGCAGGTGGCTGAGATTGACTTTCCACCAGAACAAGACCCTAATTCAGATCTTGAACTAATACTACTCGGGAACCAAGCAAACAAATACATTTGATCAACCAGTACTCCTCCAAAGGCCTCTAATTTAGATACATTCACAATCATGACCCTAACGATAAGATGCACAATAGTCAAAACCCCGTCTCCTAAAAAGTCACAGACATGACACCGATAGGCTCAAACTCAACTTACTGGACCCAAACTATAAAGTTGTATATGACCTCTGGGCGCTTCTGCCGCTCCTTCCAATATCCCTCATGTGTACTAATAAAATCCCTCTAGAAAATTCAATCTTCCTTTCCCCCTCTTTGGAGATTGAACATGGCTAGACCTCTTTAGCAAGCTCTCTTTTCCCATACCCAAGATGGTATATAAGATATCTTTTCTCTCATTTCCCATATAGCCTTTATAAAACCTGTGTTTTCACTCTTATAGGAAAAAAACTCAAGATCACACTAACAGAGGTTGAAGTAGAGGGGATCCTAGCTAACTCGCATGGTTTCTCTAGATGTACCTTACTACAGGAAAATGCAAATAAAATATTATCTCGCTGGTATAGAACTCCAGAAGCTTTATATCACTTTGGATTGACCGACTCTAAACTTTGCTGGAGGTGCAAAGCCCAGATAGGAAATTTGTCTCACATTTTCTGGCACTGCCCGGACTTGAAGTCGTACTGGATAGGGATAAATAATACGCTTAAAGACTTAGGCATCTTGGAGCATGACCTGAAGGTTAAGGAAGTATTGCTGTCCTGCCTTTCTATAAACTACTGCACAAAAAATACATGGGCCATTACCCGTTAGTTGGAGCGGCCAAACATTTGATCTTTCTCCAGTGGAAGCAGTCATTCCCTTCACCTCTTCAAAAGTGGACAGAAAAGGTCCACATGATATATAGATTAGAGGAGCTACACAAAGCAACCTGGGACCGTTATGTTTGAGAAAGGCTTGTGCTGAAACCGAAATGTGTTACATCGTGATGCCTGCCTGTGTATGGAACTAAACAATTAAAGGATTTATCTTGATAAAGAATACAAAGAGTTCCGGTCTTATTCTTCATTTGGTCCAGCAAGTATAACATACTGACTACATAGCTGGTACATGCAGTCGGCCATTCCTATTCATCTTATGCCCCATCCCCTTTTATTATTTTAATCCCTGGTCATGGGTCTCTACCCTGTGGGAGCCCCCTGCAAATCCCACCACTAACTGAAGTGTCTCGATGAGTCCAAGCCCTTTCTTGTACTCTCTCAAAATTAACTATTCTTTTGTAGCTTAAGATCTCGCCTACCAAGCTTTAGCTTTACTGATTCAATGTTCCTCAATTTTGCTGTAATAAACACTAGACAGTAATTGGAACAATGTATTTCTGTGTTGTAAAAAGTTTTTGAAAAAATAAGAAATATAAAAAAAAATGTTGATAGCAAAGACGGCACCAACATTAAATGCCATTCTTTCTCCCAGTTTGTTTCTTAACTCTGCCATTAGTCAGAATACGTGATTGAATACCAAGGGGTCATATCAATGTGGCCTCACAATCTGCACGTGTTGCAAATATATGAAAAATTCAAAAATCATACTGTTACAAAAGAATCTTATAAAATTGTCTTACTAAATGTACGGAGTGTAATCTACAATATGTAGGATGTGCAGGTGGCACAAGTGTAACCTACAATATGTGGGATGTACAGGTGGCCCCTTGAAAATCCGCATTAGGTGTCATCTGTCTGACACAACCAATAAGATAACAGCAATCTCTAGATATTTTATGTAATGTCATAATGGAAACGTCTTTACATTTTTTTTAAAATTACATTTTATTGAAACCATATACAATCAATTCACACTCAACCATTTTCATACAGGGTTCCATTTTTTTATTATTACCACATTACAAATAACTTTAAACATATTAGTTTATCCACAAACGTCAATTGTAATCTGTTACAGCTATTATGAACTTGGTCATAGAGGACCAGTGAAAGAAAGAATGCAGAGAAAGGAAGACTAAAGAGACAAGTAAAAGAGAGAGTGAGAGCAGGTAGGGTTCAGGTGATAGGAAGAACGGGAGAGGTGTGGGGGGGGATTATGCTCGGTCAGCCTGGCACTCAACTCCAAGAGTCTTATGTAAGCTCTATATATCACTGTTGTTGATGTAACCAGAGACCCAGCTCAGAGTACTCTTGAAAGTCAATCCATGCCTCGTTGATCTTATCCTTATTTCCCACCACTTGAGCCACCAGGGTCTCCATCCTGAAAATATTGAGTTCAACGACTAAATCCGCTTTAGACGGCGCTTGAGACGTCTCCACATATCAAGCGATGGGTAAAGAAAAGGTTAAAATCCCCTTTCATACACGAGACATTAAACGGAAGTTATTGAACATAGAAACTCTGTGGATCCATTTGTTAAACACTTGAGTGTCCCTGGGTGTTATTATCCGCCAGGACCTAATCTATCTTTATGAATAAACTAAGATGATTTTAAATATGTTATTGATTGAAGTTCTAGGCTACGTTCACTATAGTGATATAACCCGATAATTATAACCATCAGCCTCAGTCCCCAGGAAATCGGATCACTATAGGAGGACGTAGCTGAATAGGAATAACATTTTATAGCTCCCTCCATTTGTAACACTGAAATTCAATGACTGTGGTTCTTACACCGAAACACGTCTGTTTTCAAATTCTATAAAATTGTGATTTGTGGATTTTCATAGTTTTGAAGTCATGGAATAAAAGTTACATTTTTTATGGAGACATCAGCACTGGACTGTCATTTTCGCTCCACTAGACCTTGCCGTACTGCATGATCCGTGCACTGTATCTACAGGAAGGGGGAGCGGACAAGTTTTTGCTTTTTCTTTGCCAAATAGTGATTCAGATAAAACACAGCAGGAATTGCCCTCTTGTTGGAGAAATCATCTGACATTTGATTCGGCTATGTCTTATACTGTATATAGATCAGGCACCAAAAAAAACAGTCTCAAAGGCTACACAGGGGCTTCCGGTAAGAAATTACGACAAGCAGGACAAAAATCCAACATTCAGATGAGGATCTAAGTCCAAGCAAATAACGGCTGATGTATGGGAAACAGTGGAAATGGATAGAGAAAACACAAGCCCACCAACGCCTACAGAACATCTTGATCATGTTTGGGTCACCATAAATAATATCAAACTAACCGATTGTGTAGTAATTACCACCAATGAATGGTTAGATGACAATATAATGGATTCATGCCAGCATGTAATTGGAAAAGAAAACCAAGTTTTATGGACACAATAATGTACATCCCTTCTGTAACTATACATCCAGATTCATCATGTTGGTGCACATTGGTTAGTTTCGGCATATAATGACAATTCGGTCAGTGTGTTTAACTGTTTGCATTAGTCTTACATTTCTGACATTGGAGAAACAAAATTTTGAAACCGTACAAACCACTTTTCCACGGCAGTAATAACATTCTGGATGTTACAATTATGTGTTGCAAGAAAAAAAATGGAGCAAATGATTGTGGGCTTTCTTCAATTGCAAATGCGGTGGTGATAGCCGGAGGTATAGATGTAAAGATTGTACAGTGTAAAGTCTGAGATGTGAAATTGTGACGTCCTGGACTAGCCAGGTAGTCACAGGTAGGCCCTTGCATAACACCCGTCTCCCAAAAAAGGTAACAGCAGCCAACCAAACAAAAACCTAGTCACCTCCCTCAGAGCTTATTGGTCACACCAAGGGGCGGAGCCAGGCGGTTGGCCATGCCCACCGAGGAGTCCAGAGGGCCTGAGGCAGGAAACTGAAGTTCAGTCAGTCAAGTGCAGTCAGTCAGTGAGTAGTCAAGTGGAGGAGTGTGCAGCAGGCCTGTGGTGACAGGTCTGCAGCGGAAACTGACAGGTGCCAGGGTCGTAGCCTTGGTACCTAGGCTAGGAGGAAGGCGGTGGCGAGGCCTGCAGGAGCCGGGAAGATGGCCAGGTGGAACCGTAAGGGACCGGGACAGGGTAGTGGCCCGCCGACACCGAACCGGGGAACCGACTGGAAAACGGAGCACAAGGGGGGTACTCAGACCCAGAACGAGGCCCAGAAGCCACTGGACCACGTTGAATTCACTGATTGAGGTCTGGACCTTAGGTCCTTTCCCATCCCAAGACCCAAAAAAAGGCAACAATCCACCGAGGGGGATAAAAAGCTACCGCACAGGCAGAGAGATCCCACGGGCCAGCGCCTGGGGGCAAACGGACTCCACCGGTACATACACAGCCGGGGAGCGGACTCCCGCTGCTAAGGCACAGGCAGTCTACACAAACATACAAGGTGCAGGAAGAAGTCCAGGACCGCCAACCCAGGTGGGGGACAAGACGGAGCTGGCTGCGGGCACCGACCACCATCAACTTTGTTCATCAGAGACTTGTGTGCATCAGTGATCGTGAGTACAACAGTGCCACCCGGCCGCACACCGCCCAATTGCCAATCTCCCCAAGTGGGTTCCGGGGGCCACCATCCCTGCCCACAGAGGGGTTAACATCTTGCTGCACTACCATCTCCCCCGGGTGCCCCCGTAATTGCAGCGGTGGTGTCTACACCTTCACCACATCACGTGGGTGGCGTCACGAACTCAAACACGGCTCCAGCTGTACACCTACCTAACCACCCCCATCGAGATCGCCAGAAACCCCTTGCAGAGCGACGTGACCCCTGGGTCCGGAGGCGCTCGAGCCACCCACCAAACGAGCCCGGACCCAAGTGGCACAAAATCATCTAGTTTTATGTCTTAAATAAAAGGGGGGTTTGGAAATATTTCTTCATAAAATCAATCCCAGTAAAAAAACTATAAAAGAAAAGGGTAACTCTTTCAACTTACTGGCTTTGTCACATTTACAAACCAGAAGAACATATGGTGGAGCGTTCCTTGTACAAATCATGGTTTCACTTATTATGTGTAAATATTAAGGAAAATGACAAACTTGTTACTACAAGAAAATAGTTTTAGTCTGTGTGCACACGCGTTTGTATCGCATATTTTGTGAGTTATTTTGCACTATTTTGTCACAAAAGTGCAAGCAAAATCCAAGAGAATCTTAACGTGTAGTGCACATGAGTTTTTTTTCCTTGTAGATTTGGTGCAGAAAATAATTTGCAGCATTTCAATTCTATCTGTGTTTTTCCCCAAATCAATGAACGCGTGTTTTTCCTGCCAAAAGACGAGGAAATTTCTCCAACCAAATACTCAACGGGTGCACATAGCGTTACAGTCCCCTATACCTGCATTTCCCTTTGGTTTGTTGCCGGTAATAGAGTTTATTCCTTTGCTGTTGAGATTGCAAGCAGTCGCTTGAAATCTCCTATTGTAAAATGTTGTATGTTGCTGTTGTTCTCCCAGTCATCTTGCAAAAAAGTTGTCCGTTAGCATTCCCGTTTGTTTTCTCTGTGTATTCATTAGGTGTTAGAGAGGTTGTCTAGACCTCATTATGTCCAGTCACTACCTAATACCTATTTCATGATCAGCCAGGGCCTAGTTATCCGGATCCTATCTAGGGATGCCAGAGGTAGGTTTTAATAGGATTCACCATCTTCCCCCTTCTTTAGACAGTTTCCCTCTCTTCCCTCTCCCCCACTTTCGACGTTTGTCTGGAATTCCCCCATACCGATTGTGACACCCACTTTCACATGTAAAGTCTGGAAGAAATTTCTGCTACCATGTAAACACGTGTTTAATTATCAGTGTTGCTATCATACTCTCAGTCTTGTTATCAGCCTTGATAGCGATTGTTTTGTGGAGATGAAAAATAGGCATGGAGACCAAGGCTTACAAGTACTGTTTATAAAAATCTAAGTCATGATTCCACAAATATTTTTCAAGACAAGAAATAGAAATTGCTATCTTGAGAGTGTATTTTTAGGGGCTATGAACTGAAAGTTATCTGAATATTTCTTTATAGAATGTCTAATTATACCTATACTTCATTCTTTACCAAAAATACATAAGGAGGTTTTCCCTCCTTCCGTTTAGACCGATTGCAGCATGTATAGGGAATATGCATGAAAGATTAAACTCCTGGATTGATCGACACCTGCAACCTCTAGTTTCAAATCTACCAGGATTTATCACGGACGCAAAGCACCTGATTTCGTCCCTAGACCACACAATATGGTTTGATAATAGCATTTTCATTACATGTGATGTAAACACCCTGTACCCATCACTGCTTCAAGATTTCACTATTCAGCTTCTTTAATAACATTTTATCAAATTCAGCAGTTTTACGTTTCCTATACAAGAATTTCTAGTTATGTCAGTGGATTTTCTTCAAAAGAAAACAAAAAAAGTCTACAGATTTGTGGAGCACTGATGCGTGTAAGGTTTTCACCGTCAATAGCAAATATCTATATGGCTGCATGGCAAAGCCGTTTTGTTTCTTTCCTACTCTAACCCCTTTCCCACCCATATCTGGTGGAGGGGTCGCTATATTGACGACCTGCTTCTGATATGGGGCAGAGCGAGGGAGTTGACTTTGGATGTCATTAAATATCTGAGTGTCAATATAAATCTCAGTTTTACAAATCATATTGGAGTCAAAACTATCCATTTCCTTGAGGTCACACTTACTATGGATCTTATTGCAGGTATTCTAGTTTCTCCCTATAGAAAAATTACATCTACCAATTTCACCCTTCATGTTGGTTTTTGTCATCCCAAGCATATATTAAAAATATTACAATTGAGGAACTGTATGGATACAGAAGGAATTCCTGAACGGATGAGACTTTAATTAACGAGACACAGACTAGCGGGGCTATCCAAACTGGAGGTTATGCAGAGCATAGAGAATAATTAATTGGATGGACAGGGACTCGATGCTGAAAGACAACAGTAGCACAGAATCCGCATAGATGATCTCAAACCCCATGTGGACACTGTTTATCCCCCAGTCTAAGGCAATCACTAAGACAATTAATAGAAGAATTGCAATTCTAAGTCACAAAGGAGATCTAAAAAGCAAAGACGGCGCCAACATTAAATAACATTCTTTCTCCCAGTTTGTTTCTTAGCTCTACCATTAGCCAGAATACATGAATATCAAGGCGTCATATAAATGTGGCCACACAATCTGCACATGTTCAAAACACATGAAACATTCAAAAACCATACCAGTAGAAAAGAATCTTATAAAATTGTCTTATTAAATGTACGGAGTATGGGGGCATGGCCTGGACCTCATGTAGGGAGGAAGCAGCACAAGAGAGCTCCTGCCTGGGTCCGCTCAAAATCCTGAATACCAGCCCTGTTAATAGAAATAACTAACCTGGAAGGCTGCAATATTCACCCAGGCATCTGGAGAGGGGAGAATACTAGCACCATGCCAATCCGTATCAACAAGAAAGATAAGGATAAAGACGCACAGGAATGTGTCCCTGCAATGGCCAATATGGCTCCAGCAAAAACCAGGCCCTCCTGTAGTGCAGCAGTGGGGGCTGCCAGTGATAAAGCCTTAATTTAGGTTGATGCCATTCAGTCGTGCATCCCTCTTAAACTGTCTGCAGTCCAAATTATGAGTCACTCGTGGTAGCATGCATACCACTCTCTTTCACTCACACTAGAGACGTACTCAGATATGAATAGAAAGTAAGACTGCTTTATTCCGGAAGTTGTACAAATATTTTAAACTGACTTATTGGCTAGGTGCCAAGAATACGTAACACGTCTCCCATTGGACAAAGTAGAACAGCTTATTCTGTGATATACAATTTACTGTAATGTGCTTGGTTCCTCATTTATATTAAGCAATGTCAGCATGATTCACTTGTCACATGAATAGCCCAGACTGTCTGTCTGAGTCTTATGCCAAGAGATATATGTGTGGTACAGTTCAAACACCATCTTAAATCCTGTTCTTTATGGATATCTCCATATATACTCCTATATACTCATAATCTTGTCCATAGCAGTCCCCCCTTTGGAGATAGCCAAAAAGTCTTTCCTTACTTTTTCCCGAGTCTATTGATCTGTCCTAATGCCGATGGTTACCTCACCCACATACGAGATAACCCATCCCTTGTGGATGAATCTTTCCACCCAACAGACTATGCATAGGAAACCAGATCCTGACCGTATTCTCTAGACTGTCCTCATGGCTATGTTCCGCTGGCACACGTTATTCAGGAAGGGGGAACGTGGCAGTAGTCCTCTAATTGGCTAATATTTATCAGGGTTGGTTTCACTCAAAGTCTCATGCTCCTCATTCCTCAGGCGGTAATGGTGGGACATCATCAAAGGTGGGATGCACAGTCGTCTTCTGGTCCACATGCTTAGATATCATCGTCCTGGCACAAAGTATCGGGTAGAAGAGGGAAGACAGCCATCTCCTGGTCTCAGGCAGGTCCGACATCTCTTTGTAGTGGAATGCATGGATCATCGTCCGAAAGAAAAAGAGTGAAAGAGAGAGAGAGGAAGAGAGAGAAAGAGAGGAAAAGAGAGAGGAAAAGAAGAGAGGAAAAGGAAAGAGAAAAATCTAGATCTGGTTGGATCTGGAGGAGAAAACTCAAAACGTATATTAGGCAAATGTTTAGTTAAACAAACAACAAGCTTAGTTGAAGTATCTGGGGGTTCTTCTAAACAGGATTTCATAGGGTCTCAACCTAGTGGTCCCTGCTGGGGTATGTCTGACACTGAGCAATTCAAGGGGAAGACTCTCATGCCCTTGCTTTCTACACTGCCCCATCCTCCCAACCTTCCCTCTGTTCTGTGGCTGGTATGGGGTGTGTAGAGTCAGTTCTGTGTCTAAGGCCTGCCATATCTCTTTGGCTGGCAGCGAAAACAGGTCACTAACCACTTTCTATGGTCTCCGGGAGCCCACAGCTGCACCCTATCTCAGTCCTCTTCTTCTTCTGAGACTTGCTCTTGTAGGGTCAGGACAATGTTTTCTCAAGAAACACACAACTGAAAGTATTGGAGAGGGGGTTATCATTTGCGCCGTCCAACACTATGGACAAATTTACAATTATAAAAGATGTTCATCTTTTTGCGAGAAAGCTCATATTTAAACGTTTTTTCCACCGCTCTGCTTCAGGAGAACTCCCATATACAAAAGCGGAACAAGAGGCACTATCCATCTTGACGTCCCTGGCTGAAGAAGGTGAGTCTAATGAGATTAATGAGGAGATGAATGCTATGGATGTATCCATTCCCAGTGTGACAACAGAATTAGGAGCTACACCTTTGCCAATTCATTTAAATCCAAAATCTAAACGATTCCCCCCTTTAAGTACATGCCCAGCCATAGACATCTTTGTAAAGATGGTTACAAATGATATAGAAAAAATGCACAAAAAATCGCAGGGGCCATTTAATCTAACATGGTTGGAAAGAAAGGCATTACAAGAGATGAAATCATGGTCTGACGTTTCGTTTAAACCAGCGGATAAAGGGGGGAATTTAGTAATTTGGCCTAATTCCCTCTATGAGGCACAAGCATATAAAATCTTGCACAATAATAACTGTTACAGGAAACTTAGATACAATCCACTAAGTGAGTTCCTGGAGGAGCTAACTGAAATTTTGGGAAAGGCAGTAGAACAAGGGATCATCACCAAAAAGTTGAAAGAGGGTATTCTGAGACTCAGTCCCAGAATGCCCACTTTCTACTTGATACCCAAACTCCATAAGGATTCAAAAGACCCTCCAGGGAGACCCATAGTATCGGGAAACGGGGGTCTTAATGAACCAATTTGTGACTTCATTGAGTTTTATTTGAGGACACTGGTAGAGGCCCTCCCATCACATATCAAAGATACCACCGCAGCCCTACAAAGCCTGGACAATCTCAATATAGGAGAAACATCATTGATGGTCACAGCTGATGTGGAGGCTCTCTATTCGTCCGTTAGACACCAGGACGGATTGGAGGCTAGTTCCTTTTTTCTACACTCCAGCAACTTGGATCCAGAATTGATACAGTTAATTCTGGATCTATTGAATTTTATTCTAACACATAATTGTTTTCTTTTCCATGATGAGACCTTTATTCAGATACAGGGAACAGCAATGGGGGCCTCTTGTGCCCCCTCGTATGCGAATCTTTTTTTAGGGCTTTGGGAACGGAACATCTTCCAGGTGGACCCGGTGGAGTCGATGTGTCTGGTCCAAAATTGGATCAGATACATCGATGACATCTGGTTCATCTGGGAGGGGGATGAAAGAGGCCTCCAGATGTTCATGGATAATTTAAATCACAACAATAAGAACATAAAGAAGGGAATTTTGTTTACTTACCGTAAATTCCTTTTCTTCTAGCTCCAATTGGGAGACCCAGACAGTGGGGTGTATAGCTACTGCCCTCTGGAGGCCGCACAAAGAACTACACTTAAAAGTGTAAGGCCCCTCCCCTTCTGGCTATACACCCTCCCGTAGGAGTACAGATTCCTCAGTTTTAGTACCAAAGCAAGAAGGAGGAAAGCCAATAACAGTTTCAAAAACAAATTCAATCCGATAACATGATCGGAGAACTTAAGAAACAACATGAACAACATGTGCACCCGAAAAACGAAACCCTAAGAACAAATAGGGCGGGTGCTGGGTCTCCCAATTGGAGCTAGAAGAAAAGGAATTTACGGTAAGTAAACAAAATTCCCTTCTTCTTTTTCGCTCCTAATTGGGAGACCCAGACAGTGGGACGTCCAAAAGCAGTCCCTGGGTGGGTAAAAAGATACCACATGAACGGGCTGTCAGACAGCCTCTTCCTACAGGTGGGCCACCGCCGCCTGAAGGACCTGTCTACCTAGGCTGGCATCTGCCGAAGCGTAGGTATGCACTTGATAGTGTTTGGTAAACGTGTGCAGACTCGACCAGGTAGCCGCCTGGCACACTTGCTGAGCCGTAGCCTGATGCCGCAATGCCCAGGACGCACCCACGGCTCTGGTAGAATGGGCCTTCAGTCCAGATGGAATCGGAAGCCCAGCAGAACGGTATGTGTGAAGAATTGGTTCCTTGATCCACCGCGCCAGGGTGGATTTGGAAGCTTGCGATCCCTTATGCTGACCAGCGACTAGGACAAAGAGCGCATCAGAACGGCGTAGAGCCGCCGTGCGAGAAATGTAAATCCTGAGTGCTCTCACCAGGTCCAACAGATGTAAACCCTTTTCAAATTGGTGAACTGGATGCGGACACAAAGATGGTAAAGTGATATCCTGATTGAGATGAAAGGAAGAAACCACCTTGGGAGAAAACTCTGGAATTGGACGCAGTACTACCTTGTCTTGGTGAAACACCAGGAAGGGAGATTTGCAAGATAACGCCGCTAGCTCGGACACTCTTCGAAGAGACGTGACCGCCACAAGAAAAACTACCTTTTGTGAAAGCCGAGAAAGGGGAACCTCTTTCAAAGGCTCGAAAGGCGGCTTCTGGAGAGCAATGAGAACCTTGTTCAGATCCCAGGGTTCCAATGGCCGTCTGTAAGGAGGAACAATATGACAAACTCCTTGGAGAAACGTGCGTACTTTAGAAAGCTGTGCCAAGCGCTTCTGAAAGAATACGGATAGCGCGGAGACTTGACCCTTAAGAGAGCTAAGCGACAAACCTTTTTCCAACCCAGACTGCAGGAAGGAAAGAAAAGTTGGCAATGCAAATGGCCAGGGAGAAACCCCTTGAGCCACGCACCACGCTAAGAATATCTTCCACGTTCTGTGATAGATCTTAGCTGAGGATGGTTTTCTAGCCTGTCTCATTGTGGCAACAACTTCATGAGATAAACCTGAGGCCGCTAGGATCCAGGACTCAATGGCCACACAGTCAGGTTCAGGGCCGCAGAATTCAGATGGAAAAACGGCCCTTGAGACAGCAAATCTGGACGGTTTGGTAGTGTCCACGGTTGGCCTACCGTGAGATGCCACAGATCCGGGTACCACGACCTTCTTGGCCAATCTGGAGCGACGAGTATGGCTCGATGGCAGTCGGACCTGATTTTCCGGAGAACTCTGGGTAACAATGCTAGAGGTGGGAACACATAGGGGAGTCGGAATTGCGACCAATCCTGAACCAAGGCGTCTGCCGCCAGTGCTCGGTGATCGTGAGACCGTGCCATGAAAACTGGGACCTTGTTGTTGTGTCGTGACGCCATCAGATCGACGTCCGGCGTCCCCCAGCGGCAACAGATCTGCTGAAACACGTCCGGGTGAAGGGACCATTCTCCTGCGTCCATGCCCTGGCGACTGAGAAAGTCTGCTTCCCAGTTTTCCACGCCTGGGATGTGAACTGCGGATATGGTGGACGCTCTGCTTTCCACCCACGTCAAAATCCGATGGACTTCTTGAAAAGCTTGGCGACTGCGTGTTCCCCCTTGGTGGTTGATGTACGCCACCGCCGTGGAGTTGTCCGACTGAATCCGAATCTGCTTGCCTTCCAGCCATTGTTGGAAGGCTCGCAGGGCAAGATAGATTGCTCTGATTTCCAGAACATTGATCTGCAGGGTGGACTCTTCCAGAGTCCACATCCCCTGAGCCCTGTGGTGGAGATACACCGCTCCCCACCCTGATAGGCTCGCATCCGTCGTGACCACTGCCCAGGACGGGGGAAGGAATGACTTTCCCTGTGACAATGAGGTGGGGAGAAGCCACCAACGCAGAGAGTCCTTGGCAGTCTGAGAGAGGGAGACTGTCCTGTCGAGGGACGTCGATTTCCCGTCCCATTGGCGTAGAATGTCCCATTGTAGAGGGCGCAGATGAAACTGCGCGAACGGGACTGCCTCCATTGCTGCTACCATCTTTCCTAGGAAATGCATGAGGCGCCTCAGTGAGTGCGACTGGCTCTGAAGGAGAGATTGCACTCCAGTCCGTAGCGAGCACTGCTTGTCCAGTGGAAGCTTCACTATCGCTGAGAGAGTATGAAACTCCATGCCAAGATAAGTCAGAGATTGGGTCGGGGTTAGATGAGACTTTGGAAAGTTGATAATCCACCCGAAACTCTGGAGAGTGTCTAGTGCCACCTTCAGACTGTGTTGGCATGCCTCTTGAGAGGGTGCCTTTATAAGCAGGTCGTCTAGATACGGGATGACCGAGTGACCCTGCGAGTGCAGAACAGCTACTACTGCTGCCATGACCTTGGTGAAGACCCGGGGGGCTGTTGCCAGACCGAAAGGTAACGCTACGAACTGCAGGTGTTCGTCGTGTATGACGAAGCGTAGGAAACGCTGATGCTCTGGTGCGATCGGCACGTGGAGATACGCATCTTTGATATCTATTGATGCTAGAAAATCTCCTTGAGACATTGAGGCTATGACGGAGCGTAGGGATTCCATCCGGAACCTCCTGACTTTTACGTGTCTGTTGAGCAACTTTAGATCCAGGACGGGCCGATACGATCCGTCCTTTTTTGGGACCACAAACAGATTGGAGTAAAAACCGTGACCTTGTTCCTGAAGAGGGACGGAGGTCACCACTCCTTCCGCTTTTAGAGCGGCCACCGCCTGCAACAGAGCATCGGCTCGGTCTGGTGGGGGAGAAGTTCTGAAGAAACGAGTTGGCGGACGAGAACTGAACTCTATCCTGTACCCGTGAGACAGAATATCCCTCACCCAACGGTCTTTGACGTGTGACAGCCAGATGTCGCCAAAGTGGGAAAGCCTCCCACCGACCGCGGGTGCGGGAATCGGAGACCTCAAGTCAGGAGGACGCCGTCTTGGCAACGGTTCCTCCGGCTGCCCTTTTTGGGCGTGACTGAGACCTCCAAGAATCTGAGCGTCTCTGGTCCTTTTGAGTCTTTTTTGACGAGGTGAATTGGGACCTGCCCGGTCCTCGAAAGGACCGATAACCAGACTGACCCTTCCTCTGTTGGGGTCTGTTTTGTCTGTGTTGCGGTAAGGATGAGTCCTTACCCTTGGAGTGTTTGATGATTTCATCCAAACGCTCTCCAAACAATCGGTCACGAGAAAAAGGCAAATTGGTTAAGCACTTCTTGGAATGAGAATCTGCTTTCCAATGTCTCAACCACAGGGCCCTACGCAAAACAACGGAGTTGGCTGACGCCACTGCCGTGCGGCTTGTAGCGTCAAGAACAGCATTAATCGCGTACGACGCGAATGCCGCCATTTGCGAGGTCAATGGTGCTACCTGCGGGGCAAATGCACGTGTGACGGAGTCAACTCGCGCAAGCCCGGCTGAGATAGCTTGGAGTGCCCATACGGCTGCAAAAGAAGGCGCCAATGACGCTCCAATCGCTTCATAGATGGATTTCAGCCAGAGCTCCATCTGCCTGTCAGTGGCATCTTTAAGTGCCGCTCCATCTTCAACTGCAACCAAGGATCTAGCTGCAAGCCTGGAAATTGGAGGATCCACTTTTGGACACTGGGTCCAACCCTTGACCACCTCAGGGGGAAAAGGATAGCGTGTATCTTTAAGCCGTTTAGGAAAACGCCTTTCAGGATAAGCGTGGGGTTTCTGGATTGCGTCTCTAAAGTCAGCGTGGTCCAGAAAAGTGCTTAAAGTACGCTTAGGGTATCTGAAATGGATTCTCTCGTGCTGCGAAGCTGACTCCTCCACAAGAGGAGCTGGTGGGGAAATATTTAACATCTTATTGATGTTAAATATAAGATCATTAACTATGGCGTCACCATCTGGTGTATCTAGATTGAGAGCGGTCCCAGGATCAGAATCCTGATCAGTTACGTCCGCCTCATCACCCATAGATTCACCTCGCTGGGATCCTGACCATTGAGATGAATGTGAAGGCCCGTCATAGCGAGCCCGCTTAGGCTGCCCGGGGCCATCGTCCGAGTCAGAGTCTTCACCCTGAGGTGTATATGCCCGTCCCGGAGCTTGGGGCTGAGGGGGACCAGGGGGCAATGATTGCACAGTGTCCGTGGCCTGAAGTACAGGCCTAGCTCGCAATGTGTCAAGAATTTGTGACATAGTGAGAGACATTCTGTCAGCAAAAGCTTCAAACTCAGTTCCTGTCACCTGGACAGCATTCACAGGTGGTACACCCTGGGTCACGTCCAGCAGAGGTCCCGACTGTGCAAGCGCCGCAGGGGCCGAGCACTGCACACAATGGGGGTCCGTGGAGCCTGCCGGTAGAAAAGTCCCACATGCGGTGCAGGAAGCATATAATGTCTGTGCTTTGGCACCCTTGCGTTTTGCGGACGACATGCTGCTGGCTCTCTGCAATGTGAGAGAGTCTATAGCCAAAGGGTGACCAGCGCTATGCAATACAAAGTATTTGTAGCAACAAAATACTAAGAATAGTACTGGCACAAGAGGGGTGAGCCCTGAGGGCTGCTTACCGCCCGCTGAATAGCGGGTAAGAGGCTGCAGAATTCCTTGTCTGGGTCTCCCCGGCTCCCCTCTGCAGCTCAGCGTGTCAGCAGGAATGGCTGCCGGCGTCTGTGGAGAGGGGCGGTCCGTGGGAGTTCCCAAACAAAAGTGCGGGAAACAGTGTCCCCTCTGTGCCGATTGGGAGGGCTGGAGTATGTAAAAACGACTCCAGCCCTCAGCGCTGATGCACTGGCCAGCGTCCCGCCCCTCTCCTGACTGGCAGGTCTGGGGGCGGGAACGAACGGAAGCAGGCCGCAAAAGCCGGGGACTCGAGTTATCAGCGCGGCCGCCGTAAAAGCGCGGGCCGCGCTGAAGTCCCCGGCGCACCACAAGTGCCAGCCGCGCCGCAGTCCCAGCGGCCGGCATGACCGATTTCTAAACGTGGCCAGCGTCCCGCCCCTCTCCTGACTGGCAGGTCCGGGGGCGGGAACAAACGGAAACAGGCCGCAAAAGCCGGGGACTCGAGTTATCAGCGCGGCCGCCGTAAAAGCGCGGGCCGCGCTGAAGTCCCCGGCGCACCACAAGTGCCAGCCGCGCCGCAGTCCCAGCGGCCGGCGCGACCGATTCCTGGAAGTGTGCCTGCTTCAGCTAAGCTGAATGAGGCCATGGCACAAGCGCCGTAGCGCAGACGTCCCCCGGCGCACTACAACACCCAGCATGCTGCGGTGTGAGCGCCAAATGCACGGGGACACAGAGTACCTTGAGGAAGCAGGGCCATGTCCCTGATGTACTCCGCTCCATCCAGCATCTTCTCCAGGGCTGTAGATGGAGCCCGGTCTCAGTGCCTGGAGACCAGTAAATCCCACTTCACCCAGAGCCCTGTAAAAAGGGATGGGGAAGGAATCAGCATGTGGGCTCCTGCCGCCGTACCCGCAATGGGTACCTCAACCTTACAAACACCTCCGACATACAGTGGGGTGAGAAGGGAGCATGCTGGGGACACTATATGTGTCCTCTTTTCTTCCATCCGACATAGTCAGCAGCTGCTGCTGACTAAAAACAATGGAGCTATGCGTGCGTGTCTGACCTCCTTGCGCACAAAGCTAAAACTGAGGAATCTGTACTCCTACGGGAGGGTGTATAGCCAGAAGGGGAGGGGCCTTACACTTTTAAGTGTAGTTCTTTGTGCGGCCTCCAGAGGGCAGTAGCTATACACCCCACTGTCTGGGTCTCCCAATTAGGAGCGAAAAAGAAACTTACATATAAATATGGCAGGGAAGTCGAATTCCTCGATATAAAAATAAAAGCTACAACAGAAGGAGATTTGATTACGGATCTTTTTCGGAAAGAGACAGCAACAAATACGTTATTACACGCAACGTCTTGTCATCCACAATCTACGATCAAAGGAATTCCTGTCTCACAATTTCTGAGAACCAAGCGCATTTGCACAGCTGAGGAAGATTTTCATAAGCAGGCTAAGATCCTAAAAAACCGCTTTATACATAGAGGATACAGTAGGCGATGTATCAAAAAGGGATATAATAGAGCTAAGAAAATAACAAGAGAGGCCCTTTTATACCCAGGTCCTAAGGAGGTGCAGGAACAACCAGTAAGGCTAATTACAACCTTCCACAATCAATGGGGACAGTTCCGATCTATTCTACAAAGACACTGGAACATTTTGCAATCAGACTCCATTTTGAAAAAATGCATCCCAGATAACCCGAAAGTAACAGCCAGAAGGACTAAAAATCTCAAGGATTTATTAGTTCACAGCCATCATCAAAAAATTGGAAACAACCCTTTACACTTGACACCAGGCTTCTTTCCTTGTGGTCTGTGTAAGGGTTGTAGAAATATGGATAAATCCTTCTCGTTCAAGGGAAATAAGGACTCAAAAATCTTTGACATCAGACTACATCTCACCTGTACCTCAAAGAATGTAATCTACCATGCAGAATGTCCCTGTGGACTTAAGTATATAGGCCTCACCACACGAGAACTGAAAATAAGGGTGAGGGAACATATCAGAGACATAGAAAAAGCAAAGACAGCCAAGGAAGGTGAACACCTCAAATCAATCCCCAGACACTTCCAAAAAATACATCAATGCAATCCAACAGGGTTGAGAGTCAAAGCCATTGATCAGATTAATCTGGGACCAAGAGGGGGTGACGTAAGTAAAGCCTTGGCACGCTTGGAAAGTCAATGGATTTTCAGATTAGGTACGGTCACACCTCAGGGACTAAATGAACACTTTGGCTTCAACTCTTTTTTGGAGTGATCCGGTATCGTAAAGGGTTCTTGTAGGAACCCTTTACCTCAGTTTTTAGACTCGGTACAAAAGGTTTTTAGAATAGGTTCTTAATTTTAGATATAGGACAGTTTTACACACATACGTAGAACACTGGACCTTTTATGCGGTGGCGCTGTTAGGGTTTACACTGGGGCAGACAGTCCATTGGAGGAATCGGGAGGGGATATAGTGTCTTGTTTAGATAATAATTTGATTTTTTGTTTATTCTAGAACTGAATTAATTATGATGTATACAATATTGTTGGGGCCCTTAACCCCATGTGGAGAAGACGTTGACACCCATGGACCATCCTAGAGAATAAGAAGAAGGAAAAAGGAGAAAAGAATTAATGGATTCAAGGGAAGAAAAGTTGGTAGTCCCTTTCCAGATGAAACTAAAAAGGACACTTTTTTTTTATAGAATGTAATGATTCTTTTTCTCTCTTTTTTTCGAAAAATTTATTTGGACCTGTGAGTCAATGGGTGTTAATGTAGGTCCTTAGAATTAGGGGTATTAAGTTTGATGATGGGGTGTGGAGGTTAAGGGTGGTGGATATTTAGAGGTGGGTATGGTGTAAACGGTAGGAGTAGTTAATAATCCCTGCAATAATAATATAGAAATGAAAAGGAGAATAATAGGAATAAAATTTAGTACAGGATATGTAGGGATATCAGTATATATAGATGTTCACAGAGACAGAGAAATATAGATGCATCCAGGAGTGGGGGATTATAAGTATTTAAAGGCTATAGGAACATAACCCCCCCCCCCCCATGTATTGACTATCAAACTAACCTGGGGAACACGCCTAGTTCTCATATGTAGGGATCTTAGTATAGATAGATGTTTACAGAGATAGAGAAATATGATGCATCCAGGAGTGGGCGATTATAAGTATTTAAAGGCTATAAGAACATAATTCCTCCCCCCCCCCCCCTCGCCCGTATTGACTATCAAACTAATCTGGGGACACTAGGGTAGTATTGTCATACTATATATCTGATTCCACTCCCCTGTTAGTATTGAGTATTATCACCGTTTGCAATTAGAATGGTGAGTTTGCCCTGCTTGCGTGGCCGCTCCTGCTGTTCGGGGCGCCGATTCTGACAGTACGGCAAGCTTGGTGCGCATGTGCGTGTTCGGTCTCCATGGTAGTGATACCGTGGTGACTGACACGCAGCGTGCGCTCCAAATGCCGGAAATCCGGATCGGCACATAGTCCCGGAAGTAGGCGTGGCTACGCGTCACGAAGGGAAACCCCATGGACGTCACTACACAGGTGACGATAGTAATTCACTCACAGCACCCGCATAAAATGGCCCATTTTACGGTACACTAGGCACACGTCCCCTGATGAACTAGGGAAACGCGCGTCGGGACCAAGGACGGCACAACCGCCAGTAACTCCATACAGGTTAGTTTCAGCTGCGCTCCACTTTATTACTATTATTGCTATTCAGAGTGACCGGATCTTGCCTGGAATCCCCAGACGCATAGCGCTGTTGCAGGCTCTAGGTGATGCACTCACAGGGAGCCCGTTATAAGGGAGAGATTACCGGATATAAAGGAAAAATATCAGGATTTTCGTGGAGGCTTACTATAAGCCATTAATAGTCTATGCAGCTGTCTGCAACCTATTAGAGCGGTATTGGAGCTAGTCCAGTGTGATTAGGAATTGGACCCAGTTGTATACATATGTGCATTTTTGTAAATGGATTTTTATATTTGGAAATTAATAAAATAAAAGAATTTTATTAAGGTTATGCACCATCCCAAGTGTTTTTCTGTGGTTTCTGTAATCATTAGGTGTTATTCCTGCGGAATGTTGGTTCAAGAGTTGGACAAATGATGCAATTAATTCGTTATCTGTTTTATTACAGAGGGGTGTCCTTATTGCCTAGCATGGACTTTAAAGCCAAGGAACTTTCTTGGCGAAGCAAAGCTACAAATGTATTTAAACATGGGTCCTCAGTTATTTTAAATGATACCAGGATTACAAACAAAGAGAGTTTTATAGCCTATAAAAATTTGACTCATAGGAGGATGAAGGTCTGGTGGACTAAAATCTCGTTGGAAAATTATTTGGAATCTAAAATTGTCCCCAGAGGATTGAGAATTCAAACCTTTCCTGCCTTTGCATTGGATGATGCGGGACTTACAAAAAAATGGATTGAAGCAGCAGTTGAATGTTCTAATAAATTTATGCAGATCATAGTGGAAAAGAACGTTACCATATTGGAAAAAATTGATCAGGACATCAATGAGTTGCAGAAAAAAATGGAACAACAAGTAGAGGAGGAGAATCTAAAAAAATTTTTCTTGGAATTAGACAAAGATATTGAAAAATGGGAGGGAGACATCAGTCAGAGTAAAGGGAAGAAATTCCATAGAGACATTGCAGATTTTGAGTCCAATAAGATATTTAAATGGCAGATTAAGAAACAAAATGATACTCATCAGGGAATCCAATGGCAGCAGGCAACATCTACCTCAATGACCTCAGTGAGTGAAGGTGAGACATCATCAGTGGACAGTGAACCATGGGAGGGACGATATCTCCGAAGTAGGAGCGATGGAAAGACGGTTAATCAACCAAAAATTTACCATCATCAGGGCTTTCAGAGGGATGACCGCCTAAAGGTAATTAACCTTTCCTCCCATGTTTTAACAAACACACAACTGAAAGTATTGGAGAGGGGGTTATCATTTGCGCCGTCCAACACTATGGACAAATTTACAATTATAAAAGATGTTCATCTTTTTGCGAGAAAGCTCATATTTAAACGTTTTTTCCACCGCTCTGCTTCAGGAGAACTCCCATATACAAAAGCGGAACAAGAGGCACTATCCATCTTGACGTCCCTGGCTGAAGAAGGTGAGTCTAATGAGATTAATGAGGAGATGAATGCTATGGATGTATCCATTCCCACTGTGACAACAGAATTAGGAGCTACACCTTTGCCAATTCATTTAAATCCAAAATCTAAACGATTCCCCCCTTTAAGTACATGCCCAGCCATAGACATCTTTGTAAAGATGGTTACAAATGATATAGAAAAAATGCACAAAAAATCGCAGGGGCCATTTAATCTAACATGGTTGGAAAGAAAGGCATTACAAGAGATGAAATCATGGTCTGACGTTTCGTTTAAACCAGCGGATAAAGGGGGGAATTTAGTAATTTGGCCTAATTCCCTCTATGAGGCACAAGCATATAAAATCTTGCACAATAATAACTGTTACAGGAAACTTAGATACAATCCACTAAGTGAGTTCCTGGAGGAGCTAACTGAAATTTTGGGAAAGGCAGTAGAACAAGGGATCATCACCAAAAAGTTGAAAGAGGGTATTCTGAGACTCAGTCCCAGAATGCCCACTTTCTACTTGATACCCAAACTCCATAAGGATTCAAAAGACCCTCCAGGGAGACCCATAGTATCGGGAAACGGGGGTCTTAATGAACCAATTTGTGACTTCATTGAGTTTTATTTGAGGACACTGGTAGAGGCCCTCCCATCACATATCAAAGATACCACCGCAGCCCTACAAAGCCTGGACAATCTCAATATAGGAGAAACATCATTGATGGTCACAGCTGATGTGGAGGCTCTCTATTCGTCCGTTAGACACCAGGACGGATTGGAGGCTAGTTCCTTTTTTCTACACTCCAGCAACTTGGATCCAGAATTGATACAGTTAATTCTGGATCTATTGAATTTTATTCTAACACATAATTGTTTTCTTTTCCATGATGAGACCTTTATTCAGATACAGGGAACAGCAATGGGGGCCTCTTGTGCCCCCTCGTATGCGAATCTTTTTTTAGGGCTTTGGGAACGGAACATCTTCCAGGTGGACCCGGTGGAGTCGATGTGTCTGGTCCAAAATTGGATCAGATACATCGATGACATCTGGTTCATCTGGGAGGGGGATGAAAGAGGCCTCCAGATGTTCATGGATAATTTAAATCACAACAATAAGAACATAAAACTTACATATAAATATGGCAGGGAAGTCGAATTCCTCGATATAAAAATAAAAGCTACAACAGAAGGAGATTTGATTACGGATCTTTTTCGGAAAGAGACAGCAACAAATACGTTATTACACGCAACGTCTTGTCATCCACAATCTACGATCAAAGGAATTCCTGTCTCACAATTTCTGAGAACCAAGCGCATTTGCACAGCTGAGGAAGATTTTCATAAGCAGGCTAAGATCCTAAAAAACCGCTTTATACATAGAGGATACAGTAGGCGATGTATCAAAAAGGGATATAATAGAGCTAAGAAAATCACAAGAGAGGCCCTTTTATACCCAGGTCCTAAGGAGGTGCAGGAACAACCAGTAAGGCTAATTACAACCTTCCACAATCAATGGGGACAGTTCCGATCTATTCTACAAAGACACTGGAACATTTTGCAATCAGACCCCATTTTGAAAAAATGCATCCCAGATAACCCGAAAGTAACAGCCAGAAGGACTAAAAATCTCAAGGATTTATTAGTTCACAGCCACCATCAAAAAATTGGAAACAACCCTTTACACTTGACACCAGGCTTCTTTCCTTGTGGTCTGTGTAAGGGTTGTAGAAATATGGATAAATCCTTCTCGTTCAAGGGAAATAAGGACTCAAAAATCTTTGACATCAGACTACATCTCACCTGTACCTCAAAGAATGTAATCTACCATGCAGAATGTCCCTGTGGACTTAAGTATATAGGCCTCACCACACGAGAACTGAAAATAAGGGTGAGGGAACATATCAGAGACATAGAAAAAGCAAAGACAGCCAAGGAAGGTGAACACCTCAAATCAATCCCCAGACACTTCCAAAAAATACATCAATGCAATCCAACAGGGTTGAGAGTCAAAGCCATTGATCAGATTAATCTGGGACCAAGAGGGGGTGACGTAAGTAAAGCCTTGGCACGCTTGGAAAGTCAATGGATTTTCAGATTAGGTACGGTCACACCTCAGGGACTAAATGAACACTTTGGCTTCAACTCTTTTTTGGAGTGATCCGGTATCGTAAAGGGTTCTTGTAGGAACCCTTTACCTCAGTTTTTAGACTCGGTACAAAAGGTTTTTAGAATAGGTTCTTAATTTTAGATATAGGACAGTTTTACACACATACGTAGAACACTGGACCTTTTATGCGGTGGCGCTGTTAGGGTTTACACTGGGGCAGACAGTCCATTGGAGGAATCGGGAGGGGATATAGTGTCTTGTTTAGATAATAATTTGATTTTTTGTTTATTCTAGAACTGAATTAATTATGATGTATACAATATTGTTGGGGCCCTTAACCCCATGTGGAGAAGACGTTGACACCCATGGACCATCCTAGAGAATAAGAAGAAGGAAAAAGGAGAAAAGAATTAATGGATTCAAGGGAAGAAAAGTTGGTAGTCCCTTTCCAGATGAAACTAAAAAGGACACTTTTTTTTTATAGAATGTAATGATTCTTTTTCTCTCTTTTTTTTGAAAAATGTATTTGGACCTGTGAGTCAATGGGTGTTAATGTAGGTCCTTAGAATTAGGGGTATTAAGTTTGATGATGGGGTGTGGAGGTTAAGGGTGGTGGATATTTAGAGGTGGGTATGGTGTAAACGGTAGGAGTAGTTAATAATCCCTGCAATAATAATATAGAAATGAAAAGGAGAATAATAGGAATAAAATTTAGTACAGGATATGTAGGGATATCAGTATATATAGATGTTCACAGAGACAGAGAAATATAGATGCATCCAGGAGTGGGGGATTATAAGTATTTAAAGGCTATAGGAACATAACCCCCCCCCCCCCATGTATTGACTATCAAACTAACCTGGGGAACACGCCTAGTTCTCATATGTAGGGATCTTAGTATACATAGATGTTTACAGAGATAGAGAAATATGATGCATCCAGGAGTGGGCGATTATAAGTATTTAAAGGCTATAAGAACATAATTCCTCCCCCCCCCCCCCCTCGCCCGTATTGACTATCAAACTAATCTGGGGACACTAGGGTAGTATTGTCATACTATATATCTGATTCCACTCCCCTGTTAGTATTGAGTATTATCACCGTTTGCAATTAGAATGGTGAGTTTGCCCTGCTTGCGTGGCCGCTCCTGCTGTTCGGGGCGCCGATTCTGACAGTACGGCAAGCTTGGTGCGCATGTGCGTGTTCGGTCTCCATGGTAGTGATACCGTGGTGACTGACACGCAGCGTGCGCTCCAAATGCCGGAAATCCGGATCGGCACATAGTCCCGGAAGTAGGCGTGGCTACGCGTCACGAAGGGAAACCCCATGGACGTCACTACACAGGTGACGATAGTAATTCACTCACAGCACCCGCATAAAATGGCCCATTTTACGGTACACTAGGCACACGTCCCCTGATGAACTAGGGAAACGCGCGTCGGGACCAAGGACGGCACAACCGCCAGTAACTCCATACAGGTTAGTTTCAGCTGCGCTCCACTTTATTACTATTATTGCTATTCAGAGTGACCGGATCTTGCCTGGAATCCCCAGACGCATAGCGCTGTTGCAGGCTCTAGGTGATGCACTCACAGGGAGCCCGTTATAAGGGAGAGATTACCGGATATAAAGGAAAAATATCAGGATTTTGGTGGAGGCTTACTATAAGCCATTAATAGTCGATGCAGCTGTCTGCAACCTATTAGAGCGGTATTGGAGCTAGTCCAGTGTGATTAGGAATTGGACCCAGTTGTATACATATGTGCATTTTTGTAAATGGATTTTTATATTTGGAAATGAATAAAATAAAAGAATTTTATTAAGGTTATGCACCATCCCAAGTGTTTTTCTGTGGTTTCAGATATGAATAGAAAGTAAGACTGCTTTATTCCGGAAGTTGTACAAATATTAAAAACTGACTTATTGGCTAGGTGCCAAGAATACGTAACACGTCTCCCATTGGACAAAGTAGAACAGCTTATTCTGTGATATACAATTTACTGTAATGTGCTTGGTTCCTCATTTATATTAAGCAATGTCAGCATGATTCACTTGTCACATGAATAGCCCAGACTGTCTGTCTGAGTCTTATGCCAAGAGATATATGTGTGGTACAGTTCAAACACCATCTTAAATCCTGTTCTTTATGGATATCTCCATATATACTCCTATATACTCATAATCTTGTCCATAGCAGTCCCCCCTTTGGAGATAGCCAAAAAGTCTTTCCTTACTTTTTCCCGAGTCTATTGATCTGTCCTAATGCCGATGGTTACCTCACCCACATACGAGATAACCCATCCCTTGTGGATGAATCTTTCCACCCAACAGACTATGCATAGGAAACCAGATCCTGACCGTATTCTCTAGACTGTCCTCATGGCTATGTTCCGCTGGCACACGTTATTCAGGAAGGGGGAACGTGGCAGTAGTCCTCTAATTGGCTAATATTTATCAGGGTTGGTTTCACTCGAAGTCTCATGCTCCTCATTCCTCAGGCGGTAATGGTGGGACATCATCAAAGGTGGGATGCACAGTCGTCTTCTGGTCCACATGCTTAGATATCATCGTCCTGGCACAAAGTATCGGGTAGAAGAGGGAAGACAGCCATCTCCTGGTCTCAGGCAGGTCCGACATCTCTTTGTAGTGGAATGCATGGATCTTCGTCCGAAAGAAAAAGAGTGAAAGAGAGAGAGAGAAAGATTGAGAAGAGAGGAAGAGAGAGAAAGAGAGGAAAAGAGAGAGGAAAAGAAAAGAGAGGAAAAGGAAAGAGAAAAATCTAGATCTGGTTGGATCTGGAGGAGAAAACTCAAAACGTATATTAGGCAAATGTTTAGTTAAACAAACAACAAGCTTAGTTGAAGTATCTGGGGGTTCTTCTAAACAGGATTTCATAGGGTCTCAACCTAGTGGTCCCTGCTGGGGTATGTCTGACACTGAACAATTCAAGGGGAAGACTCTCATGCCCTTGCTTTCTACACTGCCCCATCCTCCCAACCTTCCCTCTGTTCTGTGGCTGGTATGGGGTGTGTAGAGTCAGTTCTGTGTCTAAGGCCTGCCATATCTCTTTGGCTGGCAGTGAAAACAGGTCACTAACCACTTTCTATGGTCTCCGGGAGCCCACAGCTGCACCCTATCTCAGTCCTCTTCTTCTTCTGAGACTTGCTCTTGTAGGGTCAGGGCAATGTTTTCTCAAGACTTTCCATCTTTCCTTTCTTCTTCACATCGGGGTCATTCAAAAAGCACAGATCGACTGACTTTTTCTCTGGTAAGTGGTCTTGGGGCTTCTTTGGATGTTCTGTCAGTGAGGGCACTTCTTACTGCTTCCATTGACTCCTCCAATGTAGGCCTCAACCCTGCTCACCGCGACTCTGTCTGGCAATAGCAAAGCTTCCATCCGTTCTTCTATGGCCTCATGGCGGCGTACAGTTCCATTGGCAGTGATCAAGTCTCTTGTCTTCCATACAGAGTAGATGCTGGCTGCCATCTTGCAGGCTTCAGCGAGAGCACATACATCTGCTTCTTCACAGACAGGCATGCGGGTAGCGACTGCTCTATCAGCACAGCGTCTTCTGCTACCAGCACCATACCCATGTGGATCCGTCTTTTTGATGCACATCTTGATCCATCCGCAAAGGGGTTAAGTCAGGGTCCAAAGGTGTATCCGTCACTGTATTGAATCCAGAGTTTCAGCTATGCCAGAGTCGACTACCTCTTTCACCAAGGTGTCAGAGGTGGGACACTCCCCCCTTGGAAGAGGGAGAAGAATAGCAGGACTAAGGACCGCACACCGGGAGTTGGTGACTTTGTCAGGGAGCAGAGATGTCATACGGGCACTGATCTTCAACTGGTGCTTTAGGTAGGTGTTCAATCTGGCTGAGTAGTGTTCAAAGGGCTGCTGTCTTCCTCCATGTCAAACATGTAGAATGACTTCTGGGCTGGAGATGACGTGATGATACTCTTCAGGTGACTGTGACTGTAACTCAGGTGACTGTGACTGTAACTCAGGAGTTACCAGCTGTAGTTGTTTGCATATGGGCTCTTGGAGGCCTGATACAAAGGACTATACCTAGGTTTGTAAGAAAGAGCAATGAGTGTAACTTGGGGTCAGGAGAACACTGAAATTCTAAAAACTAAGATCCCCTAAAACCCCGGGGAAAGAGAAGAGCACAAGAGTGTTTGGAAACTAGCAAGCAGCACCCCCTGACTACATATACACAACTAGGAAAAAACAGTGGAGCGTATCTACTCTACCTCTCCTGTGCTGACCCTGTAACTGGGGGCCCTGCACTCTCCCTCATCCCGACGGTAGACCTGATGGTGGTCAGGGTCGGGCCTCCAGCGTATCCCTCTCTCCTGTCAGACCCTGCAAACTAAGACACAAAGGATTACTGGGTGCTGCCAACGAAAAACCCTAATATATGTCAACTCCTGATGATCAATGTCCCCTTGGGACCACATGATCCTCCACCCTCTCTATCAGGGAACTCTTGTGCAAGATACCAGGCAGGATAACATACAAGTGAGAATATCCCAAACCAGGCTAAGCATCAACTGCCATAGGCAGAAAAATATTCACTGTCCACCAGGACAAATAGTGAGCAGTCTATATGGTCTACTAAACTGTATACTAGATACAGCAAAAACAAACATGCAAAAGTGAAGGGAAAAGGTTTACACAGGACTATCAGCAATAACCACTGCTAAGGTTCATTAGTGGGAACACAATGGGGAACAACTGCATATATGACCAAAAATGGAGTGTGTGTTTCAGGTCCCTGTCTCCCCCCTCTGCAGTCCCTGCTATGTCAGCAATAAACAGAGCAGTGGCTTTGGCTGCTGAAACAAAAATGGGGAACTGGGTGTCGGCTGGACTAAAATGGCGTCAAAAGATGAACTATGTAGTGTCTGAGTTAAAACGTCCACTGAAAATAATTACCGATAAGAAACAGCCGCTAAAAGAGGAAGTAGGTGTTGGCCAAAAATGGCGTCTGAAGAGGCCTGGGAGGGAGTGACATGTATTGTGACATCTACATTCAGGAGGTATTCAATCTGTCACTGGGAATATGGATTACATAGGGACCCCTGGGCTGACCCTGTAACTAGGGACCTGTTACGGGGGGCTGTCTGATAATAAAACCTAAAGGAAATGTCAGACAGTCAGGGTCCACCGTGCAAGGACTCTGCTGCAGACTATGGCAGAGGATAAGGGGTATATAAGTGTGCCACTGTAAAAAATAATAGCACAAGTGCAGAGTGCAATACCTCTGTTAAACTCACAGAGGAATATAATTAGAAAATAAAGCAATTCCTCCCTTACTTGGAGGGTGTGTGGAATGGTCTCTGTTAAAGATCACAGAGACAAAAGCATTGAGTGTGAAATGGCACCTACCTAGGTCCGTTCCTCTAGTGGTGCCAGGAGACGGACAGCAGCGTAAGCCGCACAAAGCTCCTACCTGCGTTCGCTCCACTAGTGTGCGAGGACACAAACCACTAGATATGGCACCTGCCTAGGTCCGCTCTTCTAGTGGTGCAAAAGAGACGGACAGCAGCGTAAGCCGCACAAAGCTCCTACCTGCGTTCGCTCCACTAGTGTGCGCGGACACGAACCACTAGATATGGCACCTGCCTAGGTCCGCTCTTCTAGTGGTGCAAAAGAGACGGACAGCAGCATAAGCCGCACAAAACTCCTACCTCTGTTCGCTCCCCTAGTGTGCGAGGATACGAACAACTGCCAGACGCAGTATAAGGAACGTTACCCTAGCGGCAACGTCCACCTACGAGTAGAATCACAAGGCCCAGCCGGACCATGTGCCTCAGGCACCTGCCTATATCCGCTCCCCTAAGAGGTAAGGATACGGACTGCAGCCGAAGCTGTAAGGTATAAGAACGCTACCCTGCCGGTAGCGCTCACCTAACATAGACAGAGAGATGCCTAGAGGGACGTGCACAGGGCGTCTACCCTCATGCATGAACCAAGAGGACTGAGCGCCGGGCGGCGTGCGTCAGGGTCTTACATAGACTTTGTGCCTCATCCAAGATGGAGGACACCAGAGCCAATCCGCTGCCAGAATGACAGCAATGACGTCACGCTGGCCAATCACCGAGCAAAGCGTCACAAGCACATGACCAGCGACCAATCGGCATAGAAGGTGTCAGAGACATGTGACCACGTGTCACAAGCACATGACCAGTGGCCAATCAGCTTAGAAGGTGTCAGAGACATGTGACCTCGTGTCAGCGATGATGTCACCCGCACATGTGCAATGGCTCCAAGATAGGACTTAGTCTCCAGCGCTTGCACATGTGCAGTAGCAAGAAATCCGGACATAGTCTCCAGAGCCACAGCAACCGTAACAGTACCTCCCCCTCAAGAGCCCCCCTCCTGGCGACGCAGGTAATCGGCAACTAAGTCGGGAGCATGGACAGCCTCCTCAGGCTCCCAAGAGCGATGTTCCGGGCCATAGCCCTCCCAATCTATCAAGAAGAACCTGCGCCCTCTAACCATCTTAGAACCAACTATGGCTCGTACCTCATAGCTAGAACGAGAGGAATCAGAGGCAGGAGAGTGCACTTCACGAGCGTGAGGTAAAATAGCCGGCTTTAGCAGTGAAACATGGAATTTGTCATGAATCCTAAGATGGACGGGTAACTTCAATTGGTAGACTACAGGATTTACCTGTCGAAGAACCTCATAAGGACCCAGGAAGCGAGGAGCAAATTTGACAGAGCTCACTCTAAGTTTCACGTGTTTTGCAGAGAGCCACACAAAATCCCCTGGAGAAAAGACAGGAGCCGGGCGACGAAACCGATCGGACACCGTCTTCATACGGTCCTTAGCTGCTTGGATCGACTCTTGAGTCCGATCCCAAAGCTCTCTGGCATTAGTTGCCCAGTCGGCCACAAGAGGAGAAGGTGCAGCAGCGGGAAACGGTAACGGTACCCTAGGGTGTTGCCCATTATTGAGTACAAATGGTGTCTGCCCAGTGGCCTCAGCCAGTGAATTGTTAAGGGCAAATTCTGCCCAGGGTAGGAGGGAGGACCAGTTATCGTGGTTCTCAGCAACAAAGTGTCGAAGGTATATAATCATGGATTGATTGGTACGCTCAACCAAACCATTGGTCTCCGGATGGTATGCCGAAGAGAGATTCAACTCAATTTGCAGAAGGCTACAAAGATCTCGCCAGAAACGGGAAGCAAATTGCGGGCCTCTATCACAAATGAT
Organism: Anomaloglossus baeobatrachus; assembly: GCF_048569485.1. Classification (NCBI taxonomy): domain Eukaryota; kingdom Metazoa; phylum Chordata; class Amphibia; order Anura; family Aromobatidae; genus Anomaloglossus; species Anomaloglossus baeobatrachus. The sequence continues at coordinate 762,528,899 of NC_134354.1, forward strand.
ACGATCTGGCATCCCGTGAAGCCTAAAGACATGCTTGAGGAATAGTTTGGCTAGTACCCTGGAAGACGGGATTCTCGATAACGGTACGAGATGAACCATCCGGGAGAAATGGTCCGTAATGACCCACACAAATCTATGTCCCTGTGAACACGGAAGATCACCCACAAAGTCCATGCCTACCACCTTCCATGGTCTATCTGGCACTGGTAAAGGATGCAAGAGCCCAGCCGGTCTCTGCCGTAATGGACGGTTGCGAGCACACGAGTAGTAGGAACCGACATATCTCTTGACGTGGCTGGCTAAGTGTGGCCACCAATACCACCTCTCCAGTAACTCTCGTGTCCGCCTAATACCAAAATGCCCACCCACCTTTGAGGTGTGGGCCCACAACAGTATATCATTCTGTCGATCAGGCGGCACAAAGGTCTTGCCCGGTGGGATTTGGTCTAACGTCACAGGGGAGAGCGTATGAAAAACCCTGGAGGGAAGGATAAGACGAGGTTCATCAATCTCTTCCTGGGTAGAAACCATAGAGCGAGACAGAGCGTCTGCCTTGTTATTTTTACTCCCAGACAGATAGTTGATGGAGAAGTGAAAGCGGGAGAAAAACAAGGACCAGCGGGCTTGGCGAGGATTCAGACGCTGAGCGGTTTGTAAGTACGTCTGATTCTTATGTCTGAATAGACCTGGAAAGGATGTTTCGCTCCTTCCAGCAAGTGACGCCACTCCTCCAAAGCTAATCTCAGGGCGAGCAGTTCCCTATCCCCAATGGTATAGTTTCTCTCTGCTGGTGAAAAGGTTTTAGCAAAGAAGAAACACGGCCTTTTTCTACCTGCACCGTTCTTTTGATACAAGACTGCACCAGCACCCACTGAAGAGGCATCAACCTACAAAAGAAGAAGGGCTTATTCTCATCGGGTCTTTGTAGAACGGGAGCAGTTGAAAAGTGTCTTTTTACTGCCTCAAAAGCCTGGGATGTCTCAGTAGACCAGACTTTTGGATTAGCACCTTTCTTAGTCAAGGCCACCAAAGGGGCCACCAAAGTAGAGAAATGGGGTATGAACTGCCTGTAATAATTTATGAATCCTAAGAAGCGTTGCACCACCTTCAAGGAATGAGGTTCGGACCATTCCAGGACAGCAGAGAGCTTCGCAGGATCCATAGCCAGACCCTCTTGTGAGATAATGTAGCCCAAAAAAGGCAAGGATGACTGCTCGAATACACATTTTTCGAGTTTAGCAAACAAAGAGTGCTCCCTTAAACGGGAAAGGACACGAACGACATCCTGACGATGAGTCTCCAGATCAGGAGAAAAAATCAGAATGTCATTTAGATACACCACGACGAAGAATAACAGTAAATCCCTGAACACATCGTTTACGAAGTCCTGAAATACTGCGGGTGCATTACATAAACCAAAAGGCATGACGAGGTATTCATAGTGACCGTCTCGGGTGTTAAAAGCGGTCTTCCATTTGTCACCCTCTCGAATTCGTACCAAGTTATACGCACCCCGCAGATCCAACTTCGTAAAAACCTGAGCTCCCTTCAGTCTGTCAAAGAGCTCCGAAATTAAAGGTAACGGGTATTTGTTCTTTATTGTGATTGCGTTGAGACCCCTGTAATCTATGCAGGGACGCAAATCACCCTCTTTCTTCCGAACAAAGAAAAACCCAGCTCCCGCGGGAGAGACAGACTTACGAATGAACCCCTTCTCTAAACTCTCTCTTATATAGGTCGACATGGCCTCCGACTCAGGTATCAACAGGGGGTAAACCCTGCCCTTAGGTGGAACCGAACCTGGGATAAGGTCTATGGCACAGTCATACGGCCTATGGGGTGGAAGAACCTCAGCACCCTGTTTGGAGAACACGTCAGCGAAATCCAAATAGGGTGTAGGTATGGGAGAGAGTCGTTGCAACCGCAACGACCTTAGGTGGTAAGGGAAGACATCGGGACTGACATTTCGAACCCCAACTAATAATGCTGTCGGACTCCCATTCAATGTGAGGAGCATGAGTCCGAAGCCATGGGAGACCCAGAAGAACGTTGTCTATACCCTCAGGCAAAACAAGAAAAGAACTCTCCTCTATGTGACCCTGAGGCAGGGAAAGGCGCAAGGGAACTGTCCTCAATGTAATGGAGTCAGACAACATAGTCCCATTAACAACACGGACAGGAATAGGCGCCTCTAACATGATAGAGGGAATATTGTGTCCCTTTACAAATCCTGAGGACACAAAAAGTCCCGTCAGCTCCGGAATCCACAAAAGCCATAATAGGCCATGTATTCTCAGAGAATGAGAGCTGACCTGGGATACTACACTTAGCGGGTGCAGAAGACGTCTCTAGTAACCCCCCTCTAATGGTTACTAGGCCTGGGAGTTTCCCTGACGACTAGAACACTTGTTGGCATAGTGCCCAGCCTGACAACATACGTAACATATAGGAGGACCAGACTTGCAAAGTCTGGAGGACGTATGACCTAACTCCATAGGAGTGAGAGATGTTTCAGATGCTGAGGAAGATGGTAGTGGACCCTCAATAACTGGAATAGCCCGATGCTTAGGGCGTGAGGAAGAGACCTCGAGTCTACGTTCCCTAAGGCGTACGTCGATCCTCGTTGCTACTGTGATCAAGTCCTCCAGAGAAGCAGGGACCTCACGAGTAGCAAGGGCATCCTTGACATAGCCTGCCAACCCTCTCCAGAAGATAGGAATCAACACCTTCTCTGGCCAATCTAGTTCTGCCACCAGAGTTCTAAAAGCAATGGCATAGGAACTAGTGGATAACGAACCCTGAGATAGATCTAAGAGTCTCAGGGCCGCATCATGGGTAACCTGCGGACCCATGAATACCGCTTTAAGAGCATCAAGAAAGTCTTGATGTCTCAGAGTAACCACATCAGAGCGCTCCCATAAGGGAGTCGCCCATTCTAAGGCTTTGTCCTGAAGTAAGGAGATGATAAAGCCTACACTGGACCTCTCCGTAGAGAAGTGAGAAGAGTTGACCTCTAGGTGTATCTGACACTGACTAATGAAACCACGACATGATCTGGCATCGCCAGAATATCTGTTTGGGAGAGCAAGTCGAGGATCATGTGCAGATGTCACCATGGTCTGAGGTTTATCCTCTATACTCTTGAGCCGCGACTCAAGTACTTGTATGTAACGGTGTAACTGCTGATATTCTGCCATAACTGCCAGACCCTTGGCTCAGTCCTAATGTTACGGGGGGCTGTCTGATAATAAAACCTAAAGGAATATCAAACAGTCAGGGTCCACCGTGCAAAGACTCTGCTGCAGACTATGGCAGAGGATAAGGGGTATATAAGTGTGCCACTGTAAAAAATAATAGCACAAGTGCAGAGTGCAATACCTCTGTTAAACTCACAGAGGAATATAATTAGAAAATAAAGCAATTCCTCCCTTACTTGGAGGGTGTGTGGAATGGTCTCTGTTAAAGATCACAGAGACAAAAGCAGTGAGTGTGAAATGGCACCTACCTAGGTCCGTTCCTCTAGTGGTGCCGGGAGACGGACAGCAGCGTAAGCCGCACAAAGCTCCTACCTGCGTTCGCTCCACTAGTGTGCGAGGACACGAACCACTAGATATGGCACATGCCTAGGTCCGCTCTTCTAGTGGTGCAAAAGAGACGGACAGCAGCGTAAGCCGCACAAAGCTCCTACCTACGTTCGCTTCACTAGTGTGCGAGGACACGAACCACTAGATATGGCACCTGCCTAGGTCCGCTCTTCTAGTGGTGCAAAAGAGACGGACAGCAGCATAAGCCGCACAAAACTCCTACCTCTGTTCGCTCCCCTAGTGTGCGAGGATACGAACAACTGCCAGACGCAGTATAAGGAACGTTACCCTAGCGGCAACGTCCACCTACGAGTAGAATCACAAGGCCCAGCCGGACCATGTGCCTCAGGCACCTGCCTATGTCCGCTCCCCTAAGAGGTAAGGATACGGACTGCAGCCGAAGCTGTAAGGTATAAGAACGCTACCCTGCCGGTAGCGCTCACCTAACATAGACAGAGAGATGCCTAGAGGGACGTGCACAGGGCGTCTACCCTCATGCATGAACCAAGAGGACTGAGCGCCGGGCGGCGTGCGTCAGGGTCTTATGTAGACTCTGTGCCTCATCCAAGATGGAGGACACCAGAGCCAATCCACTGCCAGAATGACAGCAATGACGTCACGCTGGCCAATCACCGAGCAAAGCGTCACAAGCACATGACCAGCGACCAATCGGCATAGAAGGTGTCAGAGACATGTGACCACGTGTCACAAGCACATGACCAGTGGCCAATCAGCTTAGAAGGTGTCAGAGACATGTGACCTCGTGTCAGCGATGATGTCACCCGCACATGTGCAATGGCTCCAAGATAGGACTTAGTCTCCAGCGCTTGCACATGTGCAGTAGCAAGAAATCCGGACATAGTCTCCAGAGCCACAGCAACCGTAACAGGACCCTGTGCTTGCCCTCATCTCGACGGTAGACCTAATGGTGGTCAGGGCCGAGCCTCCAGCGTATCCCTATCTCCTGTCAGACCCTGATAACTATCCCCATACCATACCCCTCACAGGGCTGGGCAAAACACAGTGACAGAAAGCAATCTACATTTAGGACAGAAAATAATGGGGTGGGCTTACGTGGACACAGTGCTCCACAGACAGCACACATGTCCACCCTATATATCAGCTTATGTTTCTTATTTTCACAGACAGGTAAAATACACATAGTGTAGTTGCTAGATTCAGAATTACTCATCAATTCTCATCTAATCTCCCCCCTTGGGAGAATTCTCCATTTCCCTTTTCGACATACGTGTGTCACTTACAATTCATTTTCACTGAAGATGAAATAACACTTCTCTTATTTTTTTTTTTTTCCCAATTTCAACTCTCCTACGGTGTTTCACACCAAAAACTGCGTACATTATACATAAAACATCTTCCAGTGTCACTTGGGTGATAAGGTACACGCACCCTCACTGTAAACCCGCAAACCTGGCTCCATTACTGGCCAGAAAGAATCCCCAGCTTTAATTTGGGTGAGCCCATACAAATCAGTTTTGTTGGTGGGGTGAATCATTGTTAAATCATTGTCAACTTCCTGCCCCCCGCCTCGGTGTCTTCTGTTGCTCCAGCAACAAATAGGCCAGTGGTCTTGGGACTTAAGATGGATGGAAAAGGGAACTAGGTGCGGCCCGACCAGAAATGACGTCTGGGCAGGCTAGGGAGGGCGTTTGGTGGGCAGGGGGACAATCTACACAAGTCCAACCCTCTGGGGACGACTTATAAGGAGGGGGGCGTTGTTTCCTAATGGGCTTGGCCACTTCCTGAGGTGCCATTTTCTGAGCTGGTGCAATATAGATATATCTACTATCTCCATCCCATTCCTCTTTCCATGCCAATTTTCTAACATCTTTTGACGTTCTATACCATGCCTCAGCATCCATAAGGAGATCTTTATCTGTCAAAATCCCTCGCTTATTTAACAAGACATCTTTCCATTCTTGCTCCTCTAATCTCCCTCTCTTGGCAGTGATCACTGAAGGAGCGACTTCATATTTTCAATATACTTTTTACCTTTTTGCTTGCTTACTAATTCATCTGCCGTTAACTTGACAGGTGTGGACTGATTAGACCCCATGCTTAAAGGGTACACGACCTAAAACTAATACGTCAACCTGGATGTCTGGTCTGTGCCGTTGTGCACCTTCTCTCTCGGACCAGAGACTATACACATCCACAGAATACACAAATTTTCTACCTCAGTCCACAAAACCACAACACAAACGGGTTGTCCTACCAGGAAGAAGTGTCACGTGGGTGATAGAAACTAAATTCACCCTCACTATATCTTACTTCAAGTACTAGTAACCTCTGTTCACACTATATACACCTTATTTTAACGGTCCGTCCAGAACATCAATAACACTGATTAAAACCAAAGTCAAGGGATTCTGCCAATGTTCCTCCTACCTATGATCGCGGAGAACACATTCCACCAGATACAGTCAGGGCTCTTACCATAACTCTGTACTGGCCAAAACCAAAGTCAACCCCCCTATCGTCTCCTCTCTCTGGAAGACGCACCAGGATACAGTCAGGGCTCTTACCATAACTCTGTACCTGGCCTTCAGACCTATCAACTACTGACTATCGACCGGACACGTCACACACCAGTGTATCTCGCAGTAAACATAGCAGTATACATACAGTTAACTTCAAAGTACAGCTTCAGAGTTTTTTTTGGTTTTTGTTTCTCTTCCTTCACTCAAAGACAGCTCTCACTACATTATCGTGACACTTCCTATTTTTGGCAGCCGTACGAACAAAGCACACAGAACTTCCCATTTCTCGTAACCAGCAAGTACTCCACCTGCTGCAAATAGACAGACATTTCAACAGGTAGACACAGTTCAACACAATTACATAACAATAAGGACACTATATATACCATCCAGGTGGCTGATCTCACCTGCAGATATAACCATATATATGTCCATATATCCAGCGTATATAACAACTTCCTCATTTTCCCCTGCAGTTAAGTCAGAGAAAAATAACATAGAACTTCTGCTTTTCTCAAAGAGCAGACAAAAACCCCAAAACCACATTACATTTCATGTGATTTAGAATTACATTACATAAATTACATTTATACAGACAGCTTAAGGTGAACCTGACCACCTTGGTGTGGGATCTCTTAGGACGGCTTATCTCATGCGAGATGGCGGTCATTAGGTGTCTAGACTCTGGAGAGGGGAGAATACTAGCACCATGCCAATCCGTATCAAAAAGAAAGATAAGGATAAAGACGCACAGGAATGTGTCCCTGCAATGGCCAATATGGCTGCAGCAAAAACCAGGCCCTCCTGTAGTGCAGCAGTGGGGGCTGCCAGCAGACTGGAGAGATATGCCGGAGTGGTTCCTGTTCCTGATCTGTCTTCTGGTGAGAAATCTGTGAGAGACACTGAACATAATGTGGAGGATCAGTGAGTAATTTGAGCCCTGTTTGTTCAGTAGCTCAGCAAATACAGAGGCTGGGACCTGTGATTGAAGGTGGGGGAGGGAGAGATTTGGAGCAGCATGCTGAAGCTGAACCCACACTGGGAGAAATACTGGCAGCAGTTAACGCTTGCAACACCACACTGGCCACTTTAAGTAACCAAATGGGAACTGTCACTCGGGACATAGCCTGTATCAAACATGAGCTGCAGGGGGTGACTACCAGAGTGGGGGAGCTGGAAGAACGTGTGAGTGCAGTGGAGGATAAATTGCCACCAATGACACGGGAGCTGGGAAAAGCCACGCAAGATATCACAACACTGCTGAACATGGTGGACGATTTGGAGAACCGCTCCCGTAGAAGTAATCTGCGCCTGGTGGGGGTCCCGGAGAGGGCAGAAGGGAATGACTCACTGGGCTTTTTTTTAAAATGGCTAATGGACACCTTTGTCAAAGATGTTTTATCTCCATTCTTTACTATTGAGAGAGCGCACAGGGTCCCTACACGTGCCCCCCCCCACCAGGAGCACCCCCACGTCCTATCTTGCTCAAACTTCTGCATTTTAAAAACAGGGATGCTATTCTGCGCAGATCCAGAGATATTAAGGAGCTTGCTATTAATGGGAGGAAGATCTTTATTTTCCCTGATTTTTCCATGGAGGTACAACGTAAAAGGGCGCAATTTATTGAGATTAAACAACGACTGCGCGAATTACAAGTGCCATACTCCATGATGTATCCTGCTAGACTGCGAATTACGGTGAAACTCACTATTTTGATACGGCGGGAGCGGCGCTTTCTTGGCTGGATATTAATGGGAGGTCCATGAAGAGGAAGGATACTTGAAGATCACCCTTTCCACCACCAGGTGCTCCTGTTTCTTTTTGTCTGACGCTATGCTGGTATAATTACTACTGATCATTTCATTTTGGATCCAGGGCGGGGGATGACCGGTTCACTGTGGACACTCGTTACAGGAAAAAGCTGTAGACCCTTCTCCCTGCATGGACTCTGGGCGAGTTTTCTTGCCCTGATACTCTCTATCTGAGAGAAATGTGCAAGTTACACTTGTTTTTGAGGGCGGGGGCGCTGTACACTGGTGTGTAGGGCTCTATTTCCCTCCTTGTTTTTTCGTTTTACTGTTGTATTTTGCAATTAATATGTGGGGTGTGGTGTACCTCAGTCGTTTCGCTCAACCTAATGCTAACAGGAATTGGTGGAGATTGCCTCTCTCCCCCAGTAATGGAGTACGCTCTGGTTTATTATTTATGAACCTGCTCTTATGGCGACATCACTTAATATTGTAGCGTGGAATGTTAGGGGGCTCAGGGATGCGAATAAGAGGTGTGCTATATTTACTCATTTGCAAAAGTTTCTCCCGGCTATTCTATGTTTATCTGAGACCCACATGGTAAGAGATAATGTTCATTGGCTGAGGAAGGGATGGATCACACATGAATATCATTCCACATGCTCGACCCATGCACGGGGTGTCAGTGTGTTGGTGCACAAATCCATCCCGTTCTCATGTACCAAATCAGTGGTTGACCCTGGGGGCAGATGTTTGTTTACTTTGCACGCTGTATGGTATACAATTTAATTTGGTTGCGGTATACATCCCTCCACCATACTCAGTCGAACCAATAAAAAGAATCTTGTCTGTTTTAGACTCCTCCCCCCTGCGCCGACTCTTTTGATAGGAGATTTTAACACATATTTAAATCCTTATCTAGATAAGCTACATTCGGGGAACATATCAGAGGACGCTGCCCCAACTTCATTTGCTAGATTGCTGACAGAGCTGGTTTTGGTAGACCTTTGGCGCGTCCAAAACCCCACATCCAAATAGTTTTCCTGCTACTCTAGCTCCCACCACACTATGTCACGGATAGACCTGGCTATTGGGAACACACTTATGATCTCATATGTACAAACGGTGGCCTATCTACCTAGAAGCGTATCTGATCACTCACCACTCCATGTTACACTTTGATGGGGAAACCCCCTCACCCTGTCTAGGCCTATCTGGAAACTTAATCCCTTCTGGATCCAGCTTATAGGGGGATCTTTACATGATAATATTTTAGAATATTTCCAACTTAATGAGTGCTCCGCACCATCACATATAGTCTGGGACTCTATGAAAGCCGTGGTGAGGGGCATCTATATCAGAGAAATATGCATACGTAAAAACCAAAACAGACGCTACACCCAAAGTCTGATTCAGGAAGTATCTGTTGCGGAGGCTGCGGTGGTGCTCAACCCGACAGAGGAAACGAAAAACACTATAGAGAAGACACAAACGTCACTTAGGGAAAATCTCATGTCGGCGGCAGCAAATAAACGTTACTTCCTCAAGCAGAAATATTTCATAGAGGGGGAGGGAGTAGGGCACCTACTAGCCACGGTCATTAGGGCGCAGGAAGGATCTTCATATATAAATAGGATGAAGACGGAGTCGGGTGATCTTGTAACGGAAAGTGAGGATATAGTGAGGGAGATAAAGAGGTATTATATGCGCTATACACATCAGACTGTGACCTTACGGAGACTGAGGTTGAGCAATATTTGGATGCTCTCTCTCTCCCCCCACTGGCCGACGAAAAAAGGGATTTGTTGGATCGAGACATCCTGTTGGAAGAATTGGAGGAAGCGCTTGGCCAGACGCAAAATGAAAAGGCTCCGGGAACGGATGGCCTGCCTGGCGAGTTTTATAAAACGTATGCACCCTTACTACTACCTAAACTACTTAAAGTATTTGAAGAGGCTGAAAGGCAGAGGGTCCTCCCGCCCTCTATGAGGGAAGCTTTAATAGTCTTAATATTAAAACCTGAAAAAGATCCAGAGATCCCAGATTCGTACCGCCCAATCTCTCTACTACCAACAGATGTTAAATTACTGGCCAAGGTGCTCGCCAATAGGATGTCCCGAGTCATCTCATCTATTATACAGAATGATCAAACAGGATTTATTCCATGTAGAGCCACATCTATGAATCTTAGAAAATTATACTTAGGGATTCAGCATAGTTCTGAGAAGCCAGGGAAAAGGACAATTTTGTCCTTAGACGCCGCTAAGGCGTTCGATAGCTTAGAATGGGGGTATTTGTGGGCGGTACTTCGGAAAATGGGTTTTGGACACAGATTTATAAATTGGGTGAAGCTGCTATATGACTCACCGGTGGCGAAGGTTAGGTCTAATGGCAGGGTCTCTGAGTCTATTTCTCTTGGAAGAGGTACTAGACAGGGGTGCCCGCTCTCGCCCTTGCTATTTGCTACCGCAGTAGAGCCATTGGCAGTTGCAATACGGAAGTCCAGGGAGATAACGGGATTTAGGTGTGGAGCAAAAAATATCATTATATGCGGAAGACCTACTTTTATATTTAAACAGGGTACATTCCTCGATTTTGCCGGCAATGGATATCATTCAAGAATTTGGGCGGAGGTCTGGCCTTCGGATTAATTGGTTCAAATCGGCTCTAATGCCGATAGACCCTCTCCCGGTGGATTTCTCGGACTTGCAGATACCGGTTCCTGTGGTCCGAGAGTTTAAGTATCTGGGAGTAACTGTTAGCCCAAATCCGAAGGATTTCCAGGCCCTAAATCTGGAACACCTGTTGCAGCGGTTCAGAGCAAAGGTACACACCTGGTGTCGCTTGCCGCTATCAAATATCGGTAGATCCAACTTAATCAAAATGGTAATGATGCCACAATTACTATATCTTATACATAATTCTCCAGTGTGGATACGTAGGGAATTTTTTGCAAAAATTAATACATTATTCCGGGAACTTATCTGGAAGAAAAAAAAGGCTAGGATTCGACTGGAAGTTCTACAGCGGGGAAAGGAGGACTGGCGGTACCAAACCCATATATATACTATATAGCCTCCCAGATGCAACATCTTAGGGGTTGGGGCAAAGAAGGAGCGTATGATAATAGTGGTGATATAGTGAGAGAGGGATCGGTATGGAAATATCCGGGTTGCCAGTTGGATGTGAGACAAAGACAGATAAATGGGGCACGATATCCCACGTTGGCTATGATATTTCGGGTATGGGACAGAGGTAAGTTTCTTTTGAAGATAAATGGGCCTACGGAGTTCTGGCCATTGTGGCAGAACCCGGATTTGCCAGAAATTAAAAAAATAGTGGGGTTCAGAGGATGGGAAGATAAAGGGATCCATTTAGTGTCACAAGTACTACAAACTAATATTCTTAAGAGTTTTGAGAATTGAGAACTGAGTTTCACCTTCGGCATGTCTTCTTTTATCAGTATTTACAGCTGAGGCACGCACTCGATAGACAGGGGAGGACAAATCCGGTGACAGTGACATAATCAAACATTACATATGCTGCTTACATCTGAGTCCTCTAAAGGCCTTTTTTCTGAACTATACAAAAGATTATTATCTGCCCATTTGGAGACATACCCACTGTCTGTTAAAAGTAAATGGGAACGGGACGTTGGTCCCCTGACGGAAGAACAGTGGTCCGACATTCTAGAACAGGTCCCTAAACTGGAGGTCTCTGAGTGCCAAAGGCTTTCTCAAATATATCTCATCCACAGGGTATATACAACTCCCAGCCTATTATTCAGGATGGGACTTAGACCCAATACGTACAATGTGTTAGGTGTGGACAGGATGATGCCCATTTGATGGATGTTATGTGGGAGTGTGGACACATTGTTGATTTCTGGAAACAAACCCTGGGACTCATAGACAAAATATATCATATCACAATACAGCCGTCACCTTGTTTATGTTTCTTGAGTCTCTGGGAGGGAGGAGTAGACCCGGACTCTCCAACAGTTATGGGAATAGCACGTATCCTGTATCAAGCAAGGAAGATACTGGCATACCATTGGTTAGATCCTCTACCACCAACGTTATCAGAGCATAAAAATAAATTAAATAACGTCAGATTGGAAAGGGGAGTTTATTTAAAAAGAAAAACACTGAGAAAGTTTTACAAAATCTGGCAGCCATGGATGGAGTGGCCGGGTCTCCCCTCTGGGGCACTAGTGCAGGATGCAATGTTGGACCAGTTACTGTTGTGCTTGCAGTGAATGGAACGTTTGGGGAGTAAAAGTTAAAACTAGTGTTTTACGTGGCGGAGTGGACTTTGAGCGGCACTGTGGGAGGGGCCGGAAGGGTGTGATTGATAACTAAACGGGGAGAGAGAGGCAAGCGGGTATGGAAATATGATGTGGAGCGACACGGCTGATGGAGGAGACTTTTCTATTAGACTGAGGTATTATTGCATAATTTAAACTTTTGTTTATCTTTGGAGCCATGTTGTTTGTAGGCTCAATTTACATAACTGATCTAAGAATCCTTTTTTTTTTTTATTTATATATATACAGAGGAAGAACCTGATTTATAGACAACATATGTTTTTTCAATGTACGCTTTTACTAGTTATATAAGATGCAATATATTTTCTCTGTATTGATTCTTAGTTGTTTAATAAAAAAAGATCTGATTAAAAAAAAAAAATGTACGGAGTGTAGGCGTCATCTGACTAACGTAACCAATAAGATAACAGAGCAATCTTTAGACATTTCATCCAATGTCATAATGCAAAAATGTCTCCACATTTGAAGCGATGGGTATAGGAAGGGTTAAAATCTCCTTTCACACTGGAGACATCAAACGGAAGTTATTATATAGAGAGACTTTGTGGATCCATCTATTAAAATCTTGAGGGCCCCCGGGTGTTAATATCCGTCAGGACTAGACATGAGCGATGTTCAAGGATCGAGGTTCGCCAATTTCATGTTCGAGACGTTCGACGAACTCGAGCCTTTTGCTAAAAGTTTGACAGTTTGAGTAGCGTTCGAGAACGGTTCAATCAACAAAAAGCCTAGCTAGTTAGTGGCTGGCTTTTCACTGTAATAGTGTGTCACTGTGAATCACGTTATTATCAAAATTCAGCGTATAGTGTGCGGGGGGGGGTATTTAGATCAGTGCTGCTGCTGAGTGCTGAGAGAATGCCAATCACCATTTATTTATTTTTTACCCCTAACCGCGCGTACAGTGGGGTGGGCCAGGCTGTCAGCAAATCACAGACACACACTGCAAAGTGGATTTTTGCCAGACAAGCAAGGGCATGTTTCATAGGCTGTGCATGTCACATGTCCTTGCCTTATAAGACACGGCTATTTTCCACGTCGCCGCCATTATCTCTCTGCTGCGTGAGGGTGACAGTCACCGCTCCCGATGCTATGTGCGCTATAGAGATACAGTGCAATCTACACAGCGCTTTAGGGATTAGGGACTACTGGTTATTTCAGCCCATTTCAGGGCTGATTTACAGGCGTTCATAGCCATAGCTGCTAGGCAGGTCCGTGCAAACGCTGTGTAGGGCTTTAAATAACAGCGTCTGGCTACCTCAGCTCAGGCAGTATTTTAACATTAGCAGGGATAGAAAGTGAGGCTTCCTTTGCTGTCCACTGGCCCACAGCACCCGTGCATTCTACCCACCTGCCCATTTTTGCCACGCTACTTTATTTCCTTAAAGAGCTGACACTTTTTGTGCCATCCAAAAAGTGTCTGGAATATTAAGTTAGTGTTCCTTTGCTGTCCACTGACCCACAGCACCTGTGCATTCTACCCACATGCCCATTTTTGCCACGCTATTTTATTTCCCCAAAGAGCTGACACTTTTTGTGCCATCCAAAAAGTGTCTGGAATACTAAGTTAGTGTTTCTTTGCTGTCCACTCACCCACAGCACCCGTGCATTCTACCCACCTGCCCATTTTTGCCACGCTACTTTATTTCCCCAAAGAGCTGACACTTTATTTGCCATCCTAAAAGTGTCTGGAATACTAAGTTAGTGTTCCTTTGCTGTCCACTGACCCATAGCACCCGTGCATTCCACCCACTTGTTTATTTTTGCTGCGCAATTCTAATTGCAAACTGTGCTTCCACTGTTAGGGGCATACTAAGTTCCTTTGCTGCCAATCATGGTATAGCACCTGTGCATGCTACACACCTGTCCATTTTTGCTACGCAATTCTAATTGCAAACTGTGCTGCCACTGTTAGGGGCATACTAAAATTGAATGGGATAGTCAGTGTTGGTTCTTCAGCTGTCAATAAAACTAGACCACCTCTGCATTGTAAACACCTGTCCATTTTTGCTACGCAATTCTAATAGCAAACTGTGCTGCCACTGTTAGGGGCATACTAAAATTGACTGGGATAGTCAGTGTTGGCTCTTAAACTGTAAATAAAGCTAGACCACTGCTGCAATCTACACCACCTCTCCATTTTTGCTACCACATTTTAAGTGTCCAATCTTGTTGCTAACAAAATGAGTGGCAAAAGGACAGATGCTGGTGGAAAGGGCAACAGGCGTGTTGGAAAAGGAAAAAAACTTTGTGTCCGTGGGGTAGGTGGGAAAGGTACATTAACATCTGCTGAAGAAAGGCCATCTTCCAGCAAAAGTAAGATGTCTACTACTTTCCGTGGACAATCCGATGTGCTCCCTTTTTTTACGGAACCGAACAACTGTTACAAAGGTAGATGATGAACAAACAAAGAACATGCTTGAATGGATCGCAAGTGCTCCAACAAGTGCCCTCTCCTCCACCTCAACTTCAAAATCAAAAAAACAACAGTCCTCTGAGTTGTCACCCCAATCGCACTTGGTCATCAGGGCCTGAATCAGACTCGCAAAGCTTCTGGGCATCACTGCAGATCATTTCCTGGTCTGTACTCACTGTAGCTTGGGAGCAGACCTCTGATTCCCAACCTATAATGTGACTGAACAGCTCTGCAGACTCAGCCATCTCTGTTACACCATACTCTAGAGAACGGGTGGATACTTGAGAGCTGGGAGAAAGCATCTGCAGTGATGCCTAGAAGCTTTGTGAGTCTGATTCGGGCCCTGATGACTAAGTTTCTGACCATAATGTAGACCCTCATTCACAAACTGTAACACCTCTTGGTGGAGACAATGAGGAACATACTGATGACGATGAGACTCAGATACCTGATTGGAATGACAACTTAACTATTCAGTCAGGGCAGGAAGAGGTTAGGTCTGAGGGCGAGGGGAGAGCAAACACAACGCTTAATGATGAAGTTCTAGATCCCACTTACTGTCAACCCACAGTCAGGCACTCGAGGAAGTCACCAGAGGCGGTGGAGGAGGATGCAACTGACGACGAAGTTACCTTGCACCTTCCTGGACAGAGTCGGAGTACTGGAAGCACGTCAACAACTGCATCCTCAGCCACAACTCTGCCTCTGAGCACAAGTCGGGGTGGCTCTACAGGTCGCATGGGCTCTAAGCCTTGCCTAGCCTGGTCCTTTTTTGACATCACAAAGGATCTCCCGAATCATGTGATCTGTAAGATTTGTTGCCAATTTATAAGTAGAGGCCAAAACCTCACTAGTTCGACAACTTCTTCCATGAGTCGTCACATGAATAACAAGCATAAGTCCCAGTGGGAAGCTCACCGTGCTACAATGTAGCCTAGCGGAGCGGGCCAACCACCGACTACCCCCTTAAGTGCATCCGCGCACTCTTCATCCTCTATGACTGTGGGGACAGGTGTCACACGTTTTTCCACGCAGACATTCCACCACTTTAACCGCAACAGGCAGTTTGCTTGGCAGGTCGTCAGTTGGTTTGGAAGGGGAGACAAGTGCTGGTGTAGAGCTCTCTCAGACATCGAGAGCACCAACTTTGGATGAAGGCAACATCATGTCTCCGCCTGCACTTTCCTCACAGACCTGCAGTTTTCCAGGAACACCCTACTCACCACCGTCTCCACACAGCAGCCAGATCTCAGTCCCACAGATGTGGACAAATAAAAGGCAATTTCCTCCGAGCCATGACAAAGCTAAGAGGTTGACTTTATCCCTCTGTAAGCTTTTGGCTACCGAAATGCTGCCTTTCCGCCTGGTGGACACAGAGGATTTTTGAGACCTTATGTCCGTCGCAGTGCCCCAGTACCAGATGCCCAGTCGCCACTACTCCAAGAAAGGTGTGCATGCGCTACACCAGCATGTGGCACACAACAGCGCTTCCTTGAGAAACTCTCTGTGTGACAGGGTGCATTTCACCACAGATACATGGACCAGTAAGCAGGGACAGGGGTGTTACATGTCGCTGACTGGGCACTGGGTAACTATGGTGAGAGATGGAGAAGGATAACTAAGGCACACTACCCCCAATCAGGATATCCATCAGTTCAATTTTTTGGACTGCTTAGTCATCAAACAAGCAGACGGGACCCTAATCACCGACATCTATTCTAAGCCAACAGACAGAAATAGCTTACTATTATATAGTAGCAACCACCCCGCACACATGAAGAAGGTGTTATCACTATCCCAACACCTGAGAGTGGATCGCTTAGTCTCCCATGAGGACACGAGAACTCTGCGTCATCAAGAGATGAGCACTAAATTTCTAGAAACGGGATACTCTCTCTCAGTGGCTACTAATACACAACATAAACACGTGGGACCCAGACACACGAAAGAACAAATTCCTTTCGTTAATACATATCACCCCTTCTTCCCAATGTTGAAACGTATAATCCTTCAACATTGGCCCCTTCTGACCACGGCCTACTCACATATCAGGGAATTCAAGAATCCCCCATTATTTTTTTTCAAGCGGTCTAACAACCTGAAGAACCATTTGGTTCGTGCGGATGTCGGTTCCCTTGTCTGGGATGTGCCCAGTGTTCAAACGTCATAAAAGGTGCCACATTTTCCCATCCATGAACAGGAAAGACCTTCCGGATACGGGGGTTTTTCACTTGCAACAGCACATATGTGGTGTACCTTATAAAATGCCCTTGCGGTCTCGGGTATGTTGGAGAGACCACCCAACATATCCGAGACCGCATAAACAAGCACAAGTCCGATATCTGCTGTGGAAGAGTCTTACTACCAATTCCTTAGCATTTCATATCAAAAGGACACACGATTTCGCAATTACGTTATCAGGTTATTGACCACGTAGACGTAATCCGCAGAGGGGGTAACAGGATCAAGCGATTGCGGGAAGTAGAGGCGAAGTGGATACACACACTTAATACTATGGAGCCCAATGGGTTAAATCGAAAATACGATTCTGGGCTTTACTAAGCAACATGCACTACCTCACTACATGATATCAGCAAAACATATCAGAACCGCGGACCCGCTTGTCAGCGGACTGTTGCTCTTTATAAGCCTATTCAGGTTATCGCACTACTCCTCTGCCACCCTGCCCTGACAGGACTGGTATATTTACTGTGATTGTGGAGGTCGACTGAGCTATAGCTTGTTTGTTCAAACGTAATAAGAATATCTGTGTATATAAATAATCAAAATGTAGATGTAGATGCATAATTATCTGTCTGTCTATGTAGCCATCGCATAGACCCATAGTATAATTCAAAGTTGTATAGTCATGAAGGAGTTAACCAAAGATAATGAAGCCAAAATGTGAAGCTACAAACTCTTATCAGTAGTGTCCACACAGAAAGAATTTATTATTTTTAATGAACAGATGTATTGTACAATATGCTGGGAGAAATAGGGGAGTGACACTCCCATAAACTCTATCATTTTCAAGGCCGAAGGTGCCTTCTGTAATAATTAAGTTTCCTTCAATATATAACGAGCTCAGTTGATGACGCTGGCTGAAAAGAGAGCATGTCTGTGTTCTTTGTCTAAGGGTACTTTCACACTTGCGTTATCTATCTTTTGGCGCCATCCGCCCTTTTGGGAAACAGCGGAATCCGTTAACGGATTCTGCTGTTTTCCATAGACTTGAATGGATGACGGATGGTGCCAAAAGTACCTGCGTTGCTTCCGCTGGGCGACGCCGAGCGGAAGCAACGCTGATTGTAACGTTAATTGCGAGCGTCAAAATTACGCCGACCAGTGGATTCCGTCGGTTCCGCTAAAATTTATAATTGTTCCCTATGGTAGCGGATTCCGTTGTAAATAGCTTTACAACGGAATCTGCTGCAGGATTCCGCTATTATTAACTGAGCATGCCCAGAATGCAACCAATCAGGTTGTCCCTGCTCCTTATCTGGAAAGGTATATAAAAGCAAGCAGCAAACAATGTCTTTTGACCTGCTGACAAGCACAGAACAGAGAAGCTGAACCTACAAGCAAGCTGAAGAAAGAAGCTGGAGTCCTGGAGGAAAATAATTGGAGAATTCTGGAGGACTTTCAGAGGTGAGAAATATCATCTCCATATTTTGTCTATTTTTTTTTTTTTATTTTTCATGTTTATATTTTTAAATTTAAAATAAAGAGCTTATGCTCCTTTTTATGATTTCTAATTTGAAAAAAAATTGAAACCAAAAAAGTAATCTATTAAAAATGTACATAATTTTGGTTTTGTTGATTTATTTTGCGCCTTTTTAGCTAATTTTAATTTTTATAATTGTGGTTAAAAATGGTTGTTGGTTTAATTGTGGTTAAAAATGGTTGTTGGTTTAATTTGTGGTATTTAAAAAAACCTTTCAAATATGGTAATTGGAGGTGTGAGGTGGGTTTTAGGATGGGTGTATTGTTTGGTATTGGGAGGTTGGTTCGGGTGGGGCTATTGTTTTGTAATGGGTGTTTGGTTTGGGTGGGGCTATCATCATGGGGGAGGTGGGGTTATCGTTTGGTCATGGGGGAGGTGGGGTTAGGGTGTGGGAATAATTTTTATTAGTGTGGTTTTGGGGTTTGTTTTTTTTTGTGCATTTGCTCACAAATAAGCAACCTAATTTTTTTATTTGGAAAAACTACAAATTTTTTTTTATTTTTTCTCCAATAGACTAAACGCACCAACTTAGCCAGCACCAACCAGCGGCAGCAACACAGCCAGACACCCAACGTCATACTTTCCCATGTTAGTATCTCTTCATCCCAACTGAACAGGTGAGTGGTCCAAAGCTGTTTAATTTTGTAATGTGTTGTTTTTTTTCTCAAATAGATCTAACAACCAGCGGCAGCAACACAGCCAGACACCCAACGTCATACTTTCCCATGTTAGTATCTCTTCATCCCAACTAAACAGGTGAGTGGTCCAAAGCTGTTTAATTTTGTAATGTGTTGTTTTTTTTCTCAAATAGATCTAACAACCAGCGGCAGCAACACAGCCATCACCAACCAGCGGCAGCAACACAGCCAGCACCAACCAGCGGCAGCAACACAGCCAGACACCCAACGTCATACTTTCCCATGTTAGTATCTCTTCATCCCAACTGAACAGGTGAGTGGTCCAAAGGTGTTTAATTTTGTAATGTGTTGTTTTTTTTTCTCAAATAGATCTAACAACCAGCTGCAGCAACACAGCCAGCACCAACCAGCGGCAGCAACACAGCCAGACACCCAACGTCATACTTTCCCATGTTAGTATCTCTTCATCCCAACTGAACAGGTGAGTGGTCCAAAGCTGTTTAATTTTGTAATGTGTTGTTTTTTTTCTCAAATAGATCTAACAACCAGCGGCAGCAACACAGCCAGCACCAACCAGCGGCAGCAACACAGCCAGCACCAACCAGTGGCAGCAACACAGCCAGACACCCAACGTCATACTTTCCCATGTTAGTATCTCTTCATCCCAACTGAACAGGTGAGTGGTCCAAAGGTGTTTAATTTTGTAATGTGTTGGTTTTTTTTCTCAAATAGATCTAACAACCAGCGGCAGCAACATAGCCAGCACCAACCAGAGGAAGCAACACAGCCAGCACCAACCAGAGGAAGCAACACAGCCAGCACCAACCAGCAGCAGCAACACAGCCAGACACCCAACGTCATACTTTCCCATGTTAGTATCTCTTCATCCCAACTGAACAGGTGAGTGGTCCAAAGCAGTTTAATTTTGTAATGTGTTGTTTTTTTTCTCAAATAGATCTAACAACCAGCGGCAGCAATACAGCCAGCACCAACCAGCGGCAGCAACACAGCCAGCACCAACCAGCGGCAGCAACACAGCCAGCACCAACCAGCGGCAGCAACACAGCCAGACACCCAACGTCATACTTTCCCATGTTAGTATCTCTTCATCCCAACTGAACAGGTGAGTGGTCCAAAGCTGTTTAATTTTGTAATGTGTTGTTTTTTTTCTCAAATAGATCTAACAACCAGCGTCAGCAATACAGCCAGCACCAACCAGCGGCAGCAACACAGCCAGCACCAACCAGCGGCAGCAACACAGCCAGACACCCAACGTCATACTTTCCCATGTTAGTATCTCTTCATCCCAAATGAACAGGTGAGTGGTCCAAAGCTGTTTAATTTTGTAATATGTTGTTTTTTTTCTCAAATAGATCTAACAACCAGCGGCAGCAACACAGCCAGCACCAACCAGCGACAGCAACACAGCCAGCACCAACCAGCGGCAGCAACACAGCCAGACACCCAACGTCATACTTTCCCATGTTAGTATCTCTTCATCCCAACTGAACAGGTGAGTGGTCCAAAGCTGTTTAATTTTGTAATGTGTTGTTTTTTTTCTCAAATAGATCTAACAACCAGCGTCAGCAACACAGCCAGCACCAACCAGCGGCAGCAACACAGCCAGCACCAACCAGCGGCAGCAACACAGCCAGACACCCAACGTCATACTTTCCCATGTTAGTATCTCTTCATCCCAAATGAACAGGTGAGTGGTCCAAAGCTGTTTAATTTTGTAATATGTTGTTTTTTTTCTCAAATAGATCTAACAACCAGCGGCAGCAACACAGCCAGCACCAACCAGCGGCAGCAACACAGCCAGCACCAACCAGCGACAGCAACACAGCCAGCACCAACCAGCGGCAGCAACACAGCCAGACACCCAACGTCATACTTTCCCATGTTAGTATCTCTTCATCCCAACGGAACAGGTGAGTGGTCCAAAGCTGTTTAATTTTGTAATGTGTTGTTTTTTTCTCAAATAGATCTAACAACCAGCGGCAGCAACACAGCCAGCACCAACCAGCGGCAGCAACACAGCCAGCACCAACCAGCGGCAGCAACACAGCCAGCACCAACCAGCGGCAGCAACACAGCCAGCACCAACCAGCGGCAGCAACACAGCCAGCACCAACCAGTGGCAGCAACACAGCCAGACACCCAACGTCATACTTTCCCATGTTAGTATCTCTTCATCCCAACTGAACAGGTGAGTGGTCCAAAGCTGTTTAATTTTGTAATGTGTTGTTTTTTTTCTCAAATAGATCTAACAACCAGCGGCAGCAACACAGCCAGCACCAACCAGCGGCAGCAACACACCCAGCACCAACCAGCGGCAGCAACACAGCCAGCACCAACCAGTGGCAGCAACACAGCCAGACACCCAACGTCATACTTTCCCATGTTAGTATCTCTTCATCCCAACTGAACAGGTGAGTGGTCCAAAGCTGTTTAATTTTGTAATGTGTTGTTTTTTTTCTCAAATAGATCTAACAACCAGCAGCAGCAACACAGCCAGCACCAACCAGCGGCAGCAACACAGCCAGCACCAACCAGCGGCAGCAACACAGCCAGCACCAAAATGTCTTCTGATGACAGCCCCCTAGAGAGGCGTCAGCGAGTGGAGGTGAAATGATCAATTTTATTTTTTTTTGGAATATGTTGAATGCAACTAGTACTATTTTTTATTTTGGATATAGGAGGAAGCTGCAGCCGAACCGGGGGTGCCAGAAGCAGGACGGGGTGGAGATAATCGTGGTGAAGGCTCGCAGGATGTAAGTGTATCCACAACAATGACATCATAACCATTACACCAGACATGCACGACAACTTTACACAAAAATCATAAGTTGCTATCATTACCATATCATGCCTGATATATTTTTTTGTTTCTTTTTTTTAGGTTGCACTGCCTGTCCGTCCTAGAGTTCCTGCCAGGGGCTCCCGGGGTCGTCGAGGGCGCGGCGGCGGTGGTTGCCAGCGTGAGTATATTTTGTAGAATATTATTGGGTAAATAAAATTTCTACAATGCATTATAACTAATATTTTTTTTTTTCTCTTTGGACAGGTTTCACAACGGCGGCAGGACGAGGAATCTGATGGGGGGGAAACGGGTATAGACGTTGAGCTCCTCATCAACCTCGTCCATGCCCGGCAGCCATTGTGGGACATGCAAGACCACCACCATGCTGATTCTGTCATCACCCGACGGCTCTGGGAACAGGTTGCCTCCAAAGTCATAGATGGATGGGAGGATCTCAATGAAAGGACAAAATCAAAAGCAGGTAAGTAATCTACTTCAAAAATCGGTGTTGTCAAATTCCCTATTCAAAGGCTAACCTTGTGCTTCTATTTTATTTTCAGTGCGACGTCTGATAATACGGTGGCGGTCACTACGTGATCGCTTCAGGAGGGACTACAACTTGGAGATGCAGGCTCCAAGTGGATCAGCAGGAATCAAGGGCTCCCTTGCGTTCCTTAGAAGCACGATGCTGCCAAGACGGTAAGTAAACTGTTTTTCTTTGATTTTGTAATGTTTTTAATTGTCCAAAAATTGTCTCCAACAGCATTTCATTGTAAAGTTCCTAACCTATTTTTAATTGTTTTTTTTTTTTCATTTTTGTTTTTCTTCACACAGAACATTCACGAACACATTGGAGCCTGCATCCGGCCAACACTCTCCTGGAGCGATCCCACAAGTGACCGATACCGGTGACCCCTCCAACATGTCTGGTGATCCCTCTTCTGCTCTCTCTATCCCTTCCACCTCTCCTGATCCCTCCCTCCCTTCCACCTCTACTTCCGATCCCTCCGTCCCGTCCACCTCTACCTCTGATCCCTCACAATCTACCCTCCCATCTTTCCCATCTTACCTACCCTGCCCATCAGCATACTGGCAGACCTCATTACATGAGGCTGGTCAGCGAGTAGGTGTTCCCTTATCCAACCCCTCTGACGCTCCCGACACTAGAACCGCGTTAGGTTCTGGGCGACAGCGACAGAGGGGACAGGATAGGGGCAGCGCCGAATTCCTACATCTGAATGCATCCATCCAAAGTTTTATTAAAGTATTATCTGACCAAATTATTGCTGGCTTCAACCTGATAAACCATAGTTTACAGGAGTTGACCAGCAAGATGGATCAGGTGCTTTCAGCTGTAAGACAGACTCCTAGCCAGCATTATTTTCATTCAGTAATTGGTCAGCTGGAAAACCTACCATCTGAACAGCAAATACATGTAATGAGGGCTTTCTAGAATGCTATTATGCTACTGAATCCACTACCCTCTAACACCACTGCCCCTCCTCAGCCCCCTGCCCCTCCTCAGCCCCTGCCCACTACCAGCCCCCTCCCCATTATTACCACTCTTCACTACCCACCCAGCACACAATCACTTCCCAGCATAATTACCCTGTCTAAACATCCCTTCATTCCGTCTCCACATGTCATGCCTGTCCCAAGTCCATGTCCTTCATCACTGTCTTCTACACCTACACTCCATTCCCCATACCATCATTCTTATTCTTCACCCCTCTCAATCCAAACCCATCCATCTTTTTCAATACCCACCTATACACCTTCCGTACATCACCCATCTCCCAGCTCTCAGTCATCTCCAAGCCCTCAGCCATCTTTTGCAATGCCCACCTATACACCTTCCGTACATCACCCATCTCCCAGCCCTCAGCCATCTCCCAGCCCTACACCATTTTTTCCACCAACTTCCATTTCTTTTTCAACACCCTCACCTTCTTCAACTGTCCAACCTTCTCCCTCCCCATCCTCTCTGAATACACCGCATGTTGAAGGGGTGAGTCCTGCGAGCAACACCAGCGATATCTCCACCCCACATAGATACTTAAATTTATAAATAAAAAATTTTGCTACTTTAAGTAATAAAAAAACAATGGAATGTGTATTATTCAATAAAAATCTTTTTTTATTCAACTTATATATTGTCTCTTTTTTTTAATGAAATAATTTAACAGGTGGTTAGCATTACATAACTAGCAAAAAAAAGTTTTAGAAAATACAATATTGCAATTATAATACAATCTCTTAGTAAAAGTATTTACATAAAACAAGGACAAAGACAATAAAATCAAATCATTCTGTCCTGACACTCCAGTCGCCCTGCTTAAGTAACAAAATAGGCAGCAAATTGGTCGCGGATTGCTATTACTTCCCTACCGCTGCGGAAGGTAATGTTGCTGTAGTCTTGCAGATTACAATCTGACAGTTCCTCTTCTACTGGGGTAACTCCATTGCTTAACAGATAGTTATGTAAGACAATGCATGCTTTAATGATGTCATCCACGGTGTCAACTTTTACATTGATGGCAGTGGTTAGAACTCTCCACTTTGCCGTAAGGATGCCAAGCGCACACTCAACCATGCGCCGTGCGCGACTAAAACGATAATTAAATATTATTTGTTCGTATGTCAACCCACGACTTGAATAAGGTTTGAGTAGGTGTGTGTCCAGTTGGAATGCCTCGTCACCAAGGCAGACAAAAGGCAGTGGTGGACCAGACGTTTGGGGAAGTGGGCTTGGTGGTGGGAAGATGAATCTGTCTCCATAAAGATTACGGCCCATGATAGAGGTTTTAAAAACCTGTGAGTCATTACTTCTTCTATAGGCTCCTATGTCCACTGCCAGGAATTTATAACTTGCATTGGCAATAGCCATCAGGACTACGGAAAAATATTTTTTATAATTAAAGTGTTCGGATCCGGTGTTTGCTGGCTTCACTATCCGAACATGCTTGCCATCCACCGCTCCGCAGGAATTGGGGAAGTCACATATTTCATAAAAATGTGCTGCTGTGGACATCCAGAGTTCTTGCGTAGGCTGAGGAATGTATTCTACATTTAAGGAATTCCATAATGCACTGCAAGTGCTGCTTACGATGCCGCTAATAGTAGAGATTCCTACCCGGAACTGATAATGCAGTGAAGAGTAAGACTCCCCAGTAGCCAAAAATCTGAAAAATTAAAAAAAAAAAAAATTAGTTAATGGTCACAAAAAAACAACCATTACATCACATGATGTAAAGCCCAAAAAATGTATTGTGCTACCCATAACATGACGGGTAGCACAATACATTTTTTGGCTTTAACATCACATGATGGGTAGCACAATACATTTTATGGGCTTAACATCACATGACGGGTAGTACAATACATTTTTTGGGCTTACCTGAGAGTGATCATGAGACGCTCTGCAGGAGTTATTGCCAGCCGGCAAAAGGTGTCGTGGCGACGGATGAGAGGCTCCACCCGCTCCACCAAGGTTTA
This sequence comes from Anomaloglossus baeobatrachus, assembly GCF_048569485.1. NCBI lineage: Eukaryota > Metazoa > Chordata > Amphibia > Anura > Aromobatidae > Anomaloglossus > Anomaloglossus baeobatrachus. The sequence goes on from NC_134354.1 coordinate 762,554,132, forward strand.
AAACATCGCCGCTGACATTCGAGCGTATCGGAAAAACTGGTCCGGATGGCTCCTTAGCTCTAAATAAAGGGTTGTAAAAACGCCACGGGAAAGACGGACATCGTTGATGGGGTGGACCCAGAAGCGGCGAAGGCGACGCCTCCTACGTTGCCGCTCCTTTTCAGCAATGTAAAATACCAAAGCATTTGCTCAATAAGAATAATCAATGTACGCTTGGACGATCCTCCCAGTAATAACATCCATCTCTCTTCTTTCTCTGGCAGCCTCTACAGATGGCTGGTTGGAACACATATATATATGTCTCAAAAATGCCAAACACTCCCATTGGGCTGTCCCAAAAAAAAAAAAAAAATATATATATATATATATATATATATAACGGATCCGACGGATTCCGTTTAACGGACGCATAACGGAAGCAACGGATCCGTTATTACACAGGAATCCGCTAACGGATTCCTGTGAAATAACGGATCCGTTGCTTCACTTGACACCGCAAAAAAAACGGATGCGTCAAAAAAACGCAGCAACGGACCCAGAGGATTTCACACAACGCAAGTGTGAAACTAGCCTTATATACATTGATATATATTGGCACTGATATACAGCTAATATGGCACCGTCTCTGGATATCTCAAAAGAGGACTCCATTAGCAGTCTTCAACCCAAATTCCTCCCTTGACAGTTTGGCGCCCATCAGCGTGGGGCTCCACGGACGCACTGCTGACCTGGGGCTTTTTGGCGACGAGGGTGCGCGGGCAACCGACCATGTGCTGTGCTGGATGAGGTATGAGCAGCTCGGGGAATTTATGAACGAACTAAATTTAAATGTGTATAATATCAAACTGACCTACTCATCCAACCCTAGCAAAATTGACTTCCTAGATGTCATCCTGGAATTGGACCAGGACAGGGTCATCCAGACTAATATATTCAGGAAGTCAACTTCAGTGAATTCTGTGCTGCACGCCTCTTCGGCACATAGTCAGGCTACAATTAAAGCAGTCCCGATTGGCCAGTACCTTAGAGTAAGGCAGATTTGCTCAACCGAGGCCCGTTTCCATCGTCAGGCTGATGACCTTAGAAACAGATTCTTGGATCGGGGATACAGTGGAAGGGCCATCAAAAATGGATACAAGAGAGACATTCAAAATACCAGAGGAGAACTATTATTACCATCAAGAGCAAAAAAGACTGAGGGCACTATTCGTTTCATTTCCACTTTCAACCAGCAGTGGGGCAGTATGCGTCGTATACTTACAAAACACTGGCCGATATTACAATCTGAACCGGTATTCAAAGATTGCCTCCCCACTGCCCCCTCGATGACGTCAAGAAGATCTAGGAACCTCAGAGATCTCCTAGTGCGCAGCCACTATGTTCCCGCCCCCTCTAATTTCTTTGGACTAAGTACACCAAGAAGGGGCTGCTTTTCTTGTGGCCATTGTGTGGCGTGTGTGAACATTGGCAGGGGTAACTCTTTTGCCTCTGTTGATGGGTTCCCGCACGTACCACATTAAGGAATATATCTCATGCCAAACCACTCACGTTGTGTACTACGCCACTTGTGACTGCCCTCTAATCTATGTCGGACTGACGAGTCGGGAATTGAGGGTGCGCACTAGAGAACATGTAAAAGATATCTGTGGAGCTAAAACTACCACGGATATCTCACTCTTAAAAACGTTACCGAGGCATTTTAAAACGGCGCATAATTGTAATCCGAGATCTCTGAGGGTCCTGGGGATTGATGTCGTTCATGGCGGCATAAGGGGAGCTAATCGAAAGTAACGCCATTGCACAATGCGAGACCTGGTGGATCTCTGTTCTTGGCAAACTGTCCCCTGCTGGTTTGAATGAGTCCATTAGTTTTGCACCTTTTTTATGAAAACACCTCCCTGGACGTGCGCACTGAGTCCAGTTCCTGACTAATTCATCTGAGCTATTTTTGTGCCCGATATATATTTAAACTGAGGAAAAATGTATACTATTAGAATCCTTCCTTTACATGTTTTTAATCTTTTTCTTGTGCATTTTTCCAATATTAATATCCCCTTTTTTCCTTTTCATTGTTTAGTGTTTTTAATTTTCTGTCATCCTTACTGATCCGGTGTCTTTTTCTGGGACTGTGGACATTTGAACGGGAAGCACTACATGAATGAAGACGGATGTCTGAATTGCTGAATCTCAGCGCCCATATCAACAAGATGCACTATGTGTTGTGTATATGAATTGATCTAATAAATTTATTTATTATGTGCACTTGTTGTATACCTGTCCTCCATATGCATTCTATTTTTCCACGTTTTTATTGTGTGGAAATTATCTACAATTTAAACTTCTTCCTGTCCTCTGGCCACCTCCAGTAACTGTTGCACAGTCCTTATATACATATAAACAACTCTAATCCTTTTGGACCAATTTTTGGTATATGTTTAAGTGAATCATATATACTCTATTATACATTTTATTGTCCTTGGGGTTGTCACATGGGTCCCTTTCCACCTTAAGCATTGCCTGGCTCGTCGGATGGTGACGCGTCCCCCTTCTAAGCCGGTGACGCTTGATGATGTGTGACCCATGTACCTCCCCCCTTCCTGTTTACTCATTCTACCTTCCCTTACTCCCCCTACTTGATTCTTGCTCCTTGTGCCTGTCATTTCGGGAGGGCGCGGGTGTGCGTTCTCTGGCCTGCAGCTGCGATCCGCATTGAAAGCGGGCACGGTATACCGTGCTGGACTGATCGCGCTGCGCGCGTCCCTCCCGTTGCCGGGGGGACGGGGATGCCATGCTGTGTGCAGCGTGGAATGCGCGTGCGCACTATCCACATAGTGGTTGTGGTGCTGTGCATGCCCGGAAGTCCCCGTCCCCCTCCGGTTCCCGGTCATGTGACCTTTCACGTGACCGGAATTACAGGCAAATAGGAGCGGGTCCGTTACCTGGACACCATATACTATTTTCCTTTCGGAAGAAGCGGTCCTTGCACCGCAAAACGGCCGTCGGAGGCCCCCTCTGTTGTCCCCCTGAACCTCCTCCACTGGTAAGCATTGGTCTGCTGACCTGGCCTGCTGATTTGTACTATAGGGGTTGTGATTCCATGCTACTTAACCGATGCACTTGCGTCACACCTTTTTAAGGCTGGACATTTTAACCCATGCAGCATTTATTCTTGGCAGTACCAAGGGTGGTTGCTACCATTAGTCATTCCATATCTTTTCTCGACGCAGCCCTTCAGTAATTGCCCTTACTGGCCCTACACCTCATTTAGCGGCAGCTACTGTGCTATACCATTCTATACAACCTCAGTTACTTTTCCAGTATATACATACCAGCAAGTAGGTTGTTTTACGGGGATTTTATGTATATATCTTTTCCCTGACTTATGCTTCTTTATCTCATGTACATTTTTGTAACTATTTATATACATTAAAATTTTCTATTAATTGCACGTACTTACTCCCTCTTCCTTTTTTGTATATTAGCATCTTGGAGTGTGCAGTCTCTGGGACACCCTGGTGGGTTAAACTCTACCCTTTACCAGCATGGAAAAAAGCAGCGGATTTCCAGCGTCAGGAGTAGCTTGATTAAAAATCCATTTTATTAGGTATAAGATAAAAAACCAGCAGGTACAGCATATGTCGGATGGCTTAGAGAACAACGCGTTTCGACGCACAGGTCTTAATCATGTTCTGACATTGAATGCGACCAGCTTCCTTTTGTAGGATCTCTCCACCATTAGTAATCTTAAACACGTGTGGGTTGCAGTGGGCAACTCCCAATATGGTGTTTGTGAGGGATCCCACAGAATGGAAGGAACAATAGTGAATTTATATAAGATCATTGTAAGAAAAACAGCATTCTCATATATACTTTTAAAATATGGGTATTCCCTATGATTTTGATGTATACAGTCCTGTATAAATATAGTTGGTACATATAGTTTTTGGTTTTACATGGATTACCAAAAAAGTTTTTTTTATATATATATATCAAAACAGACCATATAATGACTGTATGTATTAAACAGGGTGGCAAAGGACAAAATAGATGAATATTATTGCAACAGTCAAGAAGACAGATAATAAAGGTTAATCTTCTGGAAAAAGTTAAACATTAAATCAATCTGCCAATACACATAGGAGATATATAAAACGCATAATCCGAACTAGGTTATGAGGAATATTTGCTTGCTGGCTTAGGGATCTTTAAGAATTGCTGCCGCCATTATTTTGTAGAATATATGTATTCACAGTCCCATCAAAAACTTACGTAATGAGAGTTTAATAAATAGATTTGCTCCTTGCATAGTAATTAATATACATTTCAAGAAAATATATATAAGGAAAAAAGGGGCAAAAAAAGGGGAATAAAATACATTGGATTGATTTGTTTTGGTGCAATTTAATTTAATAGTGTAATATTAGATCCTGGCGGCTATTCAGACCGTTCGGATTTCTTGTATTGAGGGTGAAGATCCAAAAGGACTCTCTGTTGAGGAGTTTCCTTCTGTGATCTCCACCCCTGATCGGTCTGTATACCTGTTCAATACCCATAAACTGAAAGCCGCTAACATCTCCTTTGTGAACAGAGGCAAAATGTTTAGATACTGCAGAGGTCGCAATTGCGTTCTGTTTAGAGACATCAGAAAAATGCCATCTAATCCTAACCTTTAATGGACCCATTGTGCAACCTGTATATTGGATGTTACATATTTTGCAAGTTATTAAATATACCACATGGGTAGTATTGCAATTAATTAGGGAATTAACTTGAAATATTTTTTGATTGGAGATGGAATAAAAAGTTTTTCCCTTTTGTACATAACTGCATGCTTTGCATCTAGTTGCACCACATTTATGGAAGCCTGTTAAGGCAATCCAAGAGGATCCTTTATTATATCCGCTATCGCTAAGAAAAAGACTTGGGGAGAGAATAGTGCCCAAAGTCGGGGCTCGTTTAGCAACACATTTTACGTTGTTTTTTATCACTTGTTTCAAGACTGGATCCTTTTTTAAGATTGGTAAATATTTTTTCACTATATTAGTGACCAAATTATATTGATTGCTATAGCTAGTAGAAAAGACAATATTGTTGTTAATTATATTCTTCTTTTTATATTGTGATTTATTTTTATGGAGTAAATCTACTCTGTCTATTCTACTGACTATTGTTTTAGCTCGATTGAGGACCCAGGTGGAATACCCTCTATCAGAGAGTCTATTGCAGATTTGGGCCTCCTATGTGTATTGGCAGATTGATTTAATGTTCAACTTTTTCCAGAGGATTAATCTTTATTATCTGTCTTCTTGACTGTTGCAATAATATACATCTATTTTGTCCTTTGCCACCCTGTTTAATACATACAGTCATTATATGGTCTGTTTTGATATATATAAAAAAACTTTTTTGGTAATCCATGTAAAACCAAAAACTATATGTACCAACTATATTTATACAGGACTGTATACATCAAAATCATGGGAATACCCATATTTTAAAAGTATATATGAGAATGCTGTTTTTCTTACAATGATCTTATATATATATTCACTATTGTTCCTTCCATTCTGTGGGATCCCTCACAAACACCATATTGGGAGTTGCCCACTGCAACCCACACGTGTTTAAGATTACTAATGGTGGAGAGATCCGACAAAAGGAAGCTGGTCGCATTCAATGTCAGAACATGATTAAGACCTGTGCGTCGAAATGCGTTGTTCTCTAAGCCATCCGACATATGCTGTACCTGCTGTTTTTTTATCTTCTACCTAATAAAATGGATTTTTAATCAAGCTACTCCTGACGCTGGAAATCCGCTGCTTTTTTCTATAATTGTATGGCTCCCTAGCCGCAGTCCGTGCGCAGGAATCAAATTTTACCAGCAAGGCAGTTGGTGAGCTGGACTATTCTCACTTCTTTTGACTTTACCAGCATGACCCCACTGAGACCATAAGGTTTAAACATGAGGCTCTTTGTTTGGATGTTGCTCTTTATAAGCCTATTCAGGTTATCGCACTACTCCTCTGCCACCCTGCCCTGACAGGACTGGTATATTTACTGTGATTGTGGAGGTCGACTGAGCTATAGCTTGTTTGTTCAAACGTAATAAGAATATCTGTGTATATAAATAATCAAAATGTAGATGCATAATTATCTGTCTGTCTATGTAGCCATCGCATAGACCCATAGTATAATTCAAAGTTGTATAGTCATGAAGGAGTTAACCAAAGATAATGAAGCCAAAATGTGAAGCTACAAACTCTTATCAGTAGTGTCCACACAGAAAGAATGCTTTAATGAACAGATGTATTGTACAATATGCTGGGAGAAATAGGGGAGTGACACTCCTATAAACTCTGTGTATCATTTTCAAGGCCGAAGGTGCCTTCTGTAATAATTAAGTTTCCTTCAATATATAACGAGCTCAGTTGATGACGCTGGCTGAAAAGAGAGCATGTCTGCGTTCTTTGTCTTATATACATTGATATATATTGGCACTGATATACAGCTAATACGGCACCGTCTCTGGATATCTCAAATGAGGACTCCATTAGCAGTCTTCAACCCAAATACCTCCCTTGACAGTTTGGCGCCCATCAGCATGGGGCTCCACCGACGCACTGCTGACCTGGAGATACCGATCGTTTGGATGTCACGGACTGAGACCTCCCTCCGCTCCAACCAGGCTGATCCCCTACAACCCTCGGTAAGTGTTACATATTTTGTATTCATTGCCGTTGTGGTTGTTCTTGGAGAGGAGGGGGTGACTGGCTGTGTGTCCTTTTCGGTGTTAAAAGGTTCCTGATTGTGACTCAGGAAAAGTGCCTGCTGGAGCTCAGAGCACGATCCCAGCCCTGAGGTGTGGATTGAGTGTCACAAGGAATCCAGAGGACGGTTGTTAGGGCAGGAAAGACGGTGGTGGCTGGATATAGCTAGTTAGATTGGCCCAGTCTGTAATTAAAGACGCGGGGGGGTTCCCGAGACCGAAGATAGCGAGTTAGGACGTTTAAATATTGGTACAGCTGACCAAGGCCGGGACTTGTTTGTATGTGCATATGCATTCTTGTACGACCTCCTCCGTGACACGGAAGATTTTCACGTGACCGAAGATAGTGAGTTAGGACAATAAAAAATATTGGTGCAGCTGATCAAGTCCGGAGGGAATACATTTTGTTTCCCTCCTCCGTGACGCGGGATACCCTTATTACTATATAGCTGAGGAGTTGCTAGCTAGTATAGAGGTGTAGCCTTAAGTTCCGGCCAGGCTTGAACGCACACCGCATAGTCATATATTAGTGTAATCCAGACACCACCAAGATAGTAAAAATGTTCAGACAGAGGAGACAGAAAGCTGAGAAGCCTGAAGGTTCACAGACTGTGTTAGAGCTAGTTGCAGAGAGAGAAGGGAAGAAAGCTGTACGTCATGCCTTGAAGATTTTTAAAATGTTAGAATTACCAAGAGGAGGTCGGTTACAACCGTCACTATGGGCAACAGCATTGGAAGCAAAAAAGGGCAAGTTAAAAGACAGGAGATTGTTGAATGATGCAGAATTGTTTGGCAGAATATCGCAGGCATTGCTGTTGAAAGGATATATTGAGGTTGAAGATGAAGATGAGCAAGGGGATGTTGTGTTTTTCTATATGTTATCTGAGTCTGAGGAAGGATCTGAGGGTCCTCCGGCAGGTTGTTTTGTTGTGCCCCACAACCTGATCCCCATTCTATTCCCCGTCCCGGAGATATTTACAGATGATGCAGCCCACCCACTAGACAGCATCCCTTAACCCTTTCCACACCCATACCCCTAGTCCCTCCCATACCTGCAATGCCGTCTCTCCCCTCACCGGTCAGTCAGCCATCACGCTCCCCGGTTACCAATCCCCTCCCCTTGGATCCCCCTTTTTTCCCCTAGGACACATAGTGAGATTTACCCCGAACCTAATGAGGAACAGCCCTCATTTAAATATGTCCCTTTCAACCCAATCCAGTCAGCGGCATTAATCCCCTGCCTGCCAGATCCCGAAATCAACCCTATGCGATTTTATAGGAAGATGCTACAGGTCCACCAGTTATACTCAGCTGCTCAGAAGGACCTGGTTAATCTCACCAAGACAAAAGCAAGAGACGGTTTTTGGTCCTTAATGGAGCCCCATCTCACAATGCACCCAGGAACTGATGACACCACTTTCCAAAGTGCGCAACAGTATTGTGCCGCTTTAAAAAGATGGGCTCAAGATCAATTAGTGTATACAAATGCGCCGGTGCAGCCCCCGCCACAGCCCATGCCCCAACAGGGTCCAAACCCCGTATACATAGCTCCCAATCAACAAAACCAGCAGAGCCAGCAACAGAATTGTTGGCGTTGTGGTCAGCCCGGTCACTATCAAATAAAGTGTCACACCCCCAAATCTCACTGTTTGGCCAGGTACCCTCGAAACCGTAACCAAAACATGCAGCACATAAATCTATAATAAAGTGTCTGATATAACTCCTGACCATATTTTGCTATTTTTGCCCCAGTAGGAGTTGCTGGTTCATTTGTTAAATAAATTAAAGGCCGCCATAAATGATGGAGGAGGTATTACTCTCACCCTGACTAAATTATATTTCCCAGAAAGGGGAGTAGACTTGCCCCCTATGGGCACTCCCTACTGTGATGCTCTCTATGCCATGTGCTAATAAATCTGATGTGGACTATTATAGTCAAAAAGGCCTAATGTTGTGGGTAAACTCCAGTAATGATCTACCTGAAGCCAGGTGTGCCTTTTCCCAGAGTATCACAGTTATCCCTTTAAATCAGTCCCAGGAGATCTTCCAAGATACTGCCCACAGTCCGGCTGCACCCACGAGTCTGCCCCAACCTTCCCTAATGACACAGGGGGAGCCCCGGACTGTTTGCCCTTTTGCTGCAGTGATTTCCAGTCCCAAGCCATTTATTTTAATGATGCTCTCGCACTCCTGCAGGGATGTGTAGGAGGGTATACAGTACGCTGTTAGTTATCACAAGTTGTAAAAGAAGAAAAAAAGATAGTTTCAGCAGATTTCATAGTTTCATAGTTTTTAAGGTTGAAGGGAGACTCTAAGTCCATCTAGTTCAACCCGTAGCCTAACATGTTGATCCAGAGGAAGGCAAAAAAAACCCCAATGTGTCAAACAAGCTCCAATGGGGAAAAAAATTCCTTCCTGACTCCACATACGGCAATCAGACTAGTTCCCTGGATCAACACCCTGTCATAAAATCTAACATACGTAACTGGTAATATTAAATTTTTCAAGAAAGGCATCCAGGCTCTGCTTAAATGTTAGTAGTGAATCACTCATTACAACATCATGCGGCAGAGTTCCATAGTCTCACTGCTCGTACAGTAAAGAATCCTCGTCTGTGATTATGATTAAACCTTCTGTCCTCAAGACGTAGCGGATGCTCCCGTGTTCCAGTCGCAGGCCTAGGTGTAAAGAGATCTTTGGAAAGGTCTCTGTACTGTCCCCTCATATGTTTATACATTGTGATTAGTTTCTCACTAAGCCTTTGTTTTTTTAAACTAAATAACCCCCAAGTTTAATAACCTGTCTTGGTATTGCAGCCCACCCATTCCTCTAATAATCTAGGTCGCTCTTCAATCTACCTGTAAGATTATGCTATTTATAACCTTCTATACTTTTGCTATCAAGAAAAGCATCCATTCCTCTCTTAAATTCATTCAGTGAGTTGGCCATCACCACTTCCTCAGGAAGAGAGTTCCAGAGCCTCACTGCTCTTACCGTGAAGAACCCTCTTCTATGCTGATGTAGGAATTTTCTTTCCTCCAATCGAAGAGAATGCCCCCTTGTTCTTGTCATAGTCCTTAGTACAAACAGATCATGGGAGAGATCTCTATATGGCCCTCTGATACATTTGTACATATTTATTAGGTCTCCCCTAAGTCTTCTCTTTTCTAGAGTAAATAGACCTAATTTTGATAACCTTTCCGTGTATTGTAATGCACCCACTCCATTTATTATTTTAGTAGCCCGCCTCTGAACCCTTTCAACTTCAGTAATGTCTTTCATGAGCACCAGCGCCCAAAATTGCACACAATACTCCAAGTGTGGTCTGACGAGTGATTTGTACAGAGGGAGAATGATGTTTTCATCTCGTGCCCCCATACCTCTTCTAATGCATCCCATCACCCTATTTGCTTTGGTGGCAGCTGCCTGACACTGGGCACTCCAATTTAGCTTCTTATTGACTAAGATGCCTAAGTCTTTTTCCATGTCTGATTTCCCCAGCAGTTTTCCATTTAGTAAGTAATCGTAGCATCTGTTTCTCCTTCCCATGTGCATAACCTTACACTTATCTGTGTTAAACCTCATTTGCCATTTTTCAGCCCAATTCTCCAATTTACTCAAATCCATCTGTAGTTGCAATCTGTCCTCCCTATGTGTTAACTACCTTACATAGTTTTGTATCATCTGCAAATACTGATATTTTACTCTGTAAGGCATCCACCAGATCATTAATAAATATATTAAAAAGTAGGGGGCCCAATACAGAACCCTGTGGCACCCCACTAGTAACCCTGGCCCAATCTGAGTATGCGCCATTAATAACCACTCTTTGTTTTCTATCACTAAGCCAGCTACCTACCCATCTACACACATTTTCCCCGAGCCCAAGCTTTCTCATTTTACTTATCAGTCTCTTAATGTGGGACAGTGTCAAATGCTTTACCGAAGTCAAGATAAATGACATCCAATGATTCTCCTCGGTCCATGTGAGATGTGAGAGCTTACATCCTCATAGAAGCTGATCAGGTTAGTTTGACAGGAGCGATCCTTCAAAAATCCATGTTGATATGTAGGTAAACAATTATTAACATTGAGACATTCCATAATAGTATCCCTTAAAAACCCTTCAAACATTTTACCCACAACAGATGTTAAGCTTACCGGCCTATAGTTTCCAGGTTGCCTTTTACACCCTTTTTTGAATATTGGTACCGCATTTGCTAGCCGCCAATCCAGTGGAACAGACCCAGTTTCTATAGAGTCTTTAAATATAAGGAATAGAGAGCTGTTTTTGTCTTATGTACTAACAAGTGCTTTTTCCGGCTAGTGGAGTGGATTTTGTTTAATCCTTAGAGTTCAAAATTTCATAGGAGATTAACAATAGTATGATATCTATTACATTTTTCCAGCAGCAGACATATTGGATAGGCTTTAAAGCAGGCTTTAAAGCTGGCTTTTCTTTTGCAACAGTTATGTCATGTTTATTGGATTATTATGAATGTAGGAATATACAGTGCCTACAAGTAGTATTCAACCCAATGCAGATTTAGCAGGTTTGATAAGATGCAAATAAGTTAGAGCCTGCAAACTTCAAACAAGAGCAGGATTTATTAACAGATGCATAAATCTTACAAACCAACAAGTTATGTTGCTCAGTTAAATTTTAATACATTTTCAACATAAAAGTGTGGGTCAATTATTATTCAACCCCTAGGTTTAATATTTTGTGGAATAACCCTTGTTTGCAATTACAGCTAATAATCGTCTTTTATAAGACCTGATCAGGCCGGCACAGGTCTCTGGAGTTATCTTGGCCCACTCCTCCATGCAGATCTTCTCCAAGTTATCTAGGTTCTTTGCGTGTCTCATGTGGACTTTAATCTTGAGCTCCTTCCACAAGTTTTCAATTGGGTTAAGGTCAGGAGACTGACTAGGCCACTGCAACACCTTGATTTTTTCCCTCTTGAACCAGGCCTTGGTTTTCTTGGCTGTGTGCTTTGGGTCATTGTCTTGTTGGAAGATGAAATGACGACCCATCTTAAGATCCTTGATGGAGGAGCGGAGGTCCTTGGCCAAAATCTCCAGGTAGGTCGTGCTATCCATCTTCCCATGGATGCGGACCAGATGGCCAGGCCCCTTGGCTGAGAAACAGCCCCACAGCATGATGCTGCCACCACCATGCTTGACTGTATGGATGGTATTCTTGGGGTCGTATGCAGTGCCATCCAGTCTCCAAACGTCACGTGTGTGGTTGGCACCAAAGATCTCGATCTTGGTCTCATCAGACCAGAGAACCTTGAACCAGTCTGTCTCAGAGTCCTCCAAGTGATCATGAGCAAACTGTAGACGAGCCTTGACATGACGCTTTGAAAGTTAAGGTACCTTACGGGCTCGTCTGGAACGGAGACCATTGCGGTGGAGTACGTTACTTATGGTATTGACTGAAACCAATGTCCCCACTGCCATGAGATCTTCCCGGAGCTCCTTCCTTGTTGTCCTTGGGTTAGCCTTGACTCTTCGGACAAGCCTGGCCTCGGCACGGGTGGAAACTTTCAAAGGCTGTCCAGGCCGTGGAAGGCTAACAGTAGTTCCATAAGCCTTCCACTTCCGGACGATGCTCCCAACAGTGGAGACAGGTAGGCCCAACTCCTTGGAAAGGGTTTTGTACACCTTGCCAGCCTTTTGACCCTCCACGATCTTGTCTTTGATGGCCTTGGAATGCTCCTTTGTCTTTCCCATGTTGACCAAGTATGAGTGCTGTTCACAAGTTTGGGGAGGGTCCTAATTAGTCAGAAAAGGCTGGAAAAAGAGATAATTAATCCAAACATGTGAAGCTCATTGTTCTTTGTGCCTGAAATACTTCTTAATACTTTAGGGGAACCAAACAGAATTCTTGTGGTTTGAGGGGTTGAATAATAAATGACCCTCTGAATAAACTTTTCACAATTTAAAAAAAAAAAGAAAAAAAAGAAATAACATTCTTTATTGCTGCAGTGCATTTCCCACTTCCAGGCTGATCTACAGTCCAAATGTCACAATGCCAAGTTAATTCCGACTGTGTAAACCTGCTAAATCTGCAGGGGGTTGAATACTACTTGTAGGCACTGTATGTCTGTTATAGGAATGATCTAATCTATATTTCTTTTAGTTTTTGTTTTTATAGATGAAACCAGATGGTGGTCGATTCTGCACTGGATATGCTACGGTTTACACAACATGAGGTAGTCTAAATTTAGGCCACTCCCTCCCCTATCGGTACAGGAGGAAGTGACGTAAGTGCCTCTCTAGATGGGTGGAGCAGAGGTAGGTAAGAGTCAAAATGTATGTAGGACGTAGATATTTCCTGTTGTCAAATAAGGTAGGTATGCCGAAAAGAAAGTCTAGATCTGATCTGATGGAATTGGATGGAGATCCCTGCACAAGTGCAGCCGACCAAGAAGCAGTGAACGGGCCTAGAGTTGAGGAGTCCTTTATCATGCATAAAGACCATGCCTCGGTGACACCGGTCACGTCAGTGACTTCTGTCACTCCTTGTGTTCTTAAATCCCTACAGGAACAAGCAAACCAACAAAGAGTGGAGTGCGAGACGCAGGGAGCCAGCTGACTGAGGAAGGTCGGTGGATGAAGGGCGGTAAGCTTTCTCTGCCATAAGATCTTTTCTTAATGATGGCCCAAGTAACATGGACTAACATCTGTGAAAGCTGGATATCAGTGTGCGCTTTGGTGACGCCAGGGTTCAGTACCCAGGTAGGCAAACTCACCCAGTCTTGTGAAACACGTTCTTAACCCTCCGTCACATACAATAGGCCTGACAGGCACATCTCTTTTACTTTCATTTCTCCTTCCTCACCAGATTGTGAGGAAATCCCCTCCCCTCCAGGTAGTCTCCTGTCTCTAGCAGCTCTGTGAAACCTCATACCACAGTTGGATTGGAGAGCTTCAGGAGGACAGATATAACTGCGCTAATCTCTCATGCTCATTGTATGTGAACATGTCAAACTCAATAAGGTTGGTATTTTATGTTTTTAATCATCACATGCTCTGCAAGTGTAATTTTTCTGGGGAAACTTCAGGATCTAATTCTGATTGAATATGTGTTTAATAGTACTTAAGGTACCTTAAAATTAAGTTTGTTTCCATAAATTTTCTTTGTAGAGTTTTTTGACAGAGTCGAACTGGGGACTATTTGGCGGAAGTTTTGAAATGTTTGTATTTCAGAGTTATTAGTTTTATGTTAAGTAAATGGGTTTTTTTTGCACCTGATTATGTGTAGTCTCTTTTATTACATCCCTATGAAGGTCACTGATCACTTTTAGAGCACTGAAATTGCAAACATTAGATATTATAGGTATTTTTCTAGCCTGCGCCTGACAGTCACATTGTATGTGAACTCGTTAGAACCGATATTGTATGTGACGGAGGGTTAAAACAATGAGGAAAAACTGTAGAGTCGGTAGAAACACACCTTGCATCTGCTCTACCCATTCTTAGAGACTGCAAACTAATTATAGATGTATATCATGAGCACGTTGTATGCAAGTCTGTGCGTGTTGTGTAGATTTCTCTCCAGATCTGGTCAGAGGCTTTCCAGTGCGGAAAACGACGTCATTGCTGAAAATCCACATAATGCAAGTGGTATGTAAAAAAACAAACTAATGAGTTGTAAATCAATGCGTGTTGTGTTTCCCTTTAGTGTGTGTTGTGTTTCTCTTTAGTAATAAATAGGTTCCAATGTAAAATGTTTTTTTTTGGTCTAGCACAAAGCACGTATAATTTTCATATGATTGACTAATTAGAGAAATAAACAAGTGTAGTTTATAATTCCAGATCCTAAATCAGTTAGTAGTATATGGTTTTCGGTCAGGAGACTGATTAATCCTTAAAGGACACAGAAATTTCGATAAAGCTCAACGGCAGGACAACATGGATTCACGCCCCGCATTGCAGAAGGGTCGATTTACCGGAGCTACACTAAGCGTCCTGCTTATATTTATCCTTTACAAAAAGACCTGTACAGTCCCAAACCATCATTGTCGAAACAGTTAGAGAGGATTTAGAGAACCTTGAGACATGGGAAAGTCCAACTACAAAGGGTGAGGACTCGCCTAGGGGTCCTTGGTCTCAAACCGATAAAGAAATCCCATTCCCCTCTCCACCCATGCCTCAACGTTCAGTCAGGCAGGATTTCCCAACAGATCTTTTTTTCTCTTTTCCTAAGGGAACACAGTACCCTTAGTATTTGGAAATGGCAGAAGTGAGTCAAGGGGGGACTGTTGAGGGTACGAATTAAGTAGTCAAAAATACTTAATTCAGCCATTTCATAGACCCAAAAATGTGGTTTGGTTAATGTAATTAACCATTTATAAATGTTTTTGTTTCCTACTAATTTCAGTGATTTTCCTTAATACAAAATGCTAGATATGGATTTTCTCATTTCAGGAAAAGTTTTGGAGGAATCTATCCCATCAGGCTGTCTTTCCGGCCTAGTCTGCTGAGCACTGGCAGTGACACGCGAGTTAACGTTATATTTCAAAAACCAATGGACTCGACATAACCGAAGTTGAGAGCGGCCGCTATTCTACCCATTATCCCAGAAGGTTTTTCCAAGTCTGCACCACAAACTGTATACATGAAGCCTCATCATGTTTTGTTGTTTTTTTTTATCAAGAGCAGATTATCCAGGTTCATAAAAGTGGCCCTAAGTGGACTAGCACTGACCAAGCATCTTCCTTTTTGTTTTATATCCGGAAAGAAGAACCATGGACAATTTGTAGCAAATGTCCTTTTGTTTTTTTTTAATTATGTGCTAATTTTTAAATAAGGTCTAGATTCAATCTTTCTTAATCAGGATAATGTGCCCTAATGAGAGTAATAACGCCAATTCTAATAGCCCCTATAGATCAAAAAGTTATTTTTAATGTATAAAATAAGTACTTAAGGGGGAGTTAAAATCTGTAGTGTTAAATTAAACCGATCTCATGAAGCCCGCATATATGGATATAGATATATTTAAAGTCCCAAGGGCAGTAGGTCACAAATAAGTCCCAAATAATAAAATATATCTCAATCGTAAAATTTTAAAATTTAAGGATAATGATATTCACAGATATTTTATTAAGGGGGGACTGTGGAGGTTGACTGAGCTATAGCTTGTTTGTTCAAACGTAATAAGAATATCTGTGTATATAAATAATCAAAATGTAGATGTAGATGCATAATTATCTGTCTGTCTATGTAGCCATCGCATAGACCCATAGGTATAATTCAAAGTTGTATCGTCATGAAGGAATTAACCAAAGATAATGAAGCCAAAATGTGAAGCTACAAACTCTTATCAGTAGTGTCCACACAGAAAGAATGTTTTAATGAACAGATGTATTGTACAATATGCTGGGAGAAATAGGGGAGTGACACTCCCATAAACTTTGTGTATCATTTTCAAGGCCGAAGGTGCCTTAATAATTAAGTTTCTTTCAATATATAATGAGCTCAGTTGATGACGCTGGCTGAAAAGAGAGCATGTCTGTTTTCTTTGTCTTATACATTGATATATATATTGGCACTGATATACAGCTAATACGGCACCGTCTCTGGATATCTCAAATGAGGACTCCATTAGCAGTCTTCAACTCAAATTCCTCCCTTGACATGATAACATTTTCATGGAATATTGATTTTATTAGTTGCTATTTTTTCACCTGATTCTGCTGGTCTGCTTTTACCTTACAGGCAGTAATCAGTACAGATTTATAATTGAATAAGAATTATGATTGTCATTGTTATCATCTATTTTATTCACTCTATGATTACTTAAATGGTAACGCTTTTCTTTCTCTCTTTTCAGAATTACTGAATGCGCACTTATTTATGCACTTCTGTTTCCCTGGGACTCACGGAGCAATTGCGATCACATTATTCTCTCACCGCTGTTAGTATAACTAAAGGAACGCCCCTTCTAGTACAAGTCACTCCCGTGTCCTGCAATAGCACCGGATATTACAGCAATCTTGGTTACACCAGCCATCACGTTACACTGGCAGCTTGGGCTGCATTTCTAGCACACACACGCCACTTCCTGTTAGATTACAGCCCCTGTATCCGTGGTAATGATAATCGGAAGTGACGTTACGCTATGGTAACAAGCACTGTGCTGGTGGACATGTGACCCCCTGCACTCAGCATCACGTGTTCCACCTTGGCACTTCCTGATTGAGGGAGGGCAGTACTTCTCCACACAACATATAAACCCTCACTGCACCAGCTGTACACCCGGCAGTCCCCAGGAACCCATTCCTTTGCACACAGCACGTTATAGTGAGTACTCTTTGAAATGCAGCACAATGAGTGCATACAGTACCTTACCCTGACCTGAATGGTACATTACGCTATTTTTCCCGCATTTTGTCGATCATGTGACAGGTAGCACTACCCATATTTGTATTCATTGGATCACTTGTATCTCATTATCCCATATGTCCCTACAGGACTTAAACTAGTGGAATCCCCTTATGATGACACCCGTTCTGACTACTCTTTCCTTATGGCAGTAAGTTATTGTTTCCTTATAACATGATATAGGGGCATTAGGTGGATACCCAAGTTCTGTATTTTTTGTAGCTGAGGGTGACTGACCATCATATTATCCTCTTTGATGTGTTAGGTGGAATGACGCCTTAATTTACATACCCTGTACTCCTGTAACGATTATTCTGCATCCCAATAGCCAGGGGTGATATTGACCTCAGGAACATTGGAGCCATATACCAGTAAGACTTCTATACTTTATACATCTACTACGCTCTCTCATGGATGTTTTATGATATTATGGCAATGAATTATTAATACTAGTCACCTGACTCACCTCTCGATCTTGTGCTCTCATAGCACTAGGCCCCAATTGGATACATGACAGCACACCACTTTAGTGTGATAAAGACCAAATAAGTTGAAGTTCTTTCTGATGACATTGGTTTTGAATTTTTCTCTTTTATGATATGATAGGTGGAAATTACACCCTTTACTCACTACCTTTATGTTCCTGCATCAATTGTGCCGCTTTTCTGAGTACATATCCATCAGTACGCCCTGCACTAAGGTATTTGATCTACTTCCACACTAGCAACATATTTACCAGCACATATAATTACCTCATTCCAAGGATACTTTTCTGCCTGATTATACCAGGGATCTTTGTATCCAATAGACCTCCGCACTGTATACCTCACAGTGTTCACCTTTTATTGAGTACTCCTCCTTTATGTGATATCAAAATTCTTTTTTATAAAATCTTCATGACATGTATTGAAGATGTCTGTAAATCATCATTTTTTTGTCACTAACTTTTGGTTTCCTGTTCATGCACAGATAAGTCCTAATTGAGGAACACCGGATACGGTCGAAACGTTTGCTCATAAGGACAGTTTTTCTATGCAAATTTTGAAAAAATAAATGGAATTGATTTAAGACTTTTTTCTGAGTGATACTTTTTCTCCAGAGCACCTAGTAGGTGACGCAGGGTCCTATCCA
Source organism: Anomaloglossus baeobatrachus (assembly GCF_048569485.1). Taxonomy (NCBI): domain Eukaryota; kingdom Metazoa; phylum Chordata; class Amphibia; order Anura; family Aromobatidae; genus Anomaloglossus; species Anomaloglossus baeobatrachus. The sequence goes on from NC_134354.1 coordinate 762,572,424, forward strand.
CTTTAGAGATGGAGAAGGGTCTGCTGAACAAGTCTTGCCGTCCCCACGACTTGTGCGTCAATCCTCTGTATGTCGAAGTTCCTCCACTGCTTCTGCCTCCTCAACCTCGTCTCAGTCCTCCACCTCCGCCAAGCCTGCCTGGTCAGGCCAACCGCGTTGTAACTGCGCACAAGGAATCCCCCACACCTCCTTACTATCCTGGCAGCAGAGCTCAACGCCATCAGGCGGTCTTTACCTTAAAATGTCTTGGAAATAAGAGTCACACAGCTGAGGAGTTGTGGTCAGCTTTTGCGAGCGAGTTTAGTACTCAACCTGCAGCCAGGGAAGGCCGTGTGCGACAATGCTGCAAACCTGGGTGCGGCCCTACGTTGGGGCAAGGTGACACGTGCCTTGTATGGCTCACATGTTGAACCTTGTTGTCCATCAATTTTTAACCCACTATCCTGGCCTAGATGGGCTTCTGCAGAGGGCACGGTCACTCTCTGCTCACTTCCGCCATTCAACCGCCGCAGCTGACCGACTTGCATCGCTCCAGCAGTCTTTCGGCCTGCCGGTTCATCGCCTGAAATGCGATGTGCCGACACGCTGGAATTCGACTCTCCACATGTTGCAGCGACTGTGGCAGCACCGCCGAGCCCTGGTGCAATACGTTATGACGTATAGCCTGGGCCAACGAGATGCAGAGGTGGGGCAGATCACACTGCTGAAGTGGTCTCAGATTAAGGACCTATGCACCCTTCTGCACAGTTTCGACATGGCAACGAATATGTTTAGCGCTGACAATGCCATTATCAGCATGACAATTCCAGTCATTTACATGCTGGAGCACACGCTAAACACTATTCGGAGTCAGGGGGTGGGACAAGAGGAAGGGGAGGAAGTACAGGAGGATTCATATGCGCAAGGGATACCAGCATCTACAAGGTCCACACGTTCAGGATCACGAAGGCGGCAGGCATGGGACGGTGGGGGAGAGGGATTAACAAGGGCGCATGGTAACAACCAAAATGTTGATGAAGGTGCAGGAGACCAGGAAGAAATGGAGGGCGAACTCTCGATGGGCATGGAAGACTCAGCAGATGAGGGAGACCATGGTCAAATTTCGGTTGAACGAGGTTGGCGGGAGATGTCAAAGGAAGAAAGCACGGTTATCATTTCGCCGCCACAAACACAGCGAGGACTTGGTCCGTATAGATGCGCAAGAAACATGAGTGCCTTCTTGCTGCACTACCTACAACATGACCCTCGGATTGACCGAATTAGAAGTAATGATGACTACCGGGTTGCCACACTATTAGATCCCCGGTACAAGTCCAAATTTGGCGAAATAATTCCAGGCATAGAAAGGGACGCACATATGCAGGAGTATCAGCAGAAGCGGTTACTCAATCCTAGCTCGGCTTTTCCACCAAACACCAGTGGTGCACGGAGTGAATCTCCCAGTTGTAACTTGCCAAGCATAGGACTGTCTCGTCATTATCAGTCTAACCGTACCAGCAATTTTATGTAATCTTTTCATAATTTTTTTAGGCCATCCAAATCAAGGCCAAAGAGACAAAAAGTCTGACACATAGTCAACGGCTGGAGAGGATGATACAGGAGTTTTTTGGAGGTAGGCGGCAACACCACTATGCGCCAACGTAATGCCGGAAATAACGTCATTCACATCACAGATGGTATTGCGCAAATATACGCTATTGGCTGATAGTTATTATAAGAACACTGACAATTCCCTACCCTGACACGCCCCATTTTGAAAAAGCGAGCGGCGAAACATACGTCAGGGGTGGCTGGACGCGTGGCCAGATACTCCATCCAGGAATCATCTATCCAGGTTTTTTACCACTAATTTAATCAGAACAGCATTTTGGAAATATACTTCTAATATTTAGGTTAGACTATGGCACAGAACCTATAGCCACTATTATTTGTATGGTAACATTATAAGGCCTATTTGATATAACAGGCACTAAGTAGCAGTAGTGTTAATTAGTCCTGCCATATAGGTGATTCATTCATATGCACAGGCTAGTGGCAATTGACTCTTCCCGTTTTCATATAGCTGAATCACAAAGTGGCTATTGATTGGATATCTGCCACATAATCTTTTTCCACTATATACTGTGAATATGTTATTTTTCCATTAATGCTGTGTATTTGGGATCACTAATCTAAATACATCTAATGATCTTGAATAGATTATATTATGTAATATGAGTCACTGTTTGTGGAAGGTTTCTGGAGATATAGTGATCATTATATATGGATAGATCGTTCTGCTTTAAGGTAGACACAATTGTACTTTTTATATCTGGATTGCATTGCGCCCCCCAGGTGGCTCTCATGTTTATTTGTATTTAAATGAAATTGATTATGAATAAAAATTGAAATTTATTGTAGCTAATTGTGGTGTTTAATCACTTCTTACTTGGCTGGGGTTGATCCCGGTGTTGAGTTGTGATAACTACGTCTAAACGAAGTGTGCACTTAAATTATGGACTTCTAGTTGATTAACTGTTTGTTTCTGTTTTAATAAGTGTGTTATTAAAAGTTTTTTCACATTGTCATTGGTTTAAAAGCCAAGGAGACACTTTGGCTATCTAAGGCATCTGAATGGTTTAAACAAGGAGCCCCGTCTGCTGCATTGGAAAAGTCCACTGATAAGGAACATTTGAGACAACACAAAAATTTATTACACAAAAAAATTAAGTTGTGGTGGAATAAGACATCATTGACCAATTATTATTCCCAGAAAATTATACCACTTTGTCTCCGAATACAATTATATCCATCATTTGAACTTCATAATGAGACTTTAATCAATAGATGGAAGGAAGCAGCAGAAATATGTTCCATAGAATTTATCCAAATTATCATTGACAACAATCTCCTCTCTCTCAGTAAAATTGATGAAGAGATAGAACCTTTGATGGAAACCAAAAAAAAAAGATATGGTATTAGATCAACTAAATAAATATATGAATCAAGATGAAAAAGAGTGACAAATGGGAGCAAAAAATTGTTACGGGGGGACCGGCAGATTAGGACCAGGGGTATATATCCCAATCGCCAGTCGGGGCCCACCGTGCTCCAGATGGTAATGGAGCTGCTGACACCCTGTGGGTTAGGCGGAGACTATAGAGCTTGATGGCTCTGAGATAACTCAAGGAACCGGTCACGTGTGTAGGGACACGTCAGACCGGACGACAACCCAGTTAGCGTTTCGGTGGAGCGGACGCTACTCCGACCACGTGTGTAACAACACATCAGGCCGGATGGTAACCAGTTAGCGTTGACCGAGAAGACCGCTGCGACAGCGCCCTGTCGGCCACGTGTGAAATACACGTCAGGCCGAACAGTCCTCCGATTAGCGTTTCTGGTCACCACTCGACTGGCCACGTGTGTGAAGGACACGTTAGACCAGGTAGTCACACCAGTAGCATTTGACTGGGAAGCCGTGGAGGGAAATAGGATTCACACACCCAATCCAGGAACACCCTGTTAACTCCACAGGGGTCCTGGAATACGTTGTCTGTGCGCGTAGAGGGCACAACCGGACCGGTGATGCAGCAGGTATGCTGTCCATGTGCGTAGCAGGCACAAACGGACAAGTAACGCAGAAACCGCGGGGGCGTGGCCTGGACGGCAATGTGAGGAGACGTGTCTGTGGAGCTCTCCTGCAAACACCCATGATAAATACCTGAACACCGATGTTATCCCTGCCTCAGCCGGCTGTCAGGAAGATAAGGTGGTGAGGACTTGTCTGGGGTGAGTCTGGTGGATGCAGAGCGGTGCCATGGTCCATCACAGGCAAAAAGATAATGGAGGCGGGAAAGTTCTCAGCTCTCAAGATGGTGCCATGATAAGGCAGGAAGCTGAGAAAGTTAATGCAGCCTGTCAGCAGAGGATGCAGGTCGCAGCAAGGCTGGAGAAGTTTGCCTGGACTCCAGAGAAATCACATCAGCATATAGATAACAGAGGTGAGCAAGGAGAGGAGGGGGAAGACAATGCCAGCTCTGAGATGGGGGATGGTAAAAAGCAGCAAGATAATACAGGAGAAGTAGAGGAAGCACATAGTGCAGAGAAGGCTCCAGAAAACCCCACTTTAAAGGACGTTTTTGCAGTGGTGTCTTTTTGTAAAGAAGCTCTGACTACCCTGACAAAGCAAGTTAAGGGATTACAGGCAGAGGTTGCTGGCATTAAGAAAGACCTCAAAAAAGCAGACCTGAGAACAGGAGCTGTGGAGGAGAGAGTGGGGATAACAGAGGATCATATTACAAAACTACAAAAGTCTGAAAAAACATTTGCCAGCAGATAGCTGAAATCATGGCAAAAAATGATGATTTAGAGAATCGCTCTAGAAGGAATAACATCCGGATTGTCGGCATTCTTGAGAAAGCGGAAGGAAGAAACCCCACTGAATATGTAGAAGACTGGCTCAGGGGGAAAATTGGTGCTAATGTCTTATCCAAGCTCTATGCCGTGGAACGTGCACACAGAGTCCCGATGCAGCCACAACCAGCAGGCAGGGGCCCTCGCACTATGCTAGTCAAGCTCCTCAACTACAGAGACAGGGACACTATACTGCGAAAGGCAAGAGACATGGAGGATCTTATGATTGACGGCCAGAGAATTTCCATATACCCGGACTACTCCATTTCTGTTCAAAAGCTACGTATGACTTTTACGGGAGTAAAGAGGCGCCTGAGAGAGATTGGGGTGCAATACTCAATGATGTTCCCGGCAAAGCTAAGAGTGACGGCGTTGGAGCGGGTGCACTTTTTTACAACTCCGGAGGAAGCCATGCAGTGGTTGGACGCAAACGAAAAGCGGATCCATTTGAAGGAATGAGCTGACTGTCTGAATCTGCAGTGTGTTGGAGAAGGCCGGCTGAGGCTCTAAGACTTCCTTAGGAGCTTACAGGGGACCCTTCTTGTTTTTTCTTTCTTTTCTCCCCCTTTTTTTTTTTTCCCTCCTTCCCTTTGGGATTGAGGTAGTATGCAGGGGGAATGCGAAGGGTTTGATGTGAGCTTCGCAGGACATAGGGACTGCCTAATTAGGCGCGGTGGTGGTGTTTACAATTTGAGATTCCAGTTTAATTACTGTTCGCCATTTTACTGTTATATTGGTTGAGTGGAATATGATTATACATAGAAAGGGTGGGACTGGAGAATTGTTGGAAAAGGGACGAGTTTTAAAATGTGTCTAAGAGGGGAAGGCGAGGGAGGTGGGGGGGAATTTAGTAGGGATTATGGACCAGGTTTGGAAAACCCGATGCTTCACGGGAGTACTCAAAAACAGGAAGTGGTGGGGAGTAGGAGGGGAGGGGAGTAGGAGGGGAGGGGAGCAGGGGGGGAGGGGGGAAAGGGGTAGGGTAGAGGCAGCATGGGGAGATACTACAAGGTTTGATGGTTTTACTGGGTGGGATAATGGGGGATAGAATTAAGGTGTTGAGTTGGAATATTAGAGGGTTATCAGATAGGTCTAGAAGAGCGGCAATAATTAAATATGTTCAAGACCAGAACCCGTCAGTAATATGTCTACTAGAAATGCATCTAACAAAGGAGACAACGCATGTTTTAAATAGGAGATGGGTGCAGAAGGCCTATCATTCCACCTTTTCCAACTATGCAAGGGGTGTATCACTGCTGATCCATAACTCTGTGCAATATGAAGAGATAGAAGTGTATGTGGATAAAGAGGGACAGTGTGTGGCCGTCAAGTGTAAAATATTTGGCAGACTCATGTGTATAGCTGCAATATATATACCACCTCCATATATGTGCACCAAACTAAGGGAGATAAGGGAGTTCTCTGAGAAGGGGGGAGTAATACCTTTTTTACTGGTGGGGGACTTCAATAATGTGATAGTCCTGTACTGGGATAGGAGTAGTAGACGTCCAGGTATTCAGGATAGTTGTATGACTTTGTTTGGCACTCTTATTGGGGAACTGGGAATGGTGGATGCCTGGCGAGTGAGGTATGGGAGGGTATCCTGCTTCTCTTGTTATTCGGCTTCACATAACACTCTGTCCCGCATTGACATGGCTCTAGCTAGTGATCTGATGGATGCAATGATAGGCGACGTGCAATATCTGACAAGAGTGATTTCAGATCATAGCCCGATTCTAGTGTCCATACGACGGGGGATCCTGACAGGGGGAAGGAGGGGAGAGTGGAAGCTTCATCCAGCATGGATCCGTCATATTAATATGGGAAATATAAAACGGGATCTCGGGGAATTCTTTATCCACAACGAGGGTAGCCCTGGTCCCATGGTGGTATGGGATGCGATGAAGGCATACCTCAGGGGGCTCCTGTTCAGGGATATCTGTAAACGTAAAACACAGACGAGGCAGGATGAGAAAGATAGCCTGGAGGCCTTAGATAAGGCGGAGCTGGAAGCAATTCGGAGTAATACTACGGACGCAAAGCAAAATCTTAGACAGGCGCATGAACAGGTTAATAAGATACTTTTGGAGAAGGCGGTAAGGAAGCAGGCATTCCAAAAATTGCATTTTTATGAGGAGGGAGAAAAAGTTGGTCATCTATTATCGGTTATAGCTGCAGCTCAAAGGAGTAGCTCATTTGTGCATGGTATGGACACGGTGGAGGGGACACAGGTCACTGAGGTTGAGGAGATCCTTGGGGTCTTTAAAGATTTCTATCGCACACTATATTCTTCTTGCGGAGAGATGAGGGTGGAAGAGGTGGACTCATTTCTTGAGCGAGGTGGGCTTCCGGTGTTGTCTGTGGCGGATAGAGATAAACTGGAGTCACCTATTACTATTGACGAACTGGAGGGCGCTCTGCATGGCATGAGCAATGACAAGGCACCGGGAGCAGACGGGCTACCAGTTGAAATTTATAAACAGAAGAAATCCTATTACCCAAACTATTAAAAGTCTTTGAGGTGGCGGAGGGGGAGGGTGTATTGCCTGAATCTATTAGAGACGCAATAATAGTAGTAATTCCTAAGGAGGATAAAAATCCGAGGCTTCCAGACTCATATAGACATATCTCGTTATTAACAGCGGACGTGAAGCTTCTGGCTAAGGTCTTGTCAAACCGGCTGACTGGAGTTATATCTAACCTAATACATATGGACCAATCAGGGTTCATGGCCAATAGGTCGACAGCTGCTAATATCAGGAGATTATATCTTAATCTACAGTTGCCGCCTGACAACCCTGGCCGGAGGGTGATCGCTTCGCTAGATGCCCAGAAAGCATTCGATAGTGTTGAGTGGGGGTATCTGTGGAAAGTGTTGCAACATATGGGTTTTGGCCCATGGTTTGTAAAGTGGGTGCAGCTGTTGTATAATAGGCCTACTGCTAAAGTTAGAGTTAACGGTATGACCTCCTCAGCGTTTGAGTTTCAGCGGGGAACGAGGCAGGGCTGCCCACTATCGCCGCTCCTATTTGCTATTGCAATAGAGCCTCTGGCGGCAGCCATTAGGAAATCAAAGGAGATCCATGGATTTAGGTATGGAAACTTAGAGGAGAAAATAGCTCTTTATGTTGACGATTTATTACTTTTCTTGGGGGATCCGTCAGCCTCATTGGATCATGCCATGCAGATAATAGAGAAATTTGGAGAAGTTTCGGGACTGACCATTAATTGGTCTAAATCGAGCCTCTTTAAAGTGAATGGGGAAGTAGCCTGGACAAATGATGATACTGGGGCTAACAAATTGAAGAGTGTGGACGAATTTAAATATCTAGGTATCCAGATATCTCTGCCAGTAGAAAAATACATACAGGTGAACTTAAGCCGCTTCTTAAAAAATTGAGAGCCAAAGTGGATGCCTGGAACAAGCAACATTTGTCAGTTGTTGGAAGGGTTAATTTACTAAAGATGGTAGTAATGCCTAAACTCCTATACATACGCCACAATGCCCCTGTTTGTATTTCAAAGAAAAGATTTAAAGGGATAAACTCGCTGTTTAGGGACCTGGTGTGGGGTAAAAAGCAGCCTAGGGAGCGATTAGAGACTTTACAAAGGCCGAAAGATGAGGGGGGTCTAGCAATCCCAAATCCGGAATTGTATTATATGGCGGCGCAATGTCAACACCTCAGGGGGTGGTCTGATCGAGAGAAAGATGGGGGCATTAAAGAAGTGCTGGAATAGATAGTGGGTAGAAGTCCATTGGTAATGGGACTAGAGGATGGTGCGGTGGGGTTCCTGGGTGGAAGTCTCCTACAATGGCACTTATAAATAAGTCCTGGGAGAAGCTGAAAAGGGTGAGAGGGGTGACCCGGTTAACTAAGTTTACACCTATTTGGCATAACAGTAATCTCCCGGAGATTCAGAAAATGGGGAATATTGAGGAATGGAGACGCAAGAGTGTAATATACATGTATCAGATATTGGACGGAGGAATTGTGAAATCGTTTCCGCAGTTACAGAGTGAGTTTCAGTTACCGGCGTCCGGCTGGCTCCACTACAGTCAATTAAAACATGCGATTGCAGCCCAAGCGGCTAAACAAAGTGTGGACATACAGACTGACCTGGTACTGGAGTATGTGTGTAAGGGGGGAGGAAGCACTAAAGGGATCATTTCTGGCACATATAAAGATATACTACATAACTTTCTTTTAGACTACCCAATTAAAACTAAATCTAAATGGGAGGAGGAAGTTGGGCCGATAACGGAGGAGGTGTGGGAGAGTATCTTAGAGTATGTCCCTAAACTTTCCATGAGCGAACCGGCCAGACTATCTCACCTATACGTGATACACCGGGTATATAGGTCTCCTTTACTGATGTTTAAAATGGGGTTGAAAAGGAATTCGGAGTGTCCAAGGTGTCAGGGATCTGACGCAGGTATTTTTCATATGATGTGGTCTTGTCCGAGACTGGTCTCCTTTTGTACTAAGATTATCCACAAGATAGGAAGAACATATGGGTGTGTCCTTCCCAGGGAACCATTGATAAGCATATTATGATATGTTGAGGAGCTTGGGGTGGGAAATACTATGAAAATTGCCATTGCTAGGCTGCTGTATGCGGCAAGAAAGCTGATCACCAGGTCCTGGATTAACCCCTTCACGACCGGCCAATTTTTTGCTTTCCGTTTTTTTTTTCGCCATTCTTTTTCTGAGAGACGTAACTTTTTTATTTTTCAGTCAATATGGTCATGTGAGGGCTCATTTTTTGCGGAAGGAGCTGTATTTTTAAATGAAACCATCAGTTTTACCATATAGTGTACTGGAAAACAGCAAAAAAAATCCAAATGCAGAAAAATTGCAAAAAAGTGCGATAGCACTATGGTTTTTGAGATATTTTATTCACTGTGTTCACTATATGGTAAAACTGATGTGTGGGTATGATGCCTCAGGTCAGTGCGAGTTCGTAGACACCAAAAATGTATAGGTTTACTTTTATATAAGGGGTTAAAAAAAAATCGGAAGTTTGTCCGAAAAAAGTGGCGCACGTTTTACGCCATATTCCGTGACCCGTAGCGTTCTCATTTTTCGGGATCTATGGCTTAGTGACGGCTTATTTTTTGCGTCTCGAGCTGACGTTTTTAACAATACCATTTTTGCGCAAAAGTTGTAGCGACAAACAAACGTCGTTTTGGCGTTTGGATTTTTTTTGCCGCTACGCCGTATACTGACCAGATTAATTGATTTTATATCTTGATAGATCGGGCGTTTCTGAACGCGGCGATACCAAAAGTGTGTATATTTTTTTTTTTTTTTAACCCTTTAATTTTCAATGGGGCGAATGGGGGGTGATTTGAATTTTTTTTGTTTTTGTTTTAATTTTTTAAAAATTTTTTTTGTTTATTTTACTAGTCCCCCTAGGGGGCTATTGCGATCAGCATTCGGATCACTCTGCAGTATCTGCTGATCACAGCTACACGGCTGTAAACAGCAGATACGCTCTCTTTCTTTTTAGCTGTTTCTGTTCTGTTTCCTTTGATTCCTTAATCATTCCCTGGTGTGATCAGCATTTCTTAATTTTCCTTAACAAGCTGAGCTCCCATAATCCCCCTCACCTACCCCTCTAGTCTGCCCTATATATCTGGGGCTGTTCTAAGGGGTGCACGCGTGCGGGGTGCCTGCATGCGTGCCATCTTTTGCTAAGTGCCAACGTTGCCAAGTGCTGGGCAGTTACTTCAATGGCAGTTGGGCAGGAGGCAGGTAAACTAATCCTTGACACTCTGTTTCCACCATGACTATTATTTCTCTCTCTATCATCCTATGTACCTTTACTGTCCACTTTCACCGCCCGATCCCCCCTCCATCACCACTCATCCACATTAGTCCCTCTCTCCTCTCCTCTCCTATGTACAGTTCCCAGGCCCTTTTCACCCACCTGATTAACCTCAATCCTTCATGCTACAGGGTATCACACAAAAAGACATGTCACACGTCCAATAACCATCTGACCCTTCTCCTTCTACTCCTACTTCTATCAGGTGATATCTCTCCTAATCCCGGTCCACCCCATGCTAACTTTACCCCCTCCCCCACCTCCCATAGAAACCCTGATAATATTATTAACATTCCTTGTACACCCTCACTTCCCTCTTTTAATTGTGCTCTATGGAATCCACGGTCTGTATGTAACAAGCTTCCTTACATCCACAACCTCTTTCTCAATAACTCTCTGAACTTACTAGGCCTAACTGAAACCTGGATTCAGGATTCTGACACTACTTCCCCTGCTGCCATCTCTCATGGTGGTTTACACTTTACCCATTCACCAAGACCTGGAAACAGACATGGTGGTGGAGTAGGCTTACTACTGTCCCCATAGTGCACTTTCCAGGTCATCCCCCCAGCTCCATCACTCTCATTCCCATCCTTTGAGGTTCACACCATTAGGCTCTTCCATCCCCTTCCCCTCAGAGTAGCTGTCCTATACCGTCCACCAGGCTCACCCACCCAGTTCCTTGACGACTTTTCAGCCTGGCTGCCACACTTCATGTCCTCTGAATTGCCAACCCTGATCCTAGGAGACTTTAACATCCCCATGAACAGCCCCTCCTCCCCTTCTGCATCCCAGCTTCTATCTCTCACCACCTCCCTTGGCCTCTCACAACTCTCATCCTCAGAGACACATGAAGATGGTAACACCCTTGACCTCGCTTCAAGCTCACAAACCCTCATCCGCCCCAGCACACTCCCACCTATCAGACATTCAGAAACCTACAGGCCATTGACTCTCAAACACTTACAGACTCTCTACACTTATCACTATCCCCTATCTCCTCACTTTCATGCCCTAATCTGGCTGTAAAGCACTACAATGACACACTCAGAAGCACCCTGGACCAAGTAGCACCCCTCACCCTCAGAATCTCCAAACACCGAGTAAAACAACCTTGGCTCACATCACAAACTCGATTTCTCCAGCGATGCTCTAGGAGTGCCGAGCGCCTATGGAGAAAATCCCGCACACCAGAAAACTTCATCCACTACAAGTTCATGTTAAGGACCTACAACTCTTCCCTTCACCTCGCCAAACAGACCTACTTCACCACCCTTATCTCCTCACTAGCCAACAATCCAAAAAAGCTCTTTGACACCTTTCACTCCCTCCTCAGTCCCAAAGCACAGACCCCTATCACAGACCTTCATGCTGATGACCTGGCCTCGTATTTCACAGAGAAAATAGAAAGCATCCGCCAAGAGATCAGCTCCCAGTCACCAAGCTTTGTGAATCCCATCCCTCGCCACATCCCATCCAGCTCACTTTCCACATTTGACCCAGTCACAGAGGAGGAAGTCTCCAGGCTCCTCTCTTCTCGTCCTACCACTTGCCCTACTGATCCCTTCCCCTCACACCTTCTCCAGACACTCTCTCGGGTTGTCACCACTCACCTAACTAAAATCTTCAATCTCTCTCTCTCTTCTGGTATCTTCCCTTCCTCCCTCAAACACTCTATTGTTACTCCATTATTAAAAAAACCTTCCCTTGATCCGTCCTGCACAAGCAACTACAGACCAGTCTCCAATCTCTCCTTCATCTCTAAACTCTTGGAGCGCCTGGTCTACTCTCGTCTCACCCGCTACCTCTCCTCTCACTCTCTTCTAGATCCTTTACAGTCTGGCTTCCGCCCTTTACACTCAACAGAAACTGCCCTTGTCAAAGTGACCAATGACCTATTGACAGCAAAACGTAACGGTGACCACTCTCTGCTTATCCTTCTTGACCTCTCTGCAGCCTTCGACACTGTTGACCACCATCTCCTTCTCTCTATGCTCCATTCTATCGGCCTAAAGGACACTGTTCTTTCCTGGTTCTCTTCCTATCTTTCTGGCCGCTTATTCAGTGTATCATTTGCTGGCTCCACATCTTCTCCTCTCCCTCTCACTGTTGGGGTCCCTCAAGGTTCAGTCCTTGGCCCTCTTCTGTTCTCCCTCTACACTGCCCCAATTGGACAGACCATCAGCAGATTTGGCTTTCAGTACCATCTTTATTCTGATGACACACAGCTATACACCTCATCGCCTGAGCTCGCCCCCGCTGTACTACAGAACACAAGTGACTGCCTGACTGCAGTTTGCAACACCATGTCTGCTCTCTATCTGAAACTTAACCTTTCCAAAACTGAACTTCTGCTTTTCCCTCCATCTCCCAACCTTCCTAAACCTGACATCTCCCTCTCTGTGTGTGGCACAACGATAAGTCCTAGGCCGCAAGCCTGCTGCCTGGGGGTTATACTTGACACTGATCTCTCCTTCACCTCCCACATACAATCTCTTGCCCGCACCTGCCGCTTGCACCTCAAGAATATCGCTAGAATCCGCCCCCTTCTCACAATGTAAACGACAAAAACCCTCACCGTGGCCCTGATCCACTCTCGCCTTGACTACTGTAACTCTCTATTAATCGGTCTCCCCCTAACTAGACTCTCCCCTCTACAGTCCATCCTTAATGCAGCAGCCAGGGTCATCCATCTGGCCAACCGCTACTCGGATGCCTCTGCTCTGTGCCAGTCATTGCACTGGCTGCCCATATATCACAGGATCCAATTCAAACTGCTTGTTCTCACCCACAAAGCTCTCCACAGTGCAGCACCCTCCTACATCTCCACCCTCCTCTCTGTCTATCATCCCACCCGTTCTCTACGCTCTGCAAATGACTTTCGACTAACATCCACACTAATTCGAACCTCCCACTCCCGAATCCAAGACTTCTTCCGAGCTGCACCAAACCTCTGGAATGCTCTACCCCTAGAAGTTAGGACAAACCACAACTTACTCAGCTTCAGACGCTCCCTAAAAACGCATCTTTTTAGGGTGGCCTATCACACTCCCTAGCCAAACTAATTTCACCTAATCCCTCTACAACTTCTCAGAACATAACCCCACGTCAAACTCCATGGCACCCAAATGCATCTCAAGGCTCTGGCCAACTGGTCCAGGAAGCCATCATCTATCCCCCTGAGCTGGCTGGATTGTCATTTTAAATAAACACTTGTACCTTGCCCCTCCCCCATCTCATTGTAGATTGTAAGCTCTCATGAGCAGGGTTGCCATTTTTCCTTTTAAATATTGTATCCTCTATAATTGTTACTTGTTTGTATATGTTTATGTATATGATATGTATATGTTCCTCCTGAATTGTAAAGCGCTGCGGAATATGTTGGCGCTATAGAAATAAAGATTATTATTATTATTAGCTGTGCCGCTGGCACAGCGAAAGTGAAAGCAAGTCAGGTGTCGTACAGGCGTCATCACATGACCCTGTGCTACCATGACAACTATCGGAAGTCACGTGATCGCGTCACGTGACTTCCGGTATCGGGCGGTAAGTAAAACATTACCGCGATCGCGCTTATAATGGCGCTGTCACGTATTGACAGCGCCATTTAAGGGGTTAATCGGCACGAGCAGATAACGATTCTGCTCGTGCCTAGCAGGCACACATCTCAGCTGTGAAAATCAGCTGAGATGTGCGCCGATCGCGGCATGCTGCCGCCGGCAGACCGTGGGCAGTAACATTATGTCATTTAGGACGTAATTTTACTGCCCGCGGTCGTTAAGGGGTTAAAAAAGACCCCCCCCCCTCCCCCCGACCAGGGGAGAGTACATTAAAAGGGTGAAATGTATTCTTCAGCTGGAACAGGGAGTGTATGAAAGAAGAGGGAATGTTAAAATGTTTGAGAAGCTATGGTCTCCTTGGCTGCAATGTGAATAGGACGAGTGATGGACCAGTAAACTGATTTGGGACCGGGATAGCCGTCGGAGACCTCTGATGTGTGTGTTTTGTTTTATTTGTGTTACTAGTTGTTCCTCCTGCACAACGGGATGGTTGCTATACTACAGTTGGAGGGTATTCTAAATGTGTACTAAATGGGATGTAGTATCGGTGAGAAGTGTTGCTGCCGGGGTGGGGGAGGGGGTGGGAGGGGGAGTTAAAGGGGTAATAGATGTGATAATCTTAATTTGGATGCCGATTTGTTATTCTGTTGTATGTATTCTGTTTTAATAAAAAAGTATCTGATTAAAAAAAAAACCAAAAAACGCAGAAACCGCAGTCCAGTTAACTGGACTGCTATAGCACTACTGGAACGGAAGCACGGCGCTTGACCCTGATGTGCTGAGCCATGAATCTTGATGTGACAGGCACCGTTCGCCTAGCCCTACCTACCGCTTCCAACAAGGCTTATGACACAATGAACTCTAAGTGAAGACTGCACGCCTCCATGTTGTTTCCAGACCCTTTTATAACCTGCGTCCGCCCCAAACCCAGGGTGGAACCACCAAGGTCCAATAGGAGTGTGCCATGTCATCAGTGACATCACCAGCGGCCTATCCAGAACCACTATGTCATTGATGACCTCATGGCAGCCACGCCCCAAACACCTCACCAGTCATCGTCTGACGACCAATGGTGAGGTGCCAGATTATAGGGGCGGGCCTCTGCGAGCCAGTCCGGAGTGGCCACGTCATCAGGGCACCTGACACCCTCTGCCCTATCAGGACTTGCCACCTCACGGACATGCTCAGTGAGGTCCCTACCGGACCTAGCCTCTAATGCACTAAGTGCTTGAGCATGCTCAGTAGCTTGAACAGTCTCGGAAATCAGACTATCTGCCTGAGAATGCTCAGTAGGCACAACACAGGGCTAAGACACGGCACGATGTTTAAGTACCTGTGCAAAGAGGCTTTTCGCACTAAGTGTAGGAGCATGCTCAGTAGCCTGAACTGAGGACTTAGACTCAGAAATGGCACTATCAGGCTGAGCATGCTCACTAGGCGAAACACTGGACTTAGACTCTGGCTGGGGTAAATCAAGGCGCGCATGTGTACTAGCCGCCTCTCCACACTTAGACGTGGAGGAAGAAGCAGCCAGCTGGACGACCCGAGGCACAGCCAAAAACGGCAGCCGGAGCCTGGGCGCAACAGGAACCGCAGCAGGCTGCTTGCGGCTATGGCGGCGCCGATTCGTAACAATAGCTGGTTGTCATTCTCTTGAATGGTTATTTTATTTCTACATACGAGTCTTTACTTGACCTGCTGCATACCTGCTATATTCTATACCATTTCTATTAGCTAGGCTTACTGTTACGGGGGGACCGGCAGATTAGGACCAGGGGTATATATCCCAATCGCCAGTCGGGGCCCACTGTGCTCCAGATGGTAATGGAGCTGCTGACACCCTGTGGGTTAGGCGGAGACTATAGAGCTTGATGGCTCTGAGATAACTCAAGGAACCGGTCACGTGTGTAGGGACACGTCAGACCGGACGACAACCCAGTTAGCGTTTCGGTGGAGCGGAAGCTACTCCGACCACGTGTGTAACAACACGTCAGGCCGGATGGTAACCAGTTAGCGTTGACCGAGAAGACCGCTGCGACAGCGCCCTGTCAGCCACGTGTGTAAGACACGTCAGACCGAGCGGTCCTCCGATTAGCGTTTCTGGCCACCACTCGACTGGCCACGTGTGTAAAGGACACGTCAGACCAGGTAGTCACACCAGTAGCATTTGACTGGGAAGCCGAGGAGGATAATAGGGTTCACACACCCAATCCAGGAACACCCTGTTAACTTCACAGGGGTTCTGGGGTGCGCTGTCCGTGCGCGTAGAGGGCACAATCGAACAGGTGGCGCAGCAGGTACACTGTCCGTGTGCGTAGAGGACACTCTCTGACAGGTGACGCAACAGGTATTCTGTCCGTGTGCGTAGGAGGCACAACTGAACAGGTGATGCAGCAGCTGCAGCCCTGTTAACGCCACTGGACTGCTCTAGCACAACAGGAACGGTAGCAAGGAAGCACGGCGCCTGACCCTCATGTGCTGAGCCACGAATCTTGGCGTGACAGGCACCGTTCGCCTAGCCCTACCTACCGCTTCCAACAAGGCTTATGCCACCAAGAACTCTAAATGAAGACTGCGCACCTCCATGTTGTCTCCAGCCCCTTTTATAACCTGGGTCCGCCCCAAACCCAGGGTGGAACCACCAAGGTCCAATAGCAGAGTGCCATGTCATCAGTGACATCACATGCGACCTATCCGGAACCGCCACGTCATTGATGACCTCATGGCAGCCACGCCCCAAACACTTCACCAGTCATCGCCTGACGACCAATAGTGAGGTGCCAGATCATAGGGGCGGGCCTCTGCGAGCCAGTCCGGACTTGCCACGTCATCAGGACACCTGACACCCTATCAGGGCCTGCCACCTCACAGACATGCTCAGTGAGGTCCTTACCGGACCTAGCCTCTGATGCACTAAGTGCCTGAGCATGCTCAGTAGCCTGAGCAACAGGCTTAGAAAGCAGACTCAGTTTGAGCATGCTCAGTAGGCACATCACAGAACTTAGACACAGCACGAAGTCCAAGTACCTGTGCAAAGAGGCTGTTAGGGTTAATTGTGGGAGCATGCTCAGTAGCCTGAACTGAGGACTTAGTCTCAGACATAACACAAACAGGCTGAGCATGCTCACTAGGCAAAACACCGGGCTTAGACTCTGGCTGGGGTAAATCGGCGCACGCATGCGCACTAGCCTCCTCTCCACACTTAGACGTGGTGGAAGGAACAGCCAACTGGACGACCTGAGGCACGGCCAAGAATGGCAGCCGGCGCCTGGGTGCAACAGGAACCGCAGCAGACTGCTTGCGGCTATGGCGGCGCCGGTTCGTAACACTTACCAGGTAGCTACATATAGGTTACCATCCAACTCATGACATCGGGTCAGACTTGGTCTATCTACAGTCATATGAAAAAGTTTGGGCACCCCTATTAATGTTATCTTTTTTTCTTTATAACAAATTGGGTTTTTGCAACAGCTATTTCAGTTTCATATATCTAATAAATGATGGACTCAGTAATATTTCTGAATTGAAATGAGGTTTACTGTACTAACAGAAAATGTGCAATCTGCATTTAAACTAAATTTTACAGGTGCATAAGTATAGGCACCCTTATCAATTTCTTTTTTTGAAGACTCCTAACTACTTTTTACTGACTTACTAAAGCACTAAATTAGTTTTGTAACCTCATTGAGCTTTGAACTTCATAGGCAGGTGAATCCAATCATGAGAAAAGGTATTTAAGGTGGCCACTTGTAAGTAGTTCTATTTGAATCTCCTATGAAGAGTGGCATCATGGGCTCCTCAAAACAACTCTCAAATGATCTGAAAACAATTCAACATAGTTGTTCAGGTGAAGGATACAAAAAGTTGTCTCAGAGATTTAAACTGTCAGTTTCCACTGTGAGGAACATAGTAAGGAAATGGAAGAACACAGGTACAGTTCTTGTTAAGCCCAGAAGTGGCAGGCCAAGAAAAATATCAGAAAGGCAGTGTAGAATGGTGAGAACAGTCAAGGACAATCCACAGACCACCTCCAAAGACCTGCAGCATTATCTTGCTGCAGGTGGTGTCACTGTGCATTGGTCAACAATACAGCGCAAGTTGCACAAGGAGAAGCTGTATGGGAGAGTGATTCAAAAGAAGGCGTTTCTGCAAAAGCACGCCACAGAGTCGCCTAAAGTATTTAAAAGCACATTTGGACAAGCCAGTTACATTTTGGACGAAGGTCCTGTGGACTGATGAAACAAAGATTGAGTTGTTTGGTCATACAAAAAGGCGTTATGCATAGAGGCAAAAAAACACGGCATTCCAAGAAAAGCACTTGCTACCCACAGTAAAATTTGGTGGAGGTTCCATCATGATTTGGGGCTGTGTGGCCAATGCCGGCACTGGGAATCTTGTTAAAGTTGAGGGTCGCATGGATTCAACTCAGTATCAGCAGATTCTTGGCAATAATGTGCAAGAATCAGTGTCGAAGTTGAAGTTACGCAGGGGATGGATATTTCAGCAAGACAATGATCCAAAACACCGCTTTAAATCTACTCAGGCATTCATGCAGAGGAACAATTACAATGTTCTGGAATGGCCATCCCAGTCCCCAGACCTGAATATCATTGAACATCTGTGGGATGATTTGAAGCGGACTGTCCATGCTCGGCGACTATCAAACTTAACTGAACTGGAATTGTTTTGTAAATAGGAATGGTCAAAAATACCTTCATCCAGGAACTCATTAAAAGCTACAGAAAGCGACTAGAAGCTGTGATTTTTGCAAAAGGAAGATCTACAAAATATTAATGTCACTTTTATGTTGAGGTGCCCATACTTATGTACCTGTCAAATTTAGTTTAAATGCAGATTGCACATTTTCTGTTAGTACAATAAACCTCATTTTAATTTAGAAATATTAGAGTCCATCATTTATTAGATATATGAAACTAATAGCTGTTGCAAAAACCCAAATTGTTATAAAGAAAAAAGGTTAACATTAATAGGGGTGCCCAAACTTTTTCATATGACTGTATGGGTCTATGCTGAGATACAGTTACAAGTCATCAAATGATAGTTTGTTTACAAACTGTCCGTTTTTTTTGCCATTTGTGCACTATTTCCGAACATTGTCATCACTTCCATCCCCACTGCTCTTTATTTTCCCCTCACCACCTTGCACCTATTTGTACAAAATTTTAACTTACTAACTTTTATATAGTCTATTTGTATACGCATCTCTTCACAAATCAATTATGGACACTTTAAGTTATACAGTACAGGGTGGGCCATAAGTATGGATACCCCCTGATAACATGGAAGTGGTTGCTGATATCACCTTATTGTTTGTGGCATATTAGTACATGGGAGGGGCAAAACATTTGAGGCCGGGTGACACCCATGGCGGCCATCTGCAAAGCTGCCATTTTAAATTCAACTCTACTTTTTTTAATGGGAAGGGGGTCATGTGAAATTATAGAGAATTGCCTAAGAAAAACAATGGTGTGCTCATTTTTAACGTAGGTTTATTTATTATCGAGTCATTGACATGTCGCAAAGGTTAACCAACGAGGAGCAGACAGACATTGTGTTGATGTCTGGTGAACGCAGTACTGGAGTCATTGCAGCAAATTTCAATGCAAGAAACCCTACAAGACCACCCATCTCCCATGCCACAGTTAGCAAACTGCTTGCCTAATTTCGTGCTAGTGGTTCGGTGTCGGATAAGCCCAAATCTATACATATAAAAACTGTCTTTCCATTTATCTGCCTATTCTTCTATCCACTCTCTCTCTCCATTTATGGGTCTATCCTCCTATCCATCAATCTATGCATCTATCTCTTCATTTATCCTTTTATACACTATCTATCCATATATGTATGTCTATAGTTATTCCAAACATACATAATTATAAAACCATGTGTGCAAAATATTGTTCTTATGTTTTATTTATTGAATTTTAGGTGGAGTATGCTTGCCATCTGGGATTGGGTCTCTGATGATTACAGAGACTGGAGTAAGAGGAATGTGTGATGGACCAACATTTTCCGAGAGCTGTTTCCAATTTGGGACGAGTCTGATGGCAATCAACAGTTGAAAATGTCATATAAATCCAAAATTGTTCTGAAAAATATTAGCACATTTGCTACATGATTTTTATGGTTAGCAATCCTATAGCCAGACATTTATTTCTTTTTGCTGGATCTTTTTTTTTTTTTTCTCTTCCATTACAGATAAAAAGGTTAGAAAACGGAGAGGGTCACTTCGTGACTGTTTTAACAATATACAACTAGAATCTTCCCAGCATGGCTCATCACCAAGACATAATGATGTTCACACTGAGGACCAAAACATTATTTTTTTTTGGTCTTTCAGCTATTGGAGGCCCAGTCCAGCCTCAGAATCGGAGTTGCTGCCAAGACGCAGTGCTCGTCTGGCTGGTAAAGAACAGCCTAAATATGTATACGAGGATATTTACCCAAGTTACCTATTCAGGCTGAAAGGAGGTAAGCTGTGTGTTTGTGTGTTTTCCTATAAATATATTCTTGTTATAAATTTTTAACACCAGATGGTGTTGTACTTTTTGCCATAATTTTGAGTTTGACGGGGAATCCTGTAATCCCACTTTATTAAGTGTCTGTATAAGGGATAAGACACCAGAGATTTCACCTTGAAGGAATGCACAGGGTCAGGGCTCCATTTGCTATGGGCGCAGAAGAATGCCCACTAGATGGAGAATATATTACATATATTACATGATACCTTTTAGTATTGTGTTTTCTTCTGTAGAGAATGATTGTTATATGCTTAGTAATCATTACAGCGCTATGTGAGGAACAGCTGGACAGCTTGGGGAAGGGTAGAGCGGGGCTTCAGACTAGTACAAAACTATAGATGGGCTAGTCTTCGACCTCAAAATACACAATAAATAATTAAGTGGGAAGATTAAATGTAAAAATACAGTAATCATATTTCACACTTTCAACACAGCACCTCCATTAATTCCTTTATCCTCAAGCCGGTTTTCACCTTCCTGACCGGGTCAATTTTTTTCATTTCTGACCAGTCAAGTAATAACTGAAAAAAATGTAATTTAAAAATATTTCTATTTTTAAACTTTGATTTTTTATTTTTTTTTGCTTTTAGGAAAAGGGTCAGAGTACAAATTAAAGAAATTGCCAGAACTATTTGACATATCGCACCTACAAATGGAAACTTAAGGTCCAGTCACACTAAGCAACTTACCAGAGATCCCAACAACGATAGGGATCGCTGGTAAGTTGCTAGGAGGTTGCTGG